>NC_135814.1:98911719-99656596 GCF_964213995.1 Mustelus asterias
CAGAAAGCTGTTGGGGCCGGTTCGTTAGATATGTTCAAGAGGGAGCTGGACGTGGCCCTTGTGGCTAAAGGGATCAAGAGGGTGTGGAGAGAAAGTGGGAATGGGATACTGAAAGTGCATGATCAGCCGTGATCATGTTGAATGGTAGAGCAGGCTCGAAGGGCCGAATGGTCTACACCTTCACCTATTTTCTATGTTTCTAAAATAATGATACAGAGGAACAGAGGAACAGGAGTAGGCCATTCAACCCTTTGAGTCAATAAGATCATGGCTGATCTGTGGCCTAACTCCATGTCACTCCAAGCAATGATTAATCAGCAGGGTCAAACGCTTTCTATCCCTATAAACTTCCAAAGTGCTCGATTCAGAAACTGTTCCTTTAGTTTGACAAATTGTGCATGTCACTTCACTCTACAAGAAATGTGTCAGAGAGAAAACAACATTTAACCTTGTCTTCCATTGTTAAGAAATTGCTGGAGTCTATAATTAAGGAGAGGGCAGCTAGCTTTGAGGGAGGCGATGGCCTGGTGGTATTATCACTAGACCATTAATCTAGAAACTCAGCTAATGATCTGGGGACCTGGGTTCGAATCCCGCCACGACAGGTGGCGGAATTTGAATTCAATTAATAAACAATATCTGGAATTAAGAATCTACTAATGACCATAAACCCATTGTGGATTGTTGGAGAAACCCATCTGGTTCCCTAATGTCCTTTAGGGAAGGAAATCTGCCATCCTTACCCTGGTCTGGCCGACATGTGACTCCAGAGCCACAGCAATGTGGTTGACTCTCAACTGCCCTCGGGCAAGTAGGGATGGGCAATAAATGCTGGCCAGCCAGCGATGCCTCTGTCCCACGAATTAATAAAAAAGCGAATTGAACATTTTGAATTTTTCCAGCTGAGCAGAGAGTGGATTGTACAAGGGTGGGTCACGCCTGTCAAATCTAATTGAATTTGTTGAAATGATAAAAACTGTGGGCAGGTTGGTGGGCGAATGTGCATGGATGTTATTTATATGGACATTTAATAACATCCATCATCAGAGACTTAAATATAATTGAAGTGCACGGAATTAAAGGCATATTATCAACCTGGATAGGAAGTTGGCTGAGCAGCAGGAGACAGAAAGTAGGGATAATTTAAAGTTTAAAATTTATTTATTAGTGTCACAAGTAGGCTTTCATTAACATTGCAATGAAGCTACTGTGAAAATCCCTTAGTCGCCACACTCCAGCACCTGTTCGGGTACACTGAGGGAGAATTTAGCATGGCCAATGCACCCTAACCAGAATGCCTTTCAGACTGTGGGAGGAAACCGGAGCACCCGGAAGAAACCCACGCAGACGCGGGGAGAACATGCAGACTCCGCATAGACAGTGACCCAAGCCAGGAATTGAACCCATGTCCCAGGCACTGTGAGGCAGCAGTGCTAACCACTGTGCCACCATGCCACCCATACTGGATGTCATACTGCTGAAGAGGTAACCCTGTTCCTATGTTCCTGTTTATGGGCATAAAGTTTATTTATTAGTCACAAGTAGGCTTACATTAACACTGCAATGAAGTTACTGTAAAAATCCCCTAGTCGCCATATTCGGACACCTGTTCAGGTACACTGAGGGAGAATTTAGCACGGCCAATGCACCTAACCAGCACGTCTTTTGGACTGTGGAAGGAAACTGGAGCACCCGGAGGAAACCCACGCAGACATGGGGAGAACGTGCAGACTCTGCACAGAGAGTGACCCAAGCTGGGAATCGAACCTGGGTCCCTGGCGCTGTGAGGCAGCAGTGCTAACCACTGAGCCACCATGCCACCCAGTGGGTTCAAAAGACACTGAAGTGTCCAATCAGCTATGATTGTATTGAATAGCGGGAGCAGGCTTGATGGGCTGAATGGTCTGCTCCTGTTCCTGTGTTCCTACTTGGGTCATTGTGAAGAGACAAACTTCCTCGCTCTGCCCTGTCGGAGATTTCATCTTTCCAGGAGGCGGTAGAAGTTCAGTGGGCAGGCTCTGTCGCTGTGACTGTGTTGTTCCTCGTGGCCTCCATGGCCTGTTCCACCATCTTGAGCTCAGTGCTCCTTTATGGGGCCAGTGCCTGTACAGGAGGACGAGAGGGACAGCACGTCTAATAATAGGGGGCACGCACTTGAGGTGAGAGAGGGAAAGTCCAAAGGAGATGTGAGGGGCAGGTTTTTACACAGAGAGTGGTTGGTGTCTGGAACGCGCTGCTAGGAAGTGGTGGTGCAGGCAGATTTGATAGGGGCATTTAAGGGGCTTTTAAATAAGCCTAGGAACATGCAGGAATAGAGGGATATGGACCAAGGGCAGTCAGAAGGGAATAGTTTAAGTTGGCGTCATGTTTGGCACAACATCGTGGTCGAAGAGCACCCGAAGACCTCGCTAGTCCTCAGGCGCATATATCTGCTTCTTGGGGTCTATAGGATGCTGCAAATACGTCAATGTATTGCTGCCTGTTCTAAGCACAGCATCAGAAGGATTTGAGTGTGCTTCGGATATCTGTGTAAGTACAGGCAACAAGGTACTTCCTCAGGTAGCACGGCTTTAAGCAAACAGACCGCTCCATGTCCAAGGGCCCAGTGAGTCCGAGCATAGGTCTCCTTTCAAACCAGCACTGATTGAGAAATGACTGATCTGCTGACTAGGCTATTCCGACAGCTCCCATGTCCCGATCAATTGGAGCAGTGCAGCCACCAGTCACCATGGCAACGGCCTCATCAATGTCGACCGAGGTGGACACTCTCACAATAATGAGGGGCCACTGCCAATCCCCTCCGCTCTGGTGACAGTGCGGGAGGCCTTCTTTAGAATCATGGGCCCAGGGTGAAGGCTTCTTGCAGAGAGACACTTAGAACATCAGAGTGCTGAGTTTCTACCCGAGCGAAGCTAATTAATCTGAGAGGACAGATTCTTCGTTGGAGCAGAGAAGTCTCAGGGACGACTTGATTGAGGTGTTCAGGATTATGAGGGGCATGGAGAGAGTGGATAAGGAGCGGCTATTCCCCTTAGTTGAAGGGTCAGTCATGAGGGTTCATAGGTTCAAGGTGAGGGGCAGGAGGTTTAGGGGGGATTTGAGGAAAATCCTTTTTACCCTTTAGGGTGGTGATGGTCTGGAATGCGCTGCCTGGGAGGGTGGTGGGGGTGGGATGTTTCACATCCTTTAAAAAGTACCTGGATGAGCACTTGGTATGTCGTAACATTCAGGGTCATGAGCCAAGTACTGATAGATGAGATGTGGTGGGAGTTCAGGTATTTTTCACTTGTCGATGCAGACTCGATGGGCTGAAGGGCCTCTTCTGCACTGTATGATTCTGTGATTCTATGACAGACATGGCCCCAGTTTAATGTCTCACCCAAACGGGCGACAGCTCTGACCGTATGACCTTCCCTCAGCTCTGCACTACGGTTGTCAGCCTAGATTTTGTGCTTAAGCTTCTGGAGTGAGAGTGGAGGCACAAACCTCCTCTCTCAGAGGCAAGTGTGCAACCAAAAACCATGCCCAACACAGTTTGCTTGATGTTCCTAAGGGAGAACTTGATTCAAACAAGAGGGAGAAAGGAGTATGGTAACAGAGTGAGGAGAGATAATTAGATTGGGCCTCGTGCAGTCCGGCCAGTTTTCAAGAGGGAAACACTTGCATTTATGTAGCGCCTTTCATGGCCTTAGGATGTCCCACATTGCTCTAGAACCAATAAAGTACTTTTGAAATCCACTCACTACTGTAATACAGGAAACGCGGAAGCCAATCTGCAAAATGGGTGGCGTGGTGGCATGGTGGTTAACACTGCAGCCTCACAGTGCCAGGGACCCAGGTTCGATTCCTAGCTTGGGTCGCTGTCTGTGCGGAGTCTACACATTCTCCCTGTGTCTGCGTGGGTTTCTTCCAGGTGCTCCAGTTTCCTCCCACAGTCCGAAAGGTGTGCTGGTTAGGTGTGTTGGCCGTGCTAAATTCTCCCTCAGTGTACCCGAACAGGCGCTGGAGTTTGGCGATTAGGGGATTTTCACAGTAACTTCATTGCAGTGTTAATATAAGCCGACTTGTGACACTAATAAATGAACTTTAAAACTTTAAGATCCCTATAAACAGCAAAGCAGCAATGAAGAGGGAACTCAGTAGGACACATAACTCCACCACGCTATGATAACTCAACATTATCACAATTACGTAGCTTTTCCTTAGGACTTTTTCTTGCCTGGTCGATGCTCTGTAAATACAAAACTGCAAAAAAAACAACTTTTTAAAAAATTAAGAGCTTCCATCTCACTAAGGGGGCTTCAGGCAAATCCACACCCAACAACCTGCTCAGAAAATTCTGCTCACATTTTGACCTCTGGGACAAATTGCACCATTGTGGCTGAGGCAATCTACAATCTATCAAAACAAACAACATTCCCAACAAAACAATACACAACATTCTAAAATGTAAAAGACAATTCGCCCCATCACCCAACATTAATGGAACCTTTTTTAAAAAACCAGGAGCCGGATTCATGTCATTGCAAAAGACTGATCCGTTTTCCGTTAGACCGCATCCCACTCTGTGTGTCAAGTTTAATTGAAATCCGACCATTAGTCCGAGAGATATATTATTTGCAGACAAAAGGATTAATAAACGGGGCAAAAATATTGGGGTGAATTTTCCCGTCCCAGCTGCCACGGGTTTCGTAGCGGATGGGGGGCAGACAATGCAATGGTCGGTTAACCTCGGGCGGGATTTTCCAGTTTTGGGGCGAGCACGGCCGGAAAACTCTGACCATTACCTCCATCCACCTTCAGTAACGGAGGTAATAATGACCATTGATGACCAGAAGTGGCACGGTGGCACAGTGGTTAGCACTGCTGCCTCACAGCGCCAGGGGCCTGGCTTTGATTCCCAGCTTGGGTCACTGTCTGTGCGGAGTCTGTACGTTCTCCCCATGTCTGCGTGGGTTTCCTCCGGGTGCTCCGGTTTCCTCCCACAGTCCAAAAGACGTGCTGGTTAGGTGCATTGGCCATGATAAATTCTCCCTCAGTGTACCCGAACAGGTGCCGGAGTGTGGCGACTAGGGGATTTTCACAGCACCTTCATTGCAGTGTTAATGGAAGACTACTTGTGACACTAATAGGGTGGCACGGTGGCACAGTAGTTAACATTGCTGCCTTACAGCGCCAGGGACCCAGATTCGATTCCCGGCTTGAATCAGAGTCTGTACATTCACGTCTGCGTGGGTTTCCTCCGGGTGTTCCGGTTTCCTCCCACAGTCCGAAAGACAAGCTGGTTAGGGTGCATTGGCCATGCTAAATCTGCCCTCAGTGCACCCGAACAGGCACCAGAGTGTGGCCACCAGGGGATTTTCACAGTAACTTCATTGCAGTGTTAATGTAAGCCTCACTTGTGACACTAATAGATGAACTTAAACTTAAAACTGGATAAAACAAATGACTGCGAATGCCGGAATCTGAAACCACAAGAAAAAATGCTGGAAAATCTCAGCAGATCTGGCAGCATCTGTAAGGAGAGTCTTTCCCCCTATTTTATTGTCCCTTTAAATTACTTTTTCGCCCCCAATGCTTCCCTTTTCCCCCTTTTTCTCAATTTACCCCTCTCCCACCCATCTCCCCCCTCCCCCCCACATCTTCATCTGATACAGTTTACCCTCTGATTTCAGCTTCTCTGCCATTTGGCCATTGTGGTGAACCATAGATGGTTACCACTATGGGTACTGAACCATAGATGGTTATCACTATGGGTACTTGTACATATGTTACTCTGCTTGCTGTTGGGGTTAGGGTTGGGGTGTTCTACCTGTTGGTATTGTTCTGTGGTACACTCCGGTTGGCTCCGCCTTCCTATAGGGGTATAGGGCACTTCCTAGTGACCCTTTAGTCTAGGATTGTATTGTTAAGCAGTATGCTCTATTCTTGTTGCTAATAAAAGCCTTTATTTCCCGAGTACGATCGAGCATCTCGAGTGAATTAATCGCGCATCAGCCATTCACACCTTCTATTCTCTCTACGGATTGCCATTAGCACCTTTAAGCCTTTCCCCTTGATTTTGTGGCTATGACTCATCTTTCATTCCCTCACCCTGCAGTATAAATATCTCCCACTTTCTCTGCCTTTTAGCTTTCACAAAGGGTCATCTGGACTCGAAACGTCAGCTCTTTTCTCTCCTTACAGATGCTGCCAGACCTGCTGAGATTTTCCAGCATTTTCTCTTTTGGTAAACTTAAAACTGATTGGTTATGGGATAAAAGATCACCCACATTGCCTTCCTCCTCCATTATTCTCATCAATAATGACACATTTTTGAATGCTGTGCTGTATTTTGAGCTGTTTGAAATGAAGGCAGTGATGATCTCTGAATACAGATGTGCTGACTAGTCTTTTTTTTTCCAAAAGGACTTCCAAGGAGCTAGATCGGACTGAGTCAGCACATCGCGCTCTGTGTAGGATGCACTGCTTTCATGTTATTTTGGGAATTCGCACAAATTCCGGGGACAGGATGGAGAGAAGAAGAGAGAGAGAGGGAGTGGAAGAGCAGGGAGAGCAAGAGAGATCAGTGACAGAATGTGACCACAGCTAGCAACAGTTTTGGAAAGACATACAAGAGATTGCTTCAACTAAAGGGAGCGTCTCCGACAAACAGATGGCACAGGAGGAGCGTCTAATCACACTGTGATTTAATAAAACAGGGTCTAAATTTATACAAAGCTGCCGTCCCTAACCACCAGGGAGTAAATCAATAAACAAGCATTTTCAGTGTGAAATGTTGCATTTGCTGATGATAAGCTCACTTTACTGGAATAATTCCTGCCAAATGGTTGCCTGCTTCTTAAAAATGATAAAACACATTTTGTTTTGTGTGCTCACACACTCTCGAGATTAATGAAATTGAATATTTGATGGCTTCCGATAGCCTCACAAAGTTGTTACGCACTAACGTTTGGTGAGTGAGTCGGACAGCTCTAGGCCATCGTCATACATACCAAGCAGATTCATTAATAGTTTGTTACTCACCAAGCTGAGGTGATGTTAAGTCCGACTAGGTGTCAACTGTGTGTGGCTCAGCCGATCTGAACTCCCAGCTCTGACTCAGAAGACTGTGGCTTCAAGTTCCCCTCTGCTAAGCTTTGAGCGCATCTTGGAGTAAATACTCCAGCGTCGCACTTACTGGGTGCTGCATTGTCGGAGGCGCTGCCTCTCAAATGGTGGCACGGTGGCACAGTGGTTAGCACTGCTGCTTCACAGCGCCAGGGACTCAGGTTCGATTCCGAACTCGGTCTGCGTGGAGTTTGCACAGTCTCCCCGTGTCTGCGTGGGATTCCTCTGGGGGCTCCGGATTCCTCCCACACTTCAAAGATGGAGCGGCACAGTGACCCGGGTTTCCCCTGGTTTCCTCCCACAGTCCAAAAGACGTGCTGGTTAGGTGCATTGGCCATGCTAAATGCTCCCTTGGTGTACCCGAACAGGCGCTGGAGTGTGGCATTCAGGGGATTTTCACAGCACCTTCATTGCAGTGTTAATGTAAGCCTACTTGTGACATTAATAAATATACTTAAACTTAAGATGTGCGGGTTAGGTTGGTTGGCCATGCTAAACTGCCCCTGAGTGTCAGGGGAACTAGCAGGGTAAATATGTGAGATTGCGAGGATAGCGTCTGGGTGGGATTGTTTTCAGTACAGGTACGATGGGCTGAATGGCCCCCTTCTGCACTGTAAGGATACTGTGATTTGATTCTATGACGTTATGATATTAAATTGAGCTTCCCTTTTGTTTCCTCAGATGGATATAAAAGATCCTAAGGCACTCTGAGTGGGAGGAGTGTTCTCCCTTGTGCCCTGACCAATATCTAACCCTCAACCAAGAATCCTGGCTAATTTTGTTTCCTTTCATAACCTGGGGCATTACCTAAACCATTGTGACATCTACTCAAAAAAATTATCTAGTCTTTTTCAGCAAAAAGGAAATTAGCTGCCATGTTTCCTATGGTCTAACAGCCAAACGTGCAGAGGTTAAGAACCAGGCGACACAGTCTCAGAATAAGAGATCGACTATATAGTACTGAGATGAGGAGGATATTCTTCCCTCAGAGGGAATCTTTGGAGCTCTCTGCTCCTCTGTGGAGGCTCTGTTGTTGTGTATGCTCAAGGCTGGAGGACAGTGCAGTTGATGTTGTCTACATGGACCTTAGCATGACAACTGACAAGGTATCACATGCTAGGTTGTTGCATCAGGTGTGACATCAGTGTCCCTTTAAGAAAGGTTTTAAAACATGACTTCTGCAGCTCACAGAATCCCTACAGTGCAGAAGGAGGCCATTCGGCCCATCAAGTCTGCACAGTCAACAATCCCACCCAAGCCCTATAACCCCACAAATTTACCCCGCTAATCCTTCTAAACTACACCTCTCAGGACACTAAGGGGCAATTTAGCATGGCCAAAGCACCTAACCCACACATCTTTGGACTGTGGGAGGAAACCGGAGCACCTGGAGGAAACCCACGCAGACACAGGGAGAATGTGCAGACTCCGCACGGACAGTGACCCAAAGCCGGGAATCGAACCCGGGCCCCTGGGGCTGTGAGGCAGCAGTGCTAACCACTGGGCCGCCGTGGTTTCTTAGCTCACAGCTTCAGTGATGTCATTGTTGTCGGCTTGGCTACCTGGTGCCCTGTTATTGCTACAAAAAATGTTTAAGTGACGGTTGTTTGTGTTTACTCTGGGATTAGTTTTACGATCCTGCATTGTTAGGAGGATGGTCATGTGTTTTTGGACAGGATCTTTCGTCTCAGTGAGTTTAAGGTTTAATTTTTAGTTCTGAGCTGCAGTTGGGTTTTAACAAGGATCGCAAGCTGAACAGAAGTCTCTCCCTCTCCCTATTTTATTTGGAAATTCTGCTGACGATCTTAAAGCAAGGTTTTGCCGTCCGAGGCGGCACGGTGGCACAGTGGTTAGCACTGCTGCTTCAGAGCTCCAGGGACCGAGTTCGATTCCCGGCTTGGGTCACTGTCTGTGTGGAGTTTGCACATTCTCCCCATGTCTGAGTGGGTTTCCTCCGGGTGCTCCGGTTTCCTCCCATAGTCCAAAGATGTGCAGATTCGGTGGATTGGCGATGCTAAATTGCCCATTAGTGTCCCAGGATGTGTAGGTTAGAGGGATTTAACAGGGTAAAAATGTGGGGTGACGGGGATAGGGCCTGGGTGGGATTGTTGTCGGTGCAGACTCGATGGGCCAAATGGCCTCTGCATTATAGGGTTTCTATGGTTTCTATGTTTCCTGAAGGAAAACAAATTGCTGTTCATAGTTTGCCTAAAGTCCCTGATGATCTGGGACTTGACTTGATCTTTGTCTTGACTTCAAACTATTCTGAGTCTGGAGAGCATTGGACTGCAGAATTCAACTAAGGGCCTCAATCCCAGAATCACGTGAGCATTAATCTGTGCTTTGTTAAACCTGTGAAAAGGGTTTTTTTGTTGTCTGTGGGATTGGTTTTAATTGGAACACATTAAAGATATTAGAGATATTCATTAAGAGTTATACAATATCATGGTTTTGTTGTTTGTAATTGATAAAAGTTCTTGCTAATTTTCTTACTATATATATTAACTATATTCTTAAATAAACTTTGTTTGATAAAAGCTCCCAAATGGGACATTTGAATCATACCTGAAGTTAAACATCTCATGCTTATCCTAGCCAAATTCAAAATGCAAAACTTATGATCCAGGCGGCCTTCATAAAACACTCCGGAATTTCTGACCTGAACCATAACAATGGTTAAATCTCACGAAATCCAGGGTGAGGTAGCCAATTGGCTACAAAATTGGCTTGATGGCAGGAGACAGAGGGTGGTTGCAGAGGGTTGTTTTTCAACTGGAGGCCTGTGACCAGCGGTGTGCCTCAGGGATCGGTGCTGGGTTCTCTGTTATTTGTCATTTATATTAATGATTTGGATGAGAATTTAGGAGGCATGGTTAGTAAGTTTGCAGATGACACCAAGATTGATGGCACAGTGGACAGTGAAGAAGGTTACCTAGGATTGCAACGGGATCTTGATCAGTTGGGCCAATGGGCTGATGAGTGGCAGATGAAGTTTAATTTAGATAAATGTGAGTTGATGCATTTTGGTAGATCGAACCAGGGCAGAACTTACTCAGTTAATAGTAGGGTGTTGGGGAGAGTTATAGAACAAAGATTTGATTTGATTTGATTTGATTTATTATTGTCACATGTATTAACATACAGTGAAAAGTATTGTTTCTTGCGAGCTATACAGACAAAACATACTGTTCATAGAGAAGGAAACGAGAGAGTGTAGAATGTACTATTACAGTCATAACTAGTATTACAGTCATAACTAGAGTGTAGAGAAAGATCAACTTAATGCAAGGTAAGTCCATTCAAAAGTCTGATGGCAGTAGGGAAGAAGCTGTTCTTGAGTCGTTTGGTACATGACCTCAGACTTTTGTATCATTTTCCCGAAGGAAGAAGGTGGAAGAGAGAATGTCCAGGGTGCGTGGGGTCCTTAATTATGCTGGCTGCTTTGCCGAGGCAACGGGAAGTGTAGACAGAGTTAATGGATGGGAGGCTGGTTTGTGTGATGGATTGGGCTACATTCACGATCTTTTGTAGTTACTTGCGGTCTTGGGCAGAGCAGGAGCCATACCAAGCTGTGTTACAACCAGAAATAATGCTTTCTATGGTGCATCTGTAAAAGTTGGTGAGAGTCGTAGCTGAGATGCCAAATTTCCTTAGTCTTCTGAGAAAGTAGAGGCGTTGGTGGGCTTTCTTAACGATAGTGTCAGCATGGGGGGACCAGGACAGGTTGTTGGTGATCTGGACACCTAAAAACTTGAAGCTCTCAACCCTTTTTACTTCATCCCCGTTGATGTAGACAGGGGCATGTTCTCCAATACGCTTCCTGAAGTCGATGACAATCTCCTTTGTTTTGTTGACATTGAGGGAGAGATTATTGTTGCCGCACCAGTTCACCAGATTCTCTATCTCATTCCTGTACTCTGTCTCGTCATTGTTTGAGATCCGACCCACTACGGTGGTGTCTTCAGCAAACTTGAAAATCGAATTGAAGGGGAATTTGGCCGCACAGTCATAGGTGTATAAGGAATATAGTAGGGGGCTGGAAACACAGCCTTGTGGGACACCGGTGTTGAGGATGATCGAGGAGGAGGTGTTGTTGCCTATCTCTACTGATTGTGGTCTGCGAGTTAGGAAGTTTAGGATCCAGTCGCAGAGGGAGGTACCGAGACCCGGGCCACGGAGTTTGGAGATGAGTTTCGTGGGAATAATGGTATTGAAGCATGAGCTGTAGTCAATAAATAGGAGTCTGACATAGGTGTCCTTGTTATCTAGGTGTTCCAGGGTTGAGTGCAGGGCCAGGGAGATGGCGTCTGCTGTGGACCAGTTGCGGCGATAGGCAAACTGTAGTGGATCCAGGTGGTCCGGGAGGCTGGAATTGATTCGTGCCATGACTAACCTTTTGAAGCACTTCATAATGATGGATGTCAGAGCCACCGGCCGATAGTCATTAAGGCACGCTGCTTGGTTTTTCTTAGGTACCGGGTTGATGGTCATCTTCTTGAAGCAGATAGGGACCTCAGATTGTTGTAAGAGATCTAGGGGTACAGGTTCATAGCTCCTTGAAAGTGGAGTCACCGGTAGACAGGGTGGCGAAGAATGCATTCAGCATGCTTGGTTTCATTGGTCATAACATTGAATACAGGAGTTGGGACGTCTTGTTGAAATTGTACAAATCATTGGTAAGGCCACACTTGGAATACTGTGTGCAATTCTGGTCACCCTATTATAGAAAGGATATTATTAAACTAGAAAGAGCGTTGAAAATATTTAGGATGCTACCAGGACTTGATGGTTTGAGTTATAAGGAGAGGCTGGATAGACTGGGACTTTTTTCTCTGGAGCGTAGGAGGCTGAGGGGTGCCCTTATAGAGGTCTATAAAATAATGAGGGGCATAGATGGTAGATAGTCAATATCTTTACTCAAAGGTAGGGGAGTCTAAAATTAGATGGCATAGGCTTAAGGTGAGAGGGGAGAGATTCAAAAGGGTCCAGGGGGCAATTTATTCACACAGAGGCTGGAACTAGCTACCAGTGGTAGTAGTAGAGGCAGGTACAATTTTTGAGGCAGGTATAATTTTGTCTTTTAAAAAGCATTCAGACAGTTACATGGGTAAGATTGGTGGAAAGGGATATGGGCCAAACACTGGCAATTGGGACTAGCTTAATGGTAAAAACTGGGCAGCATGGACAAGTTGGGCAGAAGGGCCTGTTTCCATGGTGTCAACCTCTATGACTCTATGACTGAGATATTTAGATTTCTACATATTGAAACATCAAGGGATATGGGGATGGTGCAGGAAAATGGTGTCAAGGCAGAAGAATAACCATGATGGCCTGGTGATATTATGGCTAGACTATTAATCAAGAAACTCAGCTAATGTTCTGGGAACCCGGGTTCGAATCCTGTCATGGCGGATGGTGGAATTTGAACTCAATTTTTAAAATCTGGAATTAAGAATCTACCGATGACCATGAAACCATTGTCGATTGTCGGAAAAACCCATCTGGTTCACTAATGCCCTTTAGAGAAGGAAATCTGCCTTCCTTACCTGATCTGGCCTACATGTGACATGCACAATGTGGTTGACTCTCAACTGCCCTCTGAAATGGCCTAGCAAAGCCACTTAGTTCAAGGGCAACTAAGGGATGGGTAATAAATGCTGTCCCAGCCAGTGATGCCCATGTCCCATGAATTGAAGGGTGGAGCAGACTTGAAGGGCTGAATGGCCTAGTCCCACTCTTATTACTTCTGTTCTTATATTCTAATGTAAATGTTCCTTTATGCATTCAGGCTCACATTTATCAGTGTCAGAAGCTATATTTACAAAGCGAATAACATGGTTCAAAGTGGCCGATATCTGGGATACAATATAGAATGATTGAAAAGTACTTGGCCACATGAGCAGATGTTACGAATGGTTTCTCTTTGATGTTGTTGGATAAGATAAAAGCTAAATCAATTCATTCGTCGAATCTTTCCCAGGTAGTGTACATGTGTCTCCTTGCCTTTTATCTTACAAAGATATTTATTCATAACTGCATCGAACAAAGCAAAACATTCTACGAATTTCAAGACGTTCCCATTAACAGAAGTTGCAGTCTTTCGTGCGTTACCCAGAAGGCCAGATTTTGCACATCAAAAGCTCTCTGTGAAGGAATCAGTTGTTTTAGGATTTTCTGCCTGTACTTTTCTTCAAATTTTGACACACTTTCCTCATCAGTGATTTTCTTATTTTTTGTTCAATGGCAGTTCAAATTCTTTCAGTTTTGAAAATTCTCCAAATGTTCACTGCTTAGAACATAGAACAGTACAGCACGAGGAACAGGCTTTTCGGCCCACGCTATTGTGCCAAACATGACACTAAATTAAACAAATCCCTTCTTTTTGATTTGATTTGATTTATTATTGTCACGTGTACTAGTAGACAGTGAAAAATATTGTTTCTTGCGCACTATACAGACAAAGCATAACGGACATAGAGAAGGAAATAGAACATAGAACATTGAACATTACAGCGCAGTACAGGCCCTTCGGCCCTCGATGTTGCGCCGACCAGTGGAACCCATCTAAAGCCCCTCTAATCTACACTATTCCAATATCATCCATATATTTATCCAATAACCATTTGGATGCTCTTAATGTTGACGAGTCCACTACTGCTGCAGGCAGGGCATTCCACGCCCTTACTACTCTCTGAGTAAAGAACCTACCTCTAACATCTGTCCTATATCTCTCACCCCTCAATTTAAAGCTATGTCCCCTCGTGCTAGCCATCACCATCTAAGGAAAAAGGCTCTCACTATCCACCCTATCTAATCCTCTGATCATCTTGTATGCCTCTATTAAGTCACCTCTTAACCTTCTTCTCTCTAACAAAAACAACCTCAAGCGCCTCAGCCTTTCCTTATACGATTTTCCCACCATACCAGGCAACATCCTGGTAAATCTCCTCTGCACCCTTTCCAACACTTCCACATCTTTCCTATAATACGGCGACCAGACCTGTACGCAATACTCCATATGCGGCCGCACCAGAGTTTTGTACAGTTGCAGCATGACCTCCTGGCTCCGAAACTCAATCCCTCTACCAATAAAAGCTAACACACCGTACGCCTTCTTAACAACCCTATCAACCTGGGTGCCAATGTTCAGGGATCTATGCACATGGACACCCAGATCCCTCTGTTCATCCACACTACCAAGTATCTTACCATTAGCCCAGTACTCTGTATTCCTGTTACTCCTTCCAAAGTGAATCACCTCACACTTTTCCGCATTAAAAAGGAGATAGTGCAGAATGTTACAGTCATGGCCAGGGTGTAGAGAAAGATTAACTTAATGCAAGGTAGGTCCATTCAAAGTCTGATGGCAGCAGGGAAGAAGCTGTTCTTGAGTCGGTTGGTACATGACCTCAGAATTTTGTATCTTTTTCCCAACGGAAGAAGGTGGAAGAGAGAATGTCCGGGGTGCGTGGGGTCCTTAATTATGCTGGCTGCTTTGCCGAGGCAGCGGCAAGTGACGACAGAGTCAATGGATGGGAGGTTGGTTTGCGTGATGGATTGGGCTACATTCATGACCTTTTGTAGTTTCTTGTGGTCTTGGGCAGAGCAGGAGCCATACCAAGCTGTGATACAACCAGAAAGAATGCTTTCTATGGTGCATCTATTAAAGTTCTGCCTGCCCTAGGTCCATATCCCTCTATTGCTTACATATTCAAGAGCTTATCTAAAAGCCCTTAAACACCCCTATTGTATCTGCCTCCACCACCACCCCTGGTAGTGCATTCCAGATTCCTACCACTCTCTGTGTAAAAAACTTGTCCCTCTCCTTTGAACTTTCCCCTTTTACCTTACATCATGACCCCTATTATTAGACATGCTGACTCTCTTGTCCTCCTGTACAGGCACTGGTCCCATAAAGGAGCACTGAGCTCAAGATGGTGGAACAGGCCAGGGAGGCCACAAGGAACAACACAGTCACAGCAACAGAGCCTGCCCACTGAACTTCTACCGCCTCCTGGAAAGATGAAATCTCCGACAGGGCAGAGCGAGGAAGTTTGTCTCTTCACAATGACCCAAGTAGGAACACAGGAACAGGAGCAGACCATTCAGCCCATTAAGCCTGCTCCCGCTATTCAATACAATCATAGCTGATTGAACAATTCAATGCCTTTTGCACCCATTGGGCAGCATGGTGGCACAGTGGTTAGCACTGCTGCCTCACAGCGCCAGGGACCCGGGTTCGATTCCTGACTTGAGCCACTGTCTGTGCAGAGTCTGCACGTTCTCCCTGAGTGTGCGTGGGCTTCCTCCGGGTGCTCCGGTTTCCTCCCACAGTCCGAAAGATGGTTAGGTGCATTAGCCGTGCTAAATTCTCCCTCAGTGTACCCAGACAGGTGCTGGGAGTGTGGCGACTAGGGGATTTTCACAGTAACGTCATTGCGGTGTTAATGTAAGCCTACTCGTGACACTAATAAACTAAATAAAACCTTCTGGGCCAGGTTAGAGAGTGTGTTAGGCTCTGTGTCTCTGTGTGAGTGAGTGAGAGTGTGTGTGAGGGAGCCACTGTGAGGGTCTGTATGAATGTAGGTGAATGGGTGTGTGAGTGAGTCCATCTGTGTGAGTGGGTGGGTGAGAGCGAGAGCCTTGAGACTGGGAGTGAACTTCCCCACGCACCGCCCCCCCCCCCCCCCCCCCCCGCCCCGCTGGCCCTGCGCTCCCCACACATCAGCCCAGGAGAGCAGGAAGGCCCAGGCTGAAAGGTTTCTGAATTCCACTGGGGCCAGCATGGATCTGTGCCACCAGAGGAGAATGCAAGGTCAGTTAGTTAACCCAATTCCTTAACTTGGCCCCGGTCTCTGCCCCTTCCTGGTGACCAGGACATGGGGCCTAGTATGTCTCCCTAGCTGGAATTCTACCATCCTGCGTGTCACGGGAATCAGAGTGGGCGAGGGGTGGACCATGGAAAGGTCCGTTGACCTCGGGCAGGATTTGATGGTTTCGGGACAAGCGTGGTTGTAAATCCCTGCCCTCTATCTCTGCCTCTTAAGGGAAGAAGCAATGAATGTTTTATTGGTTAACCCTGTTGTTGGTCATTTTTATTAATCACTCTTTTTTAAAAATTATCAATTTATTGCTGTCACGCTGTTTTTTCTTTGCAATTCACATTGTGCCAAACCTTATCCTGCTGAAACTTGCTCATCAGTCACTTGAGTGAGAAAGAAAATTGAAATGTGGTTCCCTCCCGCAAATGTGAAAAGATTGGACAACCCTGTGCACTGATCGCAATCGTGGTATGCTGGGGGAGGGAGGGAATGTTATTAAATCATACTGCCATTTGATTTGATTTGATTTGATTTGATTTATTATTGTCCTATGTATTGGGATACAGTGAAAAGTATTGTTTCTTGCGCGCTGTACAGGTAAAACGTACCATTCATAGAGTAGAAGGAAACATAATATTACAGTCATAGCTGGGTTGTAAAGAAAGATCAACTTAATACAGGGTAGGTCCATTCAAAATTCTGATGGCAGCAGGAAAGAAGCTGTTCTTGAGTCGGTTGGTACATGACCTCAGACCTTTGTACCTTTTTCCCGAGGGAAGAAGGTGGAAGAGAGAATGTCCGGAGTGTGTAGGGTCCTTGATTATGCTGGCTGCTTTTCTGAGATGGCGGGGAGTTTAGAAGGAATCAATGGATGAGAAGCTGGTTTGCGTGACGTCCTGGGCTACATTCATGACCCTTTGTAATTTCTTGCAGTCTTGGGCAGAGCAGGAGCCATACTCAGCTGTGATACAACTAGAAAGAATGCTTTCTATGGTGCATCTGAAAAAATTGGTGAGAGCCGTAGTGGACGTGCCAAATTTCCTTAGCCTCCTGAGAAAATAAAGGCGTTGGTGGGCTTTCTTAACAATAGCGTCGGCATAGAGGCACCAGGAGAGATGGTTGATGATCTGGACACCGAGAAACTTGAAGTTCTTGATCATTTCCACTTCATCCGCATTGATGTCGACAGGGACATGCCCCCTTTTTTAAATTTGATTTGTTATTGTCACATGTATTGGGATATAGTGAAAAGTATTGTTTTTTGCATGCTATACAGACAAAGCATACCATTCATAGAGAAAGAAAGCAGAAAATGCAGAATGTAGTGTTACAGTCATAGCTAGGGTATGGAAAAAGATCAACTTAATACGAGGTAGGTCCATTCAAAAGTCTGATGGCAGCAGGGAAGAAGCTGTTCTTGAGTCGGTTGGTACGTGACCCCAGACTTTTGTATCTTTTTCCCGATGAAAAAGGCGGAAGAGAGAATGTCCACTACACTTCCTGAAGTTGATGACTATCTCCTTCATTTCACTGACATTGAGGGAGAGATTATTGTCATCGCACTGTTTCCCCGGATTCTCTATCTCTTTCCTGTGCTCAATATATGAATTCAATGTAAATTTTTAACATCTCAATTAAATTTCCCCTCAACCTTCTCTGCTCCAAGAACAACAATCCCAGCTTCACCACGCTCTCTCTCTCTACGCGGGAAGCCCTTCATCCCAACGACTAATCTGCCAAATATCCTGGGTACTCTCTCTAGGACTCTGTCAAATAGCTTGTGGAACAAGAAAAATATTATTTCGAATGAAATGCCTAAGCCTCCATCACAACTCACAAGCAGAATTGATTCCTTTGTTTGTTTGTTTGTGAAGCCTTGGGGAGCTTTCAGTACGGAATTGGAATCCTTTATTGCCAAACAGTCATCGCGATTTCTATTTTTATCCTCCACGTGTGGTTGAGGGAACCATGGAGATGGCCTTAATATTTCCATGTTTACGCTCCAACACTAAATGCAAATGTTCCTCCTCTACTGATGCAAATATTCATCATAGAATTAGAATATCAATTAGAATAGGAACCTTATGGTACAGCGCACCCTGATGACCCACTGGGAAAATACCCCTGATCAGGAGGGAGGCAATGGCCTGGTGGCATTATCGCTCGACTATCAATTCAACTCATGTTCTGGGGACGCGGGTTCGAATCCCGCCATGGCAGATCGTGAAATTTGAATTCAAATTTTTTAAAATCTGGAATTAAGAATCTATTAATTGTTTCAGAAGAAACTCTTCAAAAATGCAGCGAATGAAAATACAACAAAACTTACTCCAACTTATAAATCAAAAAAAGGGTTGAATAAAGAAACATCATTACTCCAAACTCGGGGCCTCACCTTGGGCCACTCCAAGCTTCCCACAATTCTACATCGTTCCTTATTTATAGTGAATCAGCTGGTCAGCTGACTATTACATCACTCTGTAATTGGTTCCATGTTTTACTGGGTCAGCTGACCCTTACATCTTGTTCCCATTGGTTACGTTACATCCAATCAAGGTTGTCACCGGTTACATTCTAACATTAATGACCATGAAACCATTGTCGATTGTCGGAAAAACCCATCTCATGCCCCCCTATGTCCATCATTCCCTCACTGTTATCCTATGACCCTTGACTCATATACCACCTCCCCCATGGCCCCTCATGCCCACCATGCCAACCTCTGCCCCTCTATCCAACACCATTTCCCTTTATAGCCCCTATGCCAACTTAGTGCCAACTCATGCCAATCATAGGGAAGGAAATCTGTCGTCCGTACTTGGTCTGGCCTATATGTAACTCCAGAGCCATAGCAATGTGGTTGACTCTCAATTGCCCTCCAAGGGCAACTAAGGATGGGCAATAAATACTGGCCCAGTCAGCGCCGCCCATGTCCCACAAATTAATTATAAAAAACTACCACAACAGGCAGACGGGGACAGAACGTAGGCCTACAGGTTCTCCTGGCCTGCCAAGTCATGGTGCAGCCAAAGGCCACCTGGTAGTGGGTTCTTCTCTCCCCCCACCCCTCCCCACCCCGAGCCGTGCCCCCACCAACACCCCGAACAACGGTGGCCTGGCTGCTGGATTTCTGTTCCCAACTCGGGAGCACTGAGTCAGGTAAAATCTTGATTCCACAAGCCCAGCACAGGAAAGAGCGCTGGATGGCCAGATTTCCGGACAGAGAGGGTTAGGTGTTAATAGGAGTCAGACCAGTCACCATTGGAAACAGTTCGGAGGCAGCCACAAGGGCTGTCAGGTGCTGAGGTGGACTGTGTGAGAGGCCACACTCGGTGTTGCAGCATCTTGTCCCAGCTGTGAAAGATAAATCAAGGAAACAAAGAATTCCCCTCTACCCTCACCTTGTACACATTCCCCATGCCCACACATGCCACCTCGTGCCCCCTCCTGCCCCTCTATGTCCCTCATTCCGGCACTGTTAACTATGACCGTCTACCCATACACCACCTCCCCCATGGCCCCTCATACCCATCATCTCTGCCCCTCAGTTCATCACCATTTCCTTTTATAGCCCCTATGCCAACTCATGCCAACCATAGAATCCCTGCAGTGCAGAGCAGGCCATTTGGCCCATTAAGTCTGCACCAACTCTTCCACAGGGCTCGGTTTACCCAGGCCCTCTCCCAGCCCTATCCTCATGACCCCATCATTTAGCACGGCCAATCCACCTAACCTACACATCTTTGGACTATGGGAGGAAACTGGAGCACTCAGAGATAACCCACGCAGACACGGGGAGAATGTGCAAACCCCGCACAGATAGTTACCCAAGGCTGAAATTGAACCCTAGACCCTGGAGCTGTGAGGCAGCAGTGCTAACCACTGTGCACCCCACCCTCCATCCTTTGCTCTTACACTCTCCATGCCTATTCACCCAGTATTTACAATGGGCAGACCGCAGGAGCCATGCTGAGATTATAAAAACAAACATTTGTATTCACATCCCCACACCAAAAGCTACTTGGAACTGTCAATCAAACTGTGAACTGACAGGCACCCCACTGTGCTAATGATAGGTTGTGAGTCATGCAGCACAAATCCTATAGTGATTGCTGCCAAACTTATGTCAAAGGACAGAGTAAAATAGCAAACACTAATGTTTTTATTAAAACTGCAGACTTTTTTATTTAAAGGGCTGGAGTTTAAATTCCTTGACAGTTTGACAGTTCCAATGGGTTTATCCGTTTTAATGCACGTTCATGTCTACCTTTAACAATCCCAAAGGGCACCTTACGTCTCCCAAAGGGACCTATATCAAAGGGGTATCCAAAAGGCTACCCTATCTCTCCAAATAATTCTGGCAGCTTTGGATCTTTTGCTCAAACGTATAAAACCCACAGGTCATTTGTTGAACATCCCACAAACAAATAATGGGTCTGTTTGTAGGTTACGGGGAAAATGCGGGAGAATGGAGTTGAGAAACATATCAGCCATGATTGAATGGCAGAGCAGATTCGATGGGCCAAATGGCCTAATTCTGCTCCTATATCTTATGGTCTTATGGTCTTATATTGGGACAGGACTTCTGGAATTGGGGCTCCAGCATCATTTTGGCAAAGCTAAGATCCTCTCCATTCCCCACGAAAATTCAGGCCAGTGATTTATATACAGGGACACCCAAGTCCCTCAGAATATTTCCCAATTCCTCACCATTGAGTGCATTTCAAAAACTACTTTAATTGGTTGGAAAACATTTTGGGTGCCCCGAGCTCATGCACGATTTGTCTCTGAAGAACAAAATTGTTGGCAGGTCAATGGGCAAGAACGATAGTTTGAATGTGCTGATCCCTCTTGATGACATCCACCGGCATGGTGGCACAGTGGTTAGCACTGTTGCTTCACAGCGCCAAGGGACCCAGGTTCGATTCTGGCCTTAGGTCATTGTCTGTGTGGAGCTTGTATGTTCTCCCCGTGTCTGCGTGGGTTTCCTCTGGGTGCTCCGGTTTCCTCCCACAGCCCAAAGATGTTAGGTTAGGTGGATTGGCCAGGCTAAATTGCCCCTGAGTCTGGAATTTTACCACCCTGCCTGCCACAGGAATCGGAGCGGGCAAGGGAAGGACAACTGGAAGGTCCGTTGACCAAGGGCAGGACTTTACAGTTTCGACATGAGCAAGGCCATAAAGTACCACCCTTAGTGTCCCAAGATGTGCAGGTTAGGTAGATTGGCCATGCTAAATTGTCCCTTGGTGTCCCAAAATGTATAGGTTGGGTGATTAGCAGAGTAATATGTGGGGTTACAGGCTTGGGTAAGGTGCACTATTGGAGAGTCGGTGCAGACTGAATGGGCTGAATGGCCTCCTTCTGCACCGTAAGGATTCTATGAACCCAGCACTGCCTCCAGGGCACTCCCTACAAGCTAGAGGAAGATTTCTTGACATTAACATGAAACTGAACCCGTCAGGGAGGCCACGCCTCTGATGCTAATGACCTCTGAAGAGCAGCATCGTGTTGCCATGACAATGGAAGGCAGGGAATTGGGTTTAGTCTATTCTTGGCTACCCATGAATTATTGAATGAATTCGCAGGAGGATTCCTTACGGGCACGCAGAAAACCAAAGTTTAAAGAGTGGATAAAGCCGCAATGAGAAATCCTGGGAGACCACACATCTCGATTTGGATGGTGGATTAGACATGCAAAGCTGCACAGTGAAGCTCTGAGGCCAGAGGCAGGGGAGTCAATTAAACTCCGATAATCTACAGGCTACCTTGAGAGCCTGCCTGAATCCACCATTACACTTCACAATGCCAAACTGTCATCTGTTAATGTGCCTCACATAACACAATTCCCACGTGAACAGTGGCTTTATCCCCTTAGCTTGTGATCTTTACCCATGTCAAAAGTTGGTACAAATTCATTCAATAGTAAAAAGGGAGTTTCGTTTGCTCTGTCTGCTGCCTGTGTTACATTTCTGTCTGGTTTTTTTAACCCTATCATCAACTAAGCCATTTATTTTCACCTGATCTTTTTTATCATTTCAGGAGAGTCGGCCTCCTAAAGAGCAATTAGAATGGTTGAATTGCTTTTCGGCAGCACAGTGGTTAGCACTGCTGCCTCACAGCGTCAGGGACCCGGGTTCGATTCCGGGCTTGGGTCACTGTCTGTGTGGAGTTTGCACATTCTCCCCGTGTCTGCGTGGGTTTCCTCTGGGTGCTCCAGTTCCCTCCCACAATCCAAAGATGTGTGGGTTAGGTGGATTCACCATGCTAAATTGTCCCTTAGTGTCCAAAGATGTGTAGGTTAGGTGGATTGGCCATGCTAAATTGCCCCTTAGTGTCCAAAGATGTGCAGGTTAGGTGGATTGGCCATGCTAAATTGCCCCTCAGTGTCCAAAGATGTGCAGGTTAGGTAGATTGGCCATGCTAAATTGCCTCTTAAGTGTCCCAAGTTGTGCAGGTTAGGTGGATAGGCCATGCTAAATTGCCCCTTAGCGTCCAAATATGTGCAGGTTAGGTGGATTGACCATGCTAAGTTGCCCATTAGTGTCCAAACATGAGGAGGTTCGGTGGATTGGCCATGCTAAATTGCCCCCTAGTGCCTAAAGATGTGCAGGTTAGGTGCATCGGCCATGGAAAATTACCCCTTATTGTCCAGAGATGTTCAGGTTATGTGGATTATCCATGGTAAATGCGTGGAGTTATGGGGATATGGCGGGTGGTGGGGGGGGAACTTGATGTGATGCTCTTTTGGAGAGTCGGTGAAGACTCGATGGGCTGAATGACCTCCTTCTGCACTGTAGGGACTCTATGGCGTTGGCATAGTGGGCGAACTAGCCCTCTTTCTCTGCTTTGCACCACTCTGTGAACCAAAGGGTTAAAACAACAGGCAGTTACTTAAAAGAAACAGGTTTAATCAGTGATCTGACGCATAGAGGCCACTAAATCACAGCGATTATTTCAGCACTGATCCAAATTTAAGGTACATAGCTAAAAGGGACTAAAAGTGGCGCACAATTTGCTATGAGCAATTTAGCATACTCCTCTCTGCAGGATGTCAAGGGCAGCAATCATATCAAAAGCTCATCATTATGGAAAATTATGCACTAGTTTCAGAATACTTCAACTTTGTTTAGGTTCACTTGCCATTCAACGTAAGGCAGAGAATGCATTTGTCTTTCCTCATTGCTTATACTAATCTCCAGCATGACTTCATTGTACATTTGCCCATCGCTTCCATCCTTGCCGCTTTCCTCAGCATTGTTATTTACCACCGTGGGTCAGGTGGGTCCTGGCAACTAATCCAGGGCTGCCAACTCTAGTAACAACAACACCGTACATATGTGCAACACCTTCAATGTTGGAAAGCATCACAAGGTGTTTTGCAGGAGCATCATGAGTCAAGATTTGATACCAAGGAGGTATTAAGACATGCAACCAAAAGCTTGGTCAAAGAGTCGGAAGGAACTTCTTCAAAATGAGATTGAGAGGATTAGGGAGGAAATTCCAGAGTTTATAGGGCCCAGGGAGATAATGAGAGTACTGAATTAGGGATGGCATGGTGGCACAGTGGTTAGCGCTGCTGCCTCATAGCACCAGTGACCCAGGTTCAATTCCCAGCTTGGGTCACTGCCTGTGCGGACTCTGCACGTTCTCCCCGTGTCTGCGTGGGTTTCCTCCGGTTTCCTCCCACAGTCTGAAAGGTGTGCTGGTTAGGTGCATTGGCCATGCTAAATTCTCCCTCAGTGTACCCAAACAGGCGCCGGAGTGTGGTGACTAGGGGATTTTCACAGTAACTTCATTGCAGTGTTAATGTAAGCCTACTTGTGACACTAATAAGTAAACTTTAAAAAAACTTTACAGGAGTTGGGACATTATGTTACAACTGTACAAGACATTGGTAAGGCCACATTTGGAGTACTGCGTACAGTTCTTGTCGTAAGGATATTATTAAACTGCCAAGGTTCCAAAAAAATTTATAAGGATGTTTCTGGGACTGGAAGGTTTGAATTATAAGGAGAGGCTGGATAGGCTGGGGCCTTTTTCCCTGGAGCGTGGGAGGATGAGGGGTGACCTTATAGAGGTTTATAAAATCATGAGGGGCATAGATAAGGTGAATAGCCAAGGTCTTTTCCCCAGGGTAGGGGAGTCCAAAACTAGAGGGCATAGGTTTAAGGTGAGAGGGGAAAGATTTACAAAGGACCTGAGGAACAACTTTTTCACACCGAGGGTGGTGCGTGTATGGAATGAGCTGCCAGAGGAAGTGGTAGAGGCGGGTACAATTACAACATTTAGAAGACATCTGAACAGGTACATGGATTGGAAAGGTTTAAAGGGATATGGGCCAAACGCAGGCAAATGGGACTAGTTCAGTTTAGGAAACCTGGTCGGCATGGACGAGTTGGGCCGAAGGGTCTGTTTCCGTGCTGTATATCTCTATGATTCCATGACTGTCAAAGAGGTTTCTCCTGAATACCTATTAGGGACTATCTCAGATTTATGGCCCTTAGTTCTGCTCTCCCCCACAAGTGGAAACATCTTTTCTCTGTCTACACCTTTATAACTTTAAAGACCTCAATTAGGTCGCCCTTCAGTTACCTAGAGAAGAAAAGGTCCAATATGTTCAGGCTTTCCTACTGGTTGTACCTGTTAACATCCTTGCATTTTTTCCAGCTCCTCCATGTCCTTTCAAACTTTCAAACTTTAAAGGTGGTGATGTTCCCATGTATCTGCTGTCCTTGTCCTTATCTGGTCATTATCACGTTCCTGTGTGTGGGATCCCCTGTATGGTTTGCCCCAGTAAAAATGCTTCATTTTAAGGTATTTCTGCCTCACGTAACTAATTATGCTGTGCCTTAAAACTAACGTAAGCTAATTTGACCACATTTTAAAACTCAGCTTGGAATTCTGGGTTTAGCTTAGAAACCTGGCTACATTTGAATGTTAAGCAGGAATGATTTTTGAGATAAACAGACTTTCTCATAAGGTAAACAGGCCTTTATGGTCACAGCTGTGAATTGTTTTCTGAAAGTTAGACATTGGTTTTATGGAATCCCTGCAGTACTGAAGGAGGCCATTCAGCCCGTCGAGTCCACACTGACCAGAATCCCACCCAGGCCCTATTCCCATAACCCCACATATTCACCCTGCTAATCCCCCTGACACGAGGGACAATTTAACACAGCCAATCAACCTAACCATACGGTGGCACAGTGGTTAGCACTGCGGCCTCACAGGGCAGCCGGAGACCCGGGTTCGATTCCTGACTTGGGTCATTCTCTCCGTGTCTGCGTGAGTTTCCTCCGGGTGCTCCGGCTTCCTCCCACAGTCTGAAAGACGTGTTGGTTAGGTGCATTGATCCGAGCAGGCACCGGAGTGTGGTGACTAGGGAAATTTCACAGTAACTTCATTGCAGTGTTAATGTAAGCCTACTTGTGACTAATAAATATACTTTTAACCTGCACAACCTTGTAGTGTGGGGAAATGGAGCACCCGGAGGAAACCCACGCAGACACGGGGAGAACGTGCAAACTCCATACAGACATTTACCCGAGGCCGGGATTGAACCCGGGTCCCTGGCGCTGTGAGCCAGCAGTGCTAACCACTCTTTGTACTGTTTGTACCTGATAATTTCATAACATAAGATAAGAAGTTGTAACGCTCTATAAAGCTATATGTTTTCAGTTCAGTTGCTATTTGAAGGCTGTACAAGCTTTTGAGTCAAGATCTCTCTCTCTCTCTCACCAGTAAACTAATCTCTTTCGCTTTCTGTAAAATGTTGATTCTAAAGGATGCTTAATAAAGAAGTCTCTCCTTCGAACCAGTCGTGTTCAAGTTCTTTCTGAAGAATAGGCTGACATTGTGTGTGGGAGTTAGCTGTGAATAAATCGGTTGCAGCATTTCCTATAGCAATGACTACACTTCAGAAAAAGGATTTCATTGGCTGTAAAGTACTTTGAGATAGCCATATATCTCAATACATGTCTTTCTTTCCTTTCAAGTGCACACAGCCAAGATGCCATTAAAAAATGTGCTTTGTCAGCACTCTGGCTTGATTCCAAACTGAGCCTTCAATTCATAACTGGAGAAATGTGCCTCATTACAGTGCATCAAAAACATGCTGGAAAATCTCAGCAGGTCTGACAGCATCTGTGGAGGGAGAATAGAGCCAACGTTCCGAGTCTGGATGAACCTACGTCAGACTCGATCATCTAGACTTGAAACGTTGGCTATTCTCTCCCCACAGGTGCTGTCAGACCTACTGAGGTTTTCCAGCATGTTTCTGTTCTTGTTCCAGATTCCAGCATCCGCAGTATTTTGCATTATCTCATTACTGTGGGAATGTGTTGTCATTTAATCCCAGTGTTCCATTCCAGGTAATATCGGGCGGAATTTTACCGGTATGTCTGCCCGGCCCGACATTCATACGATCCTGCTCGAGGCCAACGGAGATTGCCGTTCTCCAAGCCTCGCCCGCCCCCGGGAATCGGGGCCGGCGTGCCGGCAAACTTCCGGCCATTGTCTCCTCTTCAGTTGTCACCTCCACCAGCACTTTCAGGAAAAGTCCTACTTGTCACAGGTCTTTGCAACAAAAACCGCAATACTGTGCTCATTTAAATGTTGTCGCTGGAAAGAAGATATGGAATTGCCTACAGAAGTAATTAAATCTCTCGCACAGTGCAGGGACAGGCCCAGTGATCTATAAATCAAAGGCATCACATCACTCTGCGTGTACAAACATCCATTACCACAGACCTACTGGCAACCTTGAAGTATTGGTTTGATGTGAGCTAATATTTTCCAAATTACTGCATGCAAAAGTAAACCATCCTTCAGACAATTAAGCCCAAGTACCTGATTCATTACAGAATTAGAGATGGTGATAGTGCCAGGCATATCATGCCAAGCCTCTCCAATAGAACTTTAATGTATGATTTCTTTCCACCCTGAACTATATCTCATTACTGAAAGGTCTGCCCTTAGCTTAGCTGGTAAAATGACAACCTAATGCAATGATAAACCACATAGAATCCCTACAGTGCAGAAGGACACCATTCAGCCTGCACTGACCACAATCCCACCCAGGTTCTATCACCATAACCCCACATATTTACCCTGCTAATCCCCTAGACACTAAGAGACAATTTAGCATGGCCAATCAACCTAACCCGCACATCTTTGGGATGTGAGAGGAAACCACAGCACCCGGAGGAAACCTACGCAGACACGGGGAGAACATGCAGACTCCACACAGACAGACACCCGAGGCCGGAATTGAATCTGGGTCCCTGGCGCTGTGAGACAGCCGGCTAACCATTGTGCCACACCCCACATGATACTGGAAGGTGCCAGGCTCTTTTGGTTTTGGTTCAACTTTCACCTCGGAGCCAGAAGGCATCAGTTCTAAAGCCCATGCCACAGACTTGAGCGCCTAATCCAGGTTGTGGTAAACCACTGTTAGCTTATTACCTGTATATGTGACATGCCTGGACACATCCCTGCCGGCCCTACCCGAGACTCCTCCCTCCCCCCGGTCCAGGTATAAAGGCGACTGCTCCCCACCCCCCTGCCTCAGTCTGGACCGGTTCATCGGCATGGGTGTGCTCCAAGTCTTTTGTTAATAAAAGCCTATTTGTTCTTGCACACAAACTAGTCTTTGCTCGATTGATGGTGCATCACAGGTTTACACTCCTGTGCAGTACTGACTCCAAAGATGTGCCAGTTAGGTGGATTGGCCGTGTTAAATTGCCACTTAGTGTCCCTAGAATTGGGGGGGGTAGCAGAGTAAATGTGTGGGGTTACGGGCATAGGGTGGGCCTGGGTAAGATGCTCTGCAGATTCAATGGGCCGAATAACCTCCTTCTGCACTGTCAGGATTCTATGATTCTATGGGTTTTATGGGTGCTGCACTGTTGGGGGTGTCACCTTTCAGAGGAGACATTAAACTGAGGCCCTTTCTGCCCTCTCAGATGAGCATAGATCACATGGCACCATTTTGAAATGGGTTGTCAAGTTCACTCTAATACTTACCACTCAACTGGCATCACTAAAGCAGATTATCTGTCACTTTCTCTAGCTGTCTGCTGTATCTTTCTCCGGGCAAATCAACTGCCCTGTTCCCTATATTACAACAGTGACGACACTCCAAAAGTGCTTTGGGAAGTCATTGTAATCTAAAGGTGCTCAGCCGTGGAACAAAAGAATAGGAATGCCCATATTATGATGAATAGTCACACGGTGATAGATTCAGACAGCAGTCTAGAGAGACACTTTGGAAGCAGCTACCTGCATGGTGAATAGTTAAGGGCTACTAATAAATGGTTCATATTTAAGGGTAGGCAGTGACGTAGTGGTATTGTCCCTGGACTCATAATCCAGGGCAAGATCCAGGGATGTGGGTTCAAATCCAGCCGAGGCAGATGGTGAAATAAAAGTTCAATAAACATCTGGAATTACAAGTCTAATGAATTGATTGTTGTAAAAACCTATCTGGCTCATTAACGTCTGTAAGAGTTTTAACAACACCAGGTTAAAGTCCAACAGGTTTATTTGGTAGCAAATGCCATTAGCTTTCGGAGCCCTGCTCCTTCGTCAGGTGGAGTGGAAATCTGCTCCCAAACAAGGCACACAGAGACACAAAATCAATTTACAGAATACTGATCAGAATGCGAATTTTTACAGCTAATCAAGTCTTAAAGATACAGACAATGTGAGTGGAGGGAGCATTAGGCACAGGTTAAAGAGATGTGTATTGTCTCCAGACAGGACAGCCAGTGAGATTCTGCAAGCCCAGGAGGCAAGCTGTGGGGGTTACCGATAGTGTGACATGAACCCAAGATCCCGGTTTAGGCCGTCCTCATGTATGCAGAACTTGGCTATCAGTTTCTGCTCAGCGACTCTGCGCTGTCGTGTGTCATGAAGGCCGCATTGGAGAACGCTTACCTCACGGGCATTCAGTCGCTGATCTTCGGGTAAGCGTTCTCCAGAGGGTGGGGGTCTGTGGGGGGTTATGGGGAGTGTGTGTTGCTGGGGGTCTGTGGGGGAGGTATGGGGAGTGTGTGTTGTTGGGGGTCTGGGGAGTATGTGTTGCTGGGGGGTCTGTGGGGGGAGAATGAGGAGTGTGTGTTGCTGGGGGAATGTGGGGGTATGGGGAGTGTGTGTTGCTATGGGGCTGTGGGGGGTATGGGGATTGGGTGTTGCTGGGGACTGTGGAGGGTGGGGTATAGGGAGTGTGCGTTGCTGGAGTTGGGGGGCTGTGGGGTGGGTATGGGGAGTGTGTGTTGCTGGGGGGTCTGTTGCGGGGGGGGGTATGGGGATTGTGTGTTCCTGGAGGTCTTTGGGGGGCTATGGGGAGTGTTTGTTGCTGGGGGCTTTGGGGGGGGATATGGGGAGTGTGTGTTGCTGGGGGTGTGTGGGAGGTATGGGGAGTGTGTGTTGCTGCGGGGGCTGTGGGGGGATATGGGGAGTGTGTGTTGCTGGGGGTGTGTGGGGGGGTATGGGGACTGTGTGTTGCTGGAGGTCTGGGGGTCGGGGGGGGGGGGGGCGGGGGGCTGGCGGGTATGGGGAGTATGTGTTCCTGGAGGTCTGTGGGGGGATATGGGGAGTGTGTGTTGCTGGGGGTCTGTGGGGGGGGGGGGGGGTATGGGGAGTGTGTGTTGCTGGGGGTCTGTGGGGGGGGGGGGGATATGGGGAGTGTGTCTTGCTGGGGGCCTGTGGGGGGGGTATGGGGAGTGTGTGTTGTTGGGGGTCTGGGGAGTATGTGTTGCTGGGGTTCTGTGGGGGGGGGGGGGTATGGGGAGTGTGTATTGCTGGGGGCCTGTGGGGGAGGTATGGGGAGTGTGTGTTGTTGGGGGTCTGGGGAGTATGTGTTGCTGGGGGGCTGTGAGAGGGTATGGGGAGTGTGTGTTGCTGGGGGTGTGTGTGGGTGGTGTGGGGAGTGTGTGTTGCTGGGAGTGTGTGGGGGGGGTATGGGGAGTGTGTGTTGCTGGAGGCCACGGGGGTGTATGGGGAGTATGTGTTGCTGGGTGTCTGTGGGGGTGTATGGGGAGTGTGTGTTGCTGGGTGTCTGTGGGGGTGTATGGGGAGTGTGTGTTGCTGGGGGTGTGTGGGGGGGGGTATGGGGAGTGTGTGTTGCTGGAGGCTGTGGGGGTGTATGGGGAGTATGTGTTGCTGGGGGGCTGTGAGCGGGTATGGGGAGTGTGCGTTGCTGGGGGTGTGTGTGGGTGGTGTGGGGAGTGTGTGTTGCTGGGGGTGTGTGCGGGGGGGGGGGTAGGGGGAGTGTGTGTTGCTCGGGGTGTGTGGTGGGGGGTATGGGCAGTGTGCATTGCTGGTGGTCTGTGTGGGGGGTATGGGGAGTGTGTGTTGCTGGGGAGCGATGGGGGGTATGGGGAGTGTGTGTTGCTGGGGAGCTATGGGGGGTATGGGGTGTGTGTTGCTGGGGGTTTGTGGGGGGTATGGGGAGTGTGTGTTGCTGGGGGTCTGTGGGGCGCATATGGGGAGTGTGTGTTGCTGGGGGTCTGTGGGAGGTATGGAGAGTGTGTGTTGCTGGGGGTCTGTGGGGGTGTATGGGGACTGTGTTGTTGGGGATCTGTGGGAGGATATGGGGAGTGTGTGTTGCTGGGGGTCTGTGGGGGTGTATGGGGACTGTGTTGTTGGGGATCTGTGGGAGGATATGGGGAGTGTGTGTTGCTGGGGGGGGGGGGTGTGGTGGGCATGGGGAATGTGTGTTGCTGGGGATCTGTAGGGAGGATATGGGGAGTGTGTGTTGCTGGGGTTCTGTGGGAGGATATGGGGACTGTGTGTTGCTGGGGGTCTGTGGGGTGTATGGGGAGTGTGTGTTGCTGGGGGTCTGTGGGGGGTATGGGGAGTGTGTGTTGCTGGGGGTCTGTGGGGTGTATGGGGAGTGTGTGTTGCTGGGGGTCTGTGGGGGGTATGGGGAGTGTGTGTTGCTGGGGATCTGTGGGGGGTATGGGGAGTGTGTGTTGCTGGGGATCTGTGGGGGGGATATGGGAACTGTGTGTTGCTGGGGCTCTGTGGGGGGGGGGGGGTATGGGGAGTGTGTGTTGTTGGAGGGCTATGGGGGGGGTATGGGGAGTGTGTGTGTTGCTGGGGGGTTGTGGGGAGATTTGGGAAGTGTGTGTTGTTGGAGGGCTATGGGGCATGGGGAGTGTGTGTTGCTGGGGGGGCTGTGGGGGGATGGGGAAATGTGGGGAGTGTGTGTTGCTGGGGTGCTGTGGGGGGGGGGGGGGTTGTAGGGGGAGTGTGTGTTGCTGGGGGTTGTGGGGGGATATGGGGAGTGTGTGTTGCTGGGGGCTTTGGGAGCATGGGGAGTGTGTGTTCCTGGGGTGTGTGGGGAGGCATGGGGAGTGTGTGTTGCTGGGGGGGGCTGTGGGGTGTATGGGGAGTGTGTGTTGCTGGGGGTCTGTGGGGGGTATGGGGAGTGTGTGTTGCTGGGGGTCTGTGGGGGGTATGGGGTGTGTGTTGCTGGGGGGCTGTGGGGTGTATGGGGAGTGTGTGTTGCTGGGGGTCTGTGGGGGGTATGGGGAGTGTGTGTTGCTGGGGGTCTGTGGGGGGTATGGGGAGTGTGTGTTGCTGGGGGTCTGTGGGGGGTATGGGGAGTGTGTGTTGCTGGGGGTCTGTGGGGGGTATGGGGAGTGTGTGTTGCTGGGGGTCTGTGGGGGGTATGGGGAGTGTGTGTTGCTGGGGGTCTGTGGGGGGTATGGGGAGTGTGTGTTGCTGGGGGGTTGTGGGGAGATTTGGGAAGTGTGTGTTGTTGGAGGGCTATGGGGCATGGGGAGTGTGTGTTGCTGGGGGGGCTGTGGGGGGATGGGGAAATGTGGGGAGTGTGTGTTGCTGGGGTGCTGTGGGGGGGGGGGTTGTAGGGGGAGTGTGTGTTGCTGGGGGTTGTGGGGGGATATGGGGAGTGTGTGTTGCTGGGGGCTTTGGGAGCATGGGGAGTGTGTGTTCCTGGGGTGTGTGGGGAGGCATGGGGAGTGTGTGTTGCTGGGGGGGCTGTGGGGGGATGGGGAAATGTGGGGAGTGTGTGTTGCTGGGGTGCTGTGGGGGGGGGGGTTGTAGGGGGAGTGTGTGTTGCTGGGGGTTGTGGGGGGATATGGGGAGTGTGTGTTGCTGGGGGCTTTGGGAGCATGGGGAGTGTGTGTTCCTGGGGTGTGTGGGGAGGCATGGGGAGTGTGTGTTGCTGGGGGGGGCTGTGGGGTGTATGGGGAGTGTGTGTTGCTGGGGGTCTGTGGGGGGTATGGGGAGTGTGTGTTGCTGGGGGTCTGTGGGGGGTATGGGGAGTGTGTGTTGCTGGGGGTCTGTGGGGGGTATGGGGAGTGTGTGTTGCTGGGGATCTATGGGGGGTAAGGGGAGTGTGTGTTGCTGGAGGGCTATGGGGCATGGGGAGTGTGTGTTGCTGGAGGGCTATGGGGCATGGGGAGTGTGTGTTGCTGGAGGGCTATGGGGCATGGGGAGTGTGTGTTGCTGGGGGGTTGTGGGGGGATATGGGGAGTGTGTGTTGCTGGGGGGCTGTGGGGGATATGGGGAGTGTGTGTTGCTGGGGGGGCTGTGGGGGATATGGGGAGTGTGTGTTGTTGGAGGGCTATGGGGCATGGGGAGTGTGTGTTGCTGGGGGGGCTGTGGGGGGATGGGGAAATGTGGGGTGTGTGTGTTGCTGGGCTGGAGGCTATCAGAGTTCTTTACCCTCTCCATCTGTCTCTCTCCTTCCCCAAATTCCCCTCCCCCCACCTTCAGATTGACGAGATGGCTTTTGCGATGTAAGAAGTCTCACAACACCAGGTTAAAGTCCTTTGTAAAGGACTTCTTACTGTGTTTACTCCAGTCCAACGCCGGCATCTCCACATCATGACTACTTTTGCGATGTAATCCATTGATCTTGCTGTTCTTTTGGTTGCTGCTGGAGCTGAGGAGGAGGAGCAGGAGGATGAATTGCGGATAGAGGAGGCCCGGGCCTTACCACTCGCAGGAAGAGAGGGAGACAGCCACTGGATGCAGGACGTGGCCGCCATTCGCCCTGGGGTGGGGAAGGGGCAGGGGAAGGAGGGAGCAGAGACTCTGGCAGTTCCGCACGCGAGTCTCCTTCGAGCAACTATTGGACATTGCGTGCCGCCGACAGCTGCGGCTCCGAAAGGAGACATTTGTTGCAGGACCTGGCACCTTGGGGCACAGGGGGGTACCCACTCCCAGTGGCTGCGAAGGTGATTCCCAGCTTGGGTTACGGTCTGTGCGGAGTCTGTACGTTCTCCCCGTGTCTGCGTGGGTTTCCTCCGGGTGCTCCAGTTTCTTCTCACAGTCCGAAAGACGTGCTGATTAGGTGCATTGGCCGTGCTAAATTCTTCCTCAGTGTACCCGAACAGGCGCCGGAGTGTGGCGACTAGAGGATTTTCACAGTAACTTCATTGCAGTGTTAATGTAAGCCTACTTGTGACACTAATAAATAAACAATAAGCGGCACTTACTCAGGAATAACCTATTCGCTGTCACTCAGTTTGGGTTCCATCAGGCCCACTCAGCTACTGACTTCATTACAGCCTTGGTCCAAATTTGTACAAAAAAGCTGAACTCATGGAATCAAGCGAGGGTGACTGCCCTTGACACCAAGGCAGCATTTTTACTGAGTGTGGCATCGAAGTAACCTAGCAAAACTGGAATTTTTAAAATTCATTCGTGGGACATGGGCGTCACTGGTTGGCCAGCGTTTATTGCCCATCCCTAGTTGCCCTTGGAGAGTCAACCACATTGCTGTGGCTCTGGAGTCACATGTAGGCCAGACTAGGTAAGGACAGCAGATTTCCTTTCCTAAAGGACAACAGTGAACCAGATGGGTTTTTCCGACAATCGACAATGGTTTCATGGTTATCAGTAAATTCTTAATTCCGGATTTTTAAAATTGAATTCAAATTCCACGATCTGCTGTGGCAGGATTTGAACCCAGGACAGAATCAATGGGAAATATATCTGGATGTAACCTGCTGGTATTAAAGCTTGTTTATTAGTCACAAGTAGGCTTACATTAACACTGCAATGAAGTTACTGTAAAGTTCCCCGAGTCGCCACATTCCAGCGCCTATTTGGGTACAGTGAGGGAGAATTTAGCAAGGCCAATGCACCCTAACCAGCATGTCTTTCGGACTGTGTGAGGAAACCGGAGCACCCTGAGGAAACCCACGCAGACACGGAGAGAACGTGCCGGCTCCACACAGATAGTGACCCAAGCCAGGAATCGAACGCAGGTCCCTGGAGCTGTGAGGTAGCAGTACTAACCACTGTGACACTGTGCCGCCATGGTGTTGAATGTCTCTCTGGGAACCTTGACTGGAATCAACCAGCCACGACTGAACACAACTGGAAAAGATCAGCAGCGTGAGTGAGAAAAGGATATGTTAGCTCAATCAGGCTTTTCAACAAGTGCTCACTCATTCATCACATGCTATGTGATGATGAGGCTCGGCTGCAGGTTGATGGGAATTGAGAAAGTGACTACAGTATAAGGATATTACAGTGATTGTGGACACATCGAGAGGTTACGAAGGACATTTATACAAGGTCAACAGGTATATTTGGAATATGGATTAAAAATGGAGACAATTTTACAATTGGACAAATACAAAAAGGTGGGTACAATTCTGTCTTTTAAAAAGCATTTAGACAGTTACACAGGTAAGATGGGTATAGAGGGATATGGGCCAAATGCAGGAAATTGGGACTAGCTTAGTGGTAAAAATTGGGCGGCATGGACAAGTTGGGCCGAAGGGCCCGTTTCCATGTTGTAAACCTCTATGACTCTGTAAATAAATGTCAAACCAATAGCAATCACAAAGGAATCGATCCGAGAGTGAAAATGGAAATGGAGCATAGACCGAGTGGGGCGGCATGGTGGCACAGTGGTTAACACTGCTGCCTCACAGCGCCAGGGACCCAGGTTCGATTCCTGGCCTCGGGTCATTGTCTGTGTGGAGTTTGCACATTCTTCACTTGTCTGTGTGGGTTTCCTCCCACAGTCCGAAAGACATGCTGGTTAGATGGATTGGCCACGCTAAATTGCCCCTTAGTGTCAGGGGGACTAGCTAGGGTAAATGCCTGTGGTTATGGGGATAGGGCCTGGGTGGGATTGTGGTCAGCGCAGACTCGATGGGCTGAATGGCCTCCTTCTGCACTGTAGGAGTCTATGATTCTATGACTAAACACGAGCTTTCTGTGCAAACCATAAAACCAAGAAAGAACTTATGTTTATGAACATGGATTAGACAGATATGAAGATTGAGCAGGATATGAATTGATTCAATTACAATTTTATGGTGAAATAAAATGACAAAATATTTTTCTTTGACTTCACATGCAATGAATGGCCACCTTTGTTTTGTTCTTTACGGGATGTGGGCTTCGCTGGCTAGGCCAGCATTTTATTGCCCATCCCTGATTCCCCTTGAGAAGGTGGTGGTGAGCTGCCTTCTTGAACCGCTGCTGTCCATGTGGTGTAGGTACACCCACAATGCTGTTAGGTATTACACCTCAGCACTTTGGGAGAATTTCGCAAGGTAAACCTGCACCCCCTGGTCCTTCTCAATCTGTCTGCAGCTTTTGACAGGGTTGGCCACACTATCCTCCCCCCATCATCTCTCCACAGTTACCCAGAGTGGTACAACCCTCTGAGAGAAATGAATTCTCCTCATCTCTGCCTCATCAGGGAGACCCCTCCATTTTAAATCAGTGCCCCTAGTTCTGGATTCACCCACAAGAGGAGACATCATCTACCTTGTCAATAACATTTAGGATCTTATATACATTACATTGGGCTCGATGAACCCAATGGCCTCTTTTTGCACTGTAGAGATTCTATGATATACTTCAATCAAGTCACCCCCTCACTCTTCTAAACTCCAGTGGAAACAGGCACAGCCTTACCAATCTATCCACATAACACAACCCACTCATTCCAGGTACCAATCCAGTAAACCGCCTCTGAACCAGCTCCACCACATTCATATTTTTCCTTACATGAGGAGAACAACACAATATTCGAGATGCAGTCTCACCACTGTCCGGTACAACTGAAGCATAACATAAAACATAAGAACTGGGAGCAGGAGTAGGCAATTCAGTCTCTCAGGCCTGCTCCACCATCCAATACGATCATGGCTGATCTCACCTTAGACTGATTAAAAATCTGTCCATCTCTTCCTTAAAATTTACTCAATGACCTGGCATCCAACGTACTCTGGGGTAGTGAACCCAACAATTCACCACCCTTTGAGAGAAATAATTTCTTGCTAATTAATACACTCCAAAGATGGGTTAGATTGCATCTGACGAAGTATCATCTGACGAAGGCGCAGCGCTCCGAAAGCTAGTGGCGTTTGCTACCAAATAAACCTGTTGGACTTTAACCTGGTGTTGTTAGACTCCTTACTTAGATTGATTGGCCATGCTAAATTGACCCTTTGTGTCAAGGGGTCTAGCAAGGTAATAGTTGGGGTTACGGGGATAGGACCTGGGTGAGATTGCTATCAATACAGGCTCAATGGGCCGAATGACCTGCTTTTATACAGCAGGGACTCTATGATAATGCTGAGTTATCCTCCTATTAGATTGTTTCTGAATATCTGCAGCTGCATCATCCCATGTTGAAATTTTCAAACTCTTAGAAAATTAAAATCTAATTTCTCTCTCCACGTGAGGTGAAAACAGGTTTTAACGTGTGTGATTGTAAATTGAGAGAGGTGGATACTCAACGAGACCTTGAAGTCCTCATGCATCAGTCGCTGAAAGTAAGCGCGCAGGTACAGCAGGCAGTAAAGAAGGCAAATGGTATATTGGGCTTCATAGCGAGAGGATTTGAGTATAGGGATCGGGATGTTTTGCTGCAATTGTATAGAGTGTTGGTGAGGCCACACCTGGAGTATTGTGTGCAATTTTGGTGTCCTTATCTGAGGAAGGATGTCCTTGCTATAGAGGGAGTGCAGCGAAGGTTCACCAGGCTGATTCCTGGGATGGCAGGTCTGTCATATGAGGAGAGACTAAGTCGGTTAGGATTATATTCACTGAAGTTCAGAAGAGTGAGAGGGGATCTCATAGAAACTTATAAAATTCTAACAGGGTAGATTCATAAATAATGTTCCCGATGGTGGGGGAATCCAGAACTAGGGGTCATAGTTTGAGGATAAGGGGTAAACCTTTTGGAACTGAGGTGAGGAGAAATTTCTTCACCCAGAGGGTGGTGAATGTGTGGAATTCACTACCGCAGAATGTAGCTGAGGCCAAAACATTGTCTGATTTCAGGAAGAAATTAGATCTAGCTCTTGGGGCTAAAGGGATCAAGTGATATGAGAGGAAAGGGGGGATCAGGATATTGAATTCGATGGTCAGCCATGATCATAATAAATGGCGGAGCAGGCTCGAAGGGCCGAATGGCCTACTCCTGCTTCTAGTTTCAATTATGCAATTTCTGAGCCTCTTGTCATTCAGGTTCTGTCACATGTTTCCTCTATTGGTACCGATGGAATGGGAGACACTGTTCTAGAAACAAAAGTAAAATATGCAAATATACAGATAGCAGGACATGGTTTAGGAGACAGGCCACAAATCACATTAACAAAATGTCATCGGTACGTAATGCATTTGCTTTCTTCAGCCTCTGCCACAAGCAAGTCATCAAGCAAAGCAGTAAACCAGCTCTCATTAACAATATGTCACACTAAACGTAGTGAGTATAGAAAACACAAAAACTCAGACAGAAAGAGAAGTCTGACATGAACAAACTCACAGTATCCCAATACAATTTTTAGCCGATTAAGTACTTTTGCAGGGTTGTCACTGCTGTAACATAGAAAACGAGACAACCCCGCATTACAAACAGCAAGTTCCCACAAACAGCTATATGAAGGCTGCCTCGGAAAAGCAGCCAGCATAACCAAGGAACCCACACACCCTGGACATACTCTCTTCCGCCTTCTTCCGTTGGGAAAAAGATACAAAAGTTTTAGAGCATGTACCAACCGACTCAGGAACAGTTTCTTCCCTGCTGCCATCAGACTTTTGAATGGACCTACCATATATTAAGCTGATCTTTCTCTACACTCTAGCTGTGACTGTAACACTATATTCTGCACCCTCTCCTTTCTTTCTCCCCTATGTACCCTATGAACAGTATGTTTTGGCTGTATAGCACGCATGAAACAATACTTTTCACTGTGAGGGTGCAGAACATAGTGTTACAGTCATATCTAGGATAGAACATAGAACATAGAAAGCCACAGCACAAACAGGCCCTTCGGCCCACAAGTTGCGCCGATCACATCCCCACCTCTAGGCCTATCTATAGCCCTCAATCCCATTAAATCCCATGTACTCATCCAGAAGTCTCTTAAAAGACCCCAACGAGTTTGCCTCCACCACCACCGACGTCAGCCGATTCCACTCACCCACCACCCTCTGAGTGAAAAACTTACCCCTGACATCTCCTCTGTACCTACCCCCCAGCACCTTAAACCTGTGTCCTCTCGTAGCAACCATTTCAGCCCTTGGAAATAGCCTCTGAGAGTCTACCCTATCCAGACCTCTCAACATCTTGTAAACCTCTATCAGGTCACCTCTCATCCTTCGTCTCTCCAGGGAGAAGAGACCAAGCTCCCTCAACCTATCCTCATAAGGCATGCCCCCCAATCCAGGCAACATCCTTGTAAATCTCCTCTGCACCCTTTCAATGGCTTCAACATCTTTCCTGTAATGAGGTGACCAGAACTGCGCGCAGTACTCCAAGTGGGGTCTAACCAGGGTCCTATAAAGCTGCAGCATTATCTCCCGACTCCTAAACTCAATCCCTCGATTAATGAAGGCCAGTACGCCGTACGCCTTCTTGACCGCATCCTCCACCTGCGAGGCCGATTTAAGAGTCCTATGGACCCGGACCCCAAGGTCCTTCTGATCCTCTACACTGCTAAGAATGGTACCCTTCATATTATACTGCTGCTTCATCCCATTGGATCTGCCAAAATGGATCACCACACACTTATCCGGGTTGAAGTCCATCTGCCACTTCTCCGCCCAGTCTTGCATTCTATCTATGTCTCGCTGCAACTTCTGACATCCCTCCAAACTATCCACAACACCACCTACCTTGGTGTCGTCAGCAAACTTACCAACCCATCCCTCCACTTCCTCATCCAGGTCATTTATGAAAATGACAAACAGCAAGGGTCCCAGAACAGATCCCTGGGGCACTCCATTGGTCACTGACCTCCATGCAGAGAAAGACCCCTCCACAGCCACTCTCTGCCTTCTGCAGGCAAGCCAGTTCTGGATCCACAAGGCAACAGCCCCTTGGATCCCATGCCCTCTCACTTTCTCAAGAAGTCTTGCATGGGGGACCTTATCGAACGCCTTGCTGAAGTCCATATAGACCACATCCACCGCTCTTCCTTCGTCAATGTGTTTGGTCACATTTTCAAAGAACTCAACCAGGCTCGTAAGGCACGACCTGCCCTTGACAAAGCCGTGCTGACTACTTTTGATCATACTAAACTTCTCTAGATGATCATAAATCCTGTCTCTCAGGATCCTCTCCATCAACTTACCAACCACTGAGGTTAGACTCACCGGTCGGTAATTTCCCGGGCTGTCCCTGTTCCCTTTCTTGAATATAGGGACCACATCTGCAATCCTCCAATCCTCCGGAACCTCTCCCGTCTCCATCGACGATGCAAAGATCATCGCCAAAGGCTCCGCAATCTCCTCCCTCGCCTCCCACAGTAACCTGGGGTACATCCCATCCGGTCCCGGCGACTTACCAACCTTGATGCCATTCAATAGTTCCAACACATCCTCTTTCTTTATGTCCACATGCTCGATCCTTTCTGTCCACCGCAAACCAGCAGTACAACCACCCAGATCCCTTTCCACCGTGAATACCGAGGTAAAGTATTCATTAAGCAGCTCCGCCATTTCTAACGGTTCCGCACAAACTTTTCCCCCTTCACCTTTTAAGGGTCCTATGCCTTCACATCTCATCCTTTTACTCTTGACATATTTGTAGAAAGCCTTGGGATTCTCCTTAATCTTACCCGCCAAGGCCTTCTCATGACCCCTTCTCGCTCTCCTAATTTCCTTCTTAAGCTCCTTCCTACATCCCGTATACTCCTCTAACTCCTTAACACAGGATGTAGAGAAAGATCAACTTAATACTAGAAATGTCCATTCAAGAGTTTGATGGCAGCAGGGAAGAAGCTGTTCTTGAGTTGCTTGGTACATCTCTCAGACTTTTGTATCTTTTTCCCAACGGAAGAAGGTGTCTGGGGTGCGTGGGGTCCTTGATTATGCTGATTGCTTTTCCGAGGCAGCGGAAAGTGTAGACGGAGTCAATGGATGAGAGGCTGGTTTGTGTGATGGACTGGGCTATGTTCACAATGCTTTGTACTTTTTTGCAGTCTTGGTCAGAGCAGGAGCCATACCACACTATGATACATCCGGAAAGGATGCTTTCTATGGTGTGCCCGGAGGAAACCCACTCAGACACAGGGAGAAGATGCAAACACAGGCAGTGATCTGAGGGTGGAATCGAACCTGGGCCCCTGGCGCGGTGAGGCAGCAGTGCTAACCTCTGTCCCAGCATGCCAGCCATCACATCCAACAGTCACAATCTCACTCACTCCAGTACAAAATCTGGCCGGTCAAAACTTGGTTTGTGGATTAACATCTCATCCAAAAGATGGCACCTCTGACAGTACAGCACTCCCTCAGTATTGCAATGGGAATGTCATTGTCAGGCCAGATTTTGAACTGGAGTGAGTGAGATTTGAACCCATAACCTTCTGACTCTAGGGTCAATGCCCCATACGCTAACAAATTAAGTCTATACAGATACATATTTGGATGTTAAATCCAGGTGAGTGTTCAGGGTAAGAAGCTGAGTTGGGAACTTATTCCACAAGAGCTCCAGTCCTCCAAAGTTGTCCTTGTCCCCCAGCCGCTGGGCCTTCTGGGTATTGTAGTTCGGCGCGCGCACTCTGGCCATGCTCAGCGACAGGCCGGGGACTACAACTCCCGCCATGCCCCGCGGCCACGCAGGCGCACTCAGCACAGGGCTGTGCGGTAATGGCGGCGAGGAGGTTCCCAGGGAGATGCTGCTGTTGCCAGTTAAATCCATGTCAGCCACTCACTCTGCTTTCAAAACTCTCTTCCTCCTCGCTTCTAGACATAAAAACAAGCGTAGTAATTCAATCAGAATAATATTAGCCGCACCTCCGGGCTGAAGTCAGCATTCCTGGGCCCCAAGTTGGACCTTTTTTTCCTTTAAATTTGTTCTGGAAGCTCTGTGGATGCAAGTTACAGGTTGGTGCAGTTATAGGAATGGTAAGAGTTTGCTCTAAGAGTGACTGCATGCATATCTTTACTCTTACAATTTAAAGTTTACTTATTAGTGTCACAAGTAGGCTTACATTAACACTGCAATGAAGTTACTGTGAAAATCTCCTAGTCACCACACTCTGGTGTCTGTTCGGGTACACTGAGGGAGAATTTAGCATAGCCAACGCACCTAACCAGCACGTCTTTCAGACTGGGAGGAAACCGGAGCACCCGGAGGAAACCCACGCAGACATGGGGAGAATGTGCAAATTCCACACAGATAGTGACCTAAGCCGGGAATCGAACCCGGGTCCCTGGCGCTGCCCCCAGGTATTACCAGAGAGGTGCAGAAAAGAGCAAGAGCAATTTTCTGTCAGTCTGAATCTTCCCTGCATTTACAACTTGGTTAGCACTGCTGACTCACAGCGCCAGAGACCCAGGATCTACTTCGGCCTCGGGTCACTGTCTGTGTGGAGTTTGCACATTCTCCCTGTGTGACATGGGTTTTCACCAGGTGTTCTGGTTTCCTCCCACACTCCGGAGATGTGCGGGTTAGGTGGATTGGCCATGTTAAATTGCCCCTTTGTGCCAGAGGGACGAACGGTAAATTTGTGGGATTATGGGGATAGGACCTGGGTGGGATTGTTGGCTCGATGGGCCAAATGGCCTCCTTCTGCACTGTAGGGATCCTATGACTGAGCAGTTTAAATTTGCCATCCTGCTTTGATTCATCCCCTTTCTAAGTGATTACAAACTTTCCCTCCCCCATCACCCCCTAATCTCATGCTTTTTGATCATCAACACACTGTAGTCTCATACTTTGATTTATTATTGTCATATGTATTAGTGTACAGTGAAAAGTATTGTTTCTTATGTGCTATACAGACAAAGCATACTGTACATAGAGAAGGAGAGGGTGCAGAATGTATTAATGCAGTCACAGCTAGGGTGTAGAGAAAGATCAACTTAAAAGAAAGTAGGTTCATTCAAAAGTATGATGGCAGTAGGGAAAAAGCTGTTCTTGAGGCGGTTGGTACATGACTTCTGTATCTTTTTCCCGACGGAAGAAGGTGAAAGGGAGTATGTCCAGGGTGCATGGGATCCTTGATTTTGCTGACTGCTTTTCCAAGGCAGCGGGATGTGTCGATGGAGACAATGGAAGGGAGGCTGGTTTGCATGATGGACTGGGCTATGTTCATGACTCTTTGTAGTTTCTTGCAGTCTTGGACAGAGCAGGAGCAATACCAAACTGTGATATAACCAGAAAGGATGCTTTCTATCTGTAAAAGTAGGTGAGAGTTGTAGCGGACATGCCAAATTTCCTTAGTCTCCTGAGAAAGTATAAGCATTGGTGGGCTTTCTTAACTATAGAGTCAGCATGGGGGGACCAGGACAGCTTGTTGGTGATCTGGACACCTAAAAATTTGAAGCTCTCAACCAATTCCACTTCATCCCCGTTGATGTAGACAGGGCCATGTCTTCCACTATGCCTCCTGAAGTCGATGACTATCTCCTTTGATTTGATTTGATTTATTATTATCACATGTAATAGCATACAATGAAAAGTATTGTTTCTTGCCTGCTATACAGGCAAAGCATACCGTTCATAGAGAAGGAAATGCGAGGGTGCAGAATGTAGTGTTACAGTCATAGCTAGGGCGTAAAGAAAGATCAACTTAATGTGAGGTAGGCCCATTCAAAAGTCTGATGGCAGCAGGGAAGAAGCGGTTCTTGAGTCGGTTAGTATGTGACCTCAGACTTTTGTATCTTTTTCCCAACGGAAGAAGGTGGAAGAGAGAATGTCTGGGGTGCATGGGGTCCTTAATTATGCTGGCTGCTTTGCTGAGACAGTGGTTTGTTTTACTGACATTGAGGGAGAGATTATTGCTGTCGCAATAGTTCACCAGATTCCCTATCTCTTTCCTGTACTCTGTCGCATCAATGTTTGAGATCTGACCCACTATGGTGGTGTCATCAGCAAACTTGAAAATCAAATTGGAGGGGACTTTGGCCAAACAGTAGTAGGTGTATGAGGCGGATGGTAAGGGGCTGAGGACGCAGCCTTGCAAGGCACCAGTGTTGAGGATAATCGTGGATTATATGATCATCAATCTCATTCCTCAGACTTGCTGCCCAAACAAAAGCAAAATGCTGCGATACTGGAAATCTGAAATGAAAACAGAAAGTGTTGCAAATACACAGCAGGTCAGATAGCACCTGTGGAGAGGAGAAACAGTTAATGCTTCAGGTCAATGACCTGAGATAAGCTGGAAATGTGAAACCAAAACAGAAAATGCTGGAAAATCTCTGCAGGTCTCTCGGCATCTGCGGATAGAGAACAGAGCCAATGTGCAAACTGCGTGGAATTTGCACGTTCTCCCCGTGTCTGCGTGGGTTTCCTCCGAGTGCTCCAGTTTCCTCCCACAGTCTGAAAGACATACTGGTTAGGGTGCATTGACCCGAACAGGCACCGGAGTGTGGCGACTGGGGGAATTTCACACTAACTTCATTGCAGCATTAATGCAAACCTTACTTGTGACTAATAAACTTTAATGTTTTGGGTCTGGGTGACCCTTCATCAGAGCTGGAAGTTTATTGGGTTTTACACAAGTGAAAGGAACAAGGGGGGGAAGAAAAAGGTCTGTCGTTGGATGGAGGGCAGGAGAGATAAAATGATACACAGTTCCATGGCGCAAGGACAAAGAAAATGGTAATGGAACAAGTTAACAAACAAAAGATGTATCTAGAAATCTGATGAGGCTAAATCTGATGTTAGCTAAAATGTTAACTCTCCTCTGCACAGATGCTAGGGGACAGAGGGTATCACATGGAGGAGGCACTGAAGGAAATCCTTATTAGTCAGGAAATTGTATTGGGAAAATTGGTGGGATTAAAACCCAATAAGACCCGAGGGCCTGATGCTCTGCATCCCAGAGTACTCAAGGAAGTGGCCCTAGAAATAGTGCATCGTTGGTGATCACTTTCCAACATTCCATAGACTTTGGAAGGTAGCTAACATAACCCCACTTTTTAAAAAAAGGAGGGAGAGAGAAAATGGGGAATTACAGACCGGTTAGCCTGACATCGGTCGTGGGGAAATGCTGGAGTCAATTATTAAGGATGTAATAACTGAGCATTTGGAAAGCGGTGAGAGGATAGGTCCAAATCAGCATGGATTCACTAAAGGGAAATTATTATTGACAAATCTTCTGGAATTTTTTGAGGATGTGACCAGTAGAGTGGACAGGGGTGAGCCAGTGGATGTTGTGTATCTGGACTTTCAAAAGTCTTTTGACAAGGTCCCACACGAGATTAGTGAGCAAAATTAAAGTTCATGGTATTAGGGGTAATGTTGTGGATAGAGAACTGGTTGGCAGACAGGAAGCAAAGAGTGGGAATATACGGGCCCTTTTCAGAGGCAGTGACGAGTGGGGTACCGCAGGGTTCAGTGCTGGGACTCCAGCTGTTCACAATATACATTAATGATTTGGATGATGGAATTGAAAGCAATATTTCCAAATTTGCAGATGACACTAAGCTGGGTGGCAGTGTGTGCTGTGAGGAGGATGCTAAGAGGTTGCAGAGTGACTTGGACAGGCTGACTGAGTGGGCAAATGCTTGGCAAATGCAATATAATGTGGATAAATGTGAGGTTATCCACTTTGGTAGCAAAAACAGAAAGGAAGATTATTATTTGAATGGTGGCAGTGTAGGTAAAGGGGAAATGCAACGTTAGCTGGGTGTCATGGTAGAACAGTCGCTGAAGGTTGGCATGCAGGTCCAGCAGGTGGTGAGGAAAGCTAATGGCATGCTGGCCTTCATAGCAAGAGGATTTGAGTATAGGAGTAAGGATGTCTTGCTGCAGTTATACAGGGCCTTGGTGAGGCCACACCTTGAGTATTGTGTGCAGTTTTGGTCTCTTAATCTGAGGAAGGACATTCTTGCTATTGAGGGAGTCCAGCAAAGGTTTACCAGACTCCCGGAATGGCAGGACTGACATATGAAGAGAGACTGGATCGACTGGGCTTGTACTCACTGGAATTTAGGAGAATGAGAGGGGATCTCATAGAAACATTTAAAATCCCGATGGGACTGGGCAGGCTGGATGCGGGAAGAATGTTCCTGAGGTTGGGAAAGTGCAGAACTAGGGGAAATCTAAGAATAAGGGGGAAGCCATTTAGGACTGAGATGAGGAAGAACTTCTTCACTCAGAGAGCTGTGAACCTGTGGAATTCTCTATCACAGAAAGCTGTTGGGGCCGGTTCGTGAGATATGTTCAAGAGGGAGCTGGACGTGGCCCTTGTGGCTAAAGGGATCAAGGGGGAGAAAGTGGGAGTGGGATACTGAAAGTGCATGATCAGCCGTGATCATGTTGAATGGTAGAGCAGGCTGGAAGGGCCGAATGGCCTACACCTGCCCCTATTTTCTATGTTTCTATGCTACCTAACCTGACAGTATCCAGTATTTTCAGTTTTACGAGCGATTGACTGTACTGTTAAATGTGGATCCACATTTTTATAGTGGTCTTGGGGCAGTTGTGTGTCCCTGTGCTGGGATAGTGATTCACAGAGGTTTCAAATCTGATCAACTTGAATGAGACTTCGGGAAGGGAACATCGTGATTTAATGCAGAACAGTTGTATTGAAAATGCTTTTAATAGATATATTAAAGCTAGTTGTTTAAAACCAGTTGGTCATGAATCAGTTAGAGTTTTTGCTGGACTAATCCTTTGCGGTGACTGTAATCGAGGGAAGTGCGTTAAAAGTAAACAACTCCATTATCATTGTATCATGCGACTACCAGGATAGTAAAACATGAACTGGATAGATTTCTTTTGTCCAGCAATTGCTATGTTAGACAGGGTGATCTAAGTGATGTTTGATGCTCAATTCAGGGTCACAAAAGACACTTAAATTGTGATACATCAGGTTCGACCTGAGTGACAGACTTTCAGGCTATACGATATATTGGATTTTCAGAAATGCCGAAACTTTATTTTGGTCCAGCTGATAAGTTGGAAGAAATTCTGATTCAGCCCCAACCTTGACGTTGCAGAGTAGTCAAAATTTGTCATAATTAGTTTCTCAATGGTGCAAATATGAAAAGAAAAATCACATTGGGGATGTAGAGTTGGGCGCTGTCTGAATCTGATAGCAAACAATGCAAGATGCCTGCAAGGGGCACCATGTAGACTAAGAACAGGAAGATATAGGTGTCGGAAAAGAAGCTTTTGCAGTAGTCGCGCTGACTGGGCAGTTAGTGGTGGGCCAGCTAATCTGAATGACAAACTTATAATTCAGGTCAGAAACTCCAGAGGGTTTTATGAAGTCTGCCTGGATCATAAGTTTTGCAATTTGAATTTGGCTAGGGTAAACATGAGACGTTTCACTTCAGGTATGATTCAAATGACCCATTTGGGAGCTTTTATTAAACAAAGTTTATTTAAGAATACAGTTAACATATAGAAAGAAAATTAGCAATAACTTTTACCAAATTACAACCATGATATTGTATAATCCTTGACAAATATATGAAATGTTCCAACCAGACAAACCTCCTTAAACAAAAACCGTTGCCATAGGTTTAGCACAGAAAATACAAATGCTCACGTGATGCTGGAACTTAGTCCCTTGGTTGGAAGGTGCAATTCTCGTGATATATGCAAAGACAAGCTTGAAGTCAGAACAGCTTCCCAAAAAAACCAGAGAGAGAGGCTTTGGTTACCAGCTAGCAAATTACCACCAGCCGAATTTTCACTCCAGGAAGGCGAGAATACCTAGTTCCAGCGAGCTAGCAGACTTTTCAATCCCATGAAGGGAGAGAAGAGAAAACCTGCCTCCCACTTGACAACCAGGGCAGCTTCTGACTCTAAAAACCAAAACTGAAAGTGAATCCTTGGATTCTTCTGGGGAGGAACCACCTGACTTTGACTTGTCAATCCATCTCCCTCACAATGCAGAGTCATAAAAGATTCCAGGAAGTATCCGAGGCCCGGAGTAAAAATAAACAAAGCCCCTTTGAAGCAGCAATAAAAAGGCATTTAAGCAGGCAGCCGGTGCCACAATGAAACCAAAAGGCCTGCTTACAAACCTCAGAGAACACGATTTTAAAAAAAAACATTCTTAAAATGGAAAGCTGGCGGTCAAACCTGATGACATGATGGAGAAGTCAAAGAGGACAAAAGTAACACAGCATGGTGGCAGTTACCAAATAATCTGTACCAATTTGATAGCATTGCTTCTGTTATGTGGGATTTGTACAACGGGGCTGATTGGATAAGTGACCATGGAGTAGAGTATTGATAGGCGGAGGGAGCTGTGTGTATAGGTACACAGGTCACTGAAAGTGGTAACGCAGGTGGAGAAGGTAGTCAAGAAGGCATACGGCATGCCTGCCTTCATCGGCTGGGGCATTGAGTTTAAAAATTGGCAAATCATGTTGCAGCTTTTACAGAACCTTAGTTCGGCTACACTTGGAATATAGTGTTCAATTCTGGTCGCCACACTACCAGAAGGATGTGGAGGCTTTGGAGAGGATACAGAAAAGATTTACCAGGATGTTGCCTGATATGGAGGGCACTAGCTATGAGGAGAGGTTGGAGAAACTTGGTTTGTTCTCACTGGAGCGACGGAGATTGAGGGGCGACTTGATAGAAGTCTACAAGTTTGAGGGGCATGGACAGCATGGATAGTCAGGAGCTTTTTCCCAGTGTGGAAGAGTCCATTACCAGGGGGCATAGGTTTAAGGTGCGAGAGGCAAGGTTTAAAGGAGATGTACGAGGCAAGTTTTTTACAGAGGGTGGTGGGTGTGTGGAACTTGCTGCTCGAGGAGGTAGCGGAAGCAGATATGATTGTGTCTTTTGAGGGACGTCTTGACAAATACATGAAGAGGATGGGATTAGAGGTGTGGTCCCCAGAAGGGTAGGGGGTTTTAGTTCAGTCAGGCAGCATGGTCGGTGCAGGCTTGGAGGGCCGAAGGGCCTGTTCCTGTGCTGTAATTTTCTTTGTGGGTGGGATCATTTGAGGGAGCGATGTCAGCTACCTTTCCGTTATTCTTCAAAATTGCTGACAAAGTTAAACATGCATTGGTTTAGAGATTGTGCTGCCATGATGGGATATAATGCGATTGTGGTATTAACAGTGCATAGAGGATCCACAGGAGGTCTTGTGGCACAGTGATATCATCCCTGCCTCTGGACTAGAAGTTCCAGGTTCAAGTCCCAAGCCAGGACTTGTTGGCCATGGAAAGAGCATTCATAACACGGTTTGCAGTTCAGCAGGCTGATAATCAGCTCAGGAATCCTTCTATTGCTTCCCTACTTTTCCTCAAAGAGAAAAAAGTGTGTGACAGAAACTTAAAAAAAAATAGAGGAGCCAAGCTTGAATAGAACTTGGAGGAAGCTGATGGAGAAATTATGGTGATGTAAGATTGAGGGGGTTGGTGCTGGACATGGAATTGTCAAAACTTGCCCTGAAGGTGTTATGTGTTTTAAAGAATTAGCGTTGTGAAAATATTTAGTTCAGGTAAATGCGTGTTAATTTGTTCTGATGGGAGGGAGGAATGGAAAATTTGATGGTCCGTTGACCTTGAGTGGGAATTTCTGGTCTCGGGGCAGATGCAATCAGCAAATCCTGCCCTTTTGTTTCTTCCTCCAGATGTTGTCTGACCTGATGAGCATTTCCAGCATTTTCTGCTTTTATTTCAGGTTTTCTGCATCTGCAGTATTCTGCTTCTGCACATTTGTTCCTTTGCATTGGATCTTATTATTTTCGGTCGTCCCAAGTGCTCAGTGTTGGGTTCAACTCAGAAGTGTGCGTTTTTTGTTAAAGTACTGAAACTGAGATCTCCACTCTGCAGGGTAGTTTTAATAATGACAAACATAAACAATGTAGGTCCTAGCCTTTTCTCCTTCCTGCTGTGTTCTGTTCCTCCTCTGAAATGCTGGCTCCTTACACACTTGGAGCCTAGAGTGCTTTCAGTTCTGGTTTCTCTTTTTCTTCCCAGCTTTTGTAGCAGCGACCGAACACAGCGCTACTGTGAGGTAATAACTCAGGATCCAGAATGACTTCAACAGAAAGGACATCTATTTTGAGTGGCAGTGCTTCTTGGCTTTGACTGCATCTTCTGCCCCAGCACCTACTGCCTCTGAGCCTGAGCTCTCCACAAATCTCAAACTCATACATGCTTCTTTATACCCATGATGTGACAGTGGCAATTTTGTGGCTATCAAGAGGGTCTTGGTGGGAGAGGGGGGGGGGGTGAGGAAAAATAAACAGATAAACTAAGTATGGAGGCACCAGGTTAGTGCTGTACAGAGGTGGGCGCAGTAAGAAGTCTCACACCACGTTAAAGTCCAACAGGTTTATTTGGTATCATGAGCTTTTGGAGCACTGCTCCTTCATCAGGTGAGTGGGGAGCAGCGCTCCGAAAGCTCATAATAGCAAATAAACCTGTTCGACTTTAACCTGGTGTTGTGAGACTTCTTATTGTGGCTACCTCAATCCAATGCCGGCATCTCCACACCTTGGCTGTACAAAGGTAACTAGAGGAAATAAATAACTTGCATTTTATATAGCACCATGGCCTCAAAGCACTCTACAAAGAATAATCAAGACGTGGATGGATGGGACCATGCGAAATTAAAGTTTATTTATTAGTGTCACAAGCAGGCTTATGTTAACACTGCAATGAAGTTGCTGTGAAAATCCCCTAGTCGCCACACTCTGGCGCCTTTTCGGGTACACTGAGGGAGAATTTAGCATGGCCAGTGCACCCTAACCAACACGCCTTTTGCACTGTAGAAGGAAACCTGAAGGAGATTAGGTAAAGGTGTCTGAGGGCAAAATTGAGCTGCTTAGTTTGTGATAGGATTTTTAAATGAGGGTGGGTGGGTAGAGGGATTTCAGGAGGAAGTCGGGCTGAGCTTAGCTGATGATGGGATGTATGAGGAGCAGCGAATGAATAGAGGTTGAAGTCAAAGAACCAAAGGGTATGGGAAGGGATGTATGGCTGGAGGAGATGGCAGAAGTACGGTGATGCAAAACTTTGAAGCCAAGGGTGAGCTTTTTAACTTGGCGACATTGAGCCAGTGTAGTTTTGAGAAAATGGCGTCTCTCTCTCTGCCTGTGGTAACTGACCAATGGTCCAATGGAATTTAGTGCAGGGCAATATGCCAATGGCAGTAGTTCAGGCAAGCTGAAGTTTTTGCAGTGTAGATATGGGAAGTCAGCAAGGAGATTGTTCAGTTAATGGTTTTGGCTGCAGCAGAGGTATGAATAAGAGTTTCAGCACTAAGTGGACAGAGATAGGGGTGGAAATGGACAGTGTTGCAGAGGTGGATGTAAATGGATTCGGTGATTAAACTCACATCTGGGTTAACATAGTAATGCAATTATGCATTGTTGTACTTAGCCTAAACAAGTAGCCAAGGGAGTGTGAGAAACGAGTATCGCTCATTGTGGGTGCTGAAAATGATGGCTTCTGTCTTCCTAATGTTCAGCTGAAGAATTTAGGTTGGACAACTTGACCACATGAAGTTGAGGAGTTTGGGATAATTTACACGCAGAACGTCATGTGATGTAGCCTTCAGGCAGCAAGAGGGATTCAAAGATTAATGTCTTGTGTATATCCAGAGTTGATGGTGTACTGGAGGAAGTGGATCGCACTGCTAGGGATGGATTGGTTTTGTGCAGATTGATACAAATGGAATACGTAAGAGAACTCCTGTGGAGCTGGAGATTCAGTGAAGGAGATCGCCATGCTTGACGTCAACGACTGCAGAGAAGAGGGCATGGTGGCATAGTGGTTAGCACTGTTGCCTCACAGCACCAGGGACCCAGGTTCAATTCTGGCCTTGGGTCACTGTCTGTGTGGAGTTTGCATGTTCGCCCCGTGTCTGCATGAGTTTCCTCCGAGTGCTCCAGTTTCCTCCCACACTCCAAAGATGTGAGGGTTAGGTTGATTGACCATGCTAAATTGACCCTAGTGTCAGGGGGATTAGCAAGGTAAATATGTGGGATTATGGGAATAGGGCCTGAGTGGGGTTGTGGTCAGTGCAGACTCGATGGGTCAAATGGCCTCCTTCTGCACTGTAAGGATTCTACGAGAAGGTGGGAAAACATGATCCAATTGGCAGGGGTTGATGGTCCAGGATCATTTCAGTGCCATGAGATGGATGGAAGTCAAACCGGGAAGTGTGGAAGAAGGCATACTGTAAGACCTTAGACAAGACACAGGGATTAGTTACGGGAGAATAGAGCAGGAATGGATTAAGAGGGGAATTTTGAGTGATAATGGAGGTCTTGATGGAAGAAATGGTGCCAAAGCAAAGGGAATTATTGGCAATGTTAGTTGCCAGGGGAGTTAGAAGGGATTGGAAAATAAAGAACAGTGGAGTAAAAATTGTAGGAGGGGCAATATCTGTGCTCAACGCTGCTAGTTTATATACTTTGGTTCTTGCCAGTTTGGGATTATAATGCAATCTTCAGCCCCAGGCCTTGCTTTTTTAGCTGCACTCCTACTCAGTTCACCACTTATATACAAAATAGTGGGTGCACAACGTTCCTGTAATTAATAGTTTATTATTCTGTGAAATTTAAAGTATAGTTTCACAGAACTTCAATATATCCCTGTAAAGATCATGTTGCATTTGTCTCTGCTTTCAGTTTACTGTACAAAACAAACAGCACGTATGGGTGTGGAGGTGACTGTTTAAAGTTTGATTCAAGGAGTCCAGAAATATTAGCATTTCAGCAAATTTTCCTTTCCTAAATCGCTATCGACCAATATTTGATCTCGTTATCGATGAGGTAAAGTACCTTTTTATTCATCTGCATTATTAAACAATCTTTCAATATAATAAATCATCCATGTGATATAATGACTGCTGTTTTACTAAGTGACAATTAATTATTTAGTTACTAGCAAGTAAAGCCTTGTTTTATTGCTATGATGTCTGCACTTATGAGCAAGCATATAAGCACCATTAAGTTCAGGGTGTTCTGAATGTGGTCTGTCTCTCTACCAGTCGTTCTCAAACCTTGCCGCCTCAACCTTGTCTCCTTTTGGAGCTCTTATATACTGGAAAAGTAGCTGGAGATTATAAAGCAAACCAATTTAGTGTCATAAAGTAACTCAGCCATCTGTTAAATCTGTATAATAGCAAACAAAGGAGGTACTTCAGAGCTGCAGTATAATATTGTGGTGAAGTGTGAACTGTAACAGTTTTATTACTGTTGCTCCTGGTGTCCTGAACCTTTCTATTAGGTTGTATTACAGTAGGAATATGAATGAGTGCATTAAGATGATCACCAATTCTTGATTGCAGTCATAATTGGCCACAAAGCTTTATACAGACAAGTCGTGATACCTGCACTGAGTTGCAACAATGGGGTGGCACGATGGCACAGTGGTTAGCACAGCCTTAGGGACTCGGGTTCAATTCTAGCCTTAGGTGATTGTCTGTGCGGAGTTTGCACGTTCTCCCCATGTCTGCGTGGGTTTCCTCTAGTTTCCTCATACTCTCCAAAGAGGTGCAGGTTAGGTGGATTGACCATGAAAAAAAATTGCTCCTTAGTGTCAGGGGGTGTTAGCAAGGTAAATACCTGGGGTTAGGGCCTGGGTGGGATTGTTGTCGGTGCAAGCTCTGTACTGTAGGGATTCTGTGAATGACTGCAACTTTACCAAATGTTCATGTGCAAGCAAGGCCAGTATATCTTTCAATGTAATCTGCACTTAGGAGCGCATATGTTCAGAAGTGCCCTGTGAAAGTGGGTCTGTCCAAACCCCAGTAAGCCTCACCACACAGCAATGCGATATTTGAGTTTTGAGGAGGGCTCTGTTTCTAAAACATAACTTGTCTGCTGTCTTTGCAAATGCTGCCTGACCTGCTGAGAGTTACCAGCCATTTCTATTTTTTGTTTTACAATACGGTGCTTATAGCTATTGTTTTCCTACTTCATACTATTTTGCAAAACTATTATGAACTGAGCAACTTCACTTACCCAGTGTTTCATCCTTGGTGACTTAGTGCTCTGGCCATCAAAATTGTTCTTTTCTCCCAGTTGCAATATATAATTTTAAATTGTTGGCTCTGAGCAACTCAGCAACATAAAGCGGGGATCAAATATGATAGCTCATTAACTCTAACTCAAAACTATCAACTGGAAATTGCTGATGTCTGTTTTGTGTCTGGTGGTTAACCATAACATAGAAGCAGAAATAAGGAAAAGCTGCCTCTAGCGCAGAAAAGTCAGTCAGTAACCAGAGGACACAAATTTAAGGTGATCATCAAAAGCGAAAATATAAAGGAACATTTTACCACAAAGCAAGTTAAGAACATAAGAAATAGGAGCAGGAGTAGGCCATCTAGCCCCTCGAGCCTGCCCCGCCATTCAATAAGATCATGGCTGATCTGAAGTGGATCAGTTCCACTTACCCGCCTGATCCCTATAACCCCTAATTCCCTTACCGATCAGGAATCCATCTATCCGTGATTTAAACATATTCAACGACGTAGCCTCCACCACTTCAGTGGGCAGAGAATTCCAGAGATTCACCACCCTCTGAGAGAAGAAGTTCCTCCTCAACTCTGTCCTAAGCTGACCCCCCTTTATTTTGAGGCTGTGTCCTCTAGTTCTAGTTTCCTTTCTAAGTGGAAAGAATCTCTCCATCTCTACCCTATCCAACCCCTTCATTATCTTATAGGTCTCTATAAGATCCCCCCTCAGCCTTCTAAATTCCAACGAGTACAAACCCAATCTGCTCAGTCTCTCCTCATAATCAACACCCCATATCTCTGGTATCAACCTGGTGAACCTTCTCTGCACTCCCTCCAAGGCCAATATATCCTTCCGCAAATAAGGGGACCAATACTGCACACAGTATTCGAGCTGCGGCCTCACCAATGCCCTGTACAGATGCAGCAAGACATTTCTGCTTTTATATTCTATCCCCCTTGTGATCATGCAATGTTTAAAAGGGTGGTACAATCAGATTCAATGTTAACTTTCATAAAGGACTGTGATAAATACTTGAAAAAGAAATTGCAAGTCTGTTGAGAAAGAGTTGGAGAGCAGGACAAGTTAACTCTACAAAGAGCAGGGTAATTGACCTAATGGCCTCATTCTGTGCTATATCATTCTTTGATTCTATTTCTTACAGTTTTTTTTCTTTGTTTCAGGGGACGTACAGCAGCTATCTACAAATCAGAACAGCCAATGCTGCTCAGAATGAGATAGCAGTAAACTTCAAAACTCCAGATTCGATTTCTTTGGCTAAAGTGACCGAATGAGAGGTTGCGTGCCTCGAACCCTGCAGGATGTTTGGGGACATGTTTGAAGAAGAGGAAGACGCTGGCTTTGTGTCTGAGAACAAAACAGTGAATGGGCGGAAATCCAGGAAAAAGGACACTGACCCCCCACCGCACCGGGCAGCCAGTAACCTCAGTGGAATCAAAAACCAGGGAGGCACCTGCTACCTCAACTCGCTGCTTCAGACCTTACTGTACACACCTGAATTCCGAGGTAAATTATTTGAAGATGGAATAGGAATAAATTGAAGGGAGGATCAAAATCTCTAGTTAGTCAATGAGGAAGAAAGTTTTTATTTTGATTTGATTTACTATTGTCACATGTATTGGGATAAAGTGCAAAGTATTGTTCCTTGCACTATACAGTCAAAACGTACCATTCACAGAGTACATAAGGGAGAAGGAAAGGAGAGGATACAGAATATAGTGTAACAGTCATAGCTAGGGTGTAGAGAAAGATCAGCTTAATATATGGCAGGTCCATTCAGAAGTCTGATGGCAGCAGGGAAGAAGCTGTTCTTGAGCTGATTGGTATGTGACCTCAGATTTTTGTATCTTTTTCACGACGGAAGAAGGTGGAAGAGAGTATGCCTGGGGTGGGTGGGGTCTTTGCCGAGAAGTGTAGACAGAGTCAATGGATGGGAGGCTGGTTTGTGTGATGGATTGGGCTACATTCACGACCCTTTGTAGTTTCTTGTGGTCTTGGACAGAGCCGGACCCATACCAAGCGGTGATGCATCTGGAAAGAATGCTTTCTATGGTGCATCTGTAAAAATTGGTGAGAGTCATAGTGGACATACCAAATTTCCTTAGCCTCCTGAGAAAGTGGAGTTGAAGGTGCACTTTCCTAACTATAGCGTCGGCATGGAGGTTCCAGGACAGTTTGTTGGTGATCTGGAAACTTGAAGCTCTCGACCATTTTGACTTCATCACCGTTGATGTAGACAGGTGCATGTCTACAGGGGAGTTAATAGTGGGAAATGAGGATATGGCTGAGTCTTTAAATAAGTTTTTTGTGTCGGTCTTCACGGTGGAGGACACAAATAGTTTGCCAAATATTAACGATAGAGGGTTGGCAGCAGGAGAAATACTTAATACAATTAATGTTACCAGAGAGGCAGTGCTGGGTAGACTAATGGGACTGAAGGTGGATAAGTCCCCGGGTCCGGATGGAATGCATCCCAGGGTATTGAAAGAAATGTCAGAGGTAATAGTGGATGCGTTAGTGATTATTTATCAAAACTCGTTGCATTCTGGGGTAGTGCCGGTTGATTGGAAAACGGCTAATGTTACGCCGCTGTTTAAAAAAGGAAGGAGACAAAAGGCGGGTAACTATAGGCCGGTCAGCTTAACGTCTGTAGTAGGGAAAATGCTGGAATCCATTATTAAAGAGGAGATAGCAGGGCATCTGGATAGAAATGGTTCGATCAATCAGACGCAGCATGGATTCATGAGGGGAAAGTCGTGCTTGACGAACATGTTGGATTTTTATGAAGATGTGACTAGGGCGGTTGATGGAGGAGAACCGGTGGATGCGGTGTTTTTGGATTTCCAAAAGGCGTTTGATAAGGTGCCCCATAAAAGGCTACTGAAGAAGATTAGGGCACACGGAGTTGGGGGTAGTGTGTTAAAGTGGATTGGGGACTGGCTATCCGACAGGAAGCAAAGAGTCGGAATAAATGGGTGTTTTTCCGGTTGGAGGAAGGTAACTAGTGGCGTGCCGCAGGGATCGGTACTCGGGCCGCAACTATTTACCATTTATATAGATGATCTGGAGGAGGGGACGGAGTGTAGGGTAACGAAGTTTACAGACGACACAAAGATAAGTGGAAAAGTGAATCGTGTGGAGGACAGAGAAGATCTGCAGAGAGATTTGGACAGGCTGAGTGAGTGGGCGAGGATATGGCAAATGGAGTATAACGTTGAGAAATGCGAGGTTATACACTTTGGAGGAAATAATAACAAATGGGATTACTATCTCAATGGAAACAAATTAAAACATGCTACCGTGCAAAGGGACCTGGGGGTCCTTGTGCATGAGACGCAAAAGCCCAGTCTGCAGGTACAACAGGTGATCAAGAAGGCAAATGGGATGTTGGCCTATATTGCGAAGGGGATAGAATATAAAAGCAGGGATGTCTTGATGCACCTGTACAGGGCATTGGTGAGGCCGCAGCTGGAATACTGTGTGCAGTATTGGTCCCCTTATATGAGGAAGGATATATTGGCATTGGAGGGAGTGCAGAGAAGGTTCACCAGGTTGATACCGGAGATGAGGGGTTTGGATTATGAGGAGAGGCTGAGGAGATTGGGTTTGTACTCGTTGGAGTTTAGAAGGATGAGGGGGGATCTTATGGAGACTTATAAGATAATGCGGGGGCTGGATAGGGTGGAGGCGGAGAGATTCTTTCCACTTAGTAAGGAAGTTAAAACTAGAGGACACAGCCTCAAAGTAAAGGGGGGTCGGTTTAGGACAGAGTTGAGGAGGAACTTCTTCTCCCAGAGGGTGGTGAATCTCTGGAATTCTCTGCCCACTGAGGTGGTGGAGGCTACCTCGCTGAATATGTTTAAAGCGCGGATGGATGGATTCCTGATCGGTAAGGGAATTAAGGGTTATGGGGATCAGGCGGGTAAGTGGTACTGATCCACGTCAGATCAGCCATGATCTTATTGAATGGCGGGGCAGGCTCGAGGGGCTAGATGGCCTACTCCTGCTCCTATTTCTTATGTTCTTATGTTCTTATGTCCTCCACTATGCTTCCTGTAGTCGATGACTATCTCCTTTGTTTACTGGAAGTGCAGCAGTCATTTCACTGTTCCCTGTTGTCTTTGTGTTTCAACAATGGATGTTGATGTGGCTTTAGTTAAAGCAAAAAAAAGCACAGGTATTACAGTAGTGCAACCTTTCATCAGGAATCGATCTAGACTGATGGTAAGAAAGCCTGTTCTGTCGAACATCCAGAATTGGGGATGAGTAGAAATACAAATCAATACTTGGAAGATCTAAGCCAGTGCTGTATATTACATTTCCTAGTCATGGGACGCAGATCCATCTCCCTGGCCACTGAGGCTGAACCAGACTATACACAACATTAGAGTTCTACCCTATTTGAATTTGCCTTCCAATCCATCACCAACACCGCCTACTTCCACTTCTAACATCGCCCACCCTCTGCCTCAGATCATCTGCTGCTGAAACCTTTATCCACTGCTTTGTTACATTTAGTTTTCATTATTCCAATCCTCTCCTGGCTGGTTTCCCACTTTGCAAAATGTAAACTTGAACTCATCCAAAACTTTACTGCCTGTATCCCAGCTTGCATCAAATCCCATTCACCCATCTGCTAACTGACCCATATGGCTCCTGGTCCACTAGTGCCTTGATTCTCATTTTTGCTTTCACATGCCTTCATGGCTTTTCTCCCCCTCAACTTTTGTAGTCTCCTACAGCCCTGCAAGATCTCTGTGCTCCTCTAATTCTGGCCCCTTGCGCATTCCTAGTTTTAATTGTTTCACCATTGGCGGCCGTGCCTTTAGCTGCCTAGTCTTTAAGGTCTGGGATTCTGTCCCTAAGCCCCTCCTCATCAATATCTCTCCTTGTTAAGCCCCTCCTTGAAGCTATCTTCTATAAAGCTTCTGGTCTTAATATTTCCTTTTGTAGCTTCATGTTAATTTTGCTTGAGAGTGTTCCTGCTTAGCTTTAGTTTATTTATTAGTGACACAAGTAAGCTTACGGTACCACTGCAGTGAAGTTACTGTGAAAATCCCCTAGTCGCCACACTCCGGCGCCTGCTTGAGTACACTGAGGGAGAATTTAGCATGGCCAATCCACCTAATCAACACGTCTTTCGTACTGTGGGAGGAAACTGGAGCACCTGGACGAAACCCACGCAGACACGGGGAGAACGTGCAGACTCTGCACAGACAGTGACCCAAGCCGGGAATCGAACCTGGGTCTCTGGCGCTATGAGGCAGCAGTGCTAACCACTGTGCCACCCCTTGAGTAGATCTACTGTGTTAAAGATGCTATATAAATGCATGTTGCCGTTATTCATGAAATGAGTCCTACATGGAATGAATGTAACTGTTCCTGACTGGTACAAAGAAGCCTTATTTGGTGCTTTTAATTTCACATCTAATCAGTCTTGTTCCAAGAGACCTCAGACATTTGGTGAAGAAAGTGGAAACAAGTGATAATGTTCCAATTTTGTAATGTTTGATTTAAGATGTGCTGCTGGGGATGATTGAGGGAGATTTACTCTGCATATATTCATGTTCCATTTAATCCAGGAATATTTAATTGCAGGTGAGAAAACTGTTTCATCCACCTGCCAAAATCTCTCTTTCCAACAGTGATAGCTGGCACCGTAAAGAGTACAAAAAGATACAGAAGATACAAATTAAGTTTATACTAATGAAGATTGTTGATAGAGTTGTAGCTTGATGGGTATTCATAATGACACCAGCAAAGCCTGATGGCTGAAAGAGCTAACTCTGTATCGGGCTAAGGACTGTGGGAGCAGCAAAGAGCAGGATATGCAGCCATGAACAAGTGTGGAAATTGATTTGACAATGGCTATTGCTTGCCTTGAATAGAGAGTGACTGAACGCAGGCCCGTGTGTGTCATGCTCCTGAAAGAATTACGACCCCTGATAGAGGCACAACTCTTCAGCATTCATGACCAAAAAGACAGTGATTGATTCGTGTCTGTTCCGTGAGTGTGTGACTGGAAGTATGGTCAGTGCCAGCAATATCTGTGTCAGAAGGAGAGATTCGGAGACACCATCAGCAGTAACCCAGGATCAGCAGTAACCCAGGATCAGCAGTAACCCAGGATCAGCAGTAACCCAGGATCAGCAGTAACCCAGGATCAGCAGTAACCCAGGATCAGCAGTAACCCAGGATCAGCAGTAACCCAGGATCAGCAGTAACCCAGGATCAACACTGCAGAAGAAGCATCAAGACCCCAAGCCTGGGTAATATCTCTTGAGACCAAGTTGTGAGTTTAGATATTTGGTGAAGTTTTGATACCTTTTGAATATTTTGTGTATAACGAAGTAAGTCTGAGGTTAGTAACTTGCTGTATAATGAAGTAAAGACAAGTTAATTACTTTGATGCCTGGTGTACTAAAGTTTGTGGAGTATGATTTGACACTTTTGTGGTAGAAGTGGTAGTGAACAACTAATTGCAATGAGGGGATAGCAAAAATGAAAAGACAGATGCTTCTCACAGCAATGAAAAAGACAGTGTGGAGAGATAAATATGATTCAAGGAGACCAACACGTTACTTTTACCACGAGGCAGGGCATGTGAAGACAAACTGTTGGAAGTTAAAAGCTAAAGAGGTAGCTTTTCTGAGAGTATAGAACATAGAAAAACTACAGCACAAAACAGGCCCTTCGGCCCCACAAGTTGTGCCGAACATATCCCTACCTTTTAGGCCTACCTATAACCCTCCATCCTATTAAGTCCCATGTACTCATCCAGGAGTCTCTTAAAAGACCCTATTGAGTTTGCCTCCACCACCACTGACGGCAGCCGATTCCACGCGCCCACCACCCTCTGTGTGAAAAACTTCCCCCTAACATCTCCCCTGTACCTACCCCCCAGCACCTTAAACCTGTGTCCTCTCGTAGCAGCCATTTCCACCCTGGGAAAAAGCCTCAGAGTCCACCCGATCTATGCCTCTCAACATCTTATATACCTCTATTAAGTCTCCTCTCATCCTATGTCTCTCCAAGGAGAAAAGACCGAGCTTCCTCAGCCTATCCTCATAAGGCATGCCACTTAATCCAGGCAACATCCTTGTAAATCTCCTCTGCACTAACGTTTCAGCAGAAAATGCTATACCAGTGGGTGAAGCTTGTGACAAACCAATACCATCTAATGTATGCAATATGGTGTAAATCAGAATGTAAAAGATTATGGGAGTTTTGCATTTGAGGATGAGGCAACTCTGTTTTTGTAAGATAACGGAGCCAAAATGACCATTCTTAACGATAATGTTAGCAAAAGACATGACTTTCTCTCGGGAGAGTCAGTTGATACAGGGTATTGTCTACTGTTCCATTGTGTGGAATGAACTTGAGCTGTGCTATAGTCAGTGGGTCCGTTATTGTTGGAATAGTGTTGAAGTTTCTATTAATAATGTCAATCTAATACTAGGAAATTACTGAGGGGGAGATGAAATGCTGCCACCTCTGGGGATGGTGGACAAATCCATTGAATCTGACAATATATTGAAGAGATCAGGAAATATTTGTAATCCTGCTGCAGAAAATATGGCTTTGATTTAAGATGTGACCAGAAGAATCAAAGCTCAGGCTTATGAGAGAAAAGAAACAGTGAAGCCTCTGATTGACAGCAGAGTTGAAACCAACTAAAAATGAATTGGATCTGTCTCAATTAAAACTGCCTACAGACCCCAAGCCACCGGTGTCGAAACAGAATACAGCAGCAGAATTCCAGGCTAATGGATAACAAGAGACAATCCTTTAAGCCAAAATGACTTGGCTCTAACTGATGCTGTTAATGTGGAACGATGAGGGCGGATTCAAGTCCTAGAGCAGAAAATAACACCGATGTGGCTCAGGCTCTGAAGGAATTGGGCAAAGCTCGTGCTGAGTGGGAAGACATAAAACAGAATGTGCAAGAGCTAATTAAAAAAAGAATATCAGGATTTTTAACCATGCTACAATTATGGGATTTATAAGATTATTATGCTTTGGAACTGTGTCTTTAGGGTAAGATTGAAGGGTTCATGTGACGTGCTCTGAAATCTGCTTGACAATGGGCCTCAGGAAGTTAAAGACCAAAGGGAGGTCTAGATAGTGTTACTGGGGTAATGATATATGGTGGAGATGATGTCAGCAGCCTGAGTTCACAATGGGTAAGATCCCAAAGTCCCAGAAAGGTGTTGAAAGCTTTGGGTTGTGCTATTAATTGTCCATTTACTTCTAAGATGGAAGAGAGTTGACATCAAGAATAGCTAATTAGCATTTCTATCCAGTTACAAGACTCATATGATTCAAGTTTCCATTGGGAAGAACGCATGTCCCACAGCCATTTATGGATTCCAGGAGATTTGTCTGGCATGACCAGAGGAGACAAATCATCAGGACAGGCTTTATTGCTGGGTTAGGAAACTCTGTGAGCATTAAGGGAAAACGCCTGAAGGCAGTCACTTGAAGTTACTACTCAATGAAACAAGAAAATGTGAATACATTAGAAGTTGGGAGCAACTGTAGCCTGTTTGCTATAAGGATTGTAATTCTCTGGCGTGTGTGATAAATATAAAATTAGTTTAAAGTGCAAGTTATCTACAAAAATAAAATGGGATTTAGTCAATGTTTTTCATTTTAATAATTTGTTAACAGTAAAAGTTTTAAAACATGAAATCTTGTCTTGTAATCGTTTATCGGTCTCTACAAAGATCATAGCAATCGGAACATCGATGTAACCTCAATAATGTTCTTAAAGCAACAAAAGAGAACTGTAATCCTGCATTTAAACAGGAGAACGACGATCTGGATGGTTGGCTACCTGGGATTTTCTTTAAAATAGGTGTACTGTTGCTGGGTCAAAATTCTGGAACTCCCTCCCTAACAGTACGGTGAGGGTACGTACACTTCCAGGACTGCAGCGGTTCAAGAAGGCAGCTCACCACCATCTTCTGAAGGGCAACTAATGTGGGCAATAAATGCTGACCTAGCCAGCGATGCCCACATCCCGTAAATGAAAGAACCCATAGCTCTGAAAGAGATGGGTGATCCAAAGACTGAGTTCAAAAGGACAGCACCCTGATGACAACATAAAATTTGGATTAAAGAACCAAAGGAAATACTGTATCCAGAGGATAAAAAGCATTAAGACTGAGAATTTCTTCTGCTCTACAGTTTATATCTGCTAGTATTCAAAAGCCAGAGCGACTATCAGAAGTCAGCAAAGTTGACAATGTTCTTGACAAAGTTAACCAAACCAGATCTAACCAAATTCAGGCTAACTAGCCTATTGTTTCCTGTTTTCTGCCTCCCTCCCTTCTTGAATCGAGGGGTTATATTTGCTACTTTCTGCTCTGATGGAACCTTTCCAGACTTTAGGGAATTTTGAAAAATTTACATCTTCTACCTCATTGGCCACTTTAGAGACCTGAGGGTGAAGTCCATCTGGACCCGGAGACTTGACAGCCCACAGTTCCATCAGTTTGCTCATTACTGCTTCCCTAATGAATGTAATTTCACCAACTTCCTCTCTCCCCTCCACCTGCCAATTTACAGCTGTGACTGGAATGTTTTTTGTATTCTCTATAGTGACGACAGAAGCGAAATATTTGTTCATTTCACCCGCCATTTCCTTATTATCCACAATTAACTCCCCCTTGTCATTGTATTTTCTTTTCTTATCTGGCCTCTACTCTTTGCTATACCACACCTCTCCACATTTGATCCCTTGCCGCTCTCTTCAGCTGACCCTCTATTTTCCTAGTTATGCAGCTCACAAGAACACTGGTCCCAGCACGGCTTGGGCATGGATCATCCCAACAGCTGCCACTTTCTCCAGTACTGGAGCCTGTACGCCACAAACTGGAGCCCACTTCTCCACGAGAGCGCCAGACATTTTTTCAGAAGTTGAGGGTGGTCCTAACTAAGGAAGCGGTGTTCGCTGCCCCTAATAAACCCTTCAAGGTGACAGTCGATGCTAGTGACATGGTTGGGGTGGGGGTGGTGGGGAGATCGGGTATAGAGAAGCCATTGAAATACTTATCTACAAAATTAAATTGATATCGAAAGAGAGACTCTAAGAGAAAAGGATAACCCTGGGATTGTTACTGGCTCTTAAACATTTTGAAGTATATATCTGTCATGGCTGCAAAGAAGCACTAGTACATACTGACCATAATCCCTTTGTGGAAAGATTTAAGACTCAGAATGAGGGACTACTCTGATGGAGCTTGCTAATACAGTTTTCTAACTTAAAGATTGTTTATATTGCTGGAAAGGATAAACACCAGGGCGGCACAGTGGTTAGCTTGGGTACGATTCCCACTTGAGTCACTGTCTGTGTGGAGTTTATACATTCTCCCTGTTTCTGCGTGGGTTTCCTCCAGGTGCTCCGGTTTCCTCCCACACTCCAAAGATGCGCGGGTTAGGTTGATTGGTCATGCTAAATTGTCCCCGTGTGTCCCGGGATGCGTAGGTTAGAGGGATTAGTGGAGTAACTATGTGGTGACGGGGATGGGGCCTGGGTGGGATTGTTGTCGGCGCAGACTCGATGGGCCGAATGGCCTCCTTCGGCACTGTAGGGATTCTATGATAATTGCTGATGCATTTTCAAGAATGTAAGTTTTGTAGAATTATCTGGTATCAAAGTCGCGAGATAACTACAAACTCTGAGGAGTGAATGGCTGGGTTTGAATTTTGTTTATAAATTGTGCATGTATTTCCCGTACACTTTAAAATGAAATAGCGTTTTATTTTTTGAGGGTGGAGGTGAAAATCAAACCTTCAAAGACTATATATTTACTTTTCAAAATGTGGAAATACATTGTATTATTACAAGACATTTTTAAGATGAGTTACAAGTTCATCCTTGGAGTGGGAGCAAATCTGCCTTTTTCCAAGAAGTCTGACCAGCATGGTACTTGAGGGGGGAAGGACTGTCCGTTTGTTTTGAATCTCAATCACTTTAATTGTTGGTGGGGGGGTGTGTTTTGCGGAATAAGCCGAGAAGGAAGGCTGTCCAAATTTACTCTCTTCCCCTCTCGCCCAAAATTCTGCGTGGTTATCAACCTGCAGCCAGTGAATACTCATCTGAGTATAACTTGAGATGAGAAGAATTGATCCTGCTCTATATTCTCTTCCACACCGAAACTCTGTTGGTGAGAACTTCCAGACATCTACTGGGACCAGCGCCCCCAACTTCACATGAGGGAGCTCCAGATCGACAGCGTCGAAACCCTGCAAACTTTATTCTTTATTTTATAAAGCCTATCCTCCAAAGCTCAAGTCAGCAGATACCCTTTCTGTCGTGTGCTGGAGGAATAGATAGTTATATTTCCAGAGTAAAATTGTGTGTTGCAACTTGTTTTAAAAAGTTTTGTTTTATAATAAATCGAGCATTCTGAGTTTATTGAAAGAAACCAGTTAGAGTTTTTGATTCTGGGTCTAACAGTACTGAAGGTAAATGGCCATTTTGGTGAGTGAATTATACTTCTAAATTAATGGTATGACCTGTGGAGCAGTGGGCCTAGATGAACTGCGCACTCATCCCATCCCAATCATGATATTGTTCCAACACACTCTTGGCTGGTCTCCCACATTTTCCCTCCTTAAACATGAGGTCATCCAAAACCCTCCTGCCCATGTCTTAACTGGCATCAAGTCTCATTTACCGGTCACCCCAGTGCTCTCTGAATCGCTCTTTGGAATTCTGTGGCCCAGCGGTCTGTGGATCCTCAGTCGATGAATCACAGAATTGTCACAGCGCAGGAGGGACCACTTTGTATCTGCACCAGTTCTCCTAATAAGCCACTCACCTAGTACTGTACCCCTGTCCTCTCCCCGTAACCCTGCACATTCTTCCTTTTCAGATTCCAGTCGAATCCCCCTTTTGAATGTTTCAATTGAACCTGCCTCTGTCACACTCTAAGGCACTGCATTCCAAATTCCAACCACTCGCTGCAGAAAAAAATTGTCCTCCTTACTTTTGCTTTTACCAAATACGTGCCATCTCGATCACAACCTTTTCACAAGTGTGAAGTTTCTCCGAAATTACTTTGTCCAGACCCCTCAGGATTTTAATCATAGGAATCATAGAAACCCTACAGTACAGAAAGAGGCCATTCGGCCCATTGAGTCTGTACCGACCACAATCCCACCCAAGCCCTACCCCCATATCCTTACATATTTTACCCACTAATCCCTCTAACCTACACATCTCAGGACACTAAGGGGCAATTTTTGTAGCGTGGCCAATCAACCTAACCCGCACATCTTTGGTCTGTGGGAGGAAACCGGAGCATCTGGAGGAAACCCACGCAGACACGAGGAGAATGTGCAAACTCCACTCAGGCAGTGACCCAAGCCGGGAATTGAACCCAGGTCCCTGGAGCTGTGAAGCAGCAGTGCTAACCACTGTGCTACCGTGCCGCCCAATATCTCTATCAAATCTCCTCTCAACCTAATAAAAGCAAAATACTGCAGATGCTGAAAAACTGCAATAAAAACCGGAAGGCTGTAATGTGCCTAGCCAGAAGATAAGATGCTTCCCACTCTCTTAAACCTACCGCAGACGGCTGTGTTCAGTCCTCTAGGCCCTGAAATCCTCTTCCTAAACCTTGATGGCTTTCCGCCTCCCTCTTCTCTAAAAATTACCTCCTCAACAAAGCTTTTGGTCACCCGTCCTAATGTCTCTCTTCACTTTTTAAAGTGTCTAATTAATCTCATGTGCAGAACTTTGAGTTTTTTTAACATATTAGTGGTTCCGTATAGATGCAAGTTATGCTGTATGAGTAACATTCCATCTCTCTCGTTTTGACTCAGAATCATTGTTTGCCCTGGGGCCTGAGGAACTGGGATATTTATCAGACAAAGACAAGCCAGAGTCCAAGGTGGGAATGTTTGCCTTTATCTCTTTTTGATCTTTCTTCTTTGTATTCTACACTATTCTTCTGTATTACAAAGTTCAATCACAGAATTCCTACAGTGCAGGAGGCCATTCGGCCCATTGAGTCTGCACTGACAACAATCCCACCCAAGCCCTATCCCCGTAACCCCACATATTTACCCCTCTAACCTATGCATCCCGGGACACTAAGGGGCAATTTAACACGGCCAATCAACCTAACCCGCCCATCTTTGGGCTGTGGGAGGAAACCGGAGCACCCGGAGGAAACCCACGCAGACGCGGGGAGAAGGTGCAAACTCCGCACAGACAGTGACCCTGGAACTGGGAGGCAGCAGTGCTAACCACTGTGCCACCATGCCGCCCCAAACTGCATTCAAGCAAATGGATCAAGTCCACACAAAAGGGTCATATTAAGCCCTGAGCTGGTGTTATGTGTGCTCAGGCTTTCTTTGGATTGCGGACTAATATTTGTTTCTCTTCCTTTTTGAAATGAAACAAAATGGCTGTGTGTAGCACGATCTATAAAATGCTATCCCTATGAACAAATAAATGCTTGCTTTCTGATCAATTAAACTTCATAATTATATTTCAAGCAAATAACTGATTAAAAATGTTCTCACTCCCATTGTGTGACCATATGAAATGACTTGCTTTTGGTCCCCGTGGTCAAGTTATTCCAGGGCCTATTAGTATTGAGGATTTTTTTGTCACCTGAGGAAGAATGGTTTGGGTAACAACTCTTCTTTTGTCTCCTGCCTCTCTGGCTTCACTTCTGATGCCCCAATGTGCTTTGATGTTTGATGACATACTTCAGTACAAAAAAATAGCTCGATTGATTTGTAATATTCTAAAAGTTCAACGCCTGAAGCTGTTATATGTACGCACTTTGACTATGTAATACGTGTTAGTCATCTATGATTAAAATATCTTATTACAGCTGTAACTGCACTTAAAAGCTCTTCTTCGTTTGTAATGTACTTTCGGATATATCCGGAGGCCATTAGAGGTAGAATATAAGTGCAAGTCTTTCTTTCTTCCCCAGTGAAGTTATTGATTTGATGTAGTAAGGCTCTATCTATTGCCTGGAAAGAGTTTCTTCTGTGATTTGGACCTTTTAACTCTTTATTTAATAGATATCGGAATATATAAAGTACTACCCGAGGGGGTTTTCCACCAAACCAGCAGGGCCACTACCAGGCCTGTCAAGTCACGCTCTTCTGAAGCACAAGTTCATTTATTTTGGTGTTTCAATATGGCATATTGATCAATTTTAACATTTACTAATAAAGATACTTTGTGGTTATAAATGGGTTTGTGATGTGCCTCACTCCTGATGTTGTTTTTCTGATTCAAACTGACAGCTTCCATGTATGTGAGCACTTATCGGTGTCTCCTGATGCTTGTAACAACACTGCTCGCATTCCTTTATTATCATCCTTCACCATAACTATTTAACGTATGACTGGAAAAGTAACCAGAGCTGACTGGTGCATTGAATAATAGTGAGGTTTACTGTAGAATTTGGGCGGCACGGTGGCAAGTGGGTAGCACTGCTGCCTCTCAGTGCCAGGGACCCGGCTTCAATTCCGGCCTCGGGTCACTCTCTGTGTGGTGTTTGTACATTCTCCCTGTGTCTGCGTGGGTTTCCTCCGGGTGCTCCGGTTTCCTCCCACAATCCAAAGGTGTGCGGGTTAGATTGATTGGCCATGTTAAATTAGCCCTAGTGTCTGGGGGATTAGCAGGGTAAATATGAGGGGATGCAATCTGGGTGGGATTGTGTTTGGTGCAGACTCGATGAGCCAAACGGCCTCCTTCTGCACTGTAGGGATTCTGTGATTCTATGATTCTAATTTAGTAGTGTTACTAGATGATTATTCTGCAGGTAAAGTAGCATATAGAAAGATTTACAGCTCTCTGAAGCAGGCCATTCAGTCCATCTTGCCCATGCAAGCCAGCAAGAGTGATCTAGTCTAATCCCGCCTTCCAGATTGTGGTTTGTAATCCTGTAGGTTACGGCACCATTTTCCCAAGCATTTCTTAAATGTAATGACATTTTCTTCCTCTGCCAACCTTTTCAGGCAGTGGGTTCCACACCTCAACATCATCTAGGTGAAAAACCTAATCCAGAACTCGCCTCTAATCCTACAAATAATATAAATCCATGCCACCACTAACCTCTCTGCTAGCGAAAAGAGGTCCTTCCTATCCACTCTAGGATACCTGTTATTTTGTACACCTTAATGAAATCAGCCCTCAGCCAGCTCTGTTCCAAAAAAAAATTTAACATCTTTCCTCGTGGATAAATCAGAGGATTAGATAGGATGGACAGTGAGAGCCTTTTTCCTCGGATGCTGATAGCTAGCACAAGGGGACATAGCTTTAAATTGAGGGGTGATAGATATAGGACAGATGTCAGAGGTAGGTTCTTTACTCGGAGAGTAGTACGGGTGTGGAATGCCCTGCCTGCAACAGTAGTGGACTCGCCAACATTAAGGGCATTTAAATGGTCATTGGATAAACATATGGATGATATTGGAATAGTGTAGGTTAGATGGGCTTTAGATTGGTTTCACAGGTCGGTGCAACATCGAGGGCCGAAGGGCCTGTACTGCGCTTCTATGTTCTAAATTCACCATTCTTGGCATTGTTCTCATAAATATCTCTCCAGTGTGATCACATTCCTCCTGTAATGTGAAGAACAGAACCGTATACAGTACTGTACCTGTGGTCTAACTAGTATTTTATACAGTTCTAACATAACCTCCCTGCTCTTGTACCCTAGATTTTGGCCAATGAAGAAAGATCTCCCTAATTCCTTCTTGACTACTGTATCTATAGTCCTGCTACCTTTGTGGATCTGCAGGTTTTCATTCTAATACTTCTCTGCTCCTCCAAAACCTCTCAGAATCTGACAATTTATCATGTATTCCTGTGGCGTGTTTGACCTTCTCAAATGCATTATATCATACTTTGTGCGAATTATATTCCATTCGCTATTTTTCTGGCAACCTGACCAGTCATTTTGTAGACTTCAAGGAGCTATCACTTTCTTCCTCACTGTCAATCACACAGCCAATATTTGTATGAACTGTAAACTTCTTAATTCTACATTGACATGAGTGACACAGTGGTTAGCACTGCTGCTTCACAGCGCCAGGGACCCGGGTTCAATTCTGGCCTTAGGTGACTCTGTGTGGAATTTCTCCCCGTGTCTGTGGGTTTCCTCCGGGTGCTCCCGTTTCCTCCCACACTCCAAAGATGTGTAGGTTTGGTGGATTGGCCATGCTGAATTGCCCGTTATTGTCCCAAGATGTGTAGGTTCGATGGATTAGCCATGATAAATGCGTGGGAAAGAGCTTGGGTAAGATACTCTGTCAGACTTGATGGGCCAAATGGCCTTTTCTACACTGTAGGGATTCTATAATTCTATATATGCCATGAACAGTAAAGGACCTATTACTGAGCCCTACGGCATCCTCTTGGAAGCAACCTTCCAGTCACAAAAACACCCGTTCACTAAAACTTTCTGCATTCTAGCACTGAGGCAATTTTGGATCCAACTTGCCCTTGGAATCTATAAGCTGTTAATTTTTTGACCAGCCTTTGTGTGGGATGTTGGCAAAAGCCTTGCTAAAACCCATGTAGATTACATTAAACATGCTACCCTCAAAAGCCCTCCTTGTTTCCTCTTCAGGACATTCGATCCAGTTGGTCATACACTCCTTTCCTTAACAAACCCATGCCAACTGCCCTTTATTAGGACTTCTCTAAATTACATTTTTACCATCCATCATAGAATCCCTACAGTGCAGAAGGAGGCTGTTCGGCCCATCGAGTCTGCATCAACTCTCTGATAGAGTACCCCATCCTATCCCCATAGCTCCACACAATTAACCTGGCTAATCCATCTAACCTACATGTCTTGGGATGCTAAGGGGCAATTTAGCATGGCCAATCCACCTAACCTACACACTGTGGGAGGAAACCCACGCAAACACAGGGAGAATGTGCAAACTCCACACAATCACCCAGGGTCGGAATTGAACCTGGGTTCTTGTGCGCTGTGAGGCAGCAATGCTAACCATTATGCCACCAAGCCACCCTCCGTTGGAATGTTTTCTAAATATTTGCCCACAATCGAGTTTAGGTTCTGACGAAGGGTCATCTAGACTCGAAACGTTAGCTCTATTCTCTCTCCGCAGAGGCCTGCTGAGTTTTTCCAGCATTTTCTGTTTTTGTTTCAGATTCCAGCATCCACAGTATTTTGCTTTTATCAAGGTGAGGTTGACTGCCTATAATTAGAAGAGCTGTCTTTTCCTCTCTTTTTAAACACTGATACAATGTTAGCAAGATTGAAAAATGATCGTCAGAGTAGAGTTTTTTCACCCCTTGCTCCCCTTAGCAACCTGTGACACATTTCATCCGGGCCTAGTCATTTATCCACTTTCAAGGAATGCTGAACAGCTTAATATTTTCTTCCTCGTTATGTTTTTCTGCTGTACCCATCAATATCCAAAAGTGTTCTTATAACAACTAGGAAGCACGGTATGATATTAGCATTTACTGTAACAAAGCATCTGCATGGTTTCAGTGGAGGGCGATGCTTTGTCTCGGTTTTCTGTTGAATCTGTCCTCCTCATTGCTTTGCACTGGGGCAGAATTGTAAACTGATTTGGATTATTGGAGTATGATGGGATGTAAAGATTGAATACAGTAATTATATTAATACTCTTTTAGGTTCGAGTCATCCCTTTGGAGTTGCAGAGGCTTTTTGCACAATTATTGCTTGCCGACCAACTGGCAGCATCTACATCCGACCTAACTGATAGCTTTGGCTGGACAAGTAATGAGGTGTGTTACATAATGCTGATTATTTATTTATTGCTTTATTGGCTTTTTACAAGGTTCAGCGATGCAAGTCAACTTCCCCTCTGTTATATGCTGCTTAAATGGAGAAAAATTGCACGGTCAATATTTTGTTCTCTTCTCTCCTTCACACAAAGGGTAGTGAAAGACAAATTCTCTCCAGAAAGCTGCTGAGGCTGGGGGTCGGTTGAATATTTAAAAACACAGATTGATGACTTTTTTGTGAGGGTATTAAGGATTGCAAAACCAAGATGGGTAACTGGCGTCAAGATACAAATTTGCCGCAATCTACATAAATGGCAGAATAGGCTTGGGGGTGGAAAGACCTACTGTTGTTGCTATATTCCCCTATCCTGGTGTTCAGTTACCAGGAAGTGCTCTCTGTGTACTCTGATCTCCTGCTTCCTTGGGAAATAATGGTCTCCAATCAGTGCCATCTCCTGTTCCTATGTCTCCTCAACTACTTCCCACCTCTTAAGGTGCCACCATGCTGCTTCTGGAGCCAGCTACAAGCTGACGCTGGCTTCACAAGTATTTTGTATCACCAGCTGTGGAATCTAGGGTCTGAAATATCGTTAAGATGCTGAATTGATAACCAGACCTGTCCCTTGGAAGTCAATGTCCAGGTACTTCCTGAGAACATAATCTATTCCCCAGGTCAATCAGATTTAATTGTACTTTGGTGAGAAACGTTTGCACAATATCAGGTGCCTGCAAATTTCTAGCTCTACATTAGACAAAAAACGGATGACATTTTCTTTCTAAAATTTGGAAGTGTAATCCCCAGAATACAACAGATGCTCTCAGATTTTGTAAACATAATTGGCATTGTAGAGTATTTCTTGACCAAGGCACCAACCATGCAATTTATATAGCACCTTTGACATTGTGAAGCGCCTTTGGACATATACTAAGAACGGTGGCACAGTGGTTAGCACTGCTGCCTCACAGCGCCAGGGACCCGGGTTCGATTCCCGGCTTGGGTCACTGTCTGTGCGAAGTCCGCACCTTCTTCCCGTGTCTGCATGGGTTTCCTCCAAGCGTTTCAGTTTCCTCCCGAAAGACATGCAGTTTAGGTGCATTGGCCATGCTAAATTCTCCCTCCATGTATCCGAACAGGCGTCGGAGTGTGGCGACTGGGGGATTTTCAGGGTAATTCATTGCGGTGTTAATGTAATCCTACTTGTGACACTAATAAATAAACGTAAAATTCAAACAAGAACGGAACAGTGATGCCAGTTAGAAGAGATGCCTGAAAGCATGGCTGAATAGCTAGGTTTTCAGGTTGCTTGCCGAGTCGGGGGAAGTTCAGGGTGCTCAAGAGATTTGGGATGAAGTCATAGAGGCATAGAGTCATACAGTGCAGAAAAGGCCCATCGAGTCTGTACTGGCAATAACTACCATTAAAGGTGTGCTAATCCCATTTTCCTGCACTTGTCCCATATCCTTGAATGTTGAGAGATTTCAAGTGCTCATCCAAATTCTTTTTTAAAGGTTGTAAGGTTTCTGGCCTCCACCGCCTTCCTAGGCAGCGGAGTGGTGGAGCAGAGGGAAGCGAGGATGCACAGCGAAGACTAGAATCAGACAATATGACTTCAGACGTCAAGAATATGAGATGTAATTTCATGGAATTAGCAATGAAAAGTGTAATGTTGCTTTGTTGCTATCCTGGTGGTATCATGTTTTCTCTGAAAGCATGTCTTTCATTTAGAGGATTGGTGGAACGTGTAATTGAACAAGTCAAAATTATTTTACAGGAGACCAGTCAGCATGACGTTCAGGAATTAAACCGAATTCTCTTCAGCGCACTTGAAAGCTCTTTAGTCGGAACCTCTGGACATGACCTCATTAACAGACTGTACCATGGAATAGTCGTGAACAAGATCGTTTGTAAGGAGTGTGGCAACGTTAGTGAAAGACAGGTATAAAACTGGCATGATTTTTGAATGTCTGCATCATATCACCTTCTCTGCTCTAAGGAAAACAGTCCCAGCTTCTCCAGTCTCTCCACATAACTGAAGTCTCAACCATCGTACCATTTCCAGTAAATCTTTTCTGCTCCCTCTCTACGGACGTGACGCCCTCCTTAAAATATGGTCCCCCGAATTGAACACACAATTCCAGCCGAGGCCTAACCAATGTTTTATCATTCCATTAATAAAGCAATGAATCCTATCTGCTTTCTCAACTTATCCTGCCACATTCAGAAATTGATGTACATCCACCCCCTGGTCTCGACCTTGGCTCAGTTGGTCGCACTGTTGTCTCTGAGTCGCACTGTTGTCTCTGAGTCGCACTGTTGTCTCTGAGTCGCACTGTTGTCTCTGAGTCGCACTGTTGTCTCTGAGTCGCACTGTTGTCTCTGAGTCGCACTGTTGTCTCTGAGTCGCACTGTTGTCTCTGAGTCGCACTGTTGTCTCTGAGTCGCACTGTTGTCTCTGAGTCGCACTGTTGTCTCTGAGTCGCACTGTTGTCTCTGAGTCGCACTGTTGTCTCTGAGTCGCACTGTTGTCTCTGAGTCGCACTGTTGTCTCTGAGTCGCACTGTTGTCTCTGAGTCGCACTGTTGTCTCTGAGTCGCACTGTTGTCTCTGAGTCGCACTGTTGTCTCTGAGTCGCACTGTTGTCTCTGAGTCGCACTGTTGTCTCTGAGTCGCACTGTTGTCTCTGAGTCGCACTGTTGTCTCTGAGTCGCACTGTTGTCTCTGAGTCGCACTGTTGTCTCTGAGTCGCACTGTTGTCTCTGAGTCGCACTGTTGTCTCTGAGTCGCACTGTTGTCTCTGAGTCGCACTGTTGTCTCTGAGTCGCACTGTTGTCTCTGAGTCGCACTGTTGTCTCTGAGTCGCACTGTTGTCTCTGAGTCGCACTGTTGTCTCTGAGTCGCACTGTTGTCTCTGAGTCGCACTGTTGTCTCTGAGTCGCACTGTTGTCTCTGAGTCGCACTGTTGTCTCTGAGTCGCACTGTTGTCTCTGAGTCGCACTGTTGTCTCTGAGTCGCACTGTTGTCTCTGAGTCGCACTGTTGTCTCTGAGTCGCACTGTTGTCTCTGAGTCGCACTGTTGTCTCTGAGTCGCACTGTTGTCTCTGAGTCGCACTGTTGTCTCTGAGTCGCACTGTTGTCTCTGAGTCGCACTGTTGTCTCTGAGTCGCACTGTTGTCTCTGAGTCGCACTGTTGTCTCTGAGTCGCACTGTTGTCTCTGAGTCGCACTGTTGTCTCTGAGTCGCACTGTTGTCTCTGAGTCGCACTGTTGTCTCTGAGTCGCACTGTTGTCTCTGAGTCGCACTGTTGTCTCTGAGTCGCACTGTTGTCTCTGAGTCGCACTGTTGTCTCTGAGTCGCACTGTTGTCTCTGAGTCGCACTGTTGTCTCTGAGTCGCACTGTTGTCTCTGAGTCGCACTGTTGTCTCTGAGTCGCACTGTTGTCTCTGAGTCGCACTGTTGTCTCTGAGTCGCACTGTTGTCTCTGAGTCGCACTGTTGTCTCTGAGTCGCACTGTTGTCTCTGAGTCGCACTGTTGTCTCTGAGTCGCACTGTTGTCTCTGAGTCGCACTGTTCTGGGGTCGAGTCTTTCTCCAAGACTTGGGCACAAAAATCAAGACTGACAGTCCAGCGCGGGACCGAGGGAGAACTGCGCAGTTGAGGCTGAAATGAAATGTTGAACCAAGACCCCATCTGCTTTCCCCAGTGGATGTAAGTGATCCCATGGCACTATTAAAAGAGGAGCAGGTCAGTTATCCCTGGTGTTCTGGGCAATATTTATCCCTCAATCAACAACACAAAAACAGATTATCTGGTCATTATTGTTTCACCATGTGTTCCAGATCTAGATGGGGTTCTTTGTGGCTTTTCTATTCTCCCAAAATAAGCTGCTTGAGATTGTAGTGAGTTAAAACTATTACTCTTTATTTGCAGTGCCTGTATACATTCAAAGAACCCTGCGTGAGTTTGGAACATGTCTGCCCTCCATATTTCTGTTACACAGTCATGTTAACCCTTACTCTACATGTACCCTCAAGTCTTTATCCCAATTATTTATATCTTCCTACATCTCCCTCCAAAGTCTCAGATTTCACAGGGCTGGTCTCTGAGGTATCTTGACCAATCTCCCTGATCTCGTTCTGATCTCTTTCTGAGGCCTAGGACATGATGCACTCTCCCCTCTGTCAGTCTAAGTGTCCTTCACTTAGATGGCTGTAGAGCTTTATCTTGTATTTTCTTCTTTGTCTCCATCAAGATCTGAGTAGTAAGCCCAAGGTTCCAGTTACTCTCTTTCTAAGGATATTAAGACACTACGGTTTCACTTTATAATTCCATGATCTGTTTCAATCCTATATGATCCTGATTGTGCCTTTCTTTCAATTAGGAAGCCTTCCATCTGTTGACCTCTGCTCATATTCTCTCCCTTAACTTCAGCACTGGTAACTTTAGGCATAGAACACGAGATTTATGAGCCTGTTTGTTTCTCTGCTCTTTCTTTTGCCGTTTTACCCACTTGTGGTTGTTCGAAGTGAAATTTTGTTCTCGTTCCTGTTGCTGAGTTGAAAGTTGTGTTCTCAGTCTCCTTCTCATTAACAACTCTGATGGCGGGACACCATTTTGTAGTGGTGAGGTTTGATAAACTCAGAAGTGCTATATGGTTCATACACCTCTCTCGGTCATTCTATTTGCTTGAGAATAAAGAGGTGAACTGGTTACATGAATAAATCCGTATTCCTTTGCAAAATTTTGGAATAATTCATCAGCAAATGACGGACCATGATAATGTTGACACCAGTGTCTGGGATGTCATGTGTTGCATTAACTCTCTCCAGTGATTGAATGATTGCTTCTGCTGTGATGCTGTGCGATCGATTCACTTCAATCCACTCTGACAAGTAATCAGTGACAATAAAAAAATATCTTTACGTTAAAATCAATAAACCCATTCCCAGGTGCTCCCATGTCCTTGAACGAAAAGTAGATGGGCATTGTTATTCTTTTTACTCTTGACTGTTTACCACACACGCAAGACAATTGGAGATTATTTCTTCTATAGAATGAGTAATACCTGGCCCCAAGACTGATCGCTTGCACATTTTGCCATTCCTAAATAACTTGGTGAATTCTTTGAAGAATACCAAGTCGAAATGCCCTCGGAATGACTTCAGTTTGTGGTTTCTGGATAGACAGAAACAATATGAATGGGAAGTTACTTAAAAATGCAAAAGGATCTTCCAGGTGTAAACTGACTCCCTTCAACTCATTTAAAAGCTACTTGAAGTACTGTAACCCGCAAAGCCATGGACCAGGGGCTCGAAGTTGGGATTAGAATGGGTGGCTAGTTATTTTTTGGCCGGTGCAGACACGATGGGCTGAATGGCCGCTTTCTGTTCTGTAACTTTTCTATGGTTAACCCTCACCTATCAAGTTCCAGAGTCCAAGCGGAACTACATTGAAAGCCAAAGGCCAATTCTTGACAAAGTTGAAGTATAAAGATAGAGAAATCACTGAACCTCTCTGTCATCCAGAATCAAGAATGCTCTTTACTAAGCAGATAGGCACGCTTAAAATTGAAAATGATCTGTAAGGTGGGTGAAGGTCACCTTATTTCCTGAAGTCACCTTCTTTGCGTTCTTCTTACCAAATAAATCACTTCACACTTTGCTGCATTGAAATTCCTCTGCTACTTGTCCGTCCATTCTACCCACATGTCTGTGTCCCTTTGCAGTTCTACATTACCCTCCTCATAGTTTACAATGCTTCCAAGTTTCTTTCAGCAGGTAATCTAAGACTTAACTGAGGGATTTCTGCATTGTTGAAGTGCTGTCATTTGGTTGCGGGCCCTATGAGGACCTCAAGGATTCCTCAGCACTATTTGAAGAATAATGGGAATTCATGTCATGCTCTGATTAACAGTTATGCTTCAACCAACACACATTAAAATAGATCATCTGCACATTTATCATCTTGCTGTCTTCTGTTAGCTGCCACATTTATAAAACAATAATTACGTTTAATGAGTGTCTAATGTGAATCTGTATGTAAGCATTTATGCTGGAATGTCTTATATAACAGCTGCCTGATAAAAATATAGTTCCAATGTCTGCTGTCTAGTAAATGCTGTGATGTGAGTACTATATTCCGAGCCCAGGTGTTGCTTGCAACCATTCATTTGCCTCCATGCTACTTCCAAAATTGCATTCCAGTCCTTGATTTTCCTGAGAGAATATTCCCAATCCTGAGTTTCAGCCTGCCCACTCCTCAACATGCGCTCCATGTCCCTTTACTCCTTCCAAACTAAAGCCCCATGGTCCTGGTCCTATCTGTCGTCGTCCTCCTCAATTCAGGCCATGTCCATTCCCACAAAGGTAATGAGACATTAAACAACTGAACTCAATTTCCTGCCTGGATAGTTCGACCAATTCTTGTGTTTCCCATGATTTTGTTTTTGACTTGCATTAGTTCCCATCACTCTTTTACTCCTTTCTGCACATCTTCAATGTTCTTTCCTTTTAAAAAGAAGTCTTCCCTTTTCTAACTTGCTCCTATTGACTCTATAATGGATAGCATTGGTTTAATTGGCAGGAGGATTTCCTGGACTTGACTGTGGCTGTGAAAGGTGTCAGTGGACTGGAAGAAGCTCTGTGTACCTTCTATGTTGAAGAAGAACATTTTGATAATGATAATCTCTACCAGTGTGGAAGATGTGAGAAACTGGTTAAAGCAACTAAGGTAAGCTTGCCCCAACATCCTAAAAGTATTTATTTTTTAGAGGGGATGGGGGCAATTTTAACCAACTTGCTATATGGGAAACCTATGGGATCAGGTGGAAGGATGATTTTACCCAACACATACGAACATTCCCAATATCACTCATTGACTTCGATGGGGAGTAAAATTGGAGTGAAGTCTCGTGCAAGCTGGAGGAGCAACACCTTGAGACGAATTTTCCTCTTTCGCCCACCACAGGAATCGTAGTGGGCGAGGAACCATGGAAAGGTCTGTTGACCTCGAGTGGGATTTTCTGGTTTCGGGGTGATCGCGGCCAGAAACCCCGCCCCTTATCTTCCGATTGGGCAAATTGCAGCCCTGGGGACTCGACGTTGAGTTTGGCAACTTTAGTTTGACCTTTCTCCTTCATCTTAACTGCACCACTCATCTCTTTTACTCTAACACATTCTCCCTCCTTTCAGTTCCGACGAAGGGTTTATGACTCAAAAACGTTAACTCGGTTTCTCTCCTGATAGATGCGGGTAGACCTGCTGAGCTTTTTCGCAGCATCCTCTGTTCTTGTTTCAGATTTCAGCATCTGCAGTATTTTGCTTAGTTTAATGTTTTTGTGTCAGTTGTTTGGTGTGGATTTTTCAGCTTGAGTTTTGCTAATTTGCCAGTGAATAATGACTCAATTCTAGTAGAAACCAATAAAAATGTGAGCAAGAGCTAGACTTAGAGAGGATCTCCAGGGAACACCACTCTGGACCTGAAAAATACCCAGTCTAACTCAAATTATCTCACAAATGAGTAATACAGTACATGAATTTCAGTGCCAGTACAATGCCAAGTACATAAGCATGCATGTCCCAGTGACCTTGGATCGCACCAAACAGCAAGTCCCTTCAGCTGTTTGCAGTAGACAGAGTACTGACTGCAATCAACCTGTGTGGCTTTTGCTACCAAATAAACCTGTTGGACTTTAACCTGGTGTTGTTAAACTTCTTACTGTGCAATCAACCAGCCATGCTTTCAAAGCTCAAAACATAATCTCTAATGTTAGACGTGATTCCGCGATTGGACAGCACTTGCTGAACAGTGCCAAGTGTGCTAATAATTACACTAACACCCAATTTAAGATTGCGTTAGGCTCGCTATTATAATTCAGGTCGGAAACTCCAAAGTGTTTTATGAAGTCCACCTGGATCATACGTTTTGCACTCTGAATTTGGCTAGAGTAAGCAGGAGATGTTTCACTTCAAGTATTATTCGACTGACCACTAGGAAGCTTTTATCAACAAAGTTTATTAAGAATAAAGTTAACATGTATAGAAAGAAAATTAACAAATTTTACCAATTATAAACAAGAATTAAAAACATCCATGATATTGTATAGCCCTTAATGAATATAGGAAATGTCCCAATCAAACAAATGTCCCTATACAAAACCCTTCCCACAGGTACAGCACAGAAAATACAAATGCTCACGTGATGCTGGAACTTAGTCCTTTGGTTGAATGCTGCAGCTCTCTTGATGCACACACAGACAAGCTTGGAGTCAGAACATCTTCCCAAAACACCAGGGAGATAACACCAGCAACAAATTTTCCACTGCAGCAAGACCAGGAGACCTTGCTTCCAGCTAACAGCAGAATTTCCAAAACCAGGGAGCAAAAGAGAGAAACGCTGCTTTCCGTCTGATGTCCACCCCCTTCTAAACTGAAAATGAATCCTTAGTTTTTTTTTCTGGGGAGGAACCACCTGACTTTGACTTGTCAGTCAGTCTTCCCTCTCACAATGCAAGGTCAAAAAACAAATCTCAGAAAGTACCTGAGGCCCATAGTAAAAATAAACAAAACCCTATTTAAGCCATTGATGCAGCAGTAAAAGGACTTCTCCAGACAACCAGGCAACAAGGAAAAAAACTGAGGCTGTGATAGCTGCAGAGAACATGATTTTTAAAAAAATCTTAAAGGTACACTAACATCACACTTGCAATGTGGCTCACTTACACTTGCTTCAAGCTACATTTCTTTATACGCAGGGATCTGACCTTAGCAGACATAGGGAACATGTTTAGGTATTGCATTTTAAAAAAATTAAACAAAGAATGGTGGACAATAGTATCCTGGTACATTCTCCATGGTAATGCCATGACCAATCAGAATCGCCTTTCCGACCAATCAGAGTGAATTTGCTGGCCAATCAGCACCCTTTTATCATGCAGTGTAAATTGTTGCTAACTTTGAAATTTGGCATTCTTGTGTTTGTCCTGATGAGTGCAAGATGAAAAGTATCAACAGCATACTACTGTTATTTCAGCAATGTTCAAGTTCTGTACCACCAAAAACATTTTAATAGTTAGTGAAGAATCAAATTGTGTTTGTTTAGGGTACCAATATCGTTGGGGGGGGGGGGGGGGGGGAAGTTAAGAAGAGCCAGGAGGGGATATGAGAAGTCTTTGGCAGGTAGGATCAAGGAAAACCCTAAAGCTTTCTATAGGTATGTCAGGAGTAAAAGAATGACTAGGGTAAGATTAGGGCCAGTCAAGGACACTAGTGGGAAGTTGTGCGTGGAGTCTGAAGAGATAGGAGAGGCGCTAAATGAATATTTTTCGTCGGTATTCACACTGGAGAGGGACAGTGTTGTTGAGGGGAGTACTGAGATGCAGGCTGTTGGACTGGATGGGATTGATGTTCATAAGGAGGAGGTGTTAGCAATTCTGGAATGGGTAAAAATAGATAAGTCCCCTGGGCCGGATGGGATTTATCCTAGGATTCTCTGGGAGGCTAGAGAGGAGATTGCAGAGCCTTTGGCTTTGATCTTTGTGTCGTCATTGTCTACAGGAACAGTGCCAGAAGACTGGAGGATAGCAAATGTTGTCCCCTTGTTCAAGAAGGGGAGTTGGGACAACCCTGGTAATTATAGACCGGTGAGCCTTACTTCTGTTGTGGGCAAAGTATTGGAAAGGATTATAAGAGATAGGATTTATAATCACCTAGAAAGGAATAATTTGATTAGGGATAGTCAGCACGGTTTTGTGAAGAGTAGGTCGTGCCTCACAAACCTTATTGAGTTCTTTGAGAAGATGACCAAAGAGGTGGATGAGGGTAAAGCGGTTGATGTGGTATATATGGATTTCAGCAAAGCGTTTGATAAGGTTCCCCATGGTAAGCTTTTGCAGAAAATACGGACACATGGGATTGAGGGTGATTTAGTGATTTGGATCAGGAATTGGCTAGCTGTAAGAAAACAGAGGGGGGTGGTGATTGATGGGAAATATTCATCCTGGAGTTCAGTTACTAGTGGTGTACCGCAAGGATCTGTTTTGGGGCCACTGCTGTTTGTCATTTTTATTAATGACCTGGATGAGGGTGTGGAAGGATGGATTAGTAAATTTGCGGATGACACTAAAGTCGGTGGAGTTGTAGACAGTGCGGAGGGAAGTGGCAGGTTACAGAGGGACATAGAAATCATAGAAACCCTACAGTGCAGAAAGAGGCCACTCGGCCCATCGAGTCTGCACCGAACACAATCCCACCCAGGCCCTATCCCCACATATTTACCCGCTAATCTACGCATCCCGGGACACTAAGGGGCAATTTAGCATGGCCAATTAACCTAACCTAATAGATGAGCTGCAGAGCTGGGCTGAGAGGTGGCAAATGGAGTTTAATGCGGAAAAGTGTGAGGTGATTCACTTTGGAAGGAGTAACAGGAATACAGAGTACTGGGCTAATGGTAAGATACTTGGTAGTGTGGATGAACAGAGGGATCTGGGTGTCCATGTGCATAGATCCCTGAAAGTTGGCACCCAGGTTGATGGGGTTGTTAAGAAGGTGTACGGTGTGTTAGCTTTTATTGGTAGAGGAATTGAGTTTCGGAACCAGGAGATCATGCTGCAACTGTACAAAACTCTGGTGCGGCCGCATTTGGAGTATTGCGTACAGTTCTGGTCGTCGTATTATAGGAAAGATGTGGAAGTGTTGGAAAGGGTGCAGAGGAGATTTACCAGGATGTTGCCTGGTATGGTGGGAAAATTGCATGAGGAAAGGCTGAGGAGCTTGAGGTTGTTTTTGTTAGAGAGAAGAAGGTTAAGAGGTGACTTAATAGAGGCATACAAGATGATCAGAGGATTAGATAGAGTGGATAGTGAGAGCCTTTTTCCTCGGATGGTGATGGCTAGCACGAGGGGACATAGCTTTAAATTGAGGGGTGAGAGATATAGGACAGATGTTAGAGGCAGGTTCTTTACTCAGAGAGTAGTAAGGGCGTGGAATGCCCTGCCTGCAGCAGTAGTGGACTCGTCAACATTAAGAGCATTCAAATGGTTATTGGATAAACATATGGATGATATTGGAATAGTGTAGATTAGAGGGGCTTTAGATTGGTTCCACTGGTCGGCGCAACATCGAGGGCCGAAGGGCCTGTACTGCGTTGTAATGTTCTATGTTCTAGGGAGGCACGGTGGCACAGTGGTTAGCACTGCTGCCTCACAATGCCGGGGACCCGGGTTTGATTCCCAGCTTGGGTCACTGTGCGGTGTCTGCATGTTCTCCCCGTGTCTGCGTGGGTTTCCTCTGGATCCTCTGGTTTCCTCCCACAGTCTGAAAGACGTGCTGGTTAGGCGTATTGGCCATGCTAAATTCTCCCTCGGTGTACCCCAACAGGTGCCGGAGTGTGGCGACTGGGGGATTTTCACAGTAACTGATTTGCAGTGTTAATGTAAGCCGACTTGTGACACTAATAAATAAACTTAAACTCAATTAAGAAATCCTGAAGCCTTGCTGATGTGATTTCATTTTCGCTGCAGGGAGCCAGTGGCGTTGTAATAGATGTAATTCTGAAAAGCAGGTTTGATATGTGGTATGGGTCCAGTTTGCCTGTGGTTTATCTGTTCTGTGCTTTTTGTTTTGCAGGAAGCAAAGCTACGGCACCTCCCAACGTTCCTCACCATTTCGTTGCTGCGTTTTAACTTTGATTTTGCCAAATGTGAACGTTACAAGGAGACTGGGTCCTACTCCTTTCCAGTCAGGCTCGATATGTGGCCCTTCTGTGAGCAGGTGGGATTGCAACTCCTCCTTCACTTTTGATGAGTTTCAAGATTTTAAGTGTGGTTGACGCTGGTGACGCCATAACGTCTTACAATGGACAATTTTGTTTTCTTTTTTGCTGAGGGAAGTTGGTGTAAAGTTTTAGGTGCGGGGGTATCATTAACCAAAACCCAACATCTCCTGTGTTGCTCAGCGAATTTATGCAATGAGCAACTGTGAGATTCACCACTGCAACTCCACTTACTGCCCTAGGGCATTTCAAGTTTAATTGTTGGTCTGATTGCAGTCAGAGTAGTCATAGAATCTCGACAGCTGGCCTCACTGTGTGTGGGCATCAGTATCTAGCACTTTAAGGCTGGCATTCAGCTGGAATACTCACAAATAATAAGCAGCTGAACATGCTGGTGGTATATGAAGGCTACCAGCGTTTCCTGATTTTTAAATATCCTTTCTAAGTTATGTGGCTGATGTCTCTTTCATAAATTAGTTTTGTACAACAATTTTTTCAGCCGTATCGTCACTGCCAGAGGCTTTGGCCATGAGTGTGTGCCCATGAAAGATTGAGGGAGCTAGGGCTGTTCTCTCTGGAACGGAGGAGGCTGAGGGGAGACTTAATAGAGGTTTATAAAATGATGAAGGGGATAGATAGAGTGAACGTTCAAAGACTATTCCCTCGGGTGGATGGAGCTATTACAAGGGGGCATAACTATAGGGTTCATAGAATCATAGAATCATAGAAACCCTACAGTACAGAAAGAGGCCATTCGGCCCATCGAGTCTGCACCGACCACAATCCCACCCAGGCCCTACCCCCATATCCCTACATATTTACCCACTAATCCCTCTAACCTACTCATCTCAGGACACTAAGGGCAATTTTGAGCATGGCCAATCAACCTAACCCGCACATCTTTGGACTGTGGGAGGAAACCGGAGCACCCGGAGGAAACCCACGCAGACACGAGGAGAATGTGCAAACTCCACACAGACAGTGACCCAAGCCGGGAATCGAACCTAGGTCCATGGAGCTGTGAAGATAGAGTGAACCTCTGAGGGAAATAGAGTGAAGATAGAGTGAACCTCTGAGGGAAGATAGATAGAGTGAACGTTCAAAGACTATTCCCTCGGGTGGATGGAGCTATTACAAGGGGGCATAACTATAGGGTTCGTGGTGGGAGATACAGGAAGGATATCAGAGGTAGGTTCTTTACGCAGAGAGTGGTTGGGGTGTGGAATGGACTGCCTGCAGTGATAGTGGAGTCAGACACTTTAGGAACATTGAAGCGGTTATTGGATAGGCACATGGAGCACACCAGGATGATAGGGAGTGGGATAGCTTGATCTTGGTTTCAGATAAAGCTCGGCACAACATCGTGGGCCGAAGGGCCTGTTCTGTGCTGTACTGTTTTATGTTCTATGTTCTATGATCTTCCCACAAGACGGGCTCTGGATATTGGCTGTTATGAACATGTAGAAATATCCAGCTACTTTGTGATTTTTAAGGGGCGTCTTGACAAATACATGAATAGGATGGGAATAGAGGGATATGGTCCCCGTGAGGGTAGGGGGTTTTAGTTCAGACGGTGCAGGCTTGGAAGGCTGAAGGGCCTGTTCCTGTGCTGTAATTTTCTTTGTTCTTTGTACTTCCTCAGCCTCTGTAACAGGAACAGAACTGTGTAGCTGCAGAATGACTCAGGCTTATTTCCCTCAGAGGTTCACTAAGGCCAGCGCAGCCTTGTCGAAGATCATGTGGTAAATACCTGTGGCCAATGCATTTCCTCAGTGACAATAGGGGCAGCACGGTGGTTAGCACTGATGTCTCACAATTCCAGGGACTCGGGTTCAATTCCGGCCTTGGGTGACTGTGTGGAGTTTGCACATTCTCCCTGCGTCTGCATGGGTGCTCCGGTTGCCTCTCACAATCCTAAAATGTACAGGTTAGGTGGATTGGCCATGCTAAATTCCCCCTTTTAATGTGGCAAGGTTAGATGGATTCGCCATGGCAACTGTGGGGTTACAGGAATAGGGTGGGGAAGAGGGCCTGGGTAAGATACTCTGTCGGAGAGTCAGTGCAGGCTTGATGGGCTGAATGGCCTCCTCTGCGCTGTCGCGATTCTATGATATGGCTGAAAAAAAACATGCTGTGCCATATAAATGTCAAACAGGGTTTTATCAAAGGGAATGATAAACCACATTACTACAAAAGAAAAATATCAAGAGATGATGCTGGTCTTCAAAGATGTGCAGGTTAGGGTAACTGGCTGTTAAATTGCCCCTTAGTGTCTAAAAATGTGTAGGTTAGGGGGATTAGTGGAGTTATGGGGATAGGGCCTGGGTGAGATGCTCTGTTGGAGAGTTAGTGCAGACTAGATGGGCTGAATGGCCTCCTGCACTGTGGGGATTCTATGATCCAAGTGCAACTGCTCATGTAAGTATTCCAGCTGACCTGGCATCTGATTGTTCATCTTGCTTGGCTAAGGAATGGAAGTAGGGCGTGAAAAGCGGAAATAAAGTATTTTTTATAATGAAAAACCTTCCTGTTGAAATCTATTCACTTACTGGCACGATACAATCATTAACTGCAACAGGGGCATCCTGTGTCTCAGCTGCGTTGCATCAAAATGCCATGATTACACCTCCTCCCAGGTTAATTACTGTCCCGATTTATGTTAATCCATATCCTTCTGTTAAGAGTCTTCAACACTCGCTGTTAAATCATTTAAAAATAGAATAGGCAATCAAGACCAGAGGGATGTTAAAGTTGATCTTTTTCTCGATGATTTTTTAATGTATAATGACTGCTGAGATTTTCATATTAAGCAGCAAGTTAATGGTCCTACATCTCATTGCAATTACTAATCTATCAAAGGGAACTTTACTCCTATGAAAGAGGGATGAATGCAGAGGATTTGCCTTTATAGGTTGCCTCATTGACTTTTTACAAGATGTTTCAAAGGTCTTTAGTAACAATGAATTAGTTCAAAGTACAGTGGGAGTTAGCGAGGAAATAATGTTGCCTGCTTTGTCTGCAGGAAGATACTACAAACTGAGATGAATGGGCAAAATTTGGTTGTGTTGATTAAAAGTGGAATAGGACACCGCGAGAACGGTCTGCTTATCTTTGAATAATTCTACAGGATCTTAAAGATCCACTTGTCCTTCTATAATAAGCAGAAAAAAAATCTCAGTATACGATCTCAATTAAAGGTTGAACCCTCTGCTAATGCGGGCGGCATGGTGGCACAGTGGTTAGCACTGCTGCCTCACAGCGCCAGGGATCCGGGTTCAATTCCAGCCTTGGGTCACTGTCTGTGTGGAGTCTGCACGTTCTCCCCGTGTCTGCGTGGATTTCCTCCGGGTGCTCTGGTTTCCTCACGCAGTCCAAAGCTGTGCAGGTAAGGTGCATTGGCTGTGCCAAATTTTTCCCTCAGTGTACCCGAACAGGTACTGGAGTGGTGACTAGGGGATTTTCACAGTAACTTCATTGCAGTTCTAATATTTGTGATACTAATAAATACATTTTAAACTTTAAAAAAATGCATAGTGGTGCACTGAAATTACTTATGCCCTGAATTGGGATGGCAACCCAGTGTCAGTAATTCAGGAAAAAATGGTGGCATCAAAGATATCGAAATGCGCATATACCTTTAATATGTAGTACTTCCCATACTAGTTACTGCAATGTAAATGGGGGACAAGCTACCTTGTAATATTTTGTGGTTGCACGGTCAGTTTTATCAGTGGACCGATACCTCGAAATGTTTTGAAAATACGCATGCTATCGGTGGTTAGCGCTGCTGCCTTACATTGCCAGGAACCTGGGTTTGATTCCCGGCTTGGGTCACTGTCTGTCTGTGTGGAGTCTGCACGTTCTCCCCGTGTCTGCGTGGGTTTCCTCCGGGTGCTCTGGTTTCCTCCCACAGTCTGAAAGAAGTGCTGGTTAGATGCATTGGCCATGCTAAATTCTCCCTCGGTGTACCTGAACAGGCGCCGGGGTATGGCGATTTTCACAGTAACTTCATTGCAGTGTAAGCCTACTTGTGACATTAATAAATAGATATTTGACATACAGCAAGGCTTGTGCAGTATTTTCCAGGCTGCTGCATGGTCACGCAGAGGTGCAATTATGCAGGAATATTGGTAAAGGTGAACTTTTCTGTTGATGCCGGGTTTTGCTGCATTATTTTGCCTCAATCCTACTTTCTGCTCACAGTCACATCATTTCAGACAGGCTGAACTTAAGTATTCAGATTTGCTGTTTGTGCAGAGAGAGCAGCACTCAGACAGGGTGGCCAGATTTCAGGCTGCAGATTCTTTGTCTCTAACTTGAATGCCATACTGGCAAATCTCCTGTGGATCTTTCCACTGAAATCAGCAGAATAGTGCCAAGTTGTGGGTGAAGTTGCAGATGAAGGGTCTCTGTAGTAGCAACTCTACAGAAGTTTTTATATTCTTATCAGGTTGCAGAATGTGATTCTCAATTACGACCTTTTCCCCACCTCAAATGTCCTCTTCAAAGTTTTCCTCTGTAAAGCAAAGTTGAAATTGCTGTCCATTGGTTTATTTTCATCAGTTGTGATTTACTAATGTCATCATCAATGCTGCCAGTCGTGGTCATGAAATCAGTCATCATCCATCATCCCTCCTTGCCTTTGGAGCCTGACCTACTTGGTATGATTACTGTAAAACAAGATGCAATCACTTGCTGTTTGCAAAGAATCAGAATAATGTTGCATAGAAGGAAACCATTTGGCCCGTCATGCCTGTGCCGGCACTTTGGCAGAGCCATCCTTTCCCCACTTTGATACATTCTCTTTGGAATGTTACAGTTGAATCCACAATCCAGCACTCATCCCAGATCCCACAGGTATAAAAAATGTCCCCTTCGATTGCTCCTGCTTCTTTTGCTACTCATCTGTTCTCTGCTTACTGAGCTTTCTGCCAATGGAAACAGTTTCTTCATGCTTCTGAAAAACCCTTCATGGCTCAAATCTCTGATGGAAGGACAGCAACCCTGGCATCTCCCACCTGCCCCATGTGAGGTTTCTCATCCATCGGAGCATTGTACTAAGTCTCTTTGGCACCCATTCTAAAGCATTGACGCTCATCATAACGTGTGGCCCAGCTTTGACATTAAGATTGAGACTTAATTAATATGTTATTAAGAGTTAACTTCCTTGCCTAGGTATTCCATTCTTTGTTTCTGGGAAGGCTCGGATCATCCTGCAATTTGAAATTTCCCCCAATGCAAAATAGGAAAAAACCACTGGTTTATTTTAAATTGTGACTTAAAATAGTGTAAAGTATTGAATATTAAGCAAATGCTGATCATACAAGCTCTGTCATTCCTTCCCTAACCTCTCTGCATCTCTTTCCTTTAAGACACTCCTTAAGACCTATCCCTTTTAGTCACCTGTTTTAATATCTACCTTTTGTGGCCTGGTACTACGTTTTATCTGATGGCATTCCTGCAAAGTTTCCTGGGACATTAAATGTGCTTTCTGAATGCAAGTTGTTATTATAAAAGCTTCTACAGCCAGTGAAAATCTCTTCATCTTGTCTTGTCTTGTCTCACAGAATGACCTGCCAGATTCTGAGTACGAGTACGAACTCTTTTCTGTAATCATCCACAAAGGAGGCTGTTACGGAGGGCATTACCATGCTTATATCAAAGACACTGACCAACTGGGCACCTGGTTCTCACAAGTGAGTCTGTTACTTTAAAAACAAATTGTTGCTCTCGAGATACCTAATAGTATTAATGAACGTCTCCAACCCTTTATTGAAAAGTAAGGTGTTTATCCCAAAAGGTGAGTGTCTTCATTATAATTGTTTTGGTGAAAATTCATATAAAAAAGTGGATAGCCTATAACATTTCTTGAATATGTTGTCATTGTGCTACCACCCATTAATGTGGCCCAGCAGTTTGTCAGTAATATTCCTGATTATGTTTTCCGAGCTACCTGTGATATATGTATTCCTTCTAGTTGGCTGAAACTTTTTTAATGAAAATGTTTCAATAGGTTCCAGTTGAAAAGAAGGTTCTGAAGATAAATGAGCCTGTGTCCTCCAATCAGTTATTAAATGTTTCAAAGGTTTTGTTCCTTTTCATAGGAATATGCATCAATTGAGCCTGTCTTTCCATTCATTTTGAGAGCTGCAGGTCTGCATCTCAGTGCCATTTACCAGCTTTGCTTCATATTTAACAACATAAGAACTAGGAGCAGGTGTAGGCCACCTGGCCCCTCGAACCTGCTCCGCCATTCAATAAGATCATGCCTGCCTGCTCACCATAACCCTTAATTCCTTTACTGTTCAAAAATGTATCTATCCTTGCCTTAAAAACATTCAATGAGGTAGCCTCAACTGCTTCACTGGGCAGGGAATTCCACAGATTCACAACCCTTGGGTAAAGAAGTTTCTCCTCAACTCAGTCCTAAATATACTCCCCTTATTTTGAGGCCATGTCCCCTAGTTCTAGTTTCACCTGAAACAACCTCCCTGCTTCTATCTTATCTATTTCCTTCATAATCTTATGTGTTTCTATAAGATCTCCCCTCATTCTTCTAAATTCCAATGAGTATACTCCCAGTCTACTCAGTCTCTCCTCATAAGCAAACCCTCTCAACTCCGGAATCAACCTAGTGAATCTCCTCTGCACCTTCTCCAGTGTCGATATGTCCTTTCTCAAGTAAGGAGACCAAAACTGTACACAGTACTCCAGGTGTGACCTCACCAGCACCTTATACAGCTGCAACATAACCTCCCTGTTTTTAAACTCCATCCCTCTAGCAATGAAGGACAAAATTCCATTTGCCACCTTAATTACCTGCTGCAACTGCAAACCAACTTTTTGTGATTCATGCACAAGGACACCCAGGTCCCTCTGCACAGTAGCATGCTGCAATTTTTACCATTTAAATAATAATTCATTTTGCTCTTATTCCTACCAAAATGGATGACCTCACATTTACCAACATTGTACTTCATCTGCCAGACCCTTGCCCACTAACTTAGACTATCTCTATCCCTTTGCAGACTTTGTGTTCTTTCCAAACTTTGCTCTGCCACTTATTTTAGTGTCATCTGTGAATTTTGACACACTACACTTGGTCCCCAACTCCAAATCATCTATGTATTTCTTCATGCTCTTCCTCCTCCTCTAAGGGAGCATTGGTGACCATGGGCTTCCATTGGATTGGTCCATGAATATGCTTGACAAAGGACTGGATTGGTTTGCTGTTGCCTTCTACAGTGTAGCTGATCAGGCAACCCTCTTGGTCTTTGCACCTGCCATCTTATTGGAAGGATTTACAGGCTGATAATCAACCAGTTTGGCCACGTTATGAACACCACTTCCACGGCCACCAAATCCCAAAGTGGGACTTGAACCTGGAACTTCTGGCTGGGAGGGAGGGACACTACCCATTGCACCACAAGACCTCCTCCCTTTAATGCCCTTACTTAATGTTGGGTCCATTAATTCGTTCGAATAGACGAAGGGACAGCACTTGGTACGAGCTTTAAAATGGTTTTCTCTTATTGAACGAAAACTTAAAAAAACAATTAACATGCCAGAAGCGAGAAGAGAGCGAACTTGGAGATTGGCTTCACAGCCAGGCCCTGTACAAAAGCAGGTACTGAGATGAACGAAACCCGAGAACTGAACTGAACTAAACGTGTACTGAAATGAAAATATATTTCAATCCTTATCTCGTTATCGAAAGTGTTTTTCACATGCTGGGGGGCGATTCTCCCAAAAGCACAGAATTGATGTGAAAACTGTTCTAGATCACGACTGTTTTGTCAGTTCAGCTTCTCACTTGAATCTCCCCACTCTGTCCACTGCAGAGATCCCAATCGTGAATCTCATTAAAAACCCGGGGCGGGGCCTAGTCACGCCGGAGTCTGACAGTTCTGGAACTCTGGGCATGTGCAGTGGCCCATCTGGTGTACGAATCTGTCGGTCTCCCCGTTTGCCGACCAGCTCAATCACTGGCTAGCCTGGGACCCCCGCTGTGCTTCCCCATGGCCCGATTGCAGCCCCCACAGCAATTCCCGGGCCAGCCCTGACACCCCCTGACCCAGGGCGCCCCAATGGCCAGTTCCCCCTCACCCCCCCCCCCCCCTCCCTCCCTCCCCAGCAGTGGCGATCCCTCCTCACCCCACCAGACCCCAATCACTGGCCTCCCTACATCCGAGACCGATCCCCATGCAGAGTGGCAGTGGGACCCCCCCACCCCTGCTGATCACCTGTAGGCCCCGTCCCCATGGCACTGCCTGATGGGCACTTTGCCCCTTGGGCAGTGCCGGGGGCACAGGCTGGCACTGCCAGGGTGCCCATGCCCAGGGGGCACCACACCCCATCACCCGACCCCTTGGTGGGAGGGCAAGATTGCCCCCCCACCTTCATTCTGGCGGGGTCTCCCACTAGTTCCCCGAATGTGGGGAGCTACTCTAAACCCTGTCGGAATGAAGTGCTCCTGACGGGTTGGGAGATTCAATTGGATCCAGCAAGTTCCCGATAATGAAATGTAAAACATATTTAAAACACATTAAAAAAGATTCAAATAACTTACCTCTTCCCGCTGATTTCCAGCATGGCCTGGTCTCCAACTGTTCTCCAGCTCTGGGAGATGCGCATGTGTTCCTGGCACATACGCAAATCCCGGAACAAGGCCGGCGACATGCATCTCCTACCCCAACCCGCCATAAAAGTTGCGGGTTGGAATGGGAGAATCAAGGCCACTGCCTCTGTCTGCAAAAGCAATCCTTGCAGCTACCATTATGAAAATTTTGTTTTGCCTGCATTGTGCAACCTTTAGGAATGCAGTCAGTTTCGAGCTAACCCAGCATGCCTTCTGAGTTTTAAGATGTAGTCAAGTTAGCAGTGTTAGTTAACCGCTACAGTCTAGCATTTAAATGTAATTTGCATAGGCAGAAATATCTTAAAATGAAGTCTTTTCATAGACTGAAGCAAACAGGGCTAAACATACATAAGATCACTCACTAACAAAAATCTATTAATCTTAACCTTGATGCTTTCAATTGAGTAAGAAGTTTAACAACACCAGGTTAAAGTCCAACAGAACAGGCTGTTCCAAAAGCTAGTGGCTTTTGCTACCAAATAAACCTGTTGGACTTTAACCTGGCGTTGTCCGACTTCTTACTGTGTTTACCCCAGTCCAACGCCGGCATCTCCACATCATGCTTTCAATTGACACAGGATCCCACAGCTTTTTGGGCAAGAGTACTAGAATTCCATTGTCCTTTGTATGATTTCGCTCCCAAAGGATAGAACTTGTATTTTAAGAGTATCCTCCTTATTTAGGACTTCCACACGAGAAATTATTTCTCTATATATACTCTAGAAAATTCAGGTATTATTTTAAATTTAATTGACCTATCAACTTTCTAAACTTGGAGGAATACAGATCAAGTTTAGGCAACCTGTCCTCATAATTGAACCCTTTAAATCTGGTAACCTCTGGTGTTTTGGGACCAGAATATATTTTCATGAGGTGCTGTGCCCAAAACTGAACTTTGTACACCAGATGGGGCTTAACAAAGATTTTGTACTACTGAAGCATTACTTCCTCACTTATTCCAATCCCCCTGAGATAGAGGCATTAGTCTTTCAAATTGCTTTTTTGGATCCATGAACTAGATTTTAATATCTTTTGTAAGGGGACCCTTAAATCTCTTTGCTTCTCCATAGTTCCTATCCTTCCACCATTCAGAAAATATTCCAATATGTCATTCTCTGATCCAAATTGGATGACCCATGTTGGACTCTATCTGTCATTGTTTCAGCTATGCATTTCATCTACTTATGGCCCTTTGCAACTTGCTCTCACAATTTACCGTGTCCTCTTGACTTGGGTCATTCTGTACGGAATTTGCACGTGCTCCCTGTGTCTGCGTGGGTTTCCTCTGGGTGCTCCGGTTTGTTCCAACAGTCCGAAAGACGTGCTGGTTAGATGCATTGGCCATGCTAAATTGCTTCTCCGTGTACCCGAACAGGCGTCGGAGCGTGGCGACTGGGGGGGGATTTTCACAGTAACTTCATTGCAGTGTTAATGTATGCCTACTTGTGACAATAAGTGAACTTTATATGATCTAGACTTCAATCCATGATTTCTTTGATCAGTTCATACTTGTCTAAGTGCCCAGACACTCTAGGCCTGACTTTAACTCTGTAAATGAGTAGGCTTTGAGTGAGTTCAAATAGTGCATTCTGTCTCTCATAGATTCCATTAATGTCTGCACAACTGCTGTTAAACTGACAGGAGCATGGTCCCCTGCTTTCTCCCTCTATTACTTCTTTGGATTATAGCCTGGCGTTTGAAATGTTTAATCGAAACAACATAATTTCTGAATTCAGAGAGCTTTGGATACATTGGTTACAATTTACCAATAATCTCCTCTGCATTTCTTTTGTTACACTTGCTTCAACTATTTTCCAGTAGTTGATGTTAAGCCCCGGTAAAGTGCTTTTGTGTGTGTGGCACTTGCAGCAATGATGTGGCTTTTTTTTCAGGAGGAAGAGACTGTGGTGATCAGCTCAACAAAAGATCCGACAAATGTAGACAACCTGCTGGAATTGGGAGATCCCCTAGAAATCCTGAGAACTATTCTAGTCCAGGTATTGTATTAGATATGGATATCCTTGCATATGCATCACAGCTACTCGTGTGACACTGCACCTCTTAATTAGTAGACCTATTAAAGTAATAATCCAAGATATGGCCATGCGAGAACATGTAGACTGAAATAAAATGTCACATTTTATTTGAAAACCCCATCTGTTAACTATGTTAAACATGCCATGCAAAGGTAAGTTGTTGCATGTAAATCCCTCTGCAATTTTCTTCCGGTTAAATAGATTAGTTAGGTTACCAGATAGTGCAAAATTTGGAAAGAGTGAGCTTAATTAGTTGAATGGCTTTCTTTTGTTCAGTGTTTTTACTAGTTTATCTCCCGTGCTCTTGTATTGGGTCAAATGCACATTGTGTGACAATTTACCAGAATTAGAAAGCACTCCACCAGGGCAAACTCGTTATTCTTGACTTCAGTGCCTGAGTGGGCACAGATTATGATGGAGAAGAGCATTAGGACACACAGTATTGGCAGAGCAAACACCAATGGACAGCTCCTTCTCTGTAACTGTAGTGAGTTTTGCCAAACCATTCATAAACGCAAAAGTCTTCCAGCAGTCAGACGAACTGAAAACAGATCCATGCGCTGGCACAAGTAGACTACTTTATTGTATGATAGAGCAATCTCGAGGACACGAGATCTGCCTCCTCCCTTTAGAGATGCAGAATGCTGTTCTGACCATTGGCTTCTCAGGAGAGAAGACTTCTTCTCTCAGGAGACCTCCTCGGGTCTTTGGAGATAAAATCTATGGCTTTGGGTACAGGGTCAAGGAAACTTGATGTGCTGTTTTTAAAGACATGGCCAGAAGATAAGGACTGGAACACAAAGCAGCCACAGGAATTCCTGAATTCCCAGAGGACAATATTGCCATTGAAGACTGTTGGAAAAAGTTAAAGGTTGTTACTTGCAACAAGGCATCTGAGGCCCCAAATGGAAGCACCAAGACTGGTTTAACACCAACGACCAAGACAAAGGCAAGCTTCTAAAGGCTCACAGGTCTTGCATATCTGACAAGCAATCACTAACAAGGAATGCCAGATACCATTGTGCAAAATACATGCTGCAGGCAAAACTGAGAGATGAAGAACCAATACTGGGAAAACAGTTAATGAGCTTCAGGCAGCTGCTGATTAAAAATAACCTAAAGGCTCTAAACATAGGTCTGCCATCAGTCTATGTCCCCCACATCAACAGTGTGTCCATTCTCTCGGCAGGTCCTCTCATCAGCTCCAAACAAATAAGCATGTGATTCTCCCTTGCTGGGCAGAGCACTTCAGCAATCTTCTAAACCGACAATCCACCGTGAGCAATAATACCATTAAATCATTTCCGCAGCACCACACTTTGGAAGACCTTGCTTTCGATCCTTCTGAAATGGAAGTTATGAAGGTCATTGAGCAGCTTTCTATGAGCAAGTGTCCAGGAGCTGATGGCATTCCACCTGAAGTATTCAAGTTATGGAGCGATTCATATGGTTAGGAAGCTTTGGTCTCTTTTGCCTAATCTGGACGAAAGGATGTCTCCATATCTCATCTCTACAATCCGAAAGGGAGCAAGTCCATCTGTGATAATCATCGTGGAATATCACTTCTTTCAACAGTAGGAAGAGTTTTTATAAGAGTTATTCTTCATTGGATTGTTGCTTGCCTCATTGACTATGCATCCAGGATCACTGTGTGGCTTTGTGTTCCAGTCCTTATCTTCTGGCCATGTGCAGGATGGGAAATAGTAGACATGATTTTTACAGCATGTCAAATTGAAGAAAAGCTCTGCAATAAGAATATGGTGTTCATTGACCTGCCCAAGGCTTTTGACACAGTAAACTGGGAAAGCCACAGAAGGCTCTGTACAAATATGGCTGCCCTGAAAAATTGATCTGTGTTTTTGCTTATTTTCGGATGGCGTGATGGCCAGTGTGATGCAAAGTGGTACATCGTCAGGTGCCTTTCCTGTCACCAATGGCACCAAGCGAGGTTGTGTGTTGGCTGCATCTCTGTTGTCCATAAACGTCTTGGCTGTGCTGCACTAGGCATTCGAATATCTGGACACAGGAGTATATATTTGATTCAGTACAGACTGCAACCTCTTCAACTTGCAAAGGTTCAAGGGTTGTTTGAAGGTTACTGAACAGCTTGACCAAGACTCTATAGTCACTATCAACAACACGCCCCTCCATTTAGTGCTACCTTGGAAGTATCCTCTCCAATAACACTACATTGGATCACAATTTCAACCATTGCCTGGCAAAAATAAGCTTAGTGTATGGCGGAATCACTCTCAAACTTTGGATAGATTGTGGAGTTTGTTTCAGGTCAAATATCAAACCCTGTCAGATTCTTGCATCATCTCTTTGAGGGTGAAGCTTAGATGGCCCATCAACATCAGAAAGTGACTAGAAGCATTCCATTTTCACCCTCTCAGATCTATTTTCAACATCAAGTGGCAGGACAAACTCCCCAACACTGACGTTCTTGCAAAGTGCCTGACATTTAGAGCTTGGTCATCAGAGCTCAGCTTTACTGGGTCGATCGTGTGGTTCACATGGAGGATTCCCACAAACCAAAGCAATACTCTACAGCCAGCTGAACACAGGAACCCACACCATAAGATGTCCCAAACTTAGATATCAAAACAATCTGCAAGCTAATCTCAGAGCTGGATCCCAATACACAGGGGAAAAAAAGAATCAAGCTTGGACAAATCCAAATGCAGAAGTCTGTGTCATCAAGTGATTTTGACATTTGAGGAGAACAGAATCTCCAGGACAAGGGAGTGCGGTGTGCAGCCAGTGTCTCCATCCATCCCTCCAACACTGACTTCATATGCAGTATTTAGAATTGGTTAATCAAATTGAGACTTGGCCTAACGTCACACATGAGACGACATCAACCTGGATTGCAAAGTGTTTTTTTACTTTGCTGAACACTCATCCATTGTATTGACAGGGGAATCCGTATGTTGTGTAACAATTTTCTCCAGTGGTCAATATTAGATGTGTCAAAAATGCCAGTACCTTTGTATCGGAGTTAACTGGTAACTGGAGTAGGTAGAATGTTATTGATGCTTCCTGCTCTGTACCCTTGGTGAATGGAAGGCTGAAGTCTCCGGTCCAGCAGCTAGATACCTGCCTTCCTTAACAGGAAACCTGGTAACTCGGGTAGCAAGGACTACTTTGCTGCTTCTGTTCTTGCTATCTTTAATAATGTGCTAAAATGAAAGTTGGTAATTTTTAAGATATTTTGTCTTTTTGTAATCCTTTCTCCTCTCTGTTCGCATCAAGGTGGGGCCCAATGGCATACTGGTGGATCAGCTGGGTCAGAAATTGCTGGAGAAAGCTGGTGTTTCATGGAACAAAAGATACCGCAAGCAACTTGGGTCTTTAAGGAAGGTAAGAGAGTACACTTTGAGAATAGAATAGGTACAAATGAATTGCAAGTGTATTGGCTCAACCAACGAAATGGGGTGCAGAGCATGTGTAATAAAGCTATGTCAATAATTGTTTCCATCCATGACTTCCTTGTCTACAAGTTGACTGCTGGAGGCCTGTAGGTCATGGCGAGGCCTTCTCCCAAAAGGGAATGGCATTATTTATGAATGTACATTTTTATTTGTGAAGACAATGGCTTTGACCTTCATAATGTTTATCCCACAGCTATTGTTAACTGTCTCGCAACATATATAATTGAGTAGTTACGAGAGACAGTGGAGAGGTAGAGCCTGGCATTGCAAGAAAGCTTATTGTGATTTACAGTTGAGTTCAATATAGAAATTAACTTTAAAATAAAAGTGAAGCAGCATTGTAGTATATGTTTGTGACTGCCTTTGTGGAGATAGTTGAGTTTGTCTGGAATATAATGCAGACTTCAGAGAGATCTGGGCAGAATTTAGTTCCTGTGATAGGATTCCCACCACTGGTTGGTGAATGGATGTGCCCAGTATTGCTGCTGTTCAGGATGCCCAGTGCTATTTAAGTGTAGTCAGGCACTTAGCTGGTCAGCGTTGGGCCTCCCACGCACTGAAGACTCAAGTGGGTGGAAATTGCACTCCCAAGAGCTTCTGGCCAATCACAGGCTGATACCTTTCCATTGCCAACAGCACCACCTGGAGTGGGCAGCCATTGCCAGCAATGCTCTGAGGCCTTTACTAGGGATCATCACTGGATCCCTGAAGACAGGTGAGTGGGATAGGATTGGTGTTGTGGGTGGAGTTATTGCCGGCCAGTGTGTGAGCAGGGCTGTTGAATGCAAAGCTAAGGAGTGGTTTTCTGCAGCCCCCACTCTTCCTCTTCATAATACTGAATCCCTTGCTGGAGGGCCCCTCTCTACAAGGCCAACAGGGTTTGCTGCATAGCTTTCAAGAGGCGCAGGGGACCCATATGAATCCTGTTAAATTTCTGAGCCACCATTAGATTTTTGCTTTAGATGACTCATTAAGTCAAAGTGATATCCTATGAGCAGCAGAAGAGGATCACTCCTGTTCCCACCTAAATTAGGAACCGTTTTCCCAATGCCAGGAATTGGATGCAGGTACTCCCAGCCACCGGCTGCTGTCATGTCTACCCCAGCTCCTGGTGTGCAAGATAGAAGGTAATTCTAATTGCCATTATTAATTATTCCGGAATGTGGAAGAGAAGTGATGTAAGTTGTCAGTTCTATTGGTATACACTCCATTCAATCAAGAGATGGGATGTTGGAGCACTGGAATGGACAAGTGACATCAAATACAGCAACGTGAGAAAAGAATCCATCTGAAGTAACTTCTCTTGGACTTGTGAAGCTGTTATTGAGGAAAGGTTGCCTTGGTTGGATTTAAGCTCAATCTTCTAGATAAAAAAATATCAGTCTTGTCATTCAGCATAAACGCTAGTGTTGGTCTGTGGAAGTCCTGGAGTTCCTTTGTAATCTTCTCTTTCATTTCAGTTTCTAGAGAGTCATCCTGATGTGTTTGTGCTAAAGGCAGATGGAACACGGGTTGCTGCAAAACAGACTGACCAGGGCTGCTCGGGGCAACAGCCCAACAAATCCAAAGCCAAAAAAGCACAGACAGGAAATTGCAAAGCCAGCACTGCACATGGCTACAAGACCGAAGAAAGACAGTTGAGGACCTCTGAAGTACACTGGTTTGACTTTGATGATTCTCAAGTGCGGCCTATCCATGAGAAGGATATTGAGAAGCAGTTTCAGGGAAAGGAGTGTGCCTACATGCTGTTCTATAGAAAATCTCAGCTCCAGCGACCAGCAGAGGGTACAGTATATTTTAAAGAGTCTCTTCAAGACTTCAAAGCAACCAACTTTTGATCCCAATTTGTCCTCTACTGCCCCACCTTTAACAAATATAAGAGTGGCACAGTGGTTAGCACTGCTGCCTCACAGTGCCAGGGATCCAGATTCGGTTCCCGGCTTGTGTCACTAAAGGGACAGTGACAATTCAGAGAGAGGCAGTGTCTAAAGGAGTAATATTTAAAATTGATTTATTTGTGTCACATTATTTAGGTTCCTCCTAGTAAAGCAGGTCAGACTAATGAGTACAAGTGAAGTTACAAATGGGGCAGCATGGTGGCATAGTGGTTAGCGTTGCTGCCTCACAGCGCCAGGGACCCAGGCTCGATTCCCGGCTTGGGTCACTGTCTGTGCGGAGGCTGCAAGTTCCCCCCATGCCTGCGCGGGTTTCCTCCAGGTGCTCCGGTTTCCTCCCACAGATCAAAAGATGTGCTGGTTAGGTGCATTGGCCATGCTAAATTCTCCCTCAGTGTACCCGAACAGGCAACTGGAGTGTGGCGACTAGGGGATTTTCACAGTAACTTCATTGCAGTGTTAATGTAAGACTACTTATGACACTAATACTTAAACTTATCTGAGCCCATCTTTGCTGGAATTCCACATTTGATTCCCTCCAATCAGGTGGCCACCTGCCCTCTGCTTCTTGGGTCCTAATTTGCAAGAAGTTTGTCATCCCAAGTGGGCCTCTGCATTTCTCTAATCCTCTGTGATATCTTGTTGCATCTATTTTTAACTAAAAATATACTGTTGACTTCCATTCTTTAATGTGCTTGGTGTGATTGGCCTCAGTCCTCCTGTCTGTTAATGGAGAATATGATCTTTAAAGAGGCAATTGTTAATGGGATGATATTGCATTTGATACTTCCAGTTATTACTTGAACTAAATTTAAGAATGATATTCTGACACTTTGCATTACAGCAAGCTTTGAGTCAGCTGTGATCGTAACGAGCCTCAAAATGCCAGCACAGCATTGCCAAATCCACCATTAAGTGGGCAGAATTGCACCATCAGCAAAGCTTTACTTGCCTTCTCTTCTGCAAGTCACAGTTTAAAAACATAGAAGGCTGACGGGTGACCTAATAGAGGTCTTTAAAACTATGAAAGGTTGTGCAGAAGAGCATAACTGGAGGCTATCAGTATAAGTTAGTCACCAAGAAATCCAAAAAGGGATTTCAGAAGAAACCGCTTTACCCTAAGAATGTGGAACTCGCCACCACAGGGAGTGGTTGGAATGCGTAGTATAGATGCGTTTAAGGGGAAGCTAGACAAGCACATGTGAGAGAAGGAGATAGATGGCCACAATGGTAGACTTTTATGAGGAAAAATGGGAGGAAGTTCAAGTGGAGCATAAACACCCGTGTGGGCGGCATGATGGCACAGTGGTTAACATTGCTGCCTCATAGCGTCAGGGACCTGGGTTCAATTCCAGCCTTGGCTCACTGTCTGCGCAGAGTCTGCATGTTCTCCCCATGTCTGCATGGGTTTCCTCCCGGGTGCACCGGTTTCCTCCCACAGTCCGAAAGATATGCTGGTTAGGTACATTGGCCATGCTAAATTCTCCCTCCGTGTACCCGAACAAGTGCCGGAGTGTGGCAACTAGGGGATTTTCAAAATAACTTCATTGCAATGTTAATGTAAGCCTACTTGTGACACTAATAAATAAACTTTAAAACACTGGCATGGACTGATTGGGCAAAATGACCTGTTTCTTTGCTGTATGTATAGCCTCTGTAATGCTATGTAAATCTACACAGCTTTATGGGGATTGTCGTTGAGACAGAGAGCATTGCAACCTTTAAATTAATGTAGATAAACATTTAAAACAGAGTAAGGTACAGTGATATAAGGGAGAAATCGAGGAGTAGATTTAGCAGAATTGTTGTAGATGCTAAATGTTGCCCATTTGTGCAGTCAATATATATTATCGTTGCAGCAACTATACAAAAGCAAATGTCTTGCTGATATGCTGGTGAGCTGTGATGATTGAAGCTTTAGTTCCCCATTAAACATTAAGTTTGTTCTGTTTTTCCATGATCCCACAGCCCGAGGAAACGCAAAGTACAAAGTACCTCCCGACTTGATGGAGGAGATGGCCAACCTGGATGCCAGTCTTCAAAAGCAAAGGTAATGGCTGCTGTAATATGAATGAGAGTTGCATTTAAAAAGGTGACTGCTTGGAATCAGAATACAAGATTTTTTAATTAATCATTTTATATAGAGACAACCACCAATCAAGTGATAATCAAAATATGCTTCCAAGAACAGCAAAGACTTGGGTCATACAGAAAAATAGAGTAGCAATGTCAGAAAACAAACAGCAAGGGAGAAATCCAAAAAGTAAAGTTTATTTATGAGTCACAAGTAGGCTTACATTAACACTGCAATGAAGTTACTGTGAAAATCCCCTAGTCGCCACACTCCGGCACCTGTTCAGGTACACTGAGGGAGAATTTAGAATGGCCAATTCACCTAAACTGCACATTTTTGGACTGTGGGAAGAAAGCGGAGCACCCGGAGGAAACCCACGCAGACACGGGGAGAACGTACGGACTCAGCACAAACAATGACCCGAGCTGGGAATCGAACACGGGTCCCAGGTGCTGCTAGGCAGCAGTGCTTATCACTTGCCACCATGCTTCCCATATCCATGGCCTCACATGTCAGTCAGCACTGAATGATAGCAGTTTTGTTCTTTTAACGCTTGCCCACCAAGTGTGGGTTTGAATAAGCCTAAATTTCACAGGAGCCAAAGAGAATGTATTAATTCCATAATATAAATCGAATCCAAGATTCAGAAACAAGTGAACAGTTTGCTCCAGTGATTTTCTTTTTAAATGATTAGCGAGGCAAGTTCATGGTCATGGATGCAACTTAATTTCAAATGTTGCATTGATCATTTGATCTAATCGTGGTTAAAAACCCTTGCAACTAGTAAAATATTTACAGCTTTATCCAGAGAGGCAGACCACTATCCTCTTATCTTTTATCTAAGCGGCACGGGGACAGCACAGTGGCACAGTGGTTAGCATTGCTGCCAGGGACCCAGGTTCAATTCCGACCTCAGGTCACTGTGTGGAGTTTGCATGTTCCCCCAGTGTCTGCGAGGGTTTCCTCCGGGTGATCCAGTTTCCTCCCACAGTCCAAAGATATGCGGGTTAGGCTGATTGGCCATGCTAAATTAACCCTTGCGTCTGGGGGACTAGCAGGATAAATGTGTGGGGTTACGGGAATAAGGCCTGGGTGGGATTGTGGTCGGTGCAGACTCGATGGGCCGAATGGCCTCCTTCTGCACTGTGGGGATTCTGTGATAAGCTTTAATAATTGTAACAGTTCACCTAACTTCTACAAAACTAATCTTTCTACCAGTTAAGTGTCATTACATAAAATTGGACCAATGTACCAAAACAGATGGCTTGTAATTCGCACTGTGTTTTATGATTTCCATCTAAGAATGCACTTGCAGCCCTCAAAGGTTTAACCAAATTGAAGTGACTGTGAGTAATGCTGTAAGTTGGCTGAGTTCCTGGCAACACAGTCTAATTGCTTCCATTGAAATAGGCTTCACTTGTATTTTCTTCCTTCAAGGTGAGTTTCATAACATTCAGGCTGCAACAATAATGTAAAAGCAAAATACTGTGGATGCTGGAAATCAGCAACAGAAAAACCCAGTAGGTCTGGCAACACCCGCAGAGAGAGAAATAGAGTTAACGTTTCGAGAGTCATACGGATTTGAAACGTTAACTCTCTTTCTCCCTCTACAGATGCTGCCAGACCTGCTGGGACTTCCCAGTATTTTCTGTCTGTTTCAGACTGGGGCATTGGGCTGAATTTTCCCATGGGCATCAGGACCAGGTATGGTTCCTGAACCCAAGCACCTCGACAGATCGCCTACCAGCGCACGTTTATAGGGAGTTTCCTCCACGTTCGCCATCCAGTTAAGGATGGTGAGCAGAGGATATCAGAGGGCTAATGGAGGGCTTCTGAAAGAATAGCTGGCTTTCACTCCCACCAGGAGAGTTGAGGAGGAGGGGGTCCTCGGGTGCACCACAAAAAGGAGTTGCTCACAGCAGGGTCCAGAAGGCACAACGGCAAGTTCCTCCTCCAAAAGAATGAGTTCCTCCTCAATTGCATCCCTTTGTGCCTTGCAGCTCCCTGCAACTCCCTGCAACCAGCATTTGTTGGCCTTTGGGCTTCTGCTGAGAAACAGTCTCTGAAGTGTTGCCGGATTCCTGACACAGTGAGGGGCCTAAGTTTTTTTTCCAATTACAGTACTATAGCTGAAACCCCCACTATAAACCTCCTGGGAGTTACCATTGACCAGAAATTAACTGGACTTGCCAGATTAATAATGTGGCTGCAAGAATAGGTCACAGACTGGAAATTCTGCGGTGAGTAACTGACTTCCTGACTCTTCAAACCCTGTCCACTATCCACAAGGTACAAGCCAGGGGTGTGATGGAATACGCTGCACTTGCCTGGATGAGTGCAGCTCCAACAACACAAGAAACTTGACACAAATCTGCACTCTATTCACCATCCTCAACTTCCACCACAAATGATCAGTGGCAGCAGTGTGTAGCCATCTACAAGATGCACTGCAGCAACTTATCCAGGCTCCTTCAGCAATACTTAGAAGGAAAAGGGCAGTAGCTGTATTGGAACATAGCCATTTGCAAGTTTCCCTACAAGCGATATAGTTCCTGACTTGGAACTATATTGCTATCCCTTCATTGTCCCTGGCTCAAAACCCTGGAACTCCCTTTCTAACAGCACTATCAGTGTACCTGCACCACATGGACTGTAGTATTTAAGAAGGCAGCACACCATCACCTTCCGAATGGACAACAAATGCTGGCCTAGCCAGCAACACCATCTGTCATTCTGTGAAAGAAAATATATATGCACCTCTCTACCTCCCTGCCACGATGGTGAGTGTAGTGTAACGCTGCCAGAACTTGCTTCATTCTCATCACTTAATTGCAACCACTTACATCTTTTAATTAAGGCCTGAATGCCTTTGATTGTTTGTCCACCTCCATGTAGTGGGTTATCAATTCCAGTGGCATCCTGAAGGTGGGACCACATCTGAGAGGCACCCTGATAGATTTTCTGCTACTTTTCCAATGTATCTACCACCATCCCTCCGAACCTGTCTACACAGGGCTAGGGAATATCCCACCTTCCCACCACACTGGGACTGCAGCTTAATTTTGTCCAATTTGTAGAGTTATAAGGCAATAAATATTTTAAGGCACACCAGAAAATTCTCTCTCTCAGATGAAAATTTTACCTATTAGTTATGAGCTAAAGATTAAACACTTCAGCCATTTTACATCCCTTGTTTTTTAGAAGACCAAAATACTGCATTAAGGATTGTTGGCACTATCCCAATCCCTAGTATTAGGATCACTGCAGATCCTATCTGGATCTACTATCTCTTGTGAGTCATTGAAGTCATTCCTTCCAATCCCTAGTATTAGGATCGCCGCAGATCCCGCCTGGATCGCCGCAGATCCCGCCTGGATCGCCGCAGATCCCGCCTGGATCGCCGCAGATCCCGCCTGGATCGCCGCAGATCCCGCCTGGATCGCCGCAGATCCCGCCTGGATCGCCGCAGATCCCGCCTGGATCGCCGCAGATCCCGCCTGGATCGCCGCAGATCCCGCCTGGATCGCCGCAGATCCCGCCTGGATCGCCGCAGATCCCGCCTGGATCGCCGCAGATCCCGCCTGGATCGCCGCAGATCCCGCCTGGATCGCCGCAGATCCCGCCTGGATCGCCGCAGATCCCGCCTGGATCGCCGCAGATCCCGCCTGGATCGCCGCAGATCCCGCCTGGATCGCCGCAGATCCCGCCTGGATCGCCGCAGATCCCGCCTGGATCGCCGCAGATCCCGCCTGGATCGCCGCAGATCCCGCCTGGATCGCCGATCTCTTAAGAGTGATTGAAATCATTTCTCTCAACAGTTTAAAAATCCAGCTATTTTTGGATGTTTTATCAAGCTCTATTGTTGGACATTAAAGAAGGAAGTATAAGGTAGGGAGGAAAGACATTGAAGCCTAAAACACGGATAAATTCAGAAAACATTGGTGGGATTCTCCGGCCGTTCCCACCAGCGGGATTCTCCCGTCACGCTGCAGTGAATGATGATTTGGCCAAATTCTCCATCCTTTCTGGCAGCGGTGGCAGAGCGTGAATCGTCTTCAATAATAATTATTTGGAACTTCGCTAGAACTCAAGAATACGAACAGTAGACTAACGTAAATACCGCTGCTTTATAATGAGCACAATTCTCGAGGATCTGGACCCTTTGATTTGAGTTATTACTATCACATGTATTAGTATACAGTGAAAAGTATTGTTTCTTGTGCGCTATACAGACAAAGCATACAGTTCATAGAGAAGGAAATGAGAGCGTGCAGAATGTAGTGTTACTGTCATAGCCATTGTGCGAGGCACAGTCAAGTTAGAAACAATAGCTATATCCATTTTCAACTGATACTGGACACCTTTAGACCACCATGGCTAATCTTAAAAAATGGGAGCACAGTTTCAGGATAAAGCGTTGATCATTTCAGATGAGGAGAAACATTTGATGCTCCATCGTTTAGTATATTCAAAGCTGAGTTGGACAGATTTTAGTTGGGAGCCAAGAGATATAGGGACTGGGTGGGAAGGTGGATACGAGTGGCACAGTGGTTGGCACAGTGGTTAGCACTGCTGCCTAACAGTGCCAGGGACCCGGGTTCGATGCCCAGCTTGGGTCACTGCCTGTGCGGAGTCTGCACCTTCTCCCCGTGTCAGCGTGGGTTTCCTCCGGGTGCTCCGGTTTCCTTCCACAGTCCAAACATGTGTGGGTTAGGTTGATTGGCCATGCTAAATTACCCCTTAGTGTCAGGGGACTAGCAGGATAACTTATATGGGGTTACGATGATAGGGGCTGGATGAGATTGTGGTCGGTCCCGACTCAATGGGCCGAATGGCCACCTTCTGCGCTGTAGGGATTCTATGAGGCTGAAGGTCAGCCATGATTGCACTGAATGATGAAGTAGGCTCGAGAGGCCGACTGATCTAATCTTATTTTTTTATTACGTTCTCACTGGGGTACAAATACAGCTGTAATTGCAGCCAAGCAGTTGTATATTGATATAGGATTGTTCAAGCATCATATCTCAGATGCAGTTGATAAATATGCCCAGTCCTTTCATAGCTCTATAAAATAATCCCTGGTGAATATCGAGGCAACACAGTAAATTGATAGCTGAGAGGCCAGGTGAGTTCCCTTTCTTATTGTAGTCAAAGAATATTTCCATCAGACAGTCTTTTTGAGCCAGGTTTACCTTTTACAAACATACAAAAATTGACTGGCAGGGCAAGACCAACTGGCTCATAAAGCCCTGTCTCTTACCATAATGGCCGAAAGCACCATGACTAAACATTTCCTCAGTCCCACCATTGCTGGGCATGCCATCAGTTGCATAGTCACCAAGCTCTGGGGTTCCCTTCCTACATCTCTCTGCTTCTCCTTGAAGACGCTCCTTAAAACTGAACACTTAGGTTTATCTGACCTAACATCCCTTTATGTGGCTTGTTGCCACATTTCTTTTGATAAAGCTCCTGTGTAGCACTTTGGAACTGACCTACTCCTGCTTTTATTTTCTTATTACGTTCTCACCGGGGTACAAATACAGCTGTATTTGATACTGGGGTCACATTTAAGGCCCTATATAAATCCAAGTTGTTGTTCCTTCATAACTTTGGGGATATCCATTATGAATGCAACCAAAGGAAAAGACTGATGCACCATTCACAAATTGCTATTTTAATAATGTATGGAAAGCCAGACACATCTAAAGTGGAATGCAGCTTTCAATTTTAATATGGTTAACTTTAGTAACTTGCTCACAAACCACATCGCTCAAAATGCAACCACTAACATTTGCTTCCTCTTGAGGCAGCTCATCTTTTGGGATTCTTGCTGCTTGCCTACTTCATTGTGGATAGTTGCCTCTTGAAACAAAAAGATTGTCGAACGTGGTGTCAAGCTGTTTGGAGTGCTGGAAAATACTTGAGTAGGAAATATCTTGCCGGCACAGTCATTAGCACTGCTGCCTAACAGCGTCATGGAACCGGGTTCGATTCCCGGCTTGGGTGACTGTGTGGAGCCTGCATGTTCTCCCAGTGTCTGCGTGGGCTTTCTCCAGGTGCTCCGGTTTCCTCCCACAGTCCGAAAGACGTGCAGCTTAGGTGCATTGGCCATGCTAAATTCTCCCTCAGTGTACCCGAACAAGCTCTGGGGTGTGGCGACTAGGGGATTTTTACAGTAACTTCATTGCAGTGTTAATGTAAGCCTACTTGCGACACTAATAAATAAGCTTTAAACTTTAAATTGTCTTGGCCCTACAATAAATCTGGGAAACCTGGAAATGCACGTATGTTATATTAAAAGCAGAAAGATACCATATATACTGGTGAATAATGCAAGACAGTTTCTGTTTGAGATTTAGACTAAAGCTTTTAAATATAACTATAAAGCCTATACAGATTCTCTGGGCGGAAACAACCACCTTAAAAGCTATGTGGTTATGTGAATGTCAGCTACATTCTGTGGTGGAGAATTCCACATATTCACCACCCTCTGGGTGAAGAAATTTCTCCTCACCTCAGTTCTAAAAGGTTTACCCCTTATCCTCAAACTATAACCCCTAGTTCTGGACTCCCCCACCATTGGAAACATTCTTTCTGAATCTAACCCTGTTCGAATTTTATAAGTTTCTCTGAGATCCCCTCTCACTCTTCTAAACTCCAGTCGGATAAATGGGAAGGCGACTTATTATCTAAATGGGGAGAGACTTCGGGGTGCTCTGGTGCAGAGGGATCTGGGTTGCCTCGTTCATGAGTCACAGAAAACTAGCATGTAGGTACAGCAGATAATAAAGACAGTGAATGGAATGTTGGCGTTTATAGCTAAAGGAATAGAATATAAAGGTAAGGAAGTATTGTTGCAACTATACAAGGCATTGGTGAGACCGCACCTGGAGTATTGTGCACAGTTTTGGTCCCCTTATTTGAGGAAAGATGCAGTGGCATTGGAGGCAGTTCAGAGGAGGTTCACTTGATTGATTCCAGAGATGAGGAGTTTGTCGTATGAAGAGAGATTGAACAGTTTAGGCCGATACTCTCTGGAATTTAGAAAAATGGGGGGAGATCAAATTGAGGTATACAAGATGATAAAAGGTATGGATAAAGTAGACGTGGAGCGGATGTTTCCACTGGTTGGGCATTCCATACTTAGGATAAGGGGTAGTAAATTTAAAACAGAGTTGAGGAGAACTACTTCTCCCAAAGGGTTGTGAATCTGTGGAATTCGCTATCCCAAAGTGCAGTGGATGCTGGGATAGTGAGTAAATTTAAGGAGGAGTGAGACAGATTTTTAATTGGGAATGGGTTGAAGGGTTATGGGGAGAAAGCAGGAAAATGGGGATGAGGAGCATATCAGCCATGATTGAATGGCGGAGCAGACTCTATGGGCTGAATGGTCTAATTCTGCTCCTATATCTTATGAACTAATGAACATTGGCACTGGAGTATGGAATATAATTTGTTAACAATTGTATTCAATCTTAAACAAACAAGATAAAGGACCCTATGTTTGTGGGATCCTAGAATGATGCATCACAGGAGGAGGCCTTTTGGGCTTTTGAGATCTCTTTGGTAGAGCTATTCAATTAATCTCACTCCCTTGTTCTTTCCTCATACCCTGTACTTTTTCCCCAAGTATCTATCCAATTATTTTTGGAACGTTACTATTGACTCTGCTTCGGTCACCCTTTCAGACACTGCATTCCCAATCGCTGTGCAAAATGACTGTGTTTACTCATGTTGTGTCAGATTCTTTTGCTAATCACCTTAAATCGGTGTCCTCTGACACCGACCTTTATGCCATTGCAAACAATTCCTGCTTATTTACTCTTGTTGAAACAGTTCCTGAGTTTGAACATGGCTAAAAACAATTCTAAACCTTCTCTGCTCTTGTGTCCAGAATTGAGACGTAACCAGTGTTCTGCAAAGGTTTAAAATAACTTCCTTGCTTTTGTACTGTCCCTCCCCACTAACAAAGTCAATGATCCCACATATGTTTTTCTTTTAACAGCCTTCTCAACCTATCCTGCTGACTGCCAATTATAAATCATTGCGCACCAGGTTTCTATTTAGCCCCTTTAGAGTTGTAGGATGTATTTCAAATTTTCTCTCCACGTTCTTCCTATTTCTGTTATCTGTCATAAGCCTGCCCACTTCCCCAGTCAGTCTAAATCTTCCTGTTTCATAGAATCCCTGCAGTGCAGAAGTACGCTATTCAGGCTATCGAGTGTGCATCAATCAACTCTCCGACATCTCACCCAGGCCACACCACCCCCCACCCCCCCCTCCTCCCCACCTCCATCACCGCATGCATTTATCCCACTCTAATCCACCTAACCCTTAGACACTAATGGGCAATTTACCATGGCAAATCCACCTGCACATGTTTGAGTTATGGGAGAAAACCGGAGCACCCGGAGGAAACCCACGCAGAGACGGAGAGCCCAAAGATGTGCAGATTAGGTGGGTTGGCCATGCTAAATTGACCCCTAGTGTCAGTGGGATTAGCAGGATAAATAGGTGGGGTTGTGGGATTAGGACCTGGGTGGGATTGTGGTTGGTACAGACTTGATGGGCAGAATGGCTTCCTCCTGTACTGCAGAGATTCTATGGAACATGCAGATTACACACACACAGTCAGCCAAGGCCAGAATTGAATCCAGGTCCCTAGAGCTGTGAGGCCGCAGTGCTAACCACTGTGCCACCGTACCACCCCATTACTATCATCTTCATTGTTTGTTGCATTTTGGAATTCCTCATCATCTGCAAATTATGCCCTGTTTGTCCAAGTCCAGGTAATTAATATAATTCAAAGAGAGTGGTGATCCTAAAACTGATCCCTGGGGAACAGTGGCTTTTGCTACTAAGTAAACCTGTTGGACTTTAACCTGGTGTTGGAAGACTTCTCACTGTGTTTACCCCAGTCTAACGCCGGCATCTCCACATCATGAACATCACTGATGCAGACATACAATAGTTGTTTCAGGTTTGAAAAGCAGCTGTTCACCACTACTTTCTGTCTTTCACCAGTTCTTAAAAAATCAATGCTGCCGCTGTCGATTTAATTCCATTGACTTTGTTGCTAACAAGTATATTACATTGTGTTTAAAAATGTGACTGTTGTTCTGGTTCTGATGCAGCTCATGTGAGATCCACTGATTTCATTCCCACCCCCAACATTCAAATGAATTCAATCAGGTTTCAAGCAAATCAGGAGGAACATGGTTTACAATGCAAAGCTTGGCTTCTTATTACTTCCATTTAAAAGAGAGACTGACCAGTTTTTTTATTCATGCCATTTCAAATCCAGGGCAGAGTTTGATTCTGCAGCCAATATCATTGAAGTCCATCTTCACCTGGGTCCTGAATATAAGTTTGAAAATGGGGCCCTACATCCAGCTTCCTCCCAGAAAGACAGTGTCTTGACAATAACCATCGATCGGAGGAAAACAGTTGGTGATCTCAGGCAGGCTATTTTCCAGGTAAGTGCAGAATATCGGGTAATGCCAGAACGATGTACAATTTGTTATGGATCATTGCTTTGCTAAATTCACATAGAATAATACAGTAGACAAGGATACTATCCTGCCTATCATTGCCTGTGCCTATTTTTTACAGGAGCGATACAAAAGAACAAAACGGCAGCACAGGAACGGTCCCTTTGGCCCACCAAGCCTGCGCCGATTCCTAATCCTTAGCTTAGCACTGCTGCCTCACAGCGCCAGGGTTCCAGGTTCGATTCCTGGCTTGGGTCACTATCTGTGCGTAGCCTGCACATTCTCCCCGGGCGCTCCTGTTTCCTCCCACAGTCCGAAAGACGCGCTGGTTAGGTGCATTGACCATGCTAAATTCTCCCTCATTGTATCTGAACAGGCGCCGGAGTGTGACGGCTAGGGGATTTTCACAATAACTTCATTGCAGTGTTAATGTAAGCTTACTTGTGACACTAATCAATAGAAGCTTTATTTAGACCCACTACTTATTGCCCAGTTCTAATCCTTTGCACTTTCCCACATTGCCCTGCAAATTTCTCCTTGTATAGACTCAATTCCCTTCAGAAAGTTAGATTAAGGGTGGGATTTTCCGGTCCGCCTGTTCTGAGACCTGAAATTCCTGCCTGAGAACCGGGCCTTTAAATAGTCCGTCAAATTGTCTGTCCCGCCTGCGATGATTTCCATGGTAGGCGGGAACAGAACATTTAACCCTGAATCTGCTTCTACACATTTTTTGGCACCCTTAACAACTCGGTGCATGAAAACTCCATCCTGCCCTACTGGACTTTCTTTTGCCAATTATCTTAAATCCTCTGATTCTGACATTGAAGTATATTTTTTTTATTAGGAAGGGGCAAAAACAGTGGTCCCCATAAGTTGAATGTTGCCTACATTTCCTGCTGCCTCGGAAAAGCAGCCAGCATAATTAAGGACCCCACGCACCCTGGACATTCTCTCTTCCACCTTCTTCCTTTGGAAAAAGATACAAAAGTCTGAGGTCACATAACAACCGACTCAAGAACAGCTTCTTCCCACCAGTCTTTTGAATGGATCGACCTTATATTAAGTTGATCTTTCTCTGCACCCTAGCTATGAATGTAACACTACATTCTGCACCCTCTCCTTTCCTTCTCTATGAACGGTATGCTTTGTCTGTATAGTGCGCAAGAAGCAATACTTTTCACTGTATCCTAATACATGTGACAATAAATCAAATCAAACCATATTGTGCAGTTGTACAAAAAAGTTAACAATTTTGCCAAAACAACGCAACCAGTGCCATAACAACTATGCTCAGCAAATTTTCAGGAAGCTGTGAAGTTGGACGAGAACAGATTAGAAGGACCTTCACTGCACAATCCAATACGTGAGGTTAATTAATGCAGATAGTAGGTTTAACAAGATTGGCAAGAAACAATTGCCTTTGAACTCTCAATGTGCACAGGAGTAATGACCCCAGCTGAAGTAGGCCAGCGTAGATGGGGGAATGAAGTCAGATTCTCAGTGCTGATTGATTTTCTGAAGATTTTTTCGAATAACTTGTAGATGACCTGCAGTATTTCTCCTAGTGATTGGGAGGACACATTACTTTCTGATTATAGTGATATGAAAGTAGGACTTGCACTTATATACACCTTTCATTGTCTCAGCACAGCTCAAGATGTTTTATAGTCAGTGAAGTATTATGTTGAAGTGTGGTCACTGTAGCACTGAAAGAAATGCTGCAGTAATTTGCGCAGATCAAGGCCTAAGATGTGGAATATGGTTTGATTTGATTTATTGTCACATGTATTAGTATACAGTGAAAAGTATTGCTTCTTGCGCACTATACAGACAAAGCATACCGTTCATAGAGAAGGAAAGGAGAGGGTGCAGAATGTAGTGTTACATTCATAGCTAGGGTGCAGAGAAAGATCAGCTTAATATAAGGTCGATCCATTCAAAAGACTGATGGGAAGAAGCTGTTCTTGAGTCGGTTGTTATGTGACCTCAGACTTTTGTATCTTTTTCCAAAGGAAGAAGGTGGAAGAGAGAATGTCCAGGGCCCGATCGCTCACTGGTGGGGGGAGGGCAGATGGATCTCTGGTGGTGGGAGGGGGGCAGATGGATCTCTGGTGGGGGCGCGGGGGGGGGGGGGGGTTGCAGATGGATCTCTGGTGGGGGCGCGGGGGGGGAGGTTGCAGATGGATCTCTGGTGGGGGCGCGGGGGTGGGGTTGCAGATGGATCTCTGGTGGGGGCGCGGGATGGGGGGGGCAGATGGATCTCTGGTGGGGGCGCGGGGGGGCAGGGGGGTCTGCTGCCACTCTGCAGGTGATCGGTGGGGAGGGGGGCAAGGGTTCGCGATCAGTCTGGGTAGTGGGGTGGTGGGTGGATAAGGGGGACAGTGATGTCTGTGGGGGCTATCATTCCCGCTTTTCGCTCCCAGGCCGCTTTCTCTGGCTCGGGAGCAATCTGACACGGGCGCGTTTTTTCAATTTTTTTTCTAACTGCGCATGCGCAGTTCAGAGCTCCGATCGTTTTGGGCGCGCTAAGCCCCACCCACAGCGCGAATGGGACTGGCGATTTCTTTTTCAGGCTGAGTGCGTATGGGGGCGCCTGAAAGCAGATTTCTAAGTCGGATCTGCATTACACCCAGATTCAGCACTTAGAATGAAAATGGTAAAATCGGGCCCATAGAATCATAGAATCCCTACAGTGCGGAAGGAGGCCATTCGGCCCATCAAGACAGTACGGCCACAATCCCACCTACGTCCTATTCCCATAACCCCACATATTTACCCTACTAATCCCCCTGACACTAGATTCAATTTAGCAAGACCAATCAACCTAACTCGCACATCTTTGGAGTGTGGGAGCAAACGGGAGCACCCAGAGGAAACCCACGCAGACACGGAGAATGTGCAAACTCCACACAGACAGTGACCCGAGGCTGGAATTGAACCCGTGTCCCTGGCGCTGTGAGGCAGCAGCGCCAACCACTGTGCCACCGTGCCATCCAGCTTTTGTGTCCTGCTAGCCTCAGACATCTCTGCCATAGTGTCCAGCAGGTGCCTCAGCCCAGTCCTCTAATACTTTTCCTGGTGATACTGCCTCTGCACATGACTGCCAGGATCTTATGCAGTATCTCAGGTGATAGACATCCAACTTTCATGTCACCGTTACTGTTCTCTTCCATGTCTTGTTGGCATGAATTGCACTTGGGACTACTGTGGGCATGCAGAGTCACAGCAACAAAGGCATGTTGGTGGTATTTTATATGAAGAGTACAGACAGTGGATTCAGACTATACGTGAAACCGTTGTCCCAATTCTAAAACCCCATTAAATTCTGTAACGAGATCGGATGGCTGGCTGCCTGGATTGATTTGGGCTGGAGTGCACCAAGGAGTCTGTGCCATGGTTTATGGGGTTAGTCCTTTAGACTAATCAGTTCATTTAAACTCTGAGGGCAGTCTTGGTTATTGCACATCTCCCCTCTCATCTTTCTCTCCTTCCCCCTCTCTTCTCCAAAACCTCCCTCTTTTTGTTTTCCTTCCCACTATCCTTCTCCCTTCCCTCTTGTCTCCTCTCTGTCCCATTCCCTCCTTACCATTTTATTCCCATGCCCCTCCTCCCAGCATCGCTTTCATCCCTGTCTCCTCCTCTTTCCTTTCTTTTCAGCCCTCCCATTTCCAGTGATGGACCTGTTGTTCTTTTACAACTCAAAATCCTGTCGTCTTCACCACCAGACTGAGAAGAGCAAAATTAGTAATTGTGCCTGTTTATCATACTGGAAGTGGAGATAGTATCACATTTTCATACAACCACCATTTTACACTTAACTGAAATCTTGGTGCCAACATTGAAATGATATCTGCAGCAAGGATGCACATTAATATAAAACATGCAAGGCTATTTGTGCCTCAAAGTTTACAAATGATATTTGTAATAAATTTACCGTCATTTATATTAATAAATTTACCATCACGACCATAGCGTTGCATTTGTAGCTCTGTAGACAATGAGTTCTTTCATTCTGACCAATGTTTATCCCTAAACCAGCATGGACTAAAGTAGATTATTTAGGCATTATCATTGCTTGTTATTGGAGCTTCCTGTGTGCAAATTGGCTGCTTAGTTTCCAACATCGTGTAGTATTAGGGTGTTCAGGGTTGAAAAGGTTAATGTGTGTAACTGGAGAAACAGAACGACCCACATGATGTAAGCGACACATTTGATTGATTTATTATTGTCACATGTATTGGGATACAGTGAAAAGTATTGTTTCTTGCGCACTATACAGACAAAGCATACTATTTATAGAGTACATAGGAGAGAAGGAAGGGAGAGAGTGCAGAATGTAGTGTTACAGTCATAGCTGGGGTGCAAAGAAAGGTCATCTTACTATAAGGTAGGTCCATTCAAAAGTCTAAAGCAGCTGGGAAGCAGCTGTTCTTGAGTCGGTTGGTATGTACAGGACCAAGAGTTGAGGAAAGAATGCTCATGGTGAAGACTGAGTAACTGGTTTATTGGATTAACTATTTACAAGACAATAGGTGTTATTGTTCAGACATATCTATGTCTCAACAATCATTCCTCAGACAGTCACAGCCAGTGTATATCACATTGTTTCCACTGCATTACAGTGTTGTAATAACAAGACAGAGTACAGGAATGAGATCGAGAGTCTGATGAACTGGTGCGGCAACACTAATCTCTCCCTCAATGTCAACAAAACAAAGGAGATTGTCATCAACTTCAGGAAGCGTAAAGGAGAACATGCCCCTATCTACACAATGGGGACGAAGTAGAAAGGGTCGAGAGCTTCATGTTTTTAGGTGTCCAGATCACCAACAACCTGTCCTGGTCCCCCCATGCCGACACTTTGTTAAGAAAGCCCATCAATGCCTCTACTTTCTCAGAAGGCTAAGGAAATTTGGCATGTCAGCTACGACTCTCACCAACTTTTACAGATGCACCATAGAAGGCATTCTTTCTGGTTGTATCACAGCTTGGTATGGCTCCTGCTCTGCCCAAGACCGCAAGGAACTACAAAAGATCGTGAATGTAGCCCAATCCATCACACAAACCAGCCTCCCATCCATTGACTCTGTCTACACTTCCCGCTGCCTCGGCAAAGCAGCCAGCATAATTAAGGACCCAATGAGCCTCGGACATTCTTCCTTCGGGAAAAAGATACAAAAGCCTGAGGTCACGTACCAACTGACTCAAAAACACCACCTTCCGTGCTGCGGTCAGACTTTTGAATGGACCTACCTTGCATTAAGTTGATCTTTCTCTACACCTTAGCTATGACTGTAACAGTACATTCGCACTCTCTCGTTTCCTTCTCTATGAACGGTCTGCTTTGTCTCAAGAAACAATACTTTTCACTATGTTAATACATGTGATAATAATAAATCAAATCAAAAACAGCAACAATGCTTACTTTGGTTATAAAGTGTTTTGGACCATGCTCAGGTTCTGAGATAAATACAAGTTCCATTTACTCTCTGCTTTTTCCCTTAATTTTTGTCGGTTCTGTGGAACATGTGCTCAGTGGTAGCAAAATGGTGGTTAGGGATGAGGAACCTCATTGCTCTTGCCCACCCTCACCCTCTGGTTTTATAGTAGCATTGGCAGGAACCAGGGAGCAAGTGTCCTGTTAAGTCATGGAAAACTCCAGTGGACTGGTCTTCCTCTTCAGAGATTTAGCAACCTCTGGGGCAGCATGGTGGCACAGTGGTTAGCACTGCTGCCTCACAGCGCCAGGGACCCGGGTTCAATTCCGGCCTCGGGTCACTGTCTGTGTGGAGTTTGCACATTTTCGCCCTGTCTGCGTGTGTTTCCTCAGGATGCCCCGGTTTCCTCCCACAGTCCAAAGATGTGCGGGTTAGGTTGATTGGCCATGCTAAATTGTCCCCAGTGTCAGGGGGACTAACACTGTATGTAATGTGGGGTTACGAGAATAGGGCCTGGGTAGGATTGTTGTTGGTGCAGACTCGATGGGCCGAATGGCCTCCTTCTACACCTTAGGAATTCTATGAAGTGCTACCTGTTACAAGTCAGTCTTGTCTAAAAGCAGACTGATACTCTAGCCAACAACAGTTAATATTTCAAGTACCAGTACATAATGTAACTAAGAATTTCTCATTGCAGCTGTTGGAATTCTGGAAGGGTGATATGGTGATCACTGTTGCCAAGCCATTACCAGCTGGTCTTCACCTTTACGAGACCTTCGATGGTAAGGAATAATGGCCTATTGGGAGTTGTCTCTGCCAGTGGTAAGGCATGCTTTCCATGCCTTTGGCATTATCTGTAGGAAAACTTGGAAAAAGAAAATAATTTTGAGCCTGTACAATTGTGTAATTCACCTCGCCATGATTCTGCCAGATTTATTTAATATCCTTGGGGAGGCTCTGCAAAACAAACCTTTCTATTTTAAGCAATAATCAAGTGAAACTCCAGAATATTCACCCAATCCTATAAATTTGCATTTAATAAGTGGTTGTTTTCTATAGCATGGCATTTCCATGATTCCTTCATCACAGCATTAACTATTTGATCATCTCTAGCTATATTTACACTCTCAGCCATCAAACCATTCCTAGCCAGCGTTTTATTCTGTGCTTTTGGGCTGTAATTGCATGGTGTTAATTTCTTCAGTTCAGACACGTTACCATTTCCACTTTTCTGTGAGCCAAAAATGTCCTTTCTATTTCTCAGTGACTTTCAGCGAAGCGTGGCAGGACACAAATAAACCACCAACAAAGCCGTCAGTCGCAAGGGTTCTGACCATGGAAGAGTCGGTCCTCTCCCACAGTGGTTAGCACTGCTGCCTCACAGTGCCAGGGACCCGGGTTTTGATTCCTGGCTTGGGTCACTGTCTGTGCGGAATCAGCATGTTCTCCCCCATGTCTGCGTGGGTTTCCTCCGGGTGTTGCAGTTTCCTCGCTCAGTCCGAAAGACGTGCTGGTTAGGGTGCATTGACCATGCTAAATACTCCCTCAGTGTTACCCGAACAGGTGCCGGAGTGTGACGACCAGGAGATTTTCACAACTTCTTCATTGCAGTGTCAATGTAAGACTACTTGTGACACTAATAAATAAACCTTAGGTGTGGCACCTCATGGTGAAACTTGTAGCCATATCAGCCTTTTTTACACTAGTTTGGTGCAATTAAAAATGCAATATTAACTAAGCATTTCATTCAGCATTCTTGATGAGCAATTAAATGTAATGTGATTAGCCAGAGTCCACAAAGGGCCATAGGCATGTCTTTCCATTGGAGAAAGATAAATTGTTATGTAGGTTGGGGGACACCACTGCATATTAAGCTTGTGGCAAGGCAAGGAATCAGGCCTCTATCAACTACCACAGTCAGGACAGGGATTGAACCCACATTGTTGGCGTCATTTTGCACAGCACACAAACCACCTAGCCAACTGAACTAACCAACCTCCACAAATTAAAACTGTGTGGCAAAAACTGTCGTTTCAATGGTTGCCTTTGTAGCACCATTGGTAACCACAGAGAATTAATTCCTGGCGTTGCTGCCTACCACCACGTGGTGGGTAATAAGGTTTAATCACATTCCAAAGATAAGTACTGATCGCAGTTTCCTCCCTTCTCAACCCAGAGGACCACACCTCTTTGCACAGTCTGGATATTACAGATGGAGCCATTCTCTTTGTATGGAACGGTCATCAGGTAATTATCAATTAAATTTGTTTGTGATTGGTATAATTTTTCCATTTTATATTTTTGTGATTTTTTTTTTGTTTGTCCTATGCTCATCAGGGTGTGAGGGTGAATAGATTTTTTTTTATTCGCTCATGGGACGTGGGCATCGCTGGCTGGACCAGCATTTAATGCCCATCCCTAGTTGTCCTTGCTTGCTCGGCCATTTCAACGGCAGTTGAGAGTCAACCACATTGCTGTGGCTCTGGAGTCACATCTAGGCCAGGCCAGGTAAGGACGGCAGATTTCCTTCCCTAAAGAACATTAGTGAACCAGATGGGTTTTTCCAACAATTGACAATGGTTTCATGGTCATCAGTAGATTTTTAATTTCAGAAACTTTTTTTATTGAATTCAAATTCCACTATCTGTCGTGGCGGGATTCGAACCTGGGTCCCCAGAACATCAGCTGAGTTTCTGGATTAATACTCTAGTGATAATACCGCTAGGCCATTGCCTCCCCTGTGCTGGGGAAACAATGCATTTTCTATTTTTGGCACCTTGTTTTAGCATCAATCACTGCTGGGTCAGGTACAGCACAATTAGATGCTGAGTAAAGCTATTTTTTTCCCCTCTCGCCTAGCAACATGCCTCAGTGAAGTGTTTTGTGTGGCATTGACATTTTTCTAAACCATTCATCCTGTGGCCTCTCTGAGATATTGAGTGTACTGCTGAATGTGTTTTTTTTTCTCTCCTTTCACTGAGACTACTCAAACTCATTTGACAAAGAGCCTGTTAGACGGAGGCAGCCTTCATTCTGTCAGTGCAAGCTGAGTTTGAGCAAACGGTTTCAGAGCAACAACATTTCTCCATGTGCGTGCAAACCACTATTCCCCTCCTCATCCCAGCATATGCGTGTGCTCCATTGCTGAGAGTCAGTAGTTCTATCTGCATTGCCGTTCTGAGTTGGGAACACAGGAATTAGACTCACCAGCTCCTCTCGGCTGTTCAGCCATTTTTTTAATTGAAAATTTTAATTAACTCCCAGCCTCATACCATGTGAGGCAGTGCTTTCCAACATCACCCCTGAAAGGCCTAACTCTAAGATAATGCTCCCTTGTTCTGATTTATTTTGGCAGAGGGAATATCATGTCTGTACCGGCTCTCTAAATGAGGATCAGGGCTTTGTGCCATTCTCCTGCCTTTTCCCCATACCCCTGTATATTGCTTCAATTCAAGTAATCATCTAATGCCTCGATTGAACCTCCCTCTGCCAGACTTCCGGGCACTGCATTCCAGGTTTTAACCATTTGTTATATGAAAAAGTTTTTCCTCATTGCATTTGGTTTTTTTTTTGCAAATCATATTAAATCTGTGCCCTCTTGTTCTTGATCCTTTTGCGGGCGGGAATAGTTTCTCCCTCTCTACTCTGCCCAACCCCCTTATGATTTTGAACATCTCTATCAAATCTCCTCTTAGCCCTCCTTACCAAGGAGAACAGTTCAAATCTCTCCAATCTATCCTCATAACTGAAATTTCTCATCCCTGGAACCATTTTGTAAACCCCTTCTCCAACGTGCTGACATTCTTCCTACAGTGTGGCACCCAGAACTGTACACGGTATTCCAGCTGAAGTTTAACCAGTATCTTGTATAAGTTCAACATAACCTCCTTGCTCTTGTATTCCATGTCCCTGTTATTAAAGCCCAGAATGCTTTAGTAACTGCTCTCTCCACCTATCCTGCCACCTTCGATGATCTAAGCACAGAGACACCCAGGTCCCTCTGCTCCTGCATCCTTCTAAGAATATTACCCCTTATTTTATATTGTCTCTTCATGTTCTTCTTACCAAAATGCATCACCTCATATTTTTCTGCATTGAACTTCACCTTCCACCTTCCTGCCCATGCCACCAAATTGTCTACCCCCTTCTAAACACTGTCCTCCTCTCAATTTACAATATTTCCGAGTTGTGTGTCATCTGCAGATGTTGAAATTGTCCCCGGCACACCGAGATCTAGACCATTAATATATATCAGGAAAAGCCAAAGGTCCCAATACCAATGGCTGGGGAACACCATGACAAACCTTCCTTCAGCCTGAAAAATATCCATTGACCATTACCCTCCGCTTCCTAACATTCAGCCAATTTTGTCCCTTTTATTCCATGAGCTGGAACTTTTCATACAAGTCTATAACGTGGCATTATGTTGAATATCTTCTGAAAGTCCATGCACACCACATCAGGGGCATTATCTTCATTGACCCCTTTATTTCACCACCTCACCAAACTCGAGCAAGTTAGTTAAATACAATTTCCCCTTTAGAAAGTGCTGAGTCTTCCTCATCAACCCACATGTTTCTATGTGACTACTGATTCTATTCCAAATAATTGTTTCTAGAAGTTTGCCTACCACTGATGTTAAACTGATTGGCCTGTAATTGCTGGGGCTATCCTTTCCTTCCAACCTTTTTTGAACAACAGCATAACATTTGCAATTTTCCATTCCTCTGACGCCTCCCCTGAGTCTACAAAAGGCTGAAAGATTATGGCCAGTGCCCCTGCAATTTCCAGTCACACTTCCTTCAATATCCTTGAATGCATCTCCCCCGGCCCCAGTGCCTTGTCAACTTTCAGTATTGACAGTCTATTCAACACTTCCTCCTTATCAATTTTGAACCCTTCTGGGGACCAAATATCCTCATCTGTCACCATGCTCTGGGTAGTACCTATCTCCTTGGCAAAGGCGGATGCAAAGTATTCATTTAATACATCAGCTGTGCCCCCTGCCTCCATGTATAAATGATGTGGAGATGCCAGCATTGGACTGGGGTGGGCACAGTAAGAAGCCTCTCAACACAACAACAACCTGGTGTTGTGAGACTTCTTACTGTGTCCATGTATAAAATCCTTCAAGGGCATCTCCTATCCTATCGCTGCAATCCCTACCAACTTTATTTATTTCCTCCTTCCCATTCTTGCTATTCCTTTGAGATTGTCATTTCTTGCACACCCTAGCATTGACGATGTCTCCCCTCTTCTCACCAAGTCCCCCTCTGTAAGTTTCTTCCTTGAAACTCTGCTGCACCTTTTCCACCTTTAAATAAGCACTTCAGGAATTCAATAAATAATCCAGTGACCCTGTTTTGGCATCCATTTTCCTATCCTTATCACCCTTTTATGTTAAAACTGCTATATGAATGCAAGTTGTACGCAGGTGCTCCATTTCTATGGCACACGCACATGCACACACAACAACAACTTGTATTTATGCACAGCCTTTAATGTGATAAAGGTCATACGAAGATGTTTCACAGGTGCGTTATGAAGTAAAGTTGGGCACAAAACCACATGAGGTGAGATTGGGGCGGACAGTCAAAAGCTCAGTTAAAGGGGTTCTAACTCACCCCACCCCACCCTCGGCCCGTATGATATGGATCCTTTTCAGAAAGTGGATGCTCATGATGTTTGAGAGGCTGCAAACCACACCACTGAGAAAACATACAAGTAGAATTTCACTCGCCAAGAAAGGGCGGTGCACTCTTTTTCCCTCAATTAAATTCAGTTATTAGCTACAATGGCAATTTGTCAGTGTTTTTTGCAGAGGAGAGAAACCATTCATGTTCAGTAAGGAGTAGAATTGAGTGGCCCTGACGAGGTAAAAAAAAACATAAAAATTATTTTCTAGGAGCAGTGGTGGGTAAATGCAGAAAATAATTGGCTGCAATAGTTCCCAATCAGCGGGCGATGATAAATTTTAATCTTGCAATCCAACTAGAAAATCTCCCATACTGTGTTCACAGGTAGTCTCTGATCTAGAAATTTAAAAGTTGCATTCAGCACCTTTCCCAATCTCATGACATACCAAAGTGCTTCACCAGCAATTAAATATTTTTGAAATGTACAATTTGCAGTGCGTACAACAAAGTCCTTCAAGCAGAACTGTGATAAACGGCCAGGTAATCTTTTGTTGGGAATGTTATTTGAACAGAGAACGGTGGTCCACTGAATCAAGGCCAGCACCTTGAGGACAGTTGTCACAACCTGCCTTGTGTCTTTAGAACTATTGCTCTAACTGGGAAAAGTTAAGCAATTGTAGCTATTTCTGGACAATTGTAATGGCCTATAAATTCCGGAATGTAGTATCTGAAGTATGTCTACTGTTAGATGCTAGACTACTTGGTGTTACTCTTTCTGCACCTAGTGGTGCACAAGGCAAACTTTCATCTGTTCTCATAGTTTTTCCTAGAACAGGTTGCTGGTCTGTCGTTAGAGGATTATATGTTTGGTGGCGCCACTCGTATCAAGCATGGCTGACCAGGAGTGTCTCCCACTCCTACCACCTTCCATTGGCATGTCGGAAGAATTTTGTAGGTTAATACTCAGCCTGTTGGCTGCTTTATGAATGCATCTTCCTTGACCATCAAGTCCTGGGGTGGTACTGAACCTGGAGCTTCTGGTTCAGAGGCAGGGAAGCTAACCCACTGCGCTGCAAGGCCTCTGCTAGACTTGTGTCTGTGTATACATTTATGTATGTCTAATAAACCCAGCCTATCCAACTATAGATCAAATAATACTTTCTGCCACATTTTGCTGCAGTGTATATTTCCATTGTTACTTTCTGTTACGCTCTGCCGCTCACCTGTTCATTTCATTTTTCCATGGTTCTGGTTCTGTTGCCCGCTTACCTCTGAGGTTTTTGTATAGTTATGGAGATTACAATGCGGCTAACATACTGAGGTGAGTAACTACAGAGCATTCATGTCACAGTTTGTTCCAATTGCTGTTCTGTTGACAGGTTTGTGGAAGGGAGGTACAAGCGGGTGAGGACTTTGAGCCCGTGTTGCTTAAAGTGTTGTGTCCCATAACAAGTGGCAAATTAGAAACCGAGGTGGTGCAGTTCACCGAGACGCAGAGGGTGTTTGCTCGAAACACATTGTTGGCTTCTGTGCAAGAAACTCTCACCCTATCAACAGGGATTTCTCCAGAGGAACTGGTGGTTTATTATAAAAATAACTTGGAAAATAAAGGGTCCACGAATTGGGTTGCATATGATGCTGAAGATGCAAACAAGAGCCTTGCAGACCTAAGGCTGAAAGATGGTGACTCTGTATTAGCATCAGACCAGAAGTGTTACAGCCTGAGGTGAGAGGTCATTTTATTGTTGCTCTAAGACTGCCTCACTTCTACTTTAGAACATCACTGACGTCAGATTTATTTTTTCCCCTCTTGTATTTTTGTTTGGATCTCTATATGAGAATGTTAAGACGTGATCAGTTCCTAACCCTGTTCCCTCTAATTTTTCTTTCTTGTACTTGGTCTGTTTGTTGCCTGTGCGATTCATTCCTAATTACAGTACAGAGAAAACTTAAAAGTAACATTAGTTCCCAGTGGGTGTGAGTCCATTGTACAGAGCATTTCAAATGATGACACTTTCCCCCTTGCTGCAGGTTGAGGATTCATTGCTCACAACAGCCTTTTTGGATGAGACATAAAAACAAAGCCCCATGGGGGCGATCTTACCGGCTCGTCATGCCAGTTGGTCGGCGGGGTGAGCTGGTAAGATTGTGAGAAAGGTTAAAAAAAACCGGGTTCGAACCCAGTTTCTCACCTCTCTCACCTGGGGAGGTGATGGTCCGGGGCGGTGATCGTCCGGGGGTGGGGTCTGGGGGTATCAAGGCGATATCTTTGGGAGTGGTTGTGGGGACAATTGTCCGGGACAGTGAGCAATTGGGTGGAGTGGTGGGGGAGCGGGGGGGGGGGGGGGGGGGGGGGGGGCGATATCCAGGGGTGTTGGGGGACTAATCGATCTCTATCGTCTGTTGCTTGCGCTGTAGCACCCTCTCGTGTGAGCAGCTGGCTTTCCAGTGAGCATAGACTCCATCCACTTCCTCTAATGGAAACACTTTGCCTTTTTTTGCACTAAGTGCCATAAGATTGTGTCTGAAAGCTCACTGAAAATTGGGTGTAATTCGCTCCTGTAAGCTACAATGGAAAGATGATAGGCTCGGTATCTGGATAAAATACTCGAAAGGTGAAATTTGTAGAGCTACAGGGAAAGAGAAGGAGCTAATTTGAAAGCTCTTTCAAATCCTGTACAGGCATGATGGATAGAATGGCCACCTTCTGTACCATAGATGTGTAAGTGTTTTTAACTGCTAAATTGGCTGTTCCACCTTGTCTGGGTAGCACATGTAGAGAATATAAATGATGTGGAGATGCCGGCGTTGGACTGGGGTAAACACAGTAAGAAGTTTAACAACACCAGGTTAAAGTCCAACAGGTTTATTTGGTAGCAAAAGCCACGTGTGGCTTTTGCTACCAAATAAACCTGTTGGACTTTAACCTGGTGTTGTTAAACTTCTTACTGAGAATATAAATGCCATACTGGTTCAGTAAAAGGTGAGTCTTTGAGATTGGGTTTAAGATGTACTGTTTGGATAGAATAGAGCAAGTGGTGCTACATTTAAGATTGGAGTTGTTGCTGTTGAATACTAATACCTTTTATTAAAAACGGAGGGAGGGGGGGGGAATGTTCAGCTTTCCAGCACTCAGGCATCTCAGCACAAAAAGGCAGTACCAATGTATGATGAATGATTGCAACGTCTGTTATATAACAGGCTGCACTGTACTTTACTGGATACAGATGGTAGCCAAACTTGAAAGGAGTAAAATATTCAGTGTAATTCAAAAGTGTACAGAAAATATGCTGCTATAGGTATTTTGGAAGTTGGATAAATGTATGTTTTCATCAAATTGTAATCAGTATGCAAAACAGAAACACCAAACACATGCAGCTGATTCTCTCCTGTGTGTATGTAGAATCAATCCTAATGTGTTTTAATAGTCCTTATTTTTATTGCCTTCATATAGTGTTCTCTCCTCCAATGGTATACCAGTAACTATAGCTGACCGCAGCTGGCTGCAGGTTAGGAATTACTGTGGTGAGAGATTGGCACAGACTGCAGGAGTGACGGTGACAATTCCGGTCACCATGGAGACGGTATGTAGCACTCCGTTGAAGCTGCTTACATTTCGCACTAGGCATCAATGAGAACTTTTTAAAACTCCTTTGTGAAAGTGTACTGCACACCAATCACAGCAGTTAGAGGGAGGAAAATAAAATGGTGCTGTTGGTCCCACAAGGGAGAGAGTTATTTGGGATTGCTGCCATGAGAACCCTGTCTAATATTTTTTAAAAATCATTCATTCTTGGGATAGTGGCGTCAAAATTAGGATCAGCATTTATTCCCCACCCCATGCCACCCGAGTAAGTGATGGTGTGGCTGCTTTTCGAACCACCCTGCAGTCCATATAGTGAAGATTCCCCCACATTACAGACTGGTATGATGTTCAGAATTTTGACACAGTGATGATGGAGAACCTGAGACACATGTCGAAATCAGGTTGGTGGCTGCTCCTACTGCCCTTTCCATCTTGGTGGCAGAGGTGTAGGGTTTGGAGTTGACGCTATAATATGGTTTAAAAAAAAGACTTAAATATTTCCCACGGATTGATAGCTCCAGCAGGCCATTTAGGTCGGCACAAAATCATATCTCCTGCTCTTTACAAAAGAACTGTTGTTGGTTTCCAAAGAGAACAAAGAACAGTACAGCACAGGAAACAGGCCCTTTGGCCCTCCAAGCCTGTGCCGCTCCTTGGTCCAACTAGACCAATCGTTGCCATCCCATAATTTACATAATTGGCCTTCTGGGGCAAGGAAATTCTGGCCTTTATACCAGCATAACAAAAATAATGTTTAATAAATTTAAAACATTGGCTGGCATGGCCTGGGCCTTTAACCCATGTCACAATTTTAAGACCATAAGATACAGGAGCAGAATTAGGCCATTCGGCCAGTCAAGTCTGCTCCGCCATTCAATCATGGCTGATAGGTTTCTCAACCCCATTCTCCCGCCTTTTCCCCATAACCCTTGATCCCTTTACCAATCAAGAACCTATCCATCACTTCCTTAAATTCACTCAATGACCTGGCCTCCACAGCCTCTGTGGCAATGAATTCCATAGATCCCTCTCCCCCTCCCACCAGCCTTCTAAACTCCATCGAGTACAGACCCAGAGTCCTCATATGCTCCTCGTACATCAAGCTTTTCATTCCCAGGATCATTTTCGTGAACCTCCTCTGGACCCTCTCCAAGGTCAGCACATCCTTCTTTAGATGTGGGGCCCAAAATTGCTCACAATATTCTAAATGTGGTCTGACCAGAGCCTTATAAAGTCTCAGCAGTACATCCCTTTTTTTCCTTCTGTTTTCATTTCTCCCTGTCCTAGATTTGGATACACTTTACTGCTTCTGAAACAATAATAATAATCACAGCAGGTTTCAACTTATTGGCAGAAAAGGAGATGGAACAGAGTTCCTACATGTGTATAAGGACTTCTTTCTGACCCAGAATGTAAAAAAAAAAGCTTAAGAAGGGAGGATTCACTACTGGATCTAGTAGTAGGGAATGAACTAGACTAGTGAAGAAGAATAAGTGAGGGGACATCTTGGCAGTAATGATCTTAATAAGGTTTAAAATATTTGATTACTGAGAAGGACATAAACATGACAAAGACCCATAGATTAGCGTAAAACTGGTTTTGAAGGGCTAAGCCTGGGAAAATAAAACAGACGATGGGCGGGATTTTATGCCCTCGTTAGTCCTGAAACGGTAAAATGCTACCCGAGATCAACAGACCGTTCCGTGGTCCAACCCTCGCCAGCACCGATTTCCATGGCGGGCAGGACGGTAAAATTCTGCCCAATAGTTTCAAGCAATGATGCAGAATAGCAGTGGGAAACACTTAGAATGCTGTTCAACAGAGTCCAAGGAAAATGTACTCTTGTAAAAAAACAGAACAAACAAGAAGGCCTTTGATGAGGTACTGCATGGTAGGTTGCTGCATAAGATTAAATCTCACGGCATCCAAGATAAGGTGGCTAAATGGATACAAAATTGGCTTTTTCAAACTGGAGACCTGTGACCAGCAGTGTGCCTCGGGTCTGTGCTGGGTCCACTGTTATTTGTCATTTATATTAATGGTTTGGATGAGAATATAGGAAGCATGGTTAGTAAGTTTGCAGATGGCACCAAGATTGGCGGCATAGTGGACAGTGAAAAAGGTTATCTTGGATTGCAACGGGATCTTGATCAATTGGGCCAGTGGGCTGACGAATGGCAGATGGAGATAGATAAATGCGAGGTAATGCATTTTGGTAGATTGAACCAGGGCAAGATTTACTCAGTTAATGGTAGGGCGTTGGGGAGAGTTACAGAGCAAAGAGATCTAGGGGTACAGGTTCATAGCTCCTTGAAAGTGGAGTCACAGGTGGACAGAGTGGTGAAGGCGGCATTCAGCATGCTTGTTTTCATTGGTCAGAACATTGAATACAGGAGTTGGGACGTCTTGTTGAAGTAGTACAAGACATTGGTAAGGCCACACTTGGAATACTGTGTACAGTTCTGGTCACCCTATTATAGAAAGGATATTATTAAACTAGAAAGAGTGCAGAAGAGATTTACGAGGATGCTACCGGGACTTGATGGTTTGTGTTATAAGGAGAGGCTGGATAGACTGGGACTTTTTTCCCTGGAGCATGGAAGGCTGAGGGGTGATCTTATAGGGGTCTATAAAATAATGAGGGGCACAGATCAGCTAGATAGTCGATATCTTTCCCAAGGTAGGAGAGTCTAAAACTAGAGGGCATAGGTTTAAGGTGAGAGGGGAGAGATACAAAAGTATCCAGAGGGACAATTGTTTCACGCAGAGGGTAGTGAATGTCTGGAACGAGCTGCCAGAGGGAGTAGTAGAGGCGGTTACAATTTTGTCTTTTAAAAAGCGTTTAGACAGTTACATGGGTAAGATGGGCATAGAGGGATATGGGCCAAATGTGGGCAATTGGGACTAGCTTAGGGATTTTGAAAAAAGGGGGCGGCATGGACAAGTTGGGCCGAAGGGCCTGGTTCCATGTTGTAAACCTCAATGACTCTATAATATATAATTAAAGATGTGGGAACATTGAAGGTAAGGAAACAGGCATAAGCTAAGTACATGAGCAGCAGGGACAGCATGGCAAGGGAGAATATGAAGAGGTTAGGAGAGATGTAAAAAAAAATTCAAAGGAGAGAAGAGCTGTGACATTATCAAGGAGCACAAAAAATACTAAAATATTCCACAGGCACACAAATAAAGAATGGAAAGTTGGGATGGGAATAGGATCACTGTGGGACAGTTGTTTGATCTTTCTCCTGTGAAGCCCTTAGAGTGTCTTACTGTGTTGAACGTGCTTTATATGTGCAAATTGTTGGTTTATATGATTCATTGTTAAAGGTAGCATGCCTTTTTATTCCAGTTGATTTTGGAAATCAAAGCTAGTGCCATTGAAAAGCTGAAACTGAAAGATGAACAAGGTAAATAAAGTATACCTTTGTACATGTCCTTATCACCCTCAACCTTGAGAGAACTTGTCAGCTGGTCTCGGATGGTAAGAGCTGAATCTTATTTGTATCGATTCATTGAAGTGATGAATGGAGCTTGATTTGCTCTTGTCCAAGCACCCAAAGAATTGTTAACAATGCAATTGGATACCACTGAAAGGTTTCCAATAAATGTACTTCTGCTGGTATGTTACGAAAGCGCTATATTGTATCCTAGTTGATCTCCCTAAATATTGTTCATGGGTAAAAACATTCTCCTCCTAAAGATGACATTTTTGAATGCCTCAGTCTGTTGAACTGAGCATGAAACATATCCATCCAGCTGCCTTCCCTGGCATCTGCACACTTGTACCTCTAGTGGAGAGACCCTAGGTAATGATTGGGAGATGGAATCATGGCTAATTTTCCTTTGCGTAATCTTAGATGTCTTACTGAAACCACTGTAACAGACTGCTAAAACATATCATCTTTTCAATATCACATTGCTGTTTGTAGGAGCTTGTGTGCCAATTGGCTGCTGCATTTCCTGCATTACAATAGTGACCACATTTGAGAAGTGTCTCATGTTAGTTGTATATCAATCGTGTTTAGCAATATGCGTATGGAGGATATCAATCAGGGTTTTGCTGGAGTAATTAAGAGGGACACTGAAATTGTGAAGCGCTGAGTTAGGAGGTATATGCATGTGATGTTTCAGTCTGTAAATAAATACAAGACTGAATGAAGATTGACGCCAGTATCATTTCTAACTGGCTTTCAGGACTATAACACTTGAATGTTTGTGAGTTGCTTTGGGTTGCTTTTGTGCAACGTGTTTCAATTCCTTTCTGCAACCCGTTAGCTCAGTGCAGACTGGGAATCAAATAGGACTTCCTTGGCCTGTATCGTTCAGCTCCACAGTCAGCAGTTGGGAAGCTGAGATATAAATTGAAGCTTTTTTTCAAATGAATCTGAGTTCAGAGGTCTGCTTTTTGTGTGCCTCTTGACAGCAGTCACGTGTTGTTCTGCTAAATTCGCCTCTTCTCTATTTTACAGAAGATGGAACCTGTTTGAGACCAATTGACCGAACTAGCAAGCTACTCCCTCCAGGTGGGTGATTACCTCAAGACAGCATCATGCTATTGCAGCAAACCATGTGGGTTTTCCCTTTAGGAACCGTGCTGGTGCCCTGAATGACATCTCAACAGTTTTATCTCCTGCCTCAATGAATGCAGTCATTCACGATTCTCCCTTTCAGCACTCACTATCATCTCTCCACACACCAGCCCCAAGATTTCTGTTTAAATATTCATGTACGTTTCTGTTTTTTGCATCTATAGTCTGTGAAGATTTGACTGTGAAGGACATTGGATTGAAAACAGGAAGCACCTTAGCACTTTTTCCTGGTCACGCTCCCACTGAGACACAGGTAAGATAATTGATCAGGGCTGTCTTCTGTATATTTTAACAGGTGTGGCTTTTTTTCCATTTAAAGCTATAATTGCCAAGATTGTATTCTTAATTGGGCATCAGTTCTTTGCATTGATAAGTTGAATCTACCAATGTATCCATTCACTGACTCAGAAATAAACCTCAAGTCCTGGACTGTGAAAGTGATGAGAGAAGCCCAGAAATATTTATTTATATAGAGGCTGATCAACATCTGAAAGGGGTTGCCAAGAAAATAATTGAGGCCAGGATATTGCGTTCTTTAAAAACACCAATACTGCAACGGGAAAGCAGTAGAGTTAGTACTCTGGAAACATGGGATTAAATAGATCTGAGAGACCTTTATTTAAACATGTGAAATGTAGTCTGCTCGCATAGGGATGGCCTCAACCAGGATCTTGGGTTCACACTGTGTGTGTGACCCCCACCATTTGGGCTTGCAAAATCCTACTAAATGTCCTGGCATGAGACAATTCACACCTCTTTAATCTGTCAATATCTCTCTCCACTCGCAGTGTCTGTACCTGTAAAGACTCACATTCCAACCATTATCTTGCAATTGTGTCTTTGTCTATATATGCCGTGTTTGTGAACTAACCTCTCCACTCGCCTGATGAAGGAGCAGCGCTCCGACAGCTCGTGATTCCAAATAAACCTGTTGGACTTTAACCTGGTGTTGTGAGACTACTTACTGTAGTCTGCTGTGTGGAAGCACAAGTTTGATAAGCAAATTACCATTGCAATAAGATAATGCTTGAGTGTCATTTGAGTAGCTCCACTTGTATAAATGTTATCTTCAAGGGAGCAGTGGCAAGGGTGAAACCATGATCAGGCAGGGGATGAGAATAACCCATTGCACAGGGGGGTGTGCTGACGCCTGCAATGGAGGTTTGCCTAAGCTAGGGTAGAGTAAAGGATCAGGGTAGCCAATGAGGTTAAACCAAGGCTTTACCCGATGCAATTTTTTAAAAGCCATCTCATCCTTTTGGCTAAGATGAAGCATTAAATCAAGCCCAGGAGGGGATGCAATGCCTCATCCTGTCATAAGACCATAAGATATAGGAGCAGAATTATACCATTCGGCCCATCGGGTCTGCTCTGCCATTCATAACATACATACAACAGTACAGCACAGAACAGGCCCTTCGGCCCACGATGTTGTGCCGAGCTTTATCTGAAACCAAGATCAAGCTATCCCACTCCCTATCATCCTGGTGTGCTCCATGTGCCTATCCAATAACCGCTTCAATGTTCCTAAAGTGTCTGACTCCACTATCACTGCAGGCAGTCCATTCCACACCCCAACCACTCTCTGCGTAAAGAACCTACCTCTGATATCCTTCCTATATCTCCCACCATGAACCCTATAGTTATGCCCCCTTGTAATAGCTCCATCCACCCGAGGAAATAGTCTTTGAACATTCACTCTATCTATCCCCTTCATCATTTTATAAACCTCTATTAAGTCTCCCCTCAGCCTCCTCCGTTCCAGAGAGAACAGCCCTAGCTCCCTCAATCTTTCATGGGCACACACTCATGGCCAAAGCCTCTGGCAGTGACGATACGGCTGAAAAGATTGTTGTACAAAACTAATTTATGAAAGAGACATCAGCCACATAACTTAGAAAGGATATTTAAAAATCAGGAAACGCTGGTAGCCTTCATATACCACCAGCATGTTCAGCTGCTTATTATTTGTGAGTATTCCAGCTGAATGCCAGCCTTAAAGTGCTAGATACTGATGCCCACACACAGTGAGGCCAGCTGTCGAGATTCTATGACTACTCTGACTGCAATCAGACCAACAATTAAACTTGAAATGCCCTAGGGCAGTAAGTGGAGTTGCAGTGGTGAATCTCACAGTTGCTCATTGCATAAATTCGCTGAGCAACACAGGAGATGTTGGGTTTTGGTTAATGATACCCTCGCACCTAAAACTTTACACCAACTTCCCTCAGCAAAAAAGAAAACAAAATTGTCCATTGTAAGACGTTATGGTGTCACCAGCGTCAACCACACTTAAAATCTTGAAACTCATCAAAAGTGAAGGAGGAGTTGCAATCCCACCTGCTCACAGAAGGGCCGCATATCGAGCCTGACTGGAAAGGAGTAGGACCCAGTCTCCTTGTAACGTTCACATTTGGCAAAATCAAAGTTAAAACGCAGCAACGAAATGGTGAGGAACGTTGGGAGGTGCCGTAGCTTTGCTTCCTTAGTTGCTTTAACTCAATCATGGCTGATGTGATTCTCATCCGCATTCTCTTGTCTTCTCCCCATAACCCTTGATCACCTCATTGACCAAGAACCTATTTATCTCTGTCTTAAAGACACTCAACGACCTGGCCTTCACAGCCCTTTGTGACAAAGGTTCCACAGATTCACCACCCTCTGGCTGAAGAAATGTCAGCTTGGCTCTTGTTTGATTGAGCCCAAGATGGGATGTGATGTCTTGTCAGCTTGGACCTTGTTTGTCCCTCATGTGGGGGACCATAATTGGACTTAATTTGAATTAGCTGTTTTGATTAGAATTAAAAGCAAAATATTGAGAGTGCTGGAAATCTGAAATAAAAACAGAAGATGCTGGAAATGCTCAGTACATCAGATGACATCTGTGGATAGAAATTGTTAAATTTACAGGTCAAATGATCTTTCATCGGAAAGGATGTAAATCTCTTTTACTTTTCTCCTTAGTTACCAGATGTTTAGAATTTGCAGCCGTTAATGAACTTTAGAGAATAGTGATAGCATTTCTTGCTTATAGACTCCATACGACCTTCTCTTCAACTTTAGTGTGTTTATAATCTCATTCTGAAAGTGTCCTCCTTAATGGCGTATGTTTAGTCCTCAGCTATACGCAGTTACATAAAAAGAATGAATGAGAAATGGCAATTCTCTGTGCTTCCACGGAGCAAACTAGGGAGGCGAGTTTTCCCGTTCTCCCTGCCACGGAACTCGTAACAGGCAAGGGGTGGACCATGGAAAGGTCCATTGACCTCGGGCGGAAATTCTGGTTTCGGAGCAAGCACGGGTGGAAAATCCTACCTTACATTCCACAAGATGGGAATGCATAAAAGGCCTTTCAGACCATTTGATCCCATGCTTCCAGAATATCAATCTTTTCACTTTTCCAGTGCAGTATGTTTTTTTTAAGTGGCTGATGTCTTCTTGCTAACCCCTTTCAGCTGTTCAGCTTATAAGCAAATACAGAGCCAGAGGAAAGGGAGTTTTTAAACATATTCCATTATTGAATTACAGTCTCATTTTATAGCCACTACTTCTGAGATGTTTACCCACATATAGAAACATAGAAGATAGGAGCAGGAGGAGGCCATTCGGTCCTTTAAACCTGCTCCACCATTCATCACGATCATAGCTGATCATCTAACTCAATGGCCTAATCCTGCTTTCTCCCCAGAACCTTTGATCCCATTCGCCCCAAGTGCTATATCCAGTCGCCTCTTGAATACATTCAACGTTTTGGCATCAACTACTTCCTGCGGTAATGAATTCCACAGGCTCACCACTCTTTGGGTGAAAAAATGTCTCCTCATCTCCGTTCTAAATGGTCTACCCCGAATCCTCAGACTGTGACCCCTGGTTCTGGACTCCCCCACCATTGGGAACATCCCCCTGCATCTACTCTGTCTAGTCCTGTTAGAATTTTATAAATCTCCATGAGATTCCCCCTGCATTTGTCTGAACTCCAGCGAAAACAATCCTAACCTAATCAATCTCTCCTCATACATCAGTCCCGCCATCCCCGGAATCAGCCTGGTTAAAAGAAAAGTAAGATGGATTATGAGCATAAACTAGCTCAGAATATAAAAACAGATAGCAAAAGTTTCTACAAATATATAAAACGCAAAAGAGTAGCTAAAGTAAACATTGGTCCTTTAGAGGATGAGAAGGGGGATGTAATAACTGGAAAAGAGAAAATGGCTGAGGCATTGAACAGGTATTTTGTGTCGGTCTTCACAGTGGAAGACTCAAATAACATGCCAAAAATTGATGACAGGAAGGCTATGGCAGGTGAGAACCTAGAAACTATCATTATCACGAAAGAGGTAGTGTTGGGCAAGCTAATGGGGCTAAAGGTAGAAAAACCTCCTGTTCCTGATGGAATGCATCCCAGGGTACTAAAGGAGATGGCGGGGGAAATAGCAAATGCACTAGTGGTAATTTATCAAAATTCGCTGGACTTTGGGGTGGTTGCCGCAGATTGGAAAACAGCAAATGTGACGCCACTGCTTAAAAAAGGAGGTAGACAAAAGGCGGGTAACTATAGGCCGGTTAGCTTAACTTCTGTAGTAGGGAAAATGCTTCAATCTATCATCAAGGAAGAAATAGCGAGACATCTGGATATAAATTGTTCCATTGGTAAGACGCAGCATGGGTTCATGAAGGGAAGGTCATGTTTGACTAATTTGGTGGAATTCTTTGAGAACATTCTTGTGCAGTGGACAATGGGGAACCTGTGCATCTGGATTTCCAGAAGGTACCAAGACTGCTACATAAGATAAAGGTGCAAGGTGTTACGGGTGACATATTAGCATGGATAGAGGATTGGTTAACTAACAGAAAGCAAAGAATGGGGGTAAATGGGTGTTTTTCTGGTTGGCGATCAGTGACTAGTGGTGTGCCTCAGGGATCAGTGTTGGGACTGCAATTGTTTACGATTTACATAGATGATTTGGAATTGGGGACCAAGTGTAGTGTGTCAAAATTTGCAGATGACACTAAGATGGGTGGCAGAGCAAAGTGTACAGAGGACGCTGAAAGTCTGCAAAGGGATATAGATAATCTAAGTGAGTGGGCAAGGGTCTAGTACAATGTTGGTAAATGCGAGGTCATCCATTTTGGTAGGAATAACAGCAAAATGGACTATTATTTAAATGGTAAAAAATTGCAGCATGCTGCTGTGCAGAGGGACCTGGGTATCCTTGTGCAGGAATCTCAAGGAGTTGGTTTGCAGGTGCAGCAGGTAATTAAGAAGGCAAATGGAATTTTGTCCTTCATTGCTAGAGGGATGGGGTTTAAAAACAGTGAGGTTATGTTGCAGCTGTATAAGGTACTGGTGAGGCCACACCTGGAGTACAGTTTTGGTCTCCTTACTTGAGAAAGGATATACTGGCACTGGAGGGGTTGCAGAGGAGATTCACTAGGTTGATTCCGGAGTTGGGAGGGTTGGCTTATGAGGAGAGACTGCGTAGACTGGAGCTATACTCATTGGAATTCAGAAGAATGAGGGGAGATCTTATAGAAACATATAAGATCGAAGCAGGGAAGTTGTTTCCACTGGCGGGTAAAACTAGAACTAGGGGGCGTAGCCTTAAAATAAGGGGAAGCAAATTTAGGACTGAGTTGAGGAGGAACTTCTTCAACCAAAGGGTTGTGAATCTGTGGAATTCCCTGCCCAGTGAAGCAGTTGAGGCTACCTCATTGAATGTTTTTAAGGCAAGGATAGATAAATTTTTGAAAAGTAAAGGGATTAAAGGTTATGGTGAGCGGGCAGGTAAGTGGAGCTGAGTCCACGAAAAGATCAGCCATGATCTTATTGAATGGCGAAGCAGGCTCTAGGGACTGGATGGCCTACTCCTGCTCCTAATTCTTATGTTCTTAACCTTCGCTGTACTCCCTCGAAAGCAAGAACATCCTTCCTCAGAAAAGGAGACCAAAACTGCACACACTATTCTAGGTGTGGCCTCACCAAAGCCCTGTATAATTGCAACAACACATCCCTGCTCCCGTACTCGAAACCTCTCGCAATGAAGGCCAACATACCATTTGCCTTATGATGCATCAACATTAACTACTTTGTATTTCATACATTTTAATTATAACTGGATTATATTTCTTAAATTACCTTTTTGGAATTTCTCTCTGCATAACACACTGAACCTGGTTGATAGGCTGGTGGCTTGTGCCTTACACCCTGGAGTAATGAATGCAAGGATGGTTCAAAATACCTTCAATTTTCATTTTCTTTGTTGAAGAAATAGCTGATAAAGAGCCAACTACAAACATTTTGTGTCCCAGCCTGTTGGCATACAAATGCCGCGTGCTGCCAGATTTATTTGCATCAGATTTTCCTGAATTTTCTCAACTCTTGACTGTCTTTGTAAATGTACTTTTGTATCACTTATTTCAATTGTTTTTTTAAATTCTTCTCTATAGCTGTTCCTGTACTTTTCAGTTGGGGACAGTCTTCACTTGAGCCCTGAAATGGAGATTACGGTAGAACAGAGCATCTCTGTCCAAGAGGTAAATATATGGGCAGATGTACGCCATCACAGCTTTCTCTGCAACATTCTTTTGTATGAATTTCAAATCAGTGCCATCACACTGTTCTATGAATGATGGAACCTGCATGAAGAATAAATTCTATAATCTGCCCTTCTATGTGAGCAAGTATATTTAATACCTATAATACATGATTGACAGTTATTTTTTTGATTGAGATTTGATAAATACAAACATGTACTGAATACAGAATAGTGTGCAACTATTTATTCTGTCCCTCAGAGGAATATGGGAACAGGAGTAGGCCATTTAGCCCCTTGAACTTGGTCCACCACTCAGTTAAATGACTGATCAGCACCTTAACTTTAAATTTTTATTCGTTCATGAGATATGAACAATGCAAAGTCAGCAATTTTTGTCAGTCCCTAAGCGTCATTAAGAAGGTGGTGGTACGCCACTCTGTTGAAATGCTGCAGTCCATGTGTTGTATGGACACCCACAGAGTTACTAGGTAGGGAGTTCCAGGATTTTGACTCCGTGCCGATGAAGGGACAGTGATACAGTTCCAAGTTAGGACAGTTTGAGCCTTGGTGGAGAAATTGCAGGTGGTGGTGTTCTCATACCTTTACTGCCTTTATTCAATGAAGTGGTAGAGGTTGCGGGTTTAGAAGGTGCTGTCAAAGGAACCATGGTGAGTTGTTACACTGCACCTTGTAGATGGTACATATTACAGCAACAGTGTGCCAGTGGTGGAGAGAGTGAATGCTTAAGATAGTGGATGAGATGCCAATCAAGTGGGCTGCTTTGTTCTGGTCGGTGTTGAGTGTCTTGATTATTGTTGGAGCTGCACCCATCCAGGCAAGTGGAGAGCATTCCATCACTCTTCAGACTTGTGTCTTGTAGATGGTGGACAGGCTTTGGGCAGTCAGGAAGTGAATTACTCGCTGAAGGATTCCAAGCCTGTGGTCTGTTCTTGTAGCCATACTATTTATTAGGCTGGTCTATTTCAGTTTCTGATCAATGGTAAGCTCCAGGATATTGATGTGGAATATTCATTGATGGGAATGCCATGGAAGGTCATGGGGAGATGGTTTGGTTCTCTTATGTTGGAAATGGCTGTTGCTTGGCTTTTGTGTGGCACAATGCCACTTAATAGTCCAAATCTGAATATTGTCCCGGTCTTGTTGCATATGGGCATAGGTTTCTTCAGTATCTGAGGAGTCGCGAATTGTATTGAACACAGAAGTATCAGTGAACTTGCCCTCATCTCACATGATGGAGGGAAGGTCATTGATACAGCTGAAGATGGTTGGGCTGAGGGCACTACTCTGAGGAACTCCTGCGGGCTGAGATGATTGGCCTGCAACAACTAATGCAATCTTCCTTTTGAGCTAGCTAGGTATGAGTCCAGCTAGTGGGGATTCCCATTGATTTCAATTTTACCAGGGTTTCTTGATGCTGCCTTGATATCAAGGACAATCACTCTTCCCCTCACCTCTAGAATTTAGCTCTTTTATCCATGTTTGGCCAAGGCTGTGATGAGGTCAGGAGCTGCATGGTTCTGGCAGAATCTAACTTGGCATTGGTGAGCAGGTTATTGTTGAGTAAGTGCTGCTTAATAGCACTATTGACAAGACCTTCCATCATTTTGCCTATGATTGAGAGTAGACTCATGGGTGGTAATTGGCTGGATTAGATTTGTCCTGCTTTTTATGGATAGATCATACCTGGGTTATTTTCCACAGCGTTTAATATTTACCAGTGTTTTAGCTCTCTGGGATAGTCCTCTGCAAAAAAGGGCACGAGCAGCACCTCCCAGATGGGATTCTCCCACCTGAGCAAATTTATGCACCGCGGGAAATACGCTGGCCAGACCGGCTGTTCAGAGATTGAGATCTCATCAGTCACAGAGAGGCCCCCATCCCCCCTCCCTCCTCCAAGATGTAACATTTTCTAGTTAACTATGCAGGTAAGTAACATGGAATTGTCTCAAGTCTCAGGCTCTAGCTCTGAGACATTCATAGAGGGTTGCAGGGAACAGGGGAATTGTCAACCAGAAGTTTAAACTTCCCCTGCAATTCCCATGTAGGCCTGAGCCTCAGAGCTTTCACAGGGTGCTGAGGTACGCCCTTCAGTCAGATGTCCTGATCCCAGCGATTCGGACACTGGAGGCTATTCCCAAAATGTTTTGCTGAATGTCAAATGTCTCCTTAGCTTTTTGGAATTGCTTTGATGGACGTATTTCAGAGTGGGAGCTTCTGAGTAGTGACCAGTAAAACAGACTGCACTGAGCTTCCAGTGTGTGGGATGGTCCCATGAAAATTGCAGCTCATCCAAACCTTTGCCATGTCAAGTCCAACCATCTCATCGTTGCTGTCCTTTCCAATCTTCACTGGTTCTAATGCTTCAAATTCTCATCTGAGTACCGTCCTCATGATATCATCTATATCACCACCTCAACTTTCTGCAGTTTCCTCCAAATCCTCCAGCCCACATCCCATTTCTCAACACTGATCTTACAGATCTTTCCTTCGCTTCACCCCACCATAGACAACCATGTCTTCAGTTACTTGGGCCCCAAATACTGGAATTAATCCCCTTAAATCTTTCTACCTTCATCTTCAAGGCTTTTTTAAAATAGCTCGTGGCTTTGACCAAGGTTCTTTCGCTCATAATCCATTTTCTTCATTACACTTCCTTGCAAGTGCTTTGGATTTTCTTTTACATTAGTGGTGCTAAATCAATATAAGTTGTTGCTGTTGTTGTATCACGTGGGTGGCACAGTGGGTTAGCACTGCTGTCTCACAGCACCAGGGGCCCAGGTTCGATTCCTGGCTTGGGTCACTGTCTGTGTGGAGTTTGCACATTCTCCCCGTGTCTGCGTGGGTTTCCTCTGGGTGCTCTGGTTTCCTCCCACAGCCTGAAAGACGTGCTGGTTAGGTGCATTGGCCGTGCTAAATTCTCCCTCAGTGTACCCGAACAGGCACCGGAGTGTGGTGATTAGGGGATTTTCATAGTAAAGCTTGCAGTGTTAATGTAAGCCTACTTGTGACACTAATAAATAAACTTAAAACTAAACATGTCTTTTCACTCAAGTCTGCTGTCTCTTTTGTTCTAGTGCATGAAGCTGATGTTGGAGAAAGCTGGATTAACAGGTATATTAGAATGATGGTGCCCTCTTCAGCATGGGACTTCACTGCTTAAATAGTGGCCTCAATTTATTTGTAATATTTTGAGTCTTACTTTGTACTGAGGAAAAGAATGGTTAAAATACAAAGGAGAAAAACATATGCGTTTTTTAAAAAATCATTTTTACGGGATGTGGGCGTCGCTGGCTGGGCGGCATTTATTCCCCAGCCCTAGCTGCCCGAGGGCAGTTGAGAGTCAACCACAATGCAGTGCCTCTGGAGTCACATGTAGGCCAGACCAGGCAAGGAAGGCAGATTTCCTTACCTAAAGGACATTAGTGAACCAGATGGGTTTTTCTGACAATCGACAATGGTTTCATGGTCATCAGTAGATTCTTAATTCCAGATTTTTAAATTAAATTCAAATTTTGCCATCTGCTGTTGTGAGATTCGAACCCGGGTCCCCAGAGCATTACCCTGGGTTGCGAGTCCAGTGATAATTCTACTGTACCTCTGCCTCCTCTATCATGAGGAAAGAGCAGGTGTATGAGACTATCGCATGGTGCAGACTCCAGAGTGGCAGGTGTATTTTTCTTGCGATTCTGCTCAAAGTGAGATGTGAAACCATGAATTTATATTCGTGGTGGTCCAGATTTCTGACCATTTTGTTCAAATGCTGCTTTAAGGAATAAACATTTAGGGATGCAATGCTTAACAAACTGGTTCCATTTGAAAGGCAAACTATATTCCTCATCGTGCTTTATCCAATTTTCACTTTGACTATGTCAAAGATAGTATAATTCCCACATACTATCGCGTCAAACATAGCAATCTAGGGTGTATTGGTATCAATCTGTGTGTGAAACATTGTGAACATGAACAGGACCTGGCCTGTTGCCACCAGAATGCATGTATTCCAAAGACAAGTAGTGTGCTTGTGTCATTGTGCATAAGTCTCTGCCATTCACCATTCAGTAATAGAGGGTGACTTTCATGCAGCGAGATTGAATTAGCAGCATAATTATCACAAGGTTACCAGAATTTAATTTGCAATAGATTACTGGGAACCAGCATTATTTCAGATATTATTAAGCATCCAGTGGTAGGAGGATAAGTTAATAAAGATTTTGAAGTCTAAATCAATGCGCTTCCACTGATCTGCAAATTTGGAAGCCATCCAATAGTTTTCTGTCTCCTTGCAGTTACTCTGTGTGAGCTGATGCCCTTCCATAAAGGATCCAGCAAAGTTAATGTATTAGTTATTTACAATACCTGCAGCAGTGTAAGCATAATTTTTAAAGAGATATCAGCAAACACGCAGCTAGCTTTCTAGTGAAAGCTTACTGCCCCTGGAAGAGATGGCGGTGCTATTGAAAGTTTACATGGCGGTGCGGTGGCATAGTGGTTAGCACTGCTGCCTCCCAACGCCAGGGACCTGGGTTCGAATCCCGGTTTGGATCACTGTCTGTGCGGAGTCTGCACATTCTCCCCGTGTCTGAGTGGGTTTCCTCCGGGTTCTCCGGTTTCTTCCTTATAGTTCGAAAGATGTGCTGGTTAGGTGCATTGGCCATGCTAAATTCTCCCTCAGTGTACCCGAACCACCTGGAGTGTGGCGACAGGGGGATTTTCACAGTAACTTCATTGCAGTGTTAATGTAAGCCTACTTGTGACATTAATAAATAAACAGTTTAAAGACCGTGTATTCTGTTAAACTCTTGTTGCTATTTATCTACAGGAGGGCATTGGCATTTAAGGAAAACTGACTGGTGCTACGATGCTGGAGAGATTTTGAAAGATGAAGTAAGTTGATGAGGGGGAGATGAGCTCTACCTCAATATTACAATAAACAACAGTTACTCATTTACCTTGCAATGCCATTGTGATACCAGGGATAGTATTGGTAACAGTGCCATCTACTAAGCAATTGAAACCAAATAGTGCAGTTAAGATCGCAAAAAGTATATGTTACTTAACTGTACAGTCATTTGTTAGGCTTCAGATAGGAAAATTATTAGATACCTTTTGAATGTTCTCTGAATGATGAATTACAATTTAAACTCACGTAACTGAGGCATGTTTTATATCTGATCACTGGTCACCACTAGAGCACTGGGCATCACCAACCAGAATCATCTTCTGGGCCCCGAGTTTCCATCCCCGTAGGCCCCAGCCCTTGTGCTGGGCTGTATTTCTATGGGAACGTTGTGAGACAGAATTGATTGCTCCCTCGCATGGAGACTCAGGACTCCTCCTTAGGTTGTTCTTGTGTACCCTCTACTGGCTAGTTTCGGAACTGTAGAGGTTTAGGTACAAAGTTTCCACATCATTGATCTTTTTGTTTGAAATAGAGTTTGAATATGATTTCCCATAGTGACTAGGTGATGATTTTTTAGAATATAGAACCTCAACATATACTGTCACCTTATGAATGATTTATGCAACATTTATGTAGTTCGTGGAGACTTTCCTTTTGTTTGCTGGACAGGGCAAGTACACTCTGTACATTAAAATTTCATTGTCTTTAAGCTGTTCAAATCTTGACAGTTATTTGGAGATGTGTGGGAAGTGAAACAAACCACATGAACTTCAAACATAAGACAGTGACAGCTAGTGTCAGAGGTACCGCGAACACAGCTCTTCCTTGGCTGCAGTGTTTCCATCCACAAGATGCATTGCAGAAACTCAGCAAAACTAGTCCAGCAACACCTCCCAAATCCACGATCTCTACCACTTAGAAGGATAAGAGCAGCTTGTGCAGGAGAACAACTCTGCCTGCAAGACCTCACTCCAGTTCCTAGCGGAGGCGACAGGGCTCTTGCCCACTAGCTGTAGAGCAGGCCAGAGGCCCACATCACCTTTTTTTAAGGTGTATCTCATTCCACTCAAGTACTTGACAGTCCAGCAGCAGGCCTCCTCCCAGGATCAGGACCCAGGGGCAGAAGTCCCACCCACCAAGAATTACTAGCCATTCGGAAGCTGACAGCTGTGTTGCGCGGCAGGGCCGCTGAGGCAGTGGCTGCCACTGGTGCAGCACCCGGCCAAGGCCTAGGATTGTCACCGGATCCCAGGCCAGAGGCGAGCGTTGGCAGGAGGGAGATCGCAGGATGGGGGCCGGGGGGTTGGAGAGCAAAAGCAGGGCAGTGTCTCCCAGCAGGTCCCTCCCCCATTCCCATGCAGGGTCCTTCCCCCTTTTCCGTGTTGGGTTCCTCGATCAGACGCTGAGTACCTTTGAGTGAGGCCCTCCCCACCTTGTGAGCCTCAAGGACAAGGATGTTGTTTGCTGTTCTCCCCACATAGCAAGCCTTCCATTGGGTTAATATCAGCAGGCATAAATTTCCCCCTTAAGAGCCTGAACTGGCAATGTGGTGGAAATGCTGTCCACAAGCCTCCCTGATCATTTGACCAAGCTGATGGTGGGTCCCTACTCGCCACCTTGCCTGATTAATTCTCCCCATCTCAGCCCTCCACTAAACTCGTCATGGAGGATGGCACAGGGCGGCACAGTGGTTGGCACTGCTGCCTCACAGCCCCAGGAACCCAGGTTCGATTCCCGGCTTGAGTCAGTGTCTGTGTGGAGTCTGCACATTCTCCCCATGTCTGCATGGGTTTCCTTCAGGTGCTCCGGTGTCCTCCCACAGTCCAAAAGATATGCTGGTTAGGTGCATTGGCCATGTTAAATTCTCCCTCAGTGTACCCGAACAGGTGTCAGAGTGTGGCAACTAGGGGATTTTCACAGTAACTTCATTGCAATGTTAATGCAAGTCTAATGTGACACTGATTAAATAAACAAGATTCCGCCTCTGACTTTGAACTATATTGCCATTCCTTTACTGTCACTGGGTCAAATTCCTAATATGCCATACCTAACGGGCAGCGGCACGGTGGCATAGTGGTTAGCACTGCTGCCTCACAGCTCCAGAGACCTGGGTTCGATTCCTGGCTTGGGTCACTCTCTGTATGGAGTTTGCATGTTCTCCCCGTGTCTGCGTGGGTTTCCTCCAGGTGCTCTGGTTTTCTCCCACAGTCCAAAGATGTGTGGGTTAGGTGCATTGGCCGTGCTAAATTGGCCCTTAGTGTCCCAGGATGCATAGGTTAGAGGGATTAGCAGGGTAGATATGTGGGGTTACAAGATTAGGGCCTGGATGGGATTGTTGTCGGTTCAGACTCGATGGGCCGATTGGCCTCCTTCTGCACTGTAGGGATTCTATGATTCTAACAGCATTGTGGCAGTTCCTCCACAATGGTTCAAGAAGATGGTTCAGTGCAACTTTCTTGAAGGCAGTTAGGGATGAGTAATAAATGTTGGCCTTGCTGGCGCCACTCAGAGAATTGAATGAAAGAATTAAAATATTCTATCGTCGTTCTTCCATCCGATGTTGGTTATCAAGAAAATCTGTACATTAACCTGTAGATGACTGAGGATGGTGGAAATCTGAAACGTTTTTTCCTCCGTCTCCACCTTAAGCTCACTCGCAAAAAAAAAAGCTGTTGAGGCTGAGAGCTGGTTGAACATTTCAGAATTGAGATTATTTTTTGTTAGCCTTGAGTAGAATAGAATAGAATCCCTACAGTGCAGAAGGAGGCCATTCAGCCCATCAAGTCTGTACCGACCACATATTAAAGGTTATGGAACCAAGGCAGATTGATGGGGTCAAGAAGCACCAATTAGCCAGAGTCTAATTGAATGGCACTGGTATGAGGGGCTGAATGGCTCGCTCCTTTTCTATTGTCTGAGGTAAATATCATACAGCACAGGCAGAGGTCGGGGCGGTGTAAGCCCCAAATTCCAAGTTTCTTTGTTGAATAGATTGATTTCAGTTGGGATAGCAGTACGGTCGCAGACTTCATTCCCATGGTCTAGTCCTTGAGTCCCTTAGTTCCACGATTGTACCTCCTCTTATAAAGTACACCTGAGGATCAAGGGCTCAACCTGGATTTTGATGCACTTGCAGTTGAATAGTTTATATCATTTTCTAGGCTCATGTGCAAAGTGGTTGGCTGGCAACCAACACCCATTGAACTCACTCCTGCACAAGAGTTAATGCTTTCAGGGGTAGGAATTAGGAGAAAATAGCTGAATAGGGAGGGAAGCTTAAGGTTGTACATTACTATTTTCTATGTTGGTGTTTGTAGGAAGCCACATTGGCAGACATGAAGATAACCAATGGAGAGACACTGGTCATTATGGAGGGAAGGCTTCCACCAAAGGTAAAATTCTCTCCCTAATTAAAACAACTGACGAACCCTCCACAAATTCCACTCCCGCAGACTTCTATGAAAAAAGTTGTCGCCAGACCTAGAATTTCCTCTCAATTTTTACATTCAATGTCACTAAATTGTCTAATTATCAATGATTGTTGAACTGCTGCATATCTCATTGTTGTGTTTCTCTACATTACACCATTTCCTTCCTCTATCTACCACGCAGTGGTTTTGTATCGATGCTTTTACATAACCGCACTAAGCTACCTTTTCTGTGCAAACTCATGATAAAGCACAGAAGGAGGCCATTTGGCTCATCGAACCTATGTCTGCAGCTCTGTGAAAGACTCATCCTAATGTTTCTATTCTGCTCCTTTCCTGTAGCCCAGCCATTTTTTCTTTCTCAAGGCTATATTCAATTCCCTTTTAAATGTTCTCATTGAATCAGCTCCCATCACCCTTTCAGACAGTGCAGCCCAGATCTCCTCATCCATCCATCTCTGATTCCTTAGCTAATTATCCTAAATCATCTAGCTCCTGGCCTCTCTCTAATGGAAAGAGTCTCTCCTTAGTTAACTGTATCAGGGCCTTTCATAATTACAATCCCCGCCATTAAATTTCCACCTAACCTTCTGTGCTCGAAGGAGAAAATCCCCGCACCCCATACTTCCTGCATCGTGCCCGTTGATGAAAAAGACCCCTATAAATGAGAGACAGTAAGTTTCTTTTTCACGACTTGGCCCACAGGGACAATAGGCTGCTTTCACTTCCAGAGCTAGATTAAAAATAAAAGTCTCTTTTGTGTCCCTTTTGTGCTTTTTCAGTTTCTTGGTGTATCTCTCACAGGGATTCCTGATTTTACCTGTCTGGCTCTACCAGCCTCCACTGAACTCAGAAAACAGAGGGCGCATTCAAGAGGAGCAGGGAAGCATTGCTGAGAGGCTGTGTGCTTTAAGTATTGAGTCCACTGCTCGAGGTAGGTCAGCAGAGTTCTGGAAACTGTCTGTGTCCTGTGATAGGTTGCAGGGCAGGATGTCATGTGGCTCTGGCACAGTGTTTGTGTGCCTGAAATCTCTGCAAATGTTCAGAATAGTTACGAGCAGGCAGATCTTCTGATCCCGTCGTTGTCAAGGAGTTCCCCGTTGAATGCACACCTCGCCACCACGAAACCCCTTGTGGGGGTGCGCTGTCGGTGGGACTGGAAGATCCTGCCGGTGCGAATGGCCCAAAAAATCCGGCTACTGTATTGAATCATTTCCCTCAATTGACCGTCACAGAAGAAAATCTTCTTTGCATTGGAGCTGCTTCAACTGGGCGTGTGAAATGTTTTGGGATTATGTATTTGTCCAAGACCACTGACGATGACCCTCAGTGATCAGCTAATTGAGTCACAGTTTTACAGCACAGAAAGAGGCTCTTCAGCCCTTCATATCTGCGCGGCCATCAAGCACCTATCTATCCTAATCCCATTTTCCAGCACTTGGTCCGCAGCCCTGTATGCTATGGGGTTTCAAGTGCTCATCTACATGCTTCTTAAATGTAGTGAGGGTTCCCGCCTATGTCACTCTTGCAAGCAGTAAGTTCCAGATTCCCACCACCCTCTGGGTGAAAAGGTTTTTCCTCTAAATTTCCCATCGAAGTGGAAAGCTTAGTTGGAACTGACCAGGATAATTACATTTCTCTACTTGATAATTCCAAAGTGTTGGAACAGAATGGCCTATTTCTGTTCTCGTATCTCTATCTGCCATTTTTTTCAGTTTATTCCCCATTCCTTTTTGTTAAACATCTTTGCTTTGCCTACCACACGAATGCATAAAATGGAACATGAATTTCAGTGCCAGTGTGATGCCAGGTCTAGGCTGTATATCCCAATGACTGATTTGATTTGATTTATTATTGTCACATGTATTAGTGTACAGTGAAAAGCATTGTTTCTTGCACGCTATACAGGCAAAGCATACTGAACATGGAGAAGGAAAGGAGAGGGTGCAGAATGTAGTGTTACAGTCATAGCTAGGGTGTAAAGAAAGATCAACTTAATGCAAGGTATGTCCTTTCAAAAGTCTGACGGCAACAGGGAAGAAGCTGTTCTTGAGTCAGTTGGTACGTGTCCTCAGACTTTTGTATCTTTTTCCTGATGGAAGAAGGTGGAAGAGAGAATGTCCGGGGTGCATGTGGTCCTTAATTATGTCGGCTGCTTTTCTGAGGCAGTGGAAAGTATTGACAAAGTCAATGGATGGGAGGCTGGTTTGAGTGATGGAGTGGGCTTCATTCATGACTCTTTGTAGTTTCTTACAGTCTTGGATAGAGTATGAGCCATACCAAGCTGTGATACAACCTGAAAGACTACTTTCTATAATGCACCTTGGTGAGAATGGTGGCGGACATGCCAAATTTCCTTCATCTTCTGAGAAAGTAAACTCGCGGATCATATCAAATAATAGCATGTCCCTTCGGCTGTGTATAACAGCAGAGTACTGACTGTACTCATTCAGCCCATGCTTGGAAAATTCAGAACACTGTCCAGTGTTAGATGTGATTCTGTTTGAACAGTACTTAATGAACAATCCTGAATGTGCAAAGAATTACATTAACAATCAATTTAAGAATTTCAATCGGGCTCGCTAATGCTGGCCAGAAACTGTGTCTGTTTATATGCCAGGCCCTGGCTAGCGGAATTGTGGAATTGTTACGTTGCAGAAGGAGGCCATTCGACCCATCGTTCTGCATCGGCAATTGAGCAATTCACTTCATGACATTTGTCCCCCTTTTGCCTGTAACCTTGCATGTTAGTCCTTGTCAGATGAACATCTAATTCCCTATTGAATGCTTCAATTGAACCTGTCTCCACCACATTCTCAGGCATGCATTCAGATCTTGGTCACTTGCTGTGTGAAAAGGTTTGTCCATTGCAAACAAAGATTATGTCCAAGCATTGTACGTTTCTCAATTGAACAACAACTTGGGGTTTGGGTGGGGGGGGGGGGGGGGGGGGGGGGTGCGGTGTAACTGTTGCCAGGTGCGTTCTCCCTAGCAATGCCTCGGCAAATCAGAACCCACTTCCCCACCACTCAGAACCCTTTTCTCCTGCCATATAAATGATTGCTCCCTATGAATTTTGGCATTCTTGCATTTGTCCTGATGAGTGTGAAATGAAAAGCTTTGACAGCATGTCTTTTTTTTTCAGCAATTGCTTAACAACTCAATGCATTATAGAGGCATGTCACTACTGTGAATAGATAAATCATTGTGCTTTGTGCCTTCTATGATGCAATTTCTTATATTTGACTATTTAATACCATGACCAACAGCGGCAAGAGTTAGCTGTATGAAATTGTGTTTGGACAATTCTGATATATCCATTTGTTTTATTGCAGATTTTGCATTACGACAGTATATGGGCGCTGAGCTAGAGTACGTGGGAAATATAGAGATATCTGGAGAAGCTAATCTGGATGATTTAAAAACTCAGGTAGTTAACTCACTAATTTATTTCTCTTTGATCCTCCTGTATACTGTTTGAAAAACTGTGTATTCTGTTCCACGTGTGGAGCTCTGCATACCACTCAGCAGATTCTCCATTGAGTCAACAGAGATTTATATATTTTTAATTGTACTGTTGGGCAATGGGCCAGAATTTATTGCCCAATTCTGGTTGCCCAGTGGGAGACTGCTGGTGAGCTGCCACCTTGAATCTCTGGAGTCTTTGTGGCGAGGTGCTCCCACACTGCTGCTAAGTGGGGTGTTAACTCACAGCGATGAAGGACCAGCAATATATGATCAAGCGGGGGGGGGGGGGGGGGGTGTGACTGGAGGTGCTGGTGTTTCCATGAACTAGCGAAGAAGGTAATGGATCAAATAACACCATCTTCCATCCTGCACAGATGTGATCAGGATGTCGGTTTCTCCAAACATATCCCAAGCACGATCATCTTGAGCTGGCAATCAGCACGAACCCACGCTGTAACAGTCTATTTGATCAACAAGGGAGGCAATGGCCTAGTGGTTTTCTCGCTAGACAGAAACTCAGCTAATGTTCTGGGTACCCTGGGTTCGAATCCCACCACAGCAAATGGTGGAAATTGAATTCAATGTAAAAAAAAATCTGGAATTAAGAATCTACTGATGACCATGAAACCATTGTCGATTGTCAGAAAAACCCATCTGGTTCACTAATGTCCTTTAGGGAAGGAAATCTGCCGCCCTTACCTTGTCTGGCCTACGTGTGACTCCAGAGCTACAGCAATGTGGTTGACTCTCAGCTGCCCTCAGGCAACTGGGGATAAATGCTGGCCAGCCAGTGATACCCATGTCCACCATTATCTTAAACATCAAACTTGTCCACCAATGGTACATTGCGGCTTTTACAATTATAAGTTGTACAACAGTAACTGATCTAAATTTCTAAAACAGGACCTGTACTTAAAAAAATGTAATCGTTTTAGATTTGATTTGATTTACTATTGTCACGTGTATTAGCATGCAGTGAAAAATATTATTTCTTGCGCGCTAAACAGACAAAGCATACCGTTCATAGCGAAGGAAAGGAGAGAGTGCAGAATGTAGTGTTACAGTCATAGCTAGGGTGTAGAGAAAGATCAACTTAATGCAAGGTCGGAACATTCAAAAGTCTGACAGGAGCAGGGAAGAAGCTGCTCTTGAGTTGGTTGGTACGTGACCTCAGACTTTTGTATCTTTTTCCCGACGGTAAGACCATAAGACATAGGAGCAGAATTAGGCCACTTGGTCCATCGAATCTGCTCTGCCTTTCAATCATGGCTGATATTTTTCTCATCCCCATTCTCCTACCTTTTCCCCATAACCCCTGATTCCCTTATCAATCAAGAACCTATCTATCTCTGTCTTAAAGACACTCAATGACCTGGCCTCCACAGCCTTCACTGCAAAGAGTTCCACAGATTCACCACTCTCTGGCTGAAGAAATTCCTCCTCATCTCTGGATTAAAGGATCATCCCTTCAGCCTGAGGTTGTGCCCTCTGGTTCTAGTTTTTCCTACCAGTGGAAACACCCTCTCCACACCACTCTATCCAGGCCTCACATTACCCCGTAAGTTTCAATAAGATCCCCCCTCATCCTTCTAAACTCCCAATGAGTACAGACCCAGAGTCCTCAACCATTCCTCATATGATAAGCTCTTCATTCCAGGGATCATTCTTGTGAACCTCCTCTGGATCTTTTCCAAGGCCAGCACATCCTTTCTTAGATATGGGGTCCAAAACTGCTCACAATAGTCCAAATGGGGTCTGACCAGAGCCTTATACAGCCTCAGAAGAAAGGTGGAAAAGAGAATGTCCGGGTTGCGTGGGGTCCTTAATTATGCTGGCTGCTTTTCCGAGGCAGCGGGAAGTGTGGACAGAGTCAATGGATGGGAGGCTGGTTTGCATGATGGATTGGGGTACATTTTGTAGTTTCTTGCGGTCTTGAGCAGAGCAGGAGCCATACCAAGCTGTGATACAACCAGAAAGAATGCCTTCTGTGGTGTATCTGTAAAAGTTGGTGAGAGTTGTAGCTGACATGCCAAATTTCCTTAGACTGCTCAGCCGATTCCATATTGCTACCTGTTATGATTTTATCTGAATATAAGTGAGACTTAATACTGGTAGCAGTTTATAAAGAACAATTGAGAATTATATTGCCCATTATCATCTTTTGGGTATAAGACATGGCCTATTTCTGGTTCATTCTCCTCACATATATGTCTGCACCTGTCTAGGTCAGTACCTTTCTTGTCCCTTCTAAATTGACATTGACCTCCACTTTCTAGAATATATTCCAGAAATAAGAATGATAGAAAATCCATCCAATTATGCGTCTTGCGTACCCCATTTCACCCAATAATTGGTCTGGCAAGCTCTGAATCCAGGCTTATGCTCTGGGCCTCCCTTATCTGTCCTTTCGCCTTCATACACTCATTTTATGTTTCCATGCTGATGAGGCCTTAAGGCCTGTGAGATCTAACTAATTAAAATTTAGTTTTGAACATAATTTTCCTTAATTCCTAACCAGGGAGAAATAAAGCTAAATTAACAAAATTTAATTTAATGAAAACTATAAACCGGCAGTCTTAATATTAAACTACGCACCGTTTGTTTATTTAGCGAGTGCAAATTCCCAAAACCAAGTGATAGCCTCGTCATTTGCTGAGCAGTTTGCCACTTGTTCTGTGGAGGGGACATTCTATACTTCGATGGACTCGCAAAAGCATATTGCTGAAAATTAGTAGAAGAGATTTATAGTTGGTTATGTTTCAATCAAGAATGTGCAATCAGCAGAAATCCAAGGGAGTATATTTATTCAGAACTTAACTTTTATTTAACACTTGCAATGCCAGGTCCCTCTCAAAACCCACATTCTTTCAATTGCAACCTTGAGTGTAAATTTACTGTGCATTTCTGCACACTAGTAGTTTCACATGTAACACATTACATTTGTACACATTTACGTCAGTATTCCAGTGCCATATAGTGATATCTAATACAACCCATCCTTGAGCTTTCAGGTGTTCTTATCAAAAGGCGAGAGGAGTGGTTGTGTGACTCGGGATCTGTATGGTCCCTCAGGTGGCACAGTGGTTAGCACTGCTGCCTCACAGTGCCAGGAACCTGGGTTTGTTTCCCGGCTTGGGTCACTGTCTGTATGAAGCCTTCATGTTCTCTCCATGGGTTTCCTCCGGGTGCTCTGGTTTCCTCCCACAGACTGAAAGATGTGCTAGTTAGGTGAATTGGCCATGCTAAATTCTCCCTCAGTGTACCCGAACAGGCGCCGGAGTGTGGCGACTAGGATTTTCACAGTAACTTTAAGGTCTTGGGTAGTGACTAGGCTAGCAAGTATGGTTTTCTTAAAAGGATCATAGGCAGGGATGCAAGCATCATCAGGTGAAAGTTTTCAATTTACAATTCTCACGTACACTTTCCCAATTTAGACCAGAATTGACATCAACACCTTACTTTGAATTGCATCTAGGTGATTTATTCCCATTTCAGAAAAGTTCCCATTTGTTGTTGTGATGTTTGTGCCTCTATCTTTCATTCTTAATTGCTTCCTCACATTGCATCTTACAACTCATTAATTACCATTCTATCTTAATGAGCCTCTAGAAACTTTACTGTCCTGATTACTGCATTAACCCATTTTGTTCATTTTTGGTGACGCTTTGAGGAAGATTGTCTCATTGTGATAATGTCACTGGACTAAAGCCCAGGCTAATGCTCTGGGGACATGGATTTAAATCTCTCATGGCACTGGTGGAACTTAAATTTGGTTAATAAATTTGGAATATGAAGCTGGTTTCAGTAATGGTGACCATGACAACTATCATTGTAATGCAATAGTAAGTTTGTCCCTGCACCCTGTTTTCAGATCATTCACCCGAGTTAAGATCCCTCACCCTCGCACTCAGGAGGCAGCACCTGGGAACTCTCCCAGCCCTGTCTGTGTAACTTCCTTGCTGCATATCTGAGAATGGAATCACCTGTTGCCAAACTTCATCTCTCTTCCACTCTTACCTTTTCCCTCTGTGGCGATAATTTGCCTAAGAAATGTATTTTGGGTCATGTATCTTGTGCATGAGCAGTTGTAGCTGTTTGTTTTATTATTGGTGCTGTTTTGTCTGCATCCGGCAGCCCTGTTGTTGCTGCAGTAGCATATTTGGTCCTAATTGCTAGAATGTTTGTTTTATCAGGACGAATGCTGTTCAGTTATTTTAGTGTTTTCCCCTGGGATTTTCCAGAGCAGGGCTTGATTAGGCTGATTGCCAGGTAAGGTCATATGACTGGGCGGGACTAGGCTCACAGAGGGAAACCCAGCTCAGTTGCTTTTTGGGAGTTGAGAAGGAAGAAATAGCTCTGAGTCTCGGAAGTCTGGAGACAGATCTTCCGGAAACTAGGTAAATTTCTCTAGTTCTGCTGTTTGAAGATGTATCCTTTTCTGGAAACTGCTGTATTGGAATCAAAAGGCAGGTGTCTTTCTGTATCTATCCAGAGGGGTTAAAATGTTGGGAATCCCGCATCCACATGAGCATATCTGTTTTTAGTGCTAACTGGTTCTGAAGTATGATTTATGTGTGTGGGGCTGTTGCTTAAATTGCAACTACAGAGATGGACAGCTGTTAAGGATTATACTTTGTCATGTTTAAGTATTTTAATTGGTAAAAGTTATGCTAATTCTTTTCATTATATTCTGTGTTCTTAAATAAAGTTTGTTTTAATCGAAGCTTACCCAGTGGGTCACTTGAATCAAACCTGGAGTGAAACACTTTATGCTCACCCTAATGCCAAAATCAAAAAAAAATTGAGATCTAGGCTATAATATATCTTGGAGTTTCTGACCTGGTCCCTAACACCTCTGCTGCTATTGGAATTTATTTGGTCTTGGAGATTTCATATTGTTCTTCTCAACTCCCTGTTTGAGTGATGTGGTATCGACAGCCCAAATTCACTGCAGTTTGTCACTTCCTCACTCCAGTTTTGCATCATAGAGTCATAGAGGTTTACAGCGTGGAAACAGGCCCTTTGGCCCAACCTGTCCATGCCGCCCTTTTTTTTTAAACCCCTAAACTAATCCCAATTGCCCGCATTTGGCCCATATCCCTCTATACCCATCTTACCCATGTAACTATCTAAATGCTATTTAAAAGACAAAATTGTACCCGCCTCTACTACTACCTCTGGCAGCTTGTTCCAGACACACTCCACCCTCTGTGTGAAGAAATTGCCCCTCTGGACACTTTTGTATCTCTCCCCTCTCACCTTAAACCTATGCCCTCTAGTTTTAGACTCCCGTACCTTTGGGAAAAGATATTGACTAGCTGATCTGTGTCCATCATTATTTTATAGACCTCTATAAGATCACCCCTCAGCCTCCTACGCTCCAGAGAAAAAAGTCCCAGTCTATCCAGCCTCTCCTTATAACTCAAACCATCAAGACCCAGTAGCATCCTAGTAAATCCTTTCTGCACTCTTTCTAGTTTAATAATATCCTTTCTATAATAGGGTGACCAGAACTGCACACAGTATTCCAAGTGTGGCCTTACCAGTATCTTGTACAACTTCAACAAGACGTCCCAACTCCTGTATTCAATGTTTTGATTGATGAAGCCAAGCATGCCGAATGCCGCCTTCACCACTCTGTCCACCTGTGATTCCACTTTCAAGGAGCTATGAACATGTACTCCTAGATCTCTTTGTTCTGTAATTCTCCCCAATGCCCTACCATTAATTGAATAAGTCCTGCCTTGGTTCCAAAATGCATCACCTCGCATTTGTCTAAGTTAAACTCCATCTACCATTCGTTAGCCCACTGGCCCAATTGATGAAGATCCCATTGCAATTAGAGATAACTTTCTTCACTGTTCACTATGCCACCAACCTTGGTGTCATCTGCAAACTTACTATCCATGCCTCCTATATTCTCATCCAAATCATTAATATAAATGACAAATAACAGTGGACCCAGCACTGATCCCTGAGGCACACCGCTGGTCACAGGCCTCCAGTTTGAAAAACAACCCTCTACAACCACCTGCATCTCCTCAGCCTGATGAATTTTTAAAAAACATTTCAAAGCAGATGAACTCCTCTCAGCCTTTACTCCCACAGTGCCAGTCCTTCAAAAGTGGAAGAAGTCAATCTCTTTTAAAGTTAAAGTTTATTTCTTCGTGTCACCAGTAAGCTTACATTCACACTGCAATTAAGTTACTGTGAAAATCCCCTAGTCGCCACACTCCGGCGCCTGTTCGGGTACATTGAGGGAGAATTTAGCACGGCCGACGCACCTAACCAGCACGTCTTTCAGACTGTGGGAGGAAACCGGAGCACCCGGAGGAAACTCACGCAGACATGGAGGGAACGTGCAGACCCCACACAGACAGGAAGCGAACCCAGGTCCCTGGCGCTGTGAAGCGGCAGTTCTAACCACTGTGCCACCCCAGTGCTGTAAATCCCATCCTACAAGAACACAGTGCTAGAAATTCTCAGCATTTCTCCTCTTTCCAAATTAAATGATGGCAGGATTGCCTCGATTCTGACAGTGTCAATGAAAACCCTCATTGAAAGTCAAAATCCTTTGGGACTGCAGCCTCTCACCACTTCTGTTGCTGGGAACTGATGCTGTTCTGGGTCCAACTAGACCAATCGTTTGTATACCTCCATTCCCAGGCTGCTCATGTGACTATCCAGGTAAGTCTTAATTGTGGGTGCTAGAGTATCACAGTTGTGGTGGTTGCTTCTTAAGGTCAAAGCTTATGTCCTTTGCTGATCCACATTTTCTGAAACCTATCACTTCACTGCTGCTCGCTGAGGAATACTGAGAATGCCACTGGAATAAATGTACTATTCCCCACGTGGTACACACAAGTACAAATATTGAATTAAATGATAGGAAAACTACGATATGGTGCTGGGTTGTGTATATATATATATATATGAAACAAAGAATGAGTATGCACGGTGGCACAGTGGTTAGCACTGCTGCCTCACAATGCCAGAGACTTGGGTTTTATTCCAGTCTTGAGTCACTGTCTGTGTGGAGTTTGCACGTTCTCCCTGTGTCTGTGTGGGTTTCCTCCGGGTGCTCCGGTTTCCTACCACACTCCAAAGATGTGCAGGTTAGTTGGATTGGCCATGCTAAATTGCCCCTTAGTGTCCCAAGATGTACAAGATAAGGGGATTAGATGGGTATATACATGGGGTTAAGGGGAGAGAGCCTGGGTGGGATGCCCTTTTGGAGAGTCGGTACAGACTCGACGCACTGATTGGCCTCCTGTAGCGAATCTCTGTATGTATGGTGAATCATGGTGCTGACCCTGTGTACAGTACACACACGTAAGTATGGGATTCTGAGAGAAGGGGGTGATTTGAGTTGTCGGCTCTCGAAAGTGTACAGTTATGTTTCTTTTTAGCTTGTTGCTTTATATTTTGTAGGTTTTGACCTTGCCTGTGCTGCAGGATCTATCTGTCCCTTCGATGGAATTCCTCAGAGTCTGGCTGGTGGAGAATAAATGTCCTGTCAAGATCCTACGTAACCAACAGCAGCAGCTCAGGTAAATACCAGCTTACTCGGGTAAATACAACCTGGCAATTACACTATACTCATTCAAACATTGGACTGCATTTTAGAACAACATGCATGAGCTGCCTCATTCTGTACTCGCACCCCACACTGAAGTGGATGGAGAAACTGTTCTGTAGATGATTCTCTCATACTAATCACTCTGTCCATGTTATTATTGGAATTTGTTTTATGCTAGAAGATTCTCCCCAACTAGAATCTTAATTTCTAATAATGGGGAACCTGTTTATTTTATTGTTCATTCTCCGGAGGTGACTGAATTTATCGTCGCCGGCTGTCCGAGAGGTTCATAGAAACCCTACAGTGCAGAAGGAGGCCATTTGGCCCATCAAGCCTGCACCAACTACAATCCCTACCTAGGCCCTATCCCTGTAACCCCTGCTAATCTCCCTGACATTAAGGGGCAATTTAGTATGGTCAATCCACCTAATTCTCACATCTTTGGGCTGTGGGAGGAAACCGGAGCACCTGGAGGAAACCCACGCAGACACGGGGAGAATGTGCAAATTCCACACAGACCGAGGGGAGGCGATGGCCTAGTGGTATTATCGCTAGACTATTAATCCAGAAACTCAGCTAATGTTATGGGGACCCAGGTTCGAATCCCGCCACGGCAGATGGTGAGATTTGAATTCAATTTTAAGAAATCTGGAATTAAGAATCTACTGATGACCATGAAGCCATTGTGAATTGTCGGAAAAACCCATCTGGTTCACTAATGTCCTTTAGGGAAGGAAGTCTGCTGTCCTTACTTGGTCTGGCCTACATGTGACTCCAGAGCCACAGCAATGTGGTAGACTCTCAACTGTCCTCGGACAACTAGGGATGGGCAATAAATGCTGGCCAGCCAGCGATGCCCATGTCCCACGAATGAATATAAAAAATAAATTTAAATGTCATCCAAGGCTGGAATTGAACTCGGGTCCCTCACACTGAGAGACAGCAGTGCTAACCACTGTGCCAACCATGGCGGTTGGTAAACCTTCTCCATGAATTGCTGTGGTCCTTGTAATGATGCTACTAAGGTCATATTGAATAGGGATTTACCCAGCAATAATGAAGAAACTGCACACATCTCCAAGCCTGGATGAACTTTGAGATAATCCTCCAGTTTCCGTTCCGAGAGAGAGGACAATAATCAGAGGGAAGAGATTCAACGTAATGGATGGAAAGGTTAGAGGGGAGTCAGGGAGGAATGTTTTTATCTAAAGGCCGGTCCAGATCTGGAGCCCACTGCCTGATTGAGAGGTAGAAACTCTCATCGAGTTTTAAAAACACTTGGAAACGTACTTCAGATACTGCAACCTATAGGGCCATGGACCAACAGCGGGAAGGTGCCATTAGACGGAATAATTTTTTCTTGGCCCCAATGGGTCAAATGATCTCCTTCGAGATGTAAATGTTTTGATGTTTTTGTGCATTATTCCACCCCACACTCAATTTCTTGCAGCCCTGATGATATTCTACACCCTGTTCCCATATGTGGTATATATCATAGAATCCCTACAGTGCAGAAGGAGACCATTCGGCCCATTGAACCTGCATCGACTCGTGGGCCCTATCCCATAAACCCATGTATTTACCCTGCTCATCTCCCTGACACTAAGGGTCAATTTAGCATGGTCAATGCACCTAACCTGCACATCATGCAGACATGAGGCGAACGTGCAAACTCCACACGTCACCCGAGGCCAGAATTAAACCCGGGTGTTTGGTGCTGTGAGGGAGCAGTGCTAATCACGCTGATCGTATATATCTCAAAATCCCTGCGGTGCAGGAGGTCATTTGGCCCATCGAGTCTGCACCGACTCTCTCTGACAGAGTTCCTTACCCAGGCCCTTTGCCCCACCCTATCCCTGCAATCCCACAGTTTTGCCATGGCTAATCTAACCGAGTAAGAAGTTTAACAACACCAGGTTAAAGTCCAACAGGTTTATTTGGTAGCAAAAGCCACACAAGCTTTCGGAGCTCTAAGCCCCTTCTTCAGGTGAGTGGGAATTCTGTTCACAAACAGAGCTTATAAAGACACAGACTCAATTTACATGAATAATGGTTGGAATGCGAATACTTACAACTAATCAAGTCTTTAAGAAACAAAACAATGTGAGTGGAGAGAGCATCAAGACAGGCTAAAAAGATGTGTATTGTCTCCAGACAAGACAGCCAGTGAAACTCTGCAGGTCCACGCAACTGTGGGAGTTACAAATAGTGTGACATGAACCCAATATTCCGGTTGAGGCCGTCCTCGTGTGTGCGGAACTTGGCTATCAGTTTCTGCTCAGCGACTCTGCGCTGTCGTGTGTCGCGAAGGCCGCCTTGGAGAACGCTTACCCGAATATCAGAGGCTGAATGCCCATGACCACTGAAGTGCTCCCCAACAGGAAGAGAACAGTCTTGCCTGGTGATTGTCGAGCGGTGTTCATTTATCCGTTGTCGCAGCGTCTGCATAGTTTCCCCAATGTACCATGCCTCGGGACATCCTTTCTTGCAGTGTATCAGGTAGACAACGTTGGCCGAATTGCAAGAGTATGTACCGTGTACCTGGTGGATGGTGTTCTCACGTGAGATGATGGCATCTGTGTCGATGATCCGGCACGTCTTGCAGAGGTTGCTGTGGCAGGGTTGTGTGGTGTCATGGTCACTGTTCTCCTGAAGGCTGGGTAGTTTGCTGCGGACAATGGTCTGTTTGAGGTTGTGCGGTTGTTTGAAGGCAAGAAGTGGGGGTGTGGGGATGGCCTTGGCGAGATGTTCGTCTTCATCAATGACATGTTGAAGGCTCATGATGAAGACGAACATCTCGCCAAGGCCATCCCCACACCCCCACTTCTTGCCTTCAAACAACCGCACAACCTCAAACAGACCATTGTCCGCAGCAAATTAGTTGTAAGTATTCACATTCCAACCATTATTCATGTAAATTGAGTCTGTGTCTTTATAAGCTGTTTGTGAACAGAATTCCCACTCACCTGAAGAAGGGGCTTAGAGCTCCGAAAGCTTGTGTGGCTTTTGCTACCAAATAAACCTGTTGGACTTTAACCTGGTGTTGTTAAACTTCTTACTGTGTTTACCCCAGTCCAACGCCGGCATCTCCACATCATAATCTAACCGACACATGCACTGGATAAATGCATAAATTGAGAAGCACGCAAAGCTTCCATCCTGAGTTTTATTCTTCTTATTTCTGCAGCAAGTTCAAGCTTGGGGCTAGTGCAGAGATTGGAATTCAACCACTGCAGGCAGAAGAACATTTAGCGTAAGTATGCTTGTTGTATTGTTTCATCCCACTGCTTGCAGTGAAAGGTTTCATTGCTGATAAATCTGGAGGGTCGTTACCACATTCGTTGATATCATAAAGAAAGACCGTGCGCATCCTCCAAAGAGCATGTTTCTGCACACACAGGAAAAGACCAGCTGCTGTTTTTTTTTCCTTCTAATGGTTTAAAATTCACTCTATTTACCAGGGTACCAAAAATAAATAAAGACGGGTAGAAGCTGGAGTACTAGTCACGTCTAAAGTTTAATGAATGTTCCCATTATTTCTTTTTAAGCAGCCAACAGATCTGGACAATCTGCTTTAATTTATCCAGCAACAAAGCAACAGCATCCTAATGGAACCCTTTCCTAAAACCTAGCTCTGCACAATTGAAAAAGATAAGCCAGTGAATGGGAAATAGGTGTAAATAACATTTGAATTACCTGTGCTTTTTTGTGCTTGGGGGTTGTTTACACATGGTCCACAGGTTGTAGTTTGGACACCTCAAAAAAGACTTGCATTTATATAGTGCTTTTCATGACCATTGAATGTCTCTTAAGTTTTAAATTTATTTATTAGTGTCACAAGTAGGCTTACATTAACACTGCAATGAAGTTATTGTGAAAATCCCCTAGTTGCCACACTCCGATGCCTGTTCGGGTACACTGAGGGAGAATTTAGCATGGCCAATGCACCTAACTGTGGGAGGAAACCCATGCAGACACCGGGAGAATGTGCATACGCCGCACAGTGACCCAAGCCAGGGAATCGAACCCAAACCCTTGGCGCTGTGAGGCAGCAGTGCTAACCACTGTGCCGCCCCAGTACTTTATAGTCAATGAAATACTTTTGAAGTGGTTACTGACTCCCTTCAGCAAACTTGTACAAACATGAGATAATGACCAGCTAATATGCTTTTTTGTGATGTTACTGGCCAGGACACTGGGGTTAATTCCCCCGGTCTTTGAAATAATGCTACAGCGTCATTTATATTCACCTGAGCAGGCAGGTAGATCCTTGATTTAATATCTTATCCAAAATTTTGTTAATGAACCAGACAGTTCAGTCTCTTGTTGCTGCTTCCAGAAGAATATAAGGCAATGTAGACACCTGGTTTGGAAGAGGAGAAAGCCATGCTCCTTAGCTATACTCTTCTCAGTACCTCAACATCTTGCCATACCAATATTGTCACTCCACAAATCCAAAACTAAATTAGTGAAAATTGTTCCTGTAAGTCCCAGTCTTAGAATCCTAGATAATCCTGACTTAGACACATATCACCATTCTTAGATTGTCACTGGGTTAAAATCCTGGAACTCGCATTTGGCAGCGTTGTGAGAACATCTTTATCACGTGGCCCGGAGATGTCCCAAGACAGTGGTCCACTGCTTCCTTCTCAATAACAGCAGGGAGTGGTCAATCATGCCAACAATGCCCATTTCTCAAGAGTGAATTGTAAAAAGTAGTTTGTGTATCTGGTATTTGCAGGTTATTCATGAAGGCCCCACCCTCTCAACTTTGAGGTTAGATCATCACCAGTCAGCTCTCACCCCCTCAAAGGGGAGAGCAGCCTATGGTCATCTGAGACTGTGGCAACTTTACCTTTAATCTTCTATTTGCAGTAAAGGCAGGAGGTCCCGTATCTTTTTGTAAGTGTACTTATAATTGTCTTTTGCTCAGATCCACTGAGTTGTTGCTGCGGCTGCAGATGGCAGTGCCCGGCGAAAGGTCATATTACCCAGCAGAGGAATTTGTTTGGGACACGTCCAAGGAGTACACAGCTCGAGCCCTTAAACAGAAAATCGTACAGCACTACTCATTACCACCGGAGCAGGTTGAAATTGCCAAATACTTTGCAGATCAATTTGAATGGATGCCTATGACCAGCTGGGTAAGAAGCAACTCAGCACGACTGTTATGAGCCATTTGAATGCAGAGCGCAAACTTGGTAGAATGAAATAATTCACTTGTACCTGGCAAGACTCGTGCCTGACATGCTAAATAATGAGTAATGGTTCACTTGTGTCTCATGCTCGAAATTGAATGCAGATAACTTCACCAGCATCTTTAGTACAATCATGCATTCTGCAAGGTTCCGTCCTCAGCTCATTCCTATTTTGCCCTTAGTAAATTCATCCTCTAGCATAGGATTCATAGGATCATAGAATCCTACAGTGCAGAAGGAGGCCATTCGAGTCTGCACCAACCACAATCCCACCCAGACCCTATCACCATAACCCCATTTACCCTAGCTAGTCCCCCCCTGACACTAAGGGGCAATTTAGCATGGCCAACCCACCTAACCCACACATCTTTGGACTGTGGGAGGAAACCGGAGCACCTGGAGGAAACCCATGCAAACACGGGGAGAACGTGCAAACTCCACACAGACAGTGACCCAAGCCGGGAATTGAACCCGGGTCCCTAGTGCTGTGAGGCAGCGGTGCTAGCCATCGTGCCACCCAATATCTAGAGGCACATGAATGATAACTTTGTTTCTCTTCCTCCATTCTTGTGCGTGATATTGAACATCAAGTCCTGCATCGGCTAGAGCAATTCAAAGTTAAGTGGAGTTTGTTATGCTCCTTCCCAAAAATGTTGTCTAGAGGTCAGTGCTGCCTCTTTCCCTGGCTGCCCTGATCAGCCTGAATCAGCAGCCGTGCCAATCTCGTTCAACCGAGCACCTAACCTCCTATCTGATGTATTACCAAAAGAAAATCTGTGCAAGGTTTCCCATTTCCTGCCTACCACAACTTTGGTGCAAAAACTCTCATTTACACCTTTTAATCAGCTCTAGCTTCTATTTCTCTAACTCTCTCCTTAATATTGTCCCTCTTTTTGCTCTGCACCAATTCCCAATTCCATGGCTGTATCCTGCACACTTAGTATACTACCCACAAAGATGGTTTGGTTAAACTGCAGGCCCGATTCTCTGAGTCCCTCTGGTCCGTCGTGACGACAGACCAGAGGGACTCAGAGAATCGGGCCTGCAGTTTACGATTGGCAGCTCAGCTTCGGCAGCTTCTTCCTTCCTTCCTTCTCTGGTCAGTTTTCCGGATGCTCAAGGACACCTCCCTCGTCAAGTCTTCGCTCCTGGTGTGTCTGAGATGTGTACTTTTATTTCCCTCCCTCCCCCACCTTTCCAGAAACTTCTCTGGCTTCCAGCCAATGAGTACTCGGGAGGGGGTCCCAATATCCAGTGGGTTTCTTGATGTTTGCCTGACAGGACACTGGGGCCCGCCCCAGGTGTCCATCTCCATGGTGTTGCTTACATGTAACCTGTAACCTGTTACCATGTAAGATAACTGCAGGAGCTCTAGGTGACAGAAAGTCTGGTCCGATCTGGGCTTCTAATAATAGGCCGGTGCATTTCAACGGGGTGCGATGATCTCCTGCTGGGTCTCAGTAGAGTGCAGGTTTTTTGAGTGCTACCCAATGAGCCACAGCTGACACCAGTATCAAATTCTGCAACAATGGAACACACAGACAAGATTTAGGCATGCATTATTGCTCTCATAAAACATCACATCCAGAATTTTTCCAGTTCTGGATGTGGACCTCCCTTGGTCTCGGGGCAACCCCTTCCCAGGCCAGCAATATCATTTTTGCTGTTTTCCCCACACATCCAAAAAGGGCAGATCCTCGTGCAAGTGTGGCTGTTGGCTGCCACTTGCAGATATAGATATAGATATTGAGATATAGAACATGGCACAAGAAGGATTCAATTGCCTACAATAGTGGTGGCATCAGAATCAGCTGTAGGACAGTAAGCCCCATGAGCCTGTCCTACCATTCACCAGGTCATGCGAATCTGTACCTCAATTCCATTTACCCACCTTCATTTATATCCCCCTTGCCTGACAAACATCTCTCGCCCTCAGTTTTGGAATATTTAATTGTCCCTCGACCTCAACAGCTCATTGTGCGTGAGGGTTCCAGATTTCCACTACACATTTTGTGAATCAATGCTTCCTGATATCATCTCTGATTAACCCAGTTCTAATTTTAAGGTTTCGCCCCCTTGTTCTGGACTCTCTAACCAAACAGAATAGTTTCTCTCTATCAAATCCTTTGATCATTTCAAATGTTTTTTTTATTCATTCATTGGATGTGGGTAGCATTGGGGTTAGTCCAGCATTAATTTAGGATATCCAATTTAATCGGCTTTAAAACTAGGCCCTAATTATGTTACCACATTCCTCATATCCTGCTTAATGACCAACCATTCCATCATTAAAGCATTTTTGGACAGTTGAGTTGTGTAAAAATTGAAATTTCTGTTTCGGTTACGTTCTTATTGTGGTTGGAAAAGCAGTACTTGGGTACTGAAGTTGTGTTTGACTGGGGAGCTGCAGTTTGTTTCATTACTATGTAAGTTAGGTTTAACAGCCACTGTGAGAATTATGCAAGAGCATTATAACACAAGTATCAACTGGCTGCCACTGAGGGCAGTTGGGCTTACTTACAATGTCTTTCATCTCATTTCCTACAGTTGTTCCATCTCTGTGCAGTTTAAAACCCAGTAAGTTGCAGCCCTCATCCTTCACCTAGATCTCCATTTGGAAATCCAATCTCTGGCACAGTTAATAATCGATCTTCCTCTTGTTACAACCGATTCCCGGGAGAGCTCCCCCAATTTGTTATGATAGCGGATGGGATACCCCCAAATCCCGAGGAAGCAGGGACAAACTTGTTCCCTGTCTTTATTCAACCCCTTTGGTCACAGCAAGGTTAATTTAAAAAGGATCCCTTCGCTTGTGGATCCCTTTTCCCAATCCAAACGTATTCCTGTTTTTAAAAAGTCAATTTAGTGAAGCTTTCTTGAGTTAAAGAAAGGGTACGTTTATTAATTACTAAAACCCAAGAAGAAAATAATAAAACTTGGGTGAATCCAGGTTGATTCTTCTGGTTCTGACGTTGAGGCTATTTAAGATGTAGCCGGTTGATTTTTCAGTTCTTTTGGAGACAGTGGCTGCTGAGTTATTCAGTTCTCGTTCTTGCTATTGTTATTTCAGCACCTTGTTCTGACGTTACGGCTTTTTAGAATGTGTCTGGCTTCAGTGAGTACTCTGAATGCTCTAGTGGCATTGCTGCAAAGAACCTGACAGTTTATTGGTACACTGTAATTATACAAATACTTTCCAAGGATATCTTCTTTGAGATAGAATATTGTTATGAATATGTTTTATTAAAAAAATGACTTTGCACTTCCTAGCATAAAATCATTGACTAAATTCTAAAAGGTCTAAAACAGCAAGCTACTGAGATGGCCACCAGGAGTCAGATGACCTTTGAGATTCAGAATTACCTCAAGTCTCCAGAAATTAACCTGGGTGGGCTGCCTTCTCGAAGCGGATACCATCTATTTGCATCCACTGTTGTCTATGGACTTAACAAAACTCAAGATCCTTGCAATCCCAGACTCACTGTGTCAGAACTCCGAATTTAACAAAGACAGCTGTAGAGAAACCAGTTAGTCTTGAATAGATGTGAATAACCACATCCATTCCCCAAGCAATGGCTTCAAAATTTGATTCATAAATGTGGACAATGGCAATATTGATCACCTGACCGAAACTGACTTCAGGTAATCGATCTTACTTGCTTCAAGCAGCAGGGAGAAACAAGCCGGCCTGGAAACAAATAGTCCAGACGATTCCCATTTGGGTTTTTCTCCCCAAGCTCGAACCTTGTCCGCGGTTTTTGACCACCCAGGTGCCAGAGGCAGAGACATTTTTTGAAGAAATCAACCCAATAGCTGCTGGCTCCGGAAGAACCGAAAAATCATTTGTCTGCACGGGACTCACGGTGGCGCAGTGGTTAGCACTGCTGCCTCACAGCACCAGGGACCCATGTTCAATTCCGGCCTCAGGTCCTTGGCTGTTTGGAGTTTGCACATTCTCCCCGTGTCTCTGCATGGATTTCCACCGGGTGCTCCAATTTCCTCCTGCAGTACAAAGATGTGAGGGTTAGATTGATTGGCCATGCTAAATTGGCCCTCGTGTCAGGGGGGATTAGCAGGGTAAATGAGGGTTACGGGAATAGGGCCTGGGTATAATTGTGGTCGGTACAGGCTTGATGGACAGAATGGCCTCCTTCTGTACTGTAGGGATTCTATCATTCTACATCTTTAAATCGCCTCGATGCCAGAACCAGAAGGATCAACCTGGACTCACCCAAGTTATCAACCTACGAGAACCATATCACTTTAGTCTTTATTGGGCTTTAGAATATCACAATCTATCCTCCCACTTTATAAACTATTTTTGTACGCGTGAATCTGAGAGTGTGAGAAAGTTGGGAGTGTTTTATTATTTTTCTCAGACGAGGTTAAGTACAATAAAAGCTAACCTCTTCAAAAAAAATTCAAGGCGTTTGCTTCTGCCTTTTACAGTCACAGCACATAAACAGTTAAACACTCACTGAATTAGCAAGCATATCCTTTTCAAAAAAATAACCTTTTGCAGTCATATGAAGAGTGGGGAAAGAGAGGAACAATTGCACCTCTTCTCTGATCGTAACATAGAATCCCTACAATGCACCGACCACAATCCCACCCAGGCCCTATTCCTGTAACCCTGTTATTCCTCCTGACACTAGGGCCAATTAAGCATGGCCAATCAACCTAACCCACACATCTTTGGACTGTGGGAGGAAACCAGAGCACCCGGAGGAAACCCACGCAGACATGGGAAGAATGTGCAAACTCCACACAGACAGTGATCCGAGGCCGGAATTGAACCCAGGTCCCAGGCACTGAGGCAGCGTTGCTAACCACTGTGCCGCCCCATATACAGCATCAAATGCTGTAAACAGATTTTCTTTTACTGACAAAGTATTTATTGCAAAGGTGGCACAGTGATTAGCACTGCTGCCTCTCAGTGCCGGGGATCCATTCCTGGCTTGGGTCATAGTCTGTGTGGAATTTGCACATTCTCCCCGTGTCTGCGTGGGTTTCCTCCCACAGTCTGAAAGTGTTGGTTAGGGGCATTGGCCGTGCTAAATTCTCCCTCAGTGTACCCGAAGTGTGGCGACTAGGGGATTTTCACAACTTAATTGCAATGCAAGTCCACCTGTGACACTAATAAATAAACTTAAATGAAAGAGTTGGATTAATATAATGCCTTTCGTGACCTCAAGATGCCCCAAAGCATACAGCCAATGAAGTAGTTTTCAAATGCATTGTCACTGTGGTAATGTAGGATTTGCGGTGCCAATTTGCATACAGCAAGGTTCACCAGCGGCAATGTGATGATGACCAGACAATCCATTTTTGTGATGTTGGTTAAGAAATAAGTATTGGCCCAGGACGCCAGAGAGAACGCTCTTCTTCCAGCCTCGTTATTTTGAAGTACGACTGACCTTGTCGCGGTAAAGCTCATAGGTTGGCATTCAATGATGTTACCATCACTGAATCCCCACTGTCAACACCCTTGGGGTTATCACTGACCAGAAACCCAATTGGACTTGCTACAAAAACAGTGGCTGCAAGAGCAGGTCAGAGGCTAGCAATACTGCGACGAATAACTCACCACCTGACTCCCCAAAGCCTATCCACCAACTGCAAGGCACAAGTCAGGAGTGTGAGGGAATACTCACCACTTGCCTGGATGGGTGCAGCTCCAACAACGTTCAAGAAGCTTCACCCCATCCAGGACTAAGCAGCCCACTTGATTGGCACCACTTCCACAAACATCAACTCCCTCCACCCCCGACACTCAGTAGCAGCAGTGCATACTATCTACAAAATGCACTTTAGCAATTCACCAAGATCCTTAGACAGCACCTTCCAAACCCGCGATCACTTCCATCTAGAAGGACAAGGGCAGCAGATACATGGGAACATCACCACCTGCAAGTTCCCCTCCAAGCCACTCATCACCCTGACTTGGAAATATATCACCGTTCATTTGCAGTCACTGGGTTAAGATCCTGGAATTCCCTCCCAAGTGGTATTGTGGGTCAACCCTCAGCACATGGACTGCAGCGATTCAAGAAGGCAGCTCACCACCACCTTCTCAAGGGCAACTAGGGATGGGTAATAAATGCTGGACCTAGCCAGCGACGCCCATGTCCCACAAATGAATTAAAAAATGGTTGCTGCACGAGTTTGAGCACCTCATGCAGTCAAAATCTCAACTTGTCTTTTTAGAGCCAACAAGTTTCGAAGAAGAAGAAGAAAAAGAAACTACAGAGCCTCCAGGGAGCACCTTATTACCTGAAAGACGGAGATATCATTGGTGTTAAGGTGAGTCTGAAGTTGACCACCATTCGTTTCCTCATCAATACCCTTACATTGACTTTTCTGGCACAGAAACAGGCGAATACACCTGGAATACTGTGTACAGTTCTGGTCACCCTATTATAGAAAGGATATTATTAAACTAGAAAGAGTGCAGAAAAGATTTACCAGGATGCTACTGGGACTTGATGGTTTGAATTATAAGGAGAGGCTGGATAGACTGGGACTTTTCTCCCTGTAGCATAGGAGTCTGAGAGGTGATCTTATAGAGGTCTATAAAATAATGAGAGGCATAGATCAGCTAGATAGTCAATATCTTTTCTCAAAGGTAGGGGAGTCTATAACTAGAGGGCATAGGTTTAAAGTGAGAGGGGAGAGATACAAAAGAATCCAGAGGGGCAATTCTTTCACACAGAGGGTGCTGAGTGTCTGGAACAAGCTGCCAGAGGTAGTAGTAGAGGCAGGTACAATTTTGTCTTTTAAAAAGTGTTTAGATAGTTACATGGGTAAGATGGGCATAGAGGGATATGGGCCAAATGTGGGCAATTGGAACTAGCTTAGGGGTTTAAAAAAAAAAGGGTGGCATGGACAAGTTGGGCCGAAGGGCCTGTTTCCATGCTGTAAACCTGTATGACTCTAAGCTGTTCTTGAGTCGGTTGGTATGTGACCTCAGACTTTTATATCTTTTTCCCGACGGATGAAGGTGGAAGAGAGAATGTCCGGGGCGCGCGGGGTCCTTAATTATGCTGGCTGCTTTGCCGAGGCAACGGCAAATGTAGACGGAGTAAATGGAAGGGAGGCTGGTTTGCGTGATGGATTGGGCTACATTCATGACCTTTTGTAGTTTCTTGCGGTCTTGGGCAGAGCAGGAGCCATACCAAGCTGTGATACAACCAGAAAGAATGCTTTCTATTGTGCATCTGTAAAAGTTGGTGAGAGTCGTAGCTGAGATGCCAAATTTCCTTAGTCTTCTGAGAAAGTAGAGGCGTTGCTGCGCTTTCTTAACGATAGTGTCGGCATGGGGGGACCAGGACAGGTTGTTGGTGATCTGGACACCTTAAAAACCTGATGCTCTCAACCTTTTCTACTTCGTCCCGTGGATGTAGAAAGGGGCATGTTCTCCTCTACGTTTCCTGAAGTCGATGACAATCTCCTTCGTTTTGTTGACATTGTGGGAGAGATTATTGTCGCTGCACCAGTTCACCAGATTCTCTATCTCATTCCTGTGCTCTGTCTTGTCATTGTTTGAGATCCGACCCACTCCGGTGGTGTCATCAGCAAACTTGAAAATCGAGTTGGAGGGGAATTTGGCCACACAGTCACAGGTGTATAAGGAGTATCGTAGGGGACTGAGAACACAGCCTTTTGGGGCACCGGTGTTGAGAATGATCGTGGAGGTGTTGTTACCTATCCTTACTGATTATGGTTTGTGGGTTAGGAAGTTCAGGATCCAGTAGCAGAGGGAGGAGCTGTGGCCCAGGCCATGGAGTTTGGAGATTAGTTTCGTAGGAATAATGGTGTTGAAGACTGTGTTGTATTCAATAAAAAGGAGTCTGACATAGGTGTTGTAAGGAGAGACGTTTTTCCCTGGAGCATAGGAGGCTTAGGGGTGATCTTATAGAGGTCTATAAAATAATGAGGGCATAGATCAGTTAGATGGTCAACATCTTTTCCCTAAGGTAGGGGAGTCTAAAACTAGAGGGGACATAGGTTTAAGGTGAGAGGAGAGAGATACAAAAGGGTCCAGTGAGAAGTTTTGAATCTCCTTTTGCTGAGGCTCACCTGCAGAAAAAAACAGTGTAAACACCATTGCAGAGCTTTTTTTAAAAGAAAATAATTCTTTGCAAAATGTCACGAGGAGTTGTGCGCAAACCCGTTTTGGTAAAGTCGCCATGGTCCCGGGTCGCCCCTTAGTGGGGGAACAGCTGACTGGTTGGTGGTGATTTAACCTGAAGATCACCACACCTCGGGCGAGGGGCAAGGTTGAGAAGGTGGGGCCTTCGTGATTAGCCTCAGCTGGCACGGGAATTGAACCCACGCTGTTGGCATCACGAACCCACGCTCTACATCACGAACCAGCCGTCCAGCCAACTTCGCTAATAGAGCCCCCAACTTGGGTGAGATGAAGAGAATTCCCAAATGCCTCTCGGAACCTAAAAGGGGACATGGTGGACCAGGTGTTCGAGGATTGATCAGATTGCATGGCAGGAACTCACCTGTTTAAACTCCAGTGCATGATTTTAAACATTTTATTTGCACAGAATCTATTAATTGACAAGAATAAAGACTTCAGCACCGTGGCCGACGAGATTGGGAAGGAAAAGCTCAGACTGGAAGGCAACAATAAAGACAAACGGTAACTTTGGCCAAGGACTAACCCCCCCTTTCCACTGTGGTTCCCACAAGGGCCTTTCTGCTCTTAGAAATCTACTTGAACAAATTTTAATTTTTTGAGGTCCAAGCTTCGATTCATGGCAGGGGTTTTATGCCAAATGAAACGGTGGCACAGTGGTTAGCACTGCTCCCTAACAGCGCCAGGGACCCGGGTGACTGTGTGGAGCTTTTGCATGGGTTTCCTCCGGGTGCGCTGGTTTCCTCCCACACTCCAAAGATGTGCAGGTTAGGTTGATTGGCCACGCTAAATTGCCTCTTAGTGTCAGGAGGATTGGCAAGCTAAATACATGGGGTTACGGGGATAGGGCCTGGGTGGGATTGTTGTCGGTGCAGGTTCGATGGCCGAATGACCTCCTTTTGCACTGTAAGGATTCTATGAAATTGGTTGATCCAATGATCTTTACAATAGGATTGACATTAGCTCTCTTTGGAAACATTTGCTGCAAGGGGTGATGTGCTGACAGTCCCGTTTATTTGTTCCCTTAAAACACTTAAATACCTAATCAGGCCATCTCCAACCCACCTTTTCCCAAGTATAAACATCCTTCAATACCTTTAGTCTTTCTTAACTGATCAATTATCCAAATCTATTTCTCAACAATAAAAACAGAAAATGATGAAAAAACTCAGCAGGTCAGGCAGCATCAATGGAGAGAGAGAAACCGAGTAATGACTCATCTTCGGAACTCCTCTTTGAGTGATATCGGACTTTAAACGTTAATTCCAGTTCTCTCTCGGTAGATGTTGCCAGATCTGCTGAGATTTTCCAACATTTTCTGTTATTTCAGATTTCAAGCATCTGGTAGTTACATAGAAAAATAAATGGAAGCAGGAGTAGGCCATTCAGCTCTTCAGGCCTGCTCCACCATCCATTATGATCACAGCTGATCATCAAATTCAATATCCTGATCCCTTTAACCCTGTTACAAGTCAAGTTGGACACTTCAAGGTGTTCTATGAAGTTTTCCTGAGCTGTACCATTTTACATTGAATCTGGCGAGGGTGAGCATGAGAGGTTTCACTTCAGGTGTGATTCAACTGACCCACGAGGAGCTTTTATCAAAAACAAAGTTTAATTAAGAATATTGTTGACATGTATAGTAAGACAATTAGCAAAATCTTTTAACAATTACAAACAAGAAACACAACAACTACGATAATGTATAACTCTTAAAGAATATCTCTAATGTGTTCCAACCAAATCCAACATCCGATACACAAACCCTCCAAATAAACACAATACAGCATAGGTTAATACCCACTTGCTACAGGAATCCAGCCTCCTGGGTTGAATGCTGAAAATCCCTTGTGAAGAAACTCAGAAGAGGTTGTAGTCGAATCTGTTTCCCAAAACACAGCTTCTTTAAGGCAGGATGGCAATAAGCCCCTCCTTCAGCTAACTGATAATAGTTTCAGAACCGAACAGAGAGAGAGACTGCTTCTTATCTTGCTGCTAAACTGCTTCCAACACACTCCCCAAAACGAAAACTGAAAGCCCAAAGGAGAAAAACCCCATCACCTGACTGCCACAAAGGAAACTGAAAACCCCATCACCTGACTGCCACAAAGGAAACTGAAAACCCCATCACCTGACTGCCACTGCTTAGCTCCACCCCCATTACATTGCTGAAGCTGTAAGCTGCATGATTTAGAAAAAAACTTCCTTAAAGGTACACTCACATGACAACCCCAACAGCTATATCTAATTCCTTCTTGAAATCTCTCAATGTTTTGCCCTCAACTACTTTCTGTGATAGTGAATTCTGCAGATTCACCACTCTCTGGGTGAAGAGATTTCTCCTCACCTCAGTTCTAAAAGGTTTACCTCTGATCCTCCAACTGTGACTCCTAGTTCTGAGAATATTCTTTTTGAATCTGCCCGTCTAATCCTGTTAGAATTTTATAAGTTTCTATGAGATCCCTTCTCACTCTTCTGAACTCCAGTGAAGATAATCCTAACTGACTTAGTCTCTCCTCATATTACAGACCTGCCGTCCCAGGAATTAGCAGGGTAAACCTTTGCTCTACTCCCTCTATAGCAAGGATATCCTTCCTCAGATAAGGACACCAAAACTGCACACAATACTTTGCTTTTATCTATTTATCAACAGTTGTCCTCCTTTTGTACTCAAGGGCAGAGTATTTCCCAATAGTTTGGAGCTTAAACTTCTGGACACACAGATCGACAGTATCTTTTTCCTTCACAGTCAGCAAGCTACTGCCCATCAGAGTGGAGATGCCCCAGAAAACAGTGAAAGAAAAATGGTTCGTGCCCGTAGCCGCAGACCCGAAGTGGCCTTGTCGATCAGCGTCGCAGACTTCAGATAACAACTGTGGGATCTGGAAGAGGGTGCCTGAAAGAGCTAATGAACCCTTGCAAAGACTGTGAGACGCGTGGAGCTGAGTAAGAGCAATGTATGAACACAGTGATTCGCCATCTGCTAAATGCACTGGAATAAAGGCAATCGATGGTCTGTTATAAAGTAAGGTTTGAGGATAAGTTGGCAAGAGCTGTAAGATTCTTCCCTCCAGTTTGGTGCTCTGCTGAGGTTCCCTTCTACCATCTCCACCTGGGAGGAGAGACCCAACAGAATGTATTATTGGAACACAGAAAAGCCCCTCCTCCAGAGGATCGGATTTTGTTTTTGTCAATAACTGCCTAAATCAATATTTAAAAGAAATCGGTTTTCTTCTTGCAAGTATTCAAAACTAATTTTTAAAATACCTATGCAATAAATGGGAATCTCTTCCCAAGAAATAATTTGCAGCTTCTGCCACACCAGCAGCTGGTGCTTGTTTACATGGTGGACGCCCAGTGTTGCAGCTGTCCATGCTTTACATAGTGTTTCGGCAATGTACTTCTGTGAAAATATCCCTCTTGCACTTGTTCAGATGTGATTGCTGTATTGATCGGAATTTCACGGGACCATAAAATCCAGTGTAGATCTCGCACCCAAGTGAAAGCTCCTATCACAGGTAAGCTGGTTGGTTGTGACATAAATGATTATTTTTTAACGCAGGAGGGGTGTAAACAAAAAAATCGCAGTTAAAGTGGATTTTATGGCCTGACTTTCAGTGAGAACCTGACCTGCTGGCAAGGACTGTGTCCCTCACATGAACACTTGTAACCTCAGGAGTCACCAGGTTGGAGAAAACTTGGTTCATTTAATGTTGATGCTCAAATGGATTGATTTGTGGTGGATTCAGAGTGCATACTCTATGGAAAGGAATAAAAACATTTATATATATATTATATATATACGAGCCTCCATTGCCAGTGGGGTAACGTCTCCGAAAGAATCATTGTTTCCTTCCTTTACCCGTCACGGTGAGGGGAAATCGAACTTTTTTTTTGGACTAGTAATTTTTCCACCTGGGCTCACCAATGCCTTAAACAGAGAACTAACCTCTTGTAAATAGGATGGACTAACTGCAGGGCACCCAAAGGTGGTTTCTACGTGGCTAGGCGGACGGTAATTCCCTGTTGAGTTAATATCCTGACGCTTTCCTCCACGTTGAATTTCTGGTTATCCTGCAGGTGTAGGTACAATCAAGTCCAAACCAGTAGCAGCTAAATCCTTACCCAGTCCGTACTTGTTCCCAATGAGGAGTCGGTTGGTTAATCCATCTATAAGCAATCCACATGCTTGAGAAAGTATTACTCACTGACCCCATTTAGTAGAATATCTTTATCAGATTATATCAACTATAGATTAACAGTTGGAGAGAATATTTGCATGACGGATTTGAAACCATTGTTTTTGAAATGGAGAGTCCAATTTCAATTGTTATTCATTAACCTCTTCATTCAAGCTGAAACATTGCAACTACTTATCACGGGCGGCACGGTAGCACAGTGGTTAGCACTGCTGCTTCACAGCTCCAGGGTCCTGGGTTCGATTCCCGGCTCAGGTCACTGTCTGTGTGGAGTTTGCACATTCTCCTCGTGTCTGCATGGGTTTCCTCCGGGTGCTCCGGTTTCCTCCCACAGTCCAAAGATGTGCAGGTTAGGTTGATTGGCCAGGTTAAAAAAAAATTGCCCCTTAGAGTCCTGGGATGTGTAGGTTAGAGGGATTAGCGGGTAAATTAGCGGGTAAAAAAAAAAGGGATTAGCGGGTAGGGCCTGGGTGGGATTGTGGTCGGTGCAGACTCGATGGGCCGAATGGCCTCCTTCTGCACTGTAGGGTTTCTATGATTTCTATGATCACCATAGGAATTCTCACAACACCAGGTTAAAGTCCAACAGACTTATTTGGAATCACAAGCTATCGGAGCCACTCACCTGATGAAGGAGCAGTGCTCCGAAACCTCGTGCTACCAAATAAACCTGTTGGACTTTAACCTGGTGTTGTGAGACTTCTTACTGTACCCACCCCAGTCCAACGCCGGCATCTCCACATCATACTTATCACCATGATAGAGGAAAATGAGCACTATTCTTGTGGCTTCTTTCAGGCCTGACTAAGAACATAGGAGTGTTCACTGCTTCTCGGACTGCAATGATTGTGTTGATCTGCGCTGGGCTTTGCAGGACAATTTATCAAACAGGATAGTAAGATCTAGGTGATAAGAAATAGTGGGCAACGATTAGTAAATCACATTGTGAGACCTGCCTATGAACTTTGTCTACACTGCAGTTGGACATTGAAGTCCTGTTTCTTCTGAAAAATACACGGAATCATATTTCACCTCCCAACAGAACTAGATGCAACATATAGCCAGTAGCTCAGTGAAAAGTTTCAGACAGTGTGCTAGTATGTTGGTGCTGCAGTTGTTTCCCTTTTAAATCAAGTTTATTTACTACACAACTTGCTGAGCTAATGTTGGTGAGTAATCTATTTCTTTGCTCTGTGGATGTGTATTAGAGTGTTTTTTACATGTGCTGTGACATAATATGGTCAACAATCCATGTTGTGCGTGTCTCTTGCTACCGCCCAATTGGAAGATCATTTTTAATAAATTATTAATCATGTCAGATTGAGCAGGTATGACACAGCAACAGATATGAGTAATTTAGCCTGGAGAAAGGATTTAGTTTAATTGTGGAGAACCAGGGTCAGAAGCTACCCAGGCTAATTTGAAAGCTAGTTCTATGGCAAACTTTAGAAAGCATTTTCTGTGGTTTAGGAGCAGCCTTTACCAGCACTGAGCAATGGTTCTCTTTTAGAAGAGTAAGTGCTATCAAAGCACTTTGATGACAAGCTCTTGATGACAAGAGGGTGACAAGAGCTTGATAACCATTAACTTTGTTTCTTTCAGTAACAACAGAGCAAATATATACAGAATCCCGAAACACTTCTAAAAATGATCAGTTCAGCTGTTTTTATTTTACTCAATAACTGCCGCAGCCCTCATTTTTTGTAGTTCTTTAAGAACTACATTAGCCCTTTGGGGCTGGTTATCCTCTCCAAAATATTGTTCCCACATTAGTGCCTTGTGCTGTACTTACTTTGTGCCAGTGAATGCCAAGTAAAACCAGAGCATCAGTGTACGTTGTTAAATGCCATTTTCCACTCGGTCTTTGGGTGTGAAGGTGTCTGTGTCTTGAATGCGGATTCCTCTTCCTGGTGGCATTTCCCAGATGGGTTCCACATTAATCTCTGTCTATCTCCCTTTCTGGTTTCGGCTTCTGCCACCCACTCTGTGCATTGGATCTACCTGTGCACTGCTCCATCAATGGCCTTGGTGATGATTTGTATCTGCTTTATATTAGATGCACTGCTCAAATAAGAGAGAACCTGTCTGTGTTTACCTGTTTCAGGGAATGAGCATCTCATGTGATGGCATAACAAAAACTGGGAAATGTAACCCCTTTCAGGCACTGATGGAGGCTCTAATTATTCAATTATCCTGAGGCAAACTTAAAGTAAATTTTCTTTCCTACCACCCTGTGGCACAATGGTTAGCACTACCGCCTCACAGCGCCAGGAACCCGGGTTCGATTCCCCAGCTTGGGTCACTGTCTGTGCGGAGTTTGCACGTTCTCCTCATGTCTGCGTGGGTTTCCTCCCGGTGCTCCGTTTTCCTCATACAGTCCAAAAGACATGCTGGTTAGGTGTATCGGTCATGCTAACCTCTCCCTCAGTGTACCCGAACAGACGTGGCGACTCGGGGATTTTCATAGTAACTTCATTGTAGTGTTAATGTAAGCCTACTTGTGACACTAATAAATAAACTTTAAACTGTCCACCTCCAGCAGATGGTGTAAGTATAGAGACAGGGAAGGATAGAAGAGTGCGGCAGTTGGGTGGTTTCGTTTTAACAGGTGAAATCCTATTAAAGAAGAGCCACAAATGTGTTACGTAGCTACATAAAGCAAACAACAAGACCCCCTACAGCAGGAGCTGATAAATACTTGTCAATGGTTTGAATCGATTCATTCTGTAACCCTCGTCTTTGTATACAACCTGGAGTTGTCATTGCCGTATTGGCATCCTTGTGACACATTGCCACAAGAGATGGACTCCAGGAGTTTCCTGGAGAGCTTCGCCCACTCCACCGCTGGGGTTTGCAGCAAACTGTCTCCAAAGTTACTGGAGAAGATATGAGAGAATACCCTGCAAGAGTCTCAGCAGAACAGAACGTAAATAATTCAGACCCCAGTCATTAAATTTTGGGAATAGAGAGGGAGAAGAGATGGTTCTGCAACATGGTGTAAGAAAGACAGTAGGAAAAACAAATCATGTATTAGAATGGAAGAATTTGATTTGAAGGAATTACGTTTTTCAAGCTTGCTCCGGCCTAGCAGAGAGAAGCACTCGCAAGACTAGCAAGTTTGATGCTCAGAAGGGCTTTAGTATCAATTGAAAGAAAATCTTATACAAACTGCTGCAGGATAATCTCCAATGTGAGTTACCAACTGTTTATCAAATAATTATTCTATATGTTTTGTGGGATGGGGGAAATTCGCCTTTATGAATTTTCCTAAGATGTTTGAATTGGTTTATTTTTTATCAAGGACAGGCACAAGTGCAATAAGTTATGTAAATCTCTACAAATTGATTAAAGAATTTATACAAAAACATTCCGCTATTGTGATTGTGCTGTTTCTGAGCTTTGGATAGTTTTGACTTTCAACGATTGACTGTATGTTACTGATCCATATCTGAATTGATGGGATAGTCGGAGGTGTAAGGTTCAGTAAATGTTCCAGTTAATCGTTGGAAGGATGTGGACAGACTGCATTCTTCACGGTAGACCCGTAAGCTCCGACTTAAGCAAATACAGAAATGGGACATCCCCATTACACTCCCACTGCAAACCTTGGGTGAGATGTTTGGATCTTTTGAAGATGGTTTATGGGTCCATCTGATGACTACCTCAAACTCTAAATGCCTGAGAACTTCCTAATTTTGAAGCTTGCTGGATATTGGGTGTAGATATTGGGCTGCATAGTGTGCACTGTGCAAAATTAAAACCTTTTTCATTCATACAGCACATTTGACAGAGTTAAACATCCCAACATATTCCACGGGTTTTATATCAAACAAAAGTTGACTCCAAACCACAAGAGACATTGGGACAGGGGATCAAAGGCATGGCCAAAGAGGCGGGTTCTGTACTTCTTCAGAACGACATGCAAGTGAAACGCTGCTTAACCTGGAATGAGTGTTTTGGACCTTGGATGGTAAGTATGGAAGAGGTAAAGGGACAGGTGTTGCACCTTCTGCGATTGCATGGGAAGGTGCCAAGGGTGATAGGAGAGGTGTTGAGTATAATTGGAGGAGTGGACTAGGTTATCCCAGAGAGAATGTTCTCTATGGAATACTGACAGAGGGATGGGTTCTGTAATGTGTCTGAAAGGAGATAAGAGATGCTGAAAGAATTCCAAAGATTTGGATCGAGGCAGCTGAAATCTAGCCTAGCAATGGTGCAGCATTGAAAATTGAATATGAACGAGAGGCCAAAATTGGAGGAATGCAGTGATTCCGACTCGGAAATACATTTAGTGATGTGTGGGAGATCCCAAGACGCAATGTTTGAAGATGAGCATTTTGAAGAATGGTGCTTTCTGTCCTGGTTAATATTTATCCCTCAGCCACCACCACCAAAACAGATTATCTGGTCATTATCACAAGAAGTACTACCTTGGCTGTCAAGGGATTTGGGGCATTGTGAAAGATGCTGTATAAATCAAGCCCTTTTCTTTCACATGTGAATGTTGGTTCAGGCCAGGTTGAGATTCAACACTGGCAACAAACGAAAGTTGATAATCAAGCCCATATTTTCCCTTATCCAAAGGTGAATATGCTGTGGTGTATCATACGAAGACTTACCGATGACCCAACTCAGGTTTGATCTTGACTCCACGAAGGAATGATTTGGATGAGGGAGCCTAAAGGCATATTTCTAAGTTAGGTAATGCCACAAAACTTGGTAGGAAGGTGAGAAGAATGTGGCTTCAAAGTGATTTAGGCAAGTTGAGTGAGTGGGCCAATATATGGTAGATGCAGTGTAACGCTGATGAAGGTGGGGTTATCCGCTTCAGATGGAGAAACAAAATGGCAGAGTATTATTTAAATAGTGATAGCTTTGGAAATGTTGACATAAAAAAGAGACCTGGATGTCAAATGTTCTTGACTTATCGTGCTTCACAGATAATTTTTAACTCTCTTCAATGCAGAGAAAGAATATTTTCTAGAAGCATTTGTGACCGGTATTGTTAAAAATATTTTCAGAATGGTTTCTGAAAGATTGCCTATAAACCGTCATGTACAAGTCCATACAAATCAGCTGGTGATCTCGAAGCACAAAGCTTATCATTATTGATGAAATTAATGAAGTGTTTCACTTCATCTTCGTAATAAGTCCTCGGGCGCAGAAATCCCTTCATCAAAATCCCTTTATTTACAAGTCTGACAACAGCATACAGAGTGATTTCAGTGAGCAGTCTACACTGGAGTCCAGAGGAACTGACGCTCCTGATTAAGTACAAAGCAAGAGGCTCCCTGATTGGCCCATCAATTTGGTCCTTTATTCTAACAGGCCCACCTCAATTGCCTGTTTAAAGTCGTTACAATCTTCAAAAAGATTTGTATTTTCCTACTAGACTTCAGTTAATTGCTTACTGCAACAGCTTTTAGCATTCTCGTCCAAACTTCTGTCGAAAAGTACAGAACATAATTCAACAGTTTTCTCTACAATTGCACCATTATTGTGTCACAAGTAACATTGACAGTCTGAACGATGATCTTCTCTTTCCCTCGCAAAGTGATTTCATTTTCTCCAGTTACATCAAAAAAAATTTCCGGTGTCTTGCACAACTCTCATCAATATTCTTTGTTGATGTTGGTGCCTCTGCTTCCACTGAAATATGTTATTTCGAACTTCTGTGACAAAATTTTAAAATGAGGCTAGCAATTGTGAAGCATTCAATAAGTTATCAACATTTTTCAGCGATTTGCTGACGGCATTAATTCTTTGAAGTAAACAGTTGCACAAAATAGTGAAAACTGCAATAGCGTACCTTCTCTGCTTTGTTGCTTCAGCTTTCACACGTGGTTTCTCTGAATTTAGTGTGATAAGCATTCCCTTGACAAAGCTCCGTTTCAAAGCCAAAACAACATCTGCACAAGCGGACTATCTGGTGTCACAAATTCTTTTGACCGTCAAATGTTTTCCATGTGCCTGCTCCAAGTGTGATTGCAGCATATTCCATCGATGTGTGGAAACCAAAAAAAAATGCAAGTTTCGAACAAAGTCCAAAAAAAAGTATGGCTGCCTCACACGGTTCAGCTGCTGCGTTACAGATTAAATTCAAAGAGTGACTGGAACATGTGATGAATAGTGTACAGAGGCTTGCGTAGTTCAGTCTTGCGTGTAGACCTGAATATTTTCCTGCCATATTTGCGGTATTATCGAAGCTCTGCCATGACAATTTTTGATGCCCAAACGTAAAGATTTACACTGATTTCCAAAACAGTTGGCTCCAGGCAATCAGAAGTGTAGGATTGTATCTCGACAAAACAGAAATCGCTTGACAGCTTCGACAGCGACATATCTTAAAATGAATGGTAATTGGTCCACATGACTTGCATCTCGTGTTGAATCAACAATTATGGAATAGTACTTGGCATCTTTAATTTCATTAGTGAATTGGTTTCTGAGCCACCATTATAATGATGAAGTCATCGTAGGTTCATTAAAAAGTTGGTCTTCCCTGAGGTACAATATTGATAGCTTTGCAAATGCTCTTTGAGAAGCTCGTCAAATTCGCTGAGATATTCAAGGCAGGGTAAAAAATTACCCCTTCGACGTGACAATGATAACTCGTCATGTCCTCTTGACGGAAATCCCAAGGAAGACAGTTTGGCAACAACACATCTCAGCACTTTCCTCCAGTCGGAACACTCATTTCAAACTGAACCGATTAATGCAGAATCAATTCGTCCGAATGATTTACATCTTTGAACGAACGCACATAGGGCGGGAATTTACAGCCTCACTTGTCCCGAAACCATAAAATCCCGCCCGAGGTCAACAGATCTTTCCATAGTCTGCCCCTCGCCCACTCCGATTCCTGTAGCGGGTGGGACGGCAAAAGTCCGGCCATAGGCTTAATATGACTTTTGGAAGTCTCTTGATCAGCAAGGTCTCTTCCTATGGTTCTCCAGTTAGAGTTCCCATCGACAAATGATTGTTTCTTTTTTCTAGGGTCAGGCAATAATTTACAAACAATAGACTGCCTTAGAGGTTTCTGAAATATTCAACCAATTTCTCCTTTCTCACACGCAGAAAATGGGCCTCATGACTTCTAAACTGCTTTCAGCCTCCACAATTTTCCATTTGATCTATGTTCTTTGGTTAATTTATTACTAAATATTCAATTATACTCAGTGGAACAGATTTTGGCCATAAGGCAATGTCTTCAGCTGCAGAACAGTGAGCTTGAGCAGTATCTTGTAGTTCCATTCCCATTAGCACAGTGGTTAGCACTGCTGCCTCACAGCGCCTGGGACCTGAGTTCGATTCCTGGCTTGGGTCACTGTCTGTGCGGAGTCTGCACTTTCGCCTCCGGGTGCTCTGGTTTCTGCCCACAGGCCGAAAGACGTGCTGGTTAGGTGCATTGGGCATGCTAAATTCTCCCCCAGTGTGGCAACTAGGGGATTTTCACAGTAACTTCATTGCAGTGTTAATGTAAGCTTACTTGTGACACTAATAAATAAACTTTAAACTTTAAAAAAAATTCAGAGTCCACTTCTGGTTTAGGTTTTTCAGGCAATAGGTTGTCTCTGGAAATTGGCAAGTCATAATCATCAGATGAGTCCCCAAAACATTTGGTGGATGTTGTTGTTGAGAATGAATGTGCAGTCAGGGCACTCCTCAATAATTCAAACTTTCTTTTAAAGAGTAAAGTGCCACATGGTCTTTGCCCGGCTTTGCCCTCTTGTCTCGCCTTCAACTTTCAGTATATTTGACTGCCAGATTCATACCGACTGATCTGTCGTGATTTCAATGAATATGAATGTTCTTTGCCTTCCTCAGCCCTGGGAGTCAAGTTGCCCCTGTTGACCTTGACGACCTCACCTCACTGCTGCTTCAGGCTGCCTGGCTATGGTATGGCCTCACCTTCGCCTACCCATCCCTCCTCAGCACTGGTCTGGGGGTCAAGTCACACCTGCAGCTGCTCTCCTCGGTGACCTAAGCTCGCGGTGTGTTTGTGGCCCACTGCCCGGCTTGCTGTAATGTCTTTAATAATAGCTTCTAACGTTTTCCCTCTGACAGATGTTAGGCTAACTGGCCTGTAGTTTCCTACTTTCTGTCTCTCCCTTTTTGAATAAAGGAGATACTTTTCTATCTAATAGGAAGCTCCCCTAATCTAGGGAGTTTTGCAAAATGAAAACCAATGCATCAACTACCTCACTAGACACTTATTTTTAAAACCCGAGGTTGAAGTCTATCAGGACCTGGCAAAGGTTTACCAGGCTGATTCCTGTGATGGCAGGTCTCTCATATGAGGAGAGATTAAGTCATAGAATCATAGAAACCCTACAGTGCAGAAAGAGGCCATTCGGCCCATCGAGTCTGCACCAACCACAATCCCACCCAGGCCCTACCCCCATATCCCTACATATTTTATCCGCTAATCCCTCTAACCTACGCATCTCGGGACACTAAGGGGCAATTTTTTAGCATAGCCAATCAACCTAACCCGCACATCTTTGGACTGTGGGAGGAAACCGGAGCACCCGGAGGAAACCCACGCAGACACGAGGAGAATGTACAAACTCCACACACAGTGGCCCGAGCCGGGAATCGAACCCAGGTCCCTGGAGCTGTGAAGCAGCAGTGCTAACCACTGTGCTACCATGCCGCCCGTCAGTTAGGATTATATTCACTGGAGTTTAGGAGAGTGAGAGGGGATCTCAGAAACTTATAAGATTCTAACAGCGTTTTTAGACAGGGTAGATTCAGAAAGAATGTTCCCAATGGTGGGGGGAGTCCAGAACTAAGGGCCATAGTTTTGAGGATAAGGGGTAAACCTTTTAGAACCGAGGTGAGGAGAAGTTTCTTCACCCAGAGGGTGGCGAATGTGTGGAATCCTCCACCACAGAATGTAATTGAGGCCAACACGTTTAATTTCGAGAAGAAATTAGATAAAGCTCTTGGGGCTAAAGGGATCAAGGGATATGGGGGGGAAGGGGGGGATCAGGCTCTTGAATTCAATAATCAGCCGTGATCAAAATGAATGGCGGAGCAGCCTTGAAGGGCTGAATGGCCTCCTCCTGCTTCTAGTTTCTATGTAAACTACCTGTTCAATCCATCTGCCATCTCCTTATTTTCCATTATTAATTCCCCGGATTCACTTTCTATTGGACCCACGTTTACTTTGTTAACTCTTCTCTTTTAAAAATATCTACAGAAGCTTTTGTCTCCAGCGAACTTTCTCTTGCACTTACAGCAGAGGAGTGTCACTCAAACCACACTCCACCCAGGGTGAATACTTCACCAATCATCCAGCAGATGGCAATATTTCCAAACCTGTCCCCTGGGTATGGGAGAGTCTAAAGCGAATCTGTCAATGTCCAGGGGAAAGGGAGAGCGAGAAGGGGGATTGTGTGGCAGCACCATGGTTGTTACCATTAACCCTTCAAACAACGAAAGACAAAAGCCACACACCGAGGAAGCTAGAAATCTGAAATCAGTGCAGAAAATACCTGGAGATCCTCAGCAGGTCTGGCTTCAACTTTGGAGAGAGATGGAGAGTCAGAGTGGATGTTTCAGGTAAATGAAATGGCACAGTGGTTAGTGCTGCTGCCTCACAGCTCCAGGGACCTGGGTTCGATTCCCGGCTTGGGTCACTGTGTGGAGTTTGCATATTCCCCCCTCCCCCCCCCCCCCCCCCCCCCCCGGCTGTGTCAGCGTGGGTTTCCTCCCACAGTCCAAAGATGTGCAGGTTTGGTTGATTGGCCATGCTAAATTGCCCCTTAGTGTCCCAGGATGTGTAGGTTAGAGGATCAGCAGGGTGAGTATGTGGGGTTGTGGGGAAAGGGCCTGGGTGGGATTGTTTTTGGTGCAGACTCGATGGGCCGATTGGCCTCCTTTTGCACTGTAGGGATTCTGTGAGTTCTATGACCTGAGATCAGAGCTAGAAAAATTAATAAGAGGAAGGGGAAAAATGGAAAAGGCAATTCCATGAGCTGATTTGCCATTTGGAAGTTTTTTTTAAAAAAATCCCAAAGCGATTTCTTAACCAACAGGCTGCTGCAATAAGCGATCCTTTAATTCTGAGTGACTGAATGAATTAAAAAAACAAGTCAAAAGCTCCTCAAACCTTTTCTCTTTCTTAAAGTGATACAGCACCACTCTCTGCTGGTGGATGGAAACTTCTACAGGCACTTCTGCAGAGTGCTTTGGGACATTTTGAGATTGTGAAAAGGTACCATATAAATGTAAGTTCTTCCCTTTCTTCCACCCATTCTCTGTCAGCGCGGCGATCCGCACATGCGCAGTGGCCCCACATTGCTGGCTTCCCAATCGCTGGCCAACCTGATCGCCACAAACCCCCCCCGTCGCTGGCCTTCCGACCCCACCACCCGATCGCTGGCCTCCCTCCCGGACCTCTCTGGGCCAGCCACCGTCCCGCTGAACCCCCCGTCCCCCCACCCGGATGGCCAGCCCCAATCACTTCTTCCCTCCGTCTCCCAGTCATCCCAAGTACAGAGTGGCAGCGGGTCCCCCCCACAGGTCCCCCATCTATCACATTTGATCTCATCCACACGGTGGCACAGTGGTTGGCACTGCTGCCTCACAGCGCCAGGGTTTGATTCTTGGCTTGGGTTAAAATTGTACTGCCGGCTCAGTGCTGTGTGCAGCCAGTGTTCTACACACTCTCCATTGGCTGCACAGATAAATGCACACTTAAATATGGTTAATAATCTGGAGAGACCTTCTTACCCAGCGAGGACCTAGAATGTGGAACTCGCTGTGAGTAGAGTAGATGAGGTGAATGATGTTGATGATGGACTTCAGGGGAGATTTGCTAAACACACGAGGGAGAGAAATATTATTCTGATAGGAGTGGAATGAGGCTTGGGTGAAGGATGAAGACTGGCATGTAGCAGTCGGGCTGAATGGCCCGTATATGTTGTAAATTTGATAAGTTAATGGCAGTGGTATAGCCCCTTCCGAGCTACTAGAAACATGGAGACTGCATTAGGAGAGAGTGAGCTGAGATATTTTTAAAAACTGGTCAGCCAGTTCTGTCTGCTGATAAACGTAAGCGTTAATAGTTGAACAGATGAACACGGCAGTTGCTTGGATCAAAGAGCAGATTTGGAATGAATATTATGATGCAAGGACACAACATTCTGTGGCGCCATGGTTACCTGTTTCAAAAGAAAACCAACTCCACCGGTTGGAGAAGATCTGAGGTCAGAAAGATGGGGCCAGTTGGTTTGGTCAATGTGTGCGGAGGATCAGTGTCAATATCTTCCAACGAGATGTGAGCCATTTTGAGAATCCCAAGCTCTCAGAGCCACCTCTCCTGATCGTTCAATCATGGATAAGCTGCACTTGCCACTTGCAAGGAACCGTACTCGGAGCACCATTTTATCATTATCTTCATCATTTACAAAGGCCTCAAGCACAGCATCTTCTGAAATCCTTGAAGGCAATATGTCCCCGATATTATCGCCGGAAAGGTCGCTGCACAGTTTAATTCTACCGAGTGCAGGTGGAAGGCGAGCCACAATCAGTGGCGGCAGATATGCCTCTAAGGGGCAGTCATCCAAAAGCTCCTCACAGAGCGGGAAGAACCCTGGACTCCTTAAGGTAACTTGTCAACTCGATAGCAGTTGTGCGGAATGGTCTCGGTGAAGGCTGAGGAAAAGTATCACATTTAACTTTAAGTTGAGGCCCTGCATGTTCTTATTAAAAGGGTTCTCTTGTACAGAGGGCATCAACTCCACCAGGACAGTTTGCCACATCTCCTCCAGTTTTGCAACATCAATCAACCTCGTACACCCATCATGTTGACTTCACACTCCCGGTCCAGTGACACCTCTATTTTGGAATTCTCGGCCTTGTGTTCTGCTCCCTCTCTGGCCTCACCTCCTCCCTATCAGTGTAACCTCCTCCAGCCCAGATATCTGCACTCCTCCAAATCAGGCCTTGCACTCGCCCCCAGTTTTAATTGCACCCCTTGCCCACTCGTCCCCCAGCTCTGGCCCCAAGCAATCAGCTACCTGGACCCAAAACTCTGGACTTGCCACCCTCCACGTCCCTGACTCTCCACCTCTCTTCCCCCTCCTTTCAGGCACCTCTTGAAACCTCCCTCTCTGACCAGGATTGTGGTCACCTGCCCTAATATTGTCAGGGGATTAAACACTAACAAAGTTACTGGAAGAGAGTTGGCCCTAACTCCTTCCTGTTCCAGTGAAAGGTCATCGAACTGAAACATTAACTCTTGTTTCTCTATCTCCCCAGAGCTTTTCCAGAATTTCTGTTCTTAATTGTACAATAATAATCAGCAAATCTGTCCACGACCTGGGAGAGGGAAGGAATTGAAATTGTTCCCAGTTCCCTCACTGCCCATCTTTACTCTCACTGGCAGCTTCCACCTTCCTGGGAATGGCTGAGCCTTTCTCTTCAATGAGCTGTAGTTACTGGTTAAGTGTTTGCAGTAGCGCATGGCACAAGGACTTCACACTGTTCACACTGACATTATCTTCTTGCAGCGTTTCATGGGAGTTCCTAAAGAATCTGCAGAAGATGGAGAAAGTTCAACGTCTGCTCCCCAAGCCCACCTCACAGCTGTGGATGAGCCAGTGAGTTATTTGCTACATTCTTAGTGACCTTTTCCCATGACAGGCAGAGAGATCCAGTTGGAGTTTGGGGATGGGGTGGGGAGAGTTTGGTGGCCGGCTGACAGAGTAAAAACATGGGAATCTTCCAGAGGTACGGCACTCTCAAATCGGCTACAGAGCTGAGTATCAGTGCGTTGGGGGGGATTCCAGGGTACGTTCACCACACTGTGGGGCAGATGACTGCATTTGGGTGGGGGATAAGGGGGCAACACACAGGAAAATGTAGACGTGCATCAGGGAATTGATGTGATTGAGAAACCTGCAGGTGAGACCCACACGGTGAGTTGTCTCCCTGAGGCCAAAGTGAAAGGATTCACTGAGAGGGTGCAGAAACAGTCAGATGTTTTGATCCATGAGGGAACTAATTGTCATGTTATTGTAACAATACAATATCTTGGGCTTATTTATTGTACAAGATACCAATCACTCATAAGGGATTGGGCAAACACTTTGTGGGTTCGTTTGTTAAGACCAGACACATGAGAACAGTCATACATAGATGTAACGGAGCTAAGACCCCACACTATAGGTGGGATTTTCCAGCCGCATTCACCCCAAAACTGGAAAATCCCCCCCCCCTCCCCCCCCCAGCAATCCGCTACGAATCTTGTGGCCGGTAAGATGGGAAAATTCGCCCCTATATGTTTATGAAATACGCATGTATCAACATGGCTACTTCCTAAATTTTTTTAAAAACTGGACAAGGATTGTAGAAATGCTGAAGCTATCTCTGCTTACAACCCTGAACAAAACAGTTTTCTGGCAATATTCAAGAAGCTGACACCTTGTTATCTCTGAAGAAATACTAATGTGGCTGCAGAGATCAAATTCAAAAGGAATTAAATGAAGGCAATCTACGTTTCCTAAACCAGGCCTGTCAGTTTGCTAGGACAAAGGACCCATAACCTTCCTATAAACTCTTAATGGACATTAATTCTCAAGAATCCAGACAAAGGAATAAACGTCCTTTATTGAAGTGGGAGTCATAACCAGGAGAACCATTTACCCTGTCTAGTTGTACTGCCACTCGATCTGTCATCTTCCGTTTAGCAAACAGTTGCTCAGAACAAGGGCTTGAGTTGAGTGCCTGGCCCCCATTTACATTGTTTTTACTGGTTAAAGTCTAGCAGGTTTATTTGGTACCACGAGCTTTCGGAGCGCTGCCCCTTCATCAGGTGATGAAGGATGATGAAGCCACCTGATGAAGGAGCAGCACTGCAAAAGCTCGTGCTACCAAATAAACCTGTTGGACTTTAACCTGGTGTAGTGAGACGTCTTGCCGTGCCTAACCAAGTTCAACGCCGGCAACTCCACATCCAGTTTCTACTGGAACTGCTTAAACAGCACCTACAAGACTAATTCACCTCTAAGTGCCTATCCCATCATGGAAACCATCTCTGGAAAAGTGGATTATTCAGCAACAGTCTTTCAGCCTGCCAATCTCTGTGAAAGAACACAACATTTGACTTTGATTCTGGGCTCGTGAAATAATAAATCCTTGCTCTGTGGTCTTTGCCCTGTACCTGTTTCTTTCTCTATTCCTCTTTTATAGTATGAATGCACTGGGATCTAGATAGCGATACCCCCGATGTGTTTCAATAGACTCATCCTCTGAGTTTACTCTGTTTGGAGTTTACTATAAGGTTCACACTAAAACTGAGGGGTTGGGAAATACACCACTACTTATGAAGGGGGGAAACCAGAATCGAAACACTCTCCAGTTTACAAACGGCTGGTGAAATGTGAAATTTGGGCTGTTCAAATGAAAAAAACTTCCTAACCGTAACAATAGGGATAAACCTTGAATCAGAGCTGTGTGTGTGTGCTCTGCTCAAAGCAAAAGTACAATTAAGATTGGATCACATGACACATTTCCTTTTGGCAAATCAAAGCAGGAGATGGGAAAACTCAACCAGATGTAGAGCCAAGACACAGCACCAGGCAGACAAAGCTGCTAAGAAGTTGTGATCCTGAAAGACCCCTTGAAAAATCAACATGCAGCCGTGGAAAAACATGAGGAGCTAAAAAGGACATTGAATAGTACGTTGGGATATGCATTGGAACTATCAGGAGAGACACTGCGGTACACTGAAATCCAGAGTTGCCAAGAGATCACCAAGAACACAATCAGAATAACTGATTGTCCTTCAAGATCAAATGCAAAAGGAATGTGTGACCATTCAGCAACATGAAGAAATGAACAGTCTTAAACATCAGAATAGAAGCAGAAGAGAACTCGAAACCGTCCTGAATTATGGGAAGACCCCTGGGGTGTTTTCTTGATTAAGGTAATGGAAAGGTGAGTTAGGTATACATATAGCCACGTGCTACTAGAGATGGGAGGAGCGAGGTTTGTAGCTGAGAGAAACAGCTTTCTGAGTTCAATTTTTGGAGAGGGCTGTTTAAAGATAGCAATTTACAAGCAACGCTCTATCCTTCGCTCTCGCCCTCTACAAAATCTCTCTGGAAGCTCCAAAACCGTTATCAAAGGTTTAAACAAGTATGCCTGGATTAGCTAACTATTTTAAAAGTGGGGTTTAAGTCTACAAGGTAAATCTTGCTTAATTGGAACTGAATAGTAATAAGTTAGAAGTTGAGAGTTGTTTCGCTTCATGTTTAAGAATTAAACTGTTACATTTTGTTATACCTAACCTATGTTATGAATAAAGCTTGTTTTGTTAAAAAAAAACCCTAATTTGTCAATGGAATTACTCCTGGAGTAAAGCATCCTTTTCCTCACATTTATGGCAAAATAGAAAACTTGCTGGGGTCTAGTCTGGCTTCATAATATACCTTGGGGTTTCTGATTTGGCATCCTAACGATAAAAGCAAAGAGGCATCGCAAGGCATGCTAAGAACAGTTGAGCTGAGTGGAAAGAATTAATAAGCTGACTGAACGATTTGAAAATAAAACAGCTTGTGGAACGTATGGAAATGAAGGTTCCAGTTGCGAAACGCATTCATCCAACAAGAACATGGCAGACACCAGAGAAAAAGAAAATTCAGGTCTAGGAATGAAGGGAGCGCACATTCCCTTCAGTAGAAACCGGACAAACATACGGTGTACGAAAAAGCAGACAGGTTGTTAATAAAGAGAAATGCAACTTCAAAGTGGAGATAGCCAAATATCAGAGGCACAGAGTACTATTACTGTTCGTCCAAACATGACCAACTGAGATGTGGGAGAACTGTCAAACCTCAAGACCATCTAAATTGATGAAGTCAGAAACTTGAGGTGAGAGAAAAGGGATAATAGGTAAAGACTGTTTGTTTGCAAATAGTTCATAGAACTGAATCATTGAATCCTACAGTGCCATTCAGCCCATCGAGTCTGCACCGATCACAATTGCACCCAGGCCCTATCCCCATAACCCCATGCATTTACCCAACTAGTCCCCCTGACACTAAGGGGCAATTTAGCATGGCCAATCCACCTAACCTGCACATCTTTGGACTGTGAGAGGAAACTGGAGCGCCCGGAGGAAACCCGTGCAGATATGGGGAGAACATGCAGACTCCACACAGACAGTGACCCAAGCCAGGAATCGAACCTCGGGTCCCTGACGCTGAGAGGCAGCAGTGTTAAACACCGTGCTGCCCCCTTAAATTTCACCAGTTACCATGGTGGGATATGAACCCATGTCCCCAGAAGATTAGTCTAGCCCTCTGGATTACCGGTCCAGTGATATTACCATTATGCCTTAAGGCATAATACCATTACCTCCTTAAGTTATACTCTGTTGGAAGGGAGGAAAGTTTTCTTTTGAAAAGAAAGGGTGATGTTGGATGTGCCTGCATGCCATTGTAATGCAAAGGTGCTCAGCAAGGCAAGGGTTAACCACAAAGGTGCTCAGCAGAGCAAGGCATCAGAGAATGGCACTGGCTACGGTATGATGTGTAGAGTCACATGATAATAGATTGTGAGAGAACATTCTGGAAGCAGCACTATGCGTGACATTAACTGGAATCTGTAAATACTTAAAGATTAACAATATACTGTTCATGTTTAAACTTACAAGTCTCAAGAACTCATGGAGAGCCCATATCGAGCATGGTGGACCTTCTACCATGCGGAAAAGCTTCTCTGTAAAAGATAGATTTTTCCTTGTGGAAGGAACCATCCACATCTCCATTCTCCACATCTCCATTCTCCACATCTCCATTCTCCACATCTCCATTCTCCACATCTCCATTCTCCACGTCTCCATTCTCCACGTCTCCATTCTCCACGTCTCCATTCTCCACGTCTCCATTCTCCACGTCTCCATTCTCCACGTCTCCATTCTCCACGTCTCCATTCTCCACGTCTCCATTCTCCACGTCTCCATTCTCCACGTCTCCATTCTCCACAGCAACTTCATTGCCCCTATTCCATTTCCTTGCTCCAAATATCAACGTACTATATGGTCCCCAGATAAGGGACGTATCAGATATTAAATTGATAGTTTTTTAAAAATGTGTTACTCCATTCTTAAAGTTACAAAGCCAGTGGGCTAGGCAGACCCAGATCCATCTCCTTGTTTGCTCCAAACACCAAATTCAAATTGAATCCAATTCATGGTCTCCACAAGAAAGACAAACCAAATCGAAGCCAACAAGATAAGGCATTGCACCCCATCTTGGGCTTGATCTGGCAGTCCAGCCCACTCTACTCAGTTTGGGAATGTGACGAGTAGCCCAGAGAATAGTAAATTAACAGGCGGAGTCAGAATAAAGGGAAAAGTAATGAAGTTTAAATCAGCATTCTACTACATATATGTGCATAAGGTGGCAGGACAGGTGGAGAGAACAGTTAAGAAAGCATACAGTATCCTAGGTTTTATTAATAGTCATATGCAGTACAAGAGCAAGGAGATTATGCTGAGCTTGAATAAAATACTAGTTAGAACTGTGCGGTGCCACATGATAGGAATGATGTGAACGCATTGGAGAGCGTGCAGAAGAGGTTTACAAGAATGTTTCCAGGGGTGAGAATCTAAGTTATGAGGATAGATTAGAGCAGTTGCCACTTTTGTTTTATCCATTCGTGGAACATGGGTGCCACCAGATGGGCCAGCATTTATTGCCCATCCCTAGTTGAAAGTCTAGGGATGGGTGTGGCTCTTGTCCAGTGCTGTGGCTCTGGAGTCACATGTAGGCCAGACCGGGTAAGGACACAGATTTCCTTCCCTAAAAGGACATCAGTGAACCAGATGGGTTTTTCTGCCAATCGACAATGGTTTCATGATCATCAATAATTTTTTAATTGCAGATATATTTTATTGAATTCAAATACCACCATCTGCCGTGATGGGATTCGAACTCGGGTCCCCAGGACATTAGCTGAGTTTTTGGTTTAATAGTCTAGCGATAATACCACTAGGCCATCACCTCCCATGTTGGGGTCCTTCATTATGCTGGCTGCTTTGCCAAGGCAGTGGGTCAATGGATGGGAGGCTGGTTTGCGTGATGGATTGGGCTACATTCATGAGCTTTTGTAGTTTCTTGTGGTCTTGGGCAGAGCAGGAGCCCATACCAATGGCCACTGATCATAGAGGCACTGCTGGCACTGAAGAGCCGCCAGACCTGCAATTGGTTGGCAGCCCTCGGAGGGGGGGAACCTTCCACTTGGAAGGCACGGGAACTGGGACAGCAGTTATACTGCCTGATGGGCAGATAATACCATCAGGACCACCCAGCCCCCACCCCAGGAATGTTCACGGCAGAGTTACCACTGGCATTTTGACAGATGGACACAATCACCACCATGGCTATAAAATTCAGCCCTGTGTCTTTTATCTGGTAGCTCTGTGGATTTGTCAGGGATAAGAGAGGAGAAATGTTTACATCTGATTCTTGTCACTGTTGCATCCACTTTCCAGTTTTCAAGGATCCGAAACCGTAGAAAATGGATACAGGAGTAGGCCATTCGGCCTTCAAGCCCGAAGTGTTTGTTTCCAGCCTAAAACATTGACTAAAGGGAATCGTTTTATGATTTCTGATACATCTGGTCAATAGCTAATCTCCAAATGGATGTAAGTTACAAACTGTTCCTCTCTTTACTCAACCTCTCCTTAATAACTTTCCATTTTCCATTGCAGGTTGGTTGTGTGGCATTTCATATTAAACACTGTAAGGATTTTTCCAATACCTGTATCCTTTTTCCCAGCTAGAGGCCGGACAATGCTCATTCTGTTCTCCAGGTAGTTGAAAGACCGGGGCCGGATTCTCCAGTCCCGCCCATGGCTGGGATTCTCCAGTCCCGCTGCAGTGAATGGAGATTTTGCTGAGCACCACATTCTCCGTTCTCGCTGGCAGCAGCAGTGAGGCGTGAACATCCGGAGAATTCCGGCCGTGGTTTTGAAGCTCCTTTCTCTCTGATGGTCGAGTGAGGTGGATCTTGTTAAACTCGGTTTTAATCCGTGGCATGCAGGTGAAAATCCCAGTAGTTCCAATATGTCACCAGCAAGAGTGGTTGAGGTTCAGAAAGGGGATTAATCCAAGGTCCAACTAGATGGAGCAATGGGAATGGTAGAGTTAACATTCTGGGGGGGAGAGTTTGGTGAAATGAGCCGTCTCCTAGTAAATTGATCTCCTGATCTTGCAGTGCTTGATTTGATTTATTATTGTCACATGTATTGGGATAGGATGAAAAGTATTGTTTCTTGCGCGTTAAACAGACAAAGCATACCATTCATAGAGTACATGGGGAGAAGGAAAGGAGAAGGTGCAGAATGTAGTGTTACAGTCATAAGGTGTAGAGAAAGATCAGATTAATATAAGGTAGGTCCATTCAAAAGTCTGATGGCAGCAGGGAAGAAGCTGTTCTCGAGTCGGTTGGTACGTGTCCTCAGATTTTTGTATCTTTTTCCAGACGGAAAAAGGTGGAAGAGAGAATGTCCGGGGTGCGTGGGGTCCCTAATTATGCTGGCTGCTTTTCCCAAAGCAGCGCTAAGTGTAAACGGAATCAATGGGTGGGAGGCTGGTTTGCGTGATAGACTGGGCTATGTTCACAATAAGATAATATAAGGTAGGTCCATTCAAAAGCACCTGGGGGTTCATGTACGTGGACCTTTGAAGGTGGCAGGACATATTGAGGGAGCAGTTATCAAAACACATGGGATCTTTCACCACTAAAAATGTCAGTGGAGCGCGAGGCAGTCAAGGCCATGAACAATTGAGCCAAGTGACGCCAACTGCAGGTGTGATCAGTCAGAGCAGAACCAACAGCGCCAACCGCAGGTGGGAGGAATACACAACTTGTCCCATGAATGGAGATTGGTTTGGGTGGCTGGCTGAGTGACTCCCGCCCTGTTTCACAAGCTCGATTTTCAGTGGTTTTCTTTAAGTGGTTCAAATTGCAGTGGTTCTGAAAAAGAGAATGCAGCTGATTGTCCGGATCAGCGTGGGCAAAATCATCAAGTGCACCATGCCACACCACATCAAAGAGCTCTTGAAGATGAAAAAGTCAAAAATCCTTGTTCCCTTCGAAGAAGTGAAATACTTTTGTGTTGAGGTACAGTATAGAACTGACTGAGTGGAAGGGAAACAAAAGGGGGCGATCTTACCGCTTGTACCACCAGTCGATTGGCGCGGTGAATGGGTAAGATCGGACGCGAGGTAAAAATAGGGTTCGCACTCGATTTTTCACCTCTCGCGATCTTACAATCACAGAATTGCCGATGAAATCGGCTTTGCGCCCTTCATTTGTTAATTTAAGTATAATTAATGAGCCCGGGACGCTATCGCCCAGGCTCACTTGCTCTTACCTGCTTGTCAGTCCAAGGTCCTTACCAGCGAGGATCACGTATCATCCCCACCAACAGAGACCAGGTGTGATGGCCTCACTAGTGGGACCAGAGGCCGTTAAAGTCCCCCTGGCTGATCAGGGACAGGGCCAAGCAGTCTTTCAATCTTGCAAGCTTTACACAATGCCAGCATATCACTGCCAGCCTGGCACCCTGGCACTGCCCACTGGGTATGGACAGTGCCAAGGGGGCGGGGCCTGAGGGAGGCTGATGGGGTTGGGCCCATTTCGGGTGGAGCGGGGGAGAGGAGGTGGGGAGGGCAAGCTCTGTGGTGGGGGGAGGGAGGGGAGTACTCTGCATCAGGAGGGGGTAATAACCAGGACAGCGATTGGGGGGGGGGGGTGATGGGTGATGTCTGGGGCGGCGATTTGAGTTTGGGGATCGTCACTGTCCGGGGTGGTGAACAGGAAGGGTGGGGAGCAGCAATGTCGGGGGATGATAGGGGTAGGGATCGGTGATTTCTGGGGCAGTGATCAGGGAGGTGGGGGCTTTGTCTGAGGGGGTGGGCGAGATCGGGGGAAATCAGAGCATCTGCACCATGGCGCCCCTAGAGTTCAGCAACCGGCTTCCTGAGGAGAATAGGCTGTGCCCCCTCCCTCTACTGGCAAGAATCACATCTAGGTTCTTTTATTTTTGAAGTGCCATACGAGTGAAACTGAGAGCTCGCCCAAATAAGCAGCGCGATTCTCTCCCGCCTTCATGCTAAATTGCTACTTAGAATTTTTTGGTAAGATCACCTCCAAAAGTCAATGTTTTTGTTTGGCCTCTACAACTCTCACTCTCTGCTAGGTTCCCAGAGAGAAGAATGATGAGAGGAACAAGATCTCTATAGAGCTATTGGCGATTGAAAGACTGTCAGAATCTCAGAGACTCCTGGGGCGAACCTATCTACATCTGTTTGATGTTGTTCGGGTAAGTCTGTTCACAGAGTTAGCATCAATTGCACTATCTGAGGTGGGAAGGAATCTGGTGAGGAAGCTTCGAGAATTTGGTCTGTGCAACTAACTCCTTACATGCTATAGAATCATAGAATCCTACAGTGCAGAAGGAGACCCTTCCACCCACCGACCACAATCCCATCCAGGCCCTATCCCCATAACCCCATGCATTTACCCTAGCTAGTCCCCCTGACACTAAGGGCAATTCAGCATGGCCAATCTGCCTAACACTAACGCTGTGGGTGGTTTGCATAATGTAGTCTAATCCACACTGATTCCTGTGTACACATCACCCCACTGACTCCCAGTCCAGCAATCCCTCAAATTTAAAATTAGCATCCTCATTCTCAAATCTCGCCAAGGTGTGGCCCCTCTCGAATTCCCTCACTCAACCTCTCTGCACTTCCTTGCCCTTTTCCCCTTTAAGATGCTGATTAAAACCTACCTCATTGGTCAAGCTTTCGATCACCTGTCATAATCTTTCCTTTGGTGCTACAGTGAAAAATGTGATCTGATAAGGATCTTGCAAAACACCTTGAGGTGTTAAAGGTGCTATATAAATGCAAGTTGTTGTTACACGGGCCTCCGTGATCTCTCGGCGGGTTGCTCACGCAAGCGGCTGAGCCGTGCAAACTCGGACAGTCTGTTCCAATTCCTGAGTAACATTGCATTAGCCAAGTGAACTTGAGACCGTGGAGGTGGCGTCAAAACATCTGGGCTTGGTGGCGACAAGAGGGTTTGACAAAGTGGACTAGAGTCTTGGTTCTGAGCTGCCAGCCTTGTCAAAGTGCTGCTGTGTGGAGAGCAGACAAGGACACGATCCATCAAAACTCAAACATGGGTAATGGGTGTTTGGACAAGGTCACCAGAGATCCCAGTTTGCTCTTGGAACCATTACAAAGTCAGAGAGCTAGTGCTGTCGGGTAGAGGGAGACGGGGAAAAATTTGGTGAGGAGACGGTGCATTTGATGGTTCTCTCGTCCTGTCCATGGTCACCAAACTGGCCTTGTCCTGGTTCTCACTGCTCACTGTCTGGAGCAGAACAGATGGAGAGAAGCAAAGATGCCCAGGTGTGCCAGGCCACTGGCAGAGGGAGTGTCCTTGGCCACCTCATGATCTGTGTCTGATCAGAAATACATGAAGGAGGAGGCACTCACCTTTAATTCACGTTCCATCCTCGTGTGTTAAGATCCTCTGAAAAGGGTTCAGAGTCTGTGGATATTTCAGGTTACAACATGCTGGATCCATCAACACTCTATGGCATCACGCCACGCCAAGCACTAATTCTCATTCAAACCCAAGTTAAATTTGGGATGTTCAGTTCTGGGCCATATACTTTAGAAAGGATATGTTGGCTTTGGAGAGAACGCAGTGTCAATCTAGCCTAATGATAACTGGACTTGCTGGGTTAAATGATACGGAGCGGTTACACAAGCTGTAATTCCCTGGATTGAGAAGATTCAGAGGGGATTTGATCAAAGTTTTCAAGATGCTAATGGGAACAGAGAGGGTGGGTGGAGAGAAACTAATCCCTGGGTTTGGGTGTCTAGAACGAAGGGACATAGTCTAAACTTAGAACCAGACCTTTCAGGGATGAAACACAGAGAATTTGGAACTCCCGTCTGCAAAGGACTGTTGATGTTAGATCAATTAATTTAAAATCTGTTTTTAATAGTTTTTGGTTAGTCAAAGAGATGAGGGATATGAGGCAAAGGCAGGTACATACAGGTACGTGGCAGATTGGACCTCACTGAATAGTGATGGAACAGGCTCAAGGAGCTGAATGGCCTCCTTCTGTTCCTATGACCATACTCAGTGCTCCATCTGAGCAAATCAATCACATTGGACCATGTGTAATTATCTCCACGTCGACAATGAATTCTGGGTCATGCACACGGTCATTATTATTTATTTAGGCTCTTTCTAATTGGGGTCTGCTCACAATGGTCTTCCCTTTCTTCCCTCCTTTATTGACGGCCCTCACATGTCTGAATTTCTATCTAAACCTCTCAGTCTCTCCATCTCTATCTCCTCATTTGAGACACTCCTTAAACCCTACTTCTGTGTTCAGCTGTCCTGGTATCTCCCCTTTCATCTGAAGATCAATTGATTTGTTTCTTGCCTGAATCAGTCTCTGCAAAATGCTTTGGGAATGTGTTTTTCTCTGTTGAATGTGCTATGTTAGTACGTGTTGTTGTGGCGTGGAGCAGTCATTGACGGGTCTGTTTGTCTTTCAGCAAGTTTCAATCACAGACACATATGAACTGGGGATCAAGAATCTGGTAAGTGTTAAGATAAGGTGACTGGGGTAAGAGAGGCTGAAGATCGAGGCTGAAGATTGAGGCTGAGGAATGTGTACATAACATCACTCACAGACTGAGGGCTGCATCTCCCCTCATCAATCTAATGTTGGCTGAGTTTAAATGAGAGAATCCTGCTTAAAACTCAGGTTGATTTTCCTTCAGCTAACAGAGGAAACACCCCGTGTGTTTCTGAGAAAGACTATGTACAACTACCACACAGAATGACTTTCACATTGGCTGTCCATGCTCTGGGGCTGCCCAACCTTCCAGGACTCCCCTGGAACCTCTAGGAGTTGGATGTTAATCTCTGAATAGTGCTGAGGGTAACCCAGGAGACAACTCCAAGGGACACTCAAACCAAGTTGTGTATTTTTCCTCCATTTTGTTTTGTTTTTTAATTATACAAATCTTGGAGATGGGGGGGAAGGAAAGGAGGTTTGACAGAGAGTCAAAGATCATCCAATCCAGTAATAAAGAGTCATATCCCAATGGGTGTGGGAGGACAGCGTGTCAGGATGAGGCTGGACCAATGGCTGTGCAAGGGGGGGGGGGGGGAGGAGGGGGGGCGGCAGGATGGTCAGAGAAGGAAGGTCATGTGATGGAGCCTCCAGGAATGTGTTCTATCAGAGTTGACAACCCTAGGCTGCTCGATCAGCCCAGAAAAGGAATGAGGGCTCAAGTTAGAGATGCATAAATATCAGAGAAAGTGTGACAGGTCAAGCTGAGAGAGGGGAAGAGAGAGATGGGGCAAGAGAGGGAGTAGATAGAGATAGAAAGAAAAAGAGGGAGAGAAAGAAAAGTTCATCCCAATCACCGTTCCTTCACAGTCGCTTGGTTAAAATCCTGGAATTCCCTCCCTAGCGACATTGTGGGTCAACCCACAACAGACTGCAGCAATTCAAGAAGGCAGCTCACCATCACCACCTCAAGGGCAACTAGGGATGAAGAATAAATGCTGGCCAGCCAGCGACGCCCATGTCCCACAAATGAATTTTTAAAGATCATCTGGGGGGGGGATTGAAGTTCCCAGGGGTGTCGAGTTTGCTGTTGAGTCTCTCATAGCTTTTGAATTGTTCAGTGTGAATGATATAACTATTGGACCATGTGAGAACTTTCTCATAATAGGTTAATTGAGACTTGCTTACCCAATTAGTTAGAGCCAAACCTCTAGTTCTCATACACGGTGAAATTAAAGGAGATTCTCTGATATCAGGTTATGTTGATAAAACAATTGGAAGCCTGGTTTTCAGGACCCCTCCTCGATACTCTGTCGAAACCCCTCTTCATTCACACACGGCATTGTCAGTGTGTGGTGACCTCATTCTTCTTTCACACTGAGGCTATTTTGATTGGATGACAGCTGATGATCCCTTGCCTCTGAGTCAGGTGGTCATTGGTTCAGGCCCCACTGGGGAGACCGGTGGATGCAATCTGGGTTGACATTGCTGAGAGAGTGCTGCACTGTTGGAGGTGCTTTCTTCAGAGGAGACATTAAGGCCACACCTGCCTGCACTGGAGGGTGTAATGGATTCTGTGGCAGTATGTTAAAGCAGAACAGAGGAGCTCTCTTGATTAATGCTTAACCTCTCAACCAATATCACCAGAAAGAGATTATATCGCCATTCATCTCATTCCTGTTTGTGTGGGATCTTGCTGTGCACAAATTAGCTGCCATGTTTCCCGACATGCAACAGTGACCACCCCTTAGAGGTACTTTAGGGATGTGAAGCAGCTTACAATGTCTGGGGTGGTGTGAAAGGCGCTATATAGATACACATCCTGGTATTTCTTCCTTTAAGATGAGTTTCTGTGAAGTTGAGTTGAATAATCCTGTGTGGTTAAATTTTTCAGCATGTTTGCAGTCTTCATATATCGATAGACTTTGCCTATGGCTATTTTGGATATGGGTTCTCGAATCAGGTAAGGTCACTTTACATTGAGGCTGCCTAGATCATACACTGCTCTATATTGAACTGTGTGTGGCTAATCTCACTTTGTGCATTTTCTGTCTCCTGTTTAAGTATTCCCCATTGCTAATTCCTTGGCATTATTCACTTGTTTCTCTTTATATTTAATCTGAGCACGGTTCCTTTTCAACTCTAGAATTTGTTTTTTATTCCCCGTCCTTGTTCTCAACATTTTCATCTTCTGTTCTGTGGAATTTTGTAAACTCCCTCGCCAGCTGAAGCCATTGGAAAATGAGAAGCAGAAAATCCTGGAGAAATCGCTCTTCCTCCGAATTCCTCCCCTGGAGAACAGGAAGGACCAGGTGCAGTAAGTAGAATCTTCACTCAGTTCCATTGCATGGAAAGATCCCACTCTTCGATTGCTCGAATCATAGAATCATAGAAACCCTACAGTGCAGAAGGAGGCTATTCGGCCCATCGAGTCTGCATCGACCACAATCCCACCCAGGCCCTACCCCCACATATTTTATCCACTAATTCCTCTAACCTACGCATCTCAGGACTCTAAGGGGCAATTTTTAACCTTGGCCAATCAACCTAACCTGCACATCTTTGGACTGTGAGAGGAAGTCGGAGCACCCGGAGGAAACCCACGCTTGATGGGGTTGTGAATGTTGTGCAGCGCAGTGGAAACAGGAACATGGTTTATTTTTGTGTCTCATGGAGATGGCCATTTTTAAGTTTATTTATTAGTGTCACAAGTAGGCTTACGTTAACACTGCAATGAAGTTACTGTGAAAATCCCCTAGTTGCCACACTCCTGTTCAGGTACACTCGGAGAATTTAGCCTGGCCAATGCACCTAACCAGCACGTCTTTCGGACTGTGGGAGGAAACCCACGCAGACACGGGGAGAACGTGCAGACTTCACAGTCACAAGGAATCGAACCCAGGTCCTTGGCGCTGTCCCCCCCCCACCCCAATTGTTTTCTCGACATCAGAGAATGGAGAGCTCCACTGCCTAGAAAGACAAAGGACAGCAGCTGCATGGAAACACCAGCCACTTGGTGCATGATCCTAGCTTGGATCCATCGTGGCTGCAAGGTCAATATCCTGGTGTTCCCTTCCCCAACAGCACAGTGGCAGCACCATCACCACATTGACTGCAGTGAGTCAATAAGAAGGTCTACCCACACCGCCCTCTCCCCCTGCTGTTTCTCAAGGGACAGCTGATGATGGGACACAAGTGGCAGCCTTGCCAGCGACGCCCATAACCCAAGAATGTCATTTTAATGAACAAAGGTCCTGTGCAGGATCCAGCCGGTGAACACATACAATTTCTGGGTGGCAGACCTTCCCTCTCTCACATTAGTTCCTTCTTAGCCGAGGAATTCAATGCCCTGCTGCCTCTGATTTCTATCATCTTCCTGAGAGATGATTTACAGCCTCAGGGATTGAGGAAACTGAGCTGAATGATGGCGATTGAGTGACAGAAAGGGATGAGAGGGTAGAATGGTGATGTGACGCTGAGCAAATGGGGCCTAAATTCTCTGGAGTTTCAAAGCGACAGAGAGCTGGAGGCATCAGACTCCTTCAGACTGATGTGGATTATCGACTATCAAAAGGAGAGGGTTTAGTTGACCAACTGGGGGCTATGGTAATCTTTCTTTGTCTTTTTTTTTTGCAGCAACGTGATTACCTACCAGCCCATGCCGTACCCAGCCTTCCTGCCTGAGGAACTCCAAGTGACTGTCGGTAGGGAGAGGGAGCCTGTGTTACCCGAGTCAACAGAGGAACTGAAAAGAGTGCCCAGAAAAGTCTTGCAGCTCATGAAATCAAGAAAAAGGCAAGTCCTCTTTTATTTATCTTTTCCTTCATTCTTTCATGCGACGTGGGCATCGCTGGCAAGGCCAGCATTTGTTACCCATCTTTAATTGCCCTTGAACTGCGGGCAGAGCGTTAACCACATTGCAGTGGGTTTGGAGTCACATATAGGCCAGACCGGGTAAGGAAGGCAGATTTCCTTCCCTAAAGGACATTAGTGAACCAGATGGGTTTTTACAACAATCAATGATGGTTCCAAGTGTTACGACTGGTCCCCAGCTGAGGCTCCTCTAATCTGTTAACGCGACAAAGTTCCCTCAATGTGTTATCATCCAGCTGGGATACTCCCAAATTGTTTTGCTCCTGGTGAGGAGGGATGAACTGTCTCCCTTTCTTTATTCAACTCTCCTCATCTGGTCGCAACAAGATTAATCTAAAGAGAATCCCTTTTTGCAGATACCTTTTCCTAGTCCCAGTATTTATGTTTTGAAAAGAGTGTATTTAACTAGGCTCGCTCGAGTTACATACAAAGTGAGTTTATTAACTATTAAAGGCAAGGAAATGGTAAAACACACACACACACATATAGATTAGAATGAGAATTGAGTTCAAAGTAAGTAAAACAAAACATGCTAAACAGTCCTGGACTCGTGAGGTATAGATGATTGTACATTGTGGATGTCATGATTCGAGATTCCACCAGCACTGACGTCAGCAAGCAAATAGTTGGTTTCAAAATTCCAGTGTTCTACAGTTTGATGGACACACACGCACAAATTTGGGACAGCTTTTCAGCTGGCTTTAATCCCAGTTTTTGCATATTTTTGGAAGGCGAAATCCATAAATCCATCTCGACACAATGCATAGGATATCTCTTGATGCGATGATGCTCATCTCTCATGAACTCCCATTGTCTCCACCTGAGATGACAATTAGTTTCTCTATGTTTTAGTTGGACTTTTGCCTGGAAACGGGGTGTGATTCCATTGTGTCTCTCAGGGTATCACCCACCAGCTAATGACCGACTTTACATCCTCAATCATCTTTGGCTTGTATGTCCATTTCCAAAAGCTCACCAGTCTTATTAAAAGTTCAATATTGCTAGATCTAATTCAATGTTTTTCCCTCTTTATTAGGACACATGGTCAGTATTATTGAGCCCAGCTTTCAATTCCAGATTTATTAACTGAATTTAAATTCCAGCAGCTGCCGTGGTGGGTGTTGAACCCATGTCCCCAGACCATTAGCCTGGGGTTCTGGATTGCTAATCCAGTGACTCCACCATTGCTTCCTTTGTTCTTATGTGTAGAAAGCAGCTGGGATCACAGAGTGTCCCTAATGCTCTCTGCTCCACTGCAAAAGGCCGTATGATATTGTGAATTCAACTAATAGATTGAGTGAATAGTAAGGGACAGGAACTCATTCTGTGACTAAAGGGGTCATGTCTGGAAAGTTCCTTTCAATGGGAAATTTGTAGGAAGTTTATGGGAAGGGTGGGAGTCATTCCGCAAGGATGGGCAGCATTGGAACTGGAATGGAGCAAATGAACTGGCAAAGTGGATAAATAGGAAAGTGAACTCTAACTAAAGGAGGGAGCAAGTAGAAAAGATACATGAGGTAAATATACAAATAGAAAGGAATTTCGCAAGGAGGAATATGTAAGAGATAAAGAAAATGGAGAATTAAATGCTTCTGGGATAACTTAATCACCATTGTGAGTTTCTGTTCATTGTGTTTGTTTGGAGACCTTTGAAGGTATAGGTTGAGAGGCAATCAATTTAAAACTGAGCTGAGGAGGAACTACTTCTCGCAGAGGGTGGTGAATTGGTGGAACTCGCTGCCCCATCGCGCGGTGGAGTCTGAATCATTGAATGGTTTCAAGAAGGAGATAGATATATATCTGATTTTTAAAAAAAGGGATATGGGGAACAGGTGGGGAGGTGGATTTGAGACCAGGGAGAGATCAGCCACGATCTGATTGAATGGCGGAGCAGGCTCGAAGGGCTGAATTTGCCGACTCCTGCTCCTAATTCCCATGTTCCTATGAATTGGCTGTTTTTAGACACATCAGCAACATTAGCAACATTTTTAAACTCTTATTTAAAAACTCCCTGTGGCCTGCACACTCAGCATGTAAGAGCTGCCAGAGGACTCTAAATAAACTTAAGTTGTTTGTCCTTCGTCATCTTTTCCATACATTCCAGTAACTCTACATGGTGTCAGGAGCTGGCTGAAATGGCATAAGGACTTCTCCATATCGATCCACTCATATTCAACAAAAACACCACCAACTACTGGTGGTTTGCAAAAGAATGGCCCCCTCAACTGTCATATAATCCCTACAGTCCCAAAACAGGCCATTCGGCCCATCGAGCCTGCACCAACAACAATCCCACCCAGGCCTGTAATTTACCCACTAATTCCTCTGACACTAAGGGGCAATTTAGCACGGCCAATGCACCTAACCCGCACATCTTTAGCGTGTGGGAAGAAACCGGAGCACCCGGAGGAAACCCACGCAGACACAGGGTCAACATGTGGACTCCATACAGATGGTCACCCAAGTGGGGAATTGAACCCGGGTCCCTGGCACTGTGAGGCAGCAGTGCTAACCACTGTCATGCCTGATAAATCAATGAAGCTACAAGCATTCACAGACCCTGAGGCATCCAAAAGATTTTAATCCTTTGTCCTCCAAAGGGAGGAGGACCCTGAGGTACTATTAAATAGATTTGAACAGCGATATGAAACAGTAAAAGATGTCATTTTGGAGAGACGTTTTTAACACCAACGAGTCGGTACAATCACATGCCTCGCCTTTGCAAATTGTGGTGAAAATGTGTGTGTGTGTTTGGTACAGAGCGATGCTGTGAACAAGCAGTTGCTCCAAGAAAAAAAACCACTCATTAGAATCCATCACGAATATCTGCCGGCTAAATGAACAGTCGGAAAAAAGCATCTCAGAATGAAGGAGCACCACAGAAGTTTCCTCGGAATGGAACACAAACTGCCATGGCCAGCACTCACAAAACAGAAATGCACACTTCGCATTTAATAAACGTAACACCTGTGGCAAATGGAATCACTTTGCCAAGTGTTGCAGGTCCAAGCCACAGCAACTTGCCACTGCCACAAGTCACATTGCAACTGGCTACCCATAGAAGAACAAGCAGTCTATTCATAGAATCCCTCCAGTACAGAAGGAGGCCATTCAGCCCTTCAAGTCTGCACCAACAGACTATCCCACCCAGACCCTAGCCCCATAATCCCATGTATTTAACCTCCTAATGTCCCTGGAATTAAGGGGCAATTTAACATGGCCAATGCACCTAACCAGCACATCTTTGGACTGTGGGAGGAAACCCACGCAGACATGGGAAGAACGCGCAGACTCCGCACAGACAGTCACCCAAGCGGGAATCAAACCCGGGTCCCTGGCGCTGTGAGGCAGAAGTGTTAACCAATGGAAATTTGTTATGTTTGGAGAAGATTTGAATCATAGAATCCCTACAATGCAGGAGCAGGCCATTTGGCCCATCAAGTTTGCACCGACTCTCCGAAAGAGTATCTTGCTAACCACTGTGCCACCATGCCACCCAAAATATATTTTTTATTGAATTCAAATTCCACCATCTGCCGTGACGGGATTCGAACTCGGGTCCTCAGAATCTCTCCAAGGTTCGGAACGCAAACAGTGTAAATGAGCTGGAGATAAATCAAAATGACCAGAGCACTAAGCCTCTCAAAACATTCTGCTGTAGAGGTGTTGGCTTTAAACTTAGAATGTTTACTAGAGCAATGCAAAGTTCAGAGTCAAAATTGACATCGGAGCAAAATGCAATGTTTGGTTGAAGCTGTTTCTGCAGGTAATCGAGCCCTGGATCATACGTGCAGCAGCTCCATGGCATCAGTAGGAAAGGATTGATCGCAATGTCAAAAGTGTTCCCCCAAGACAGACTGATGCTGCTTGGCCAGATGTTCAGCATCCTCACTTCTCTGTAGAGGCACTGCACCCAGTAACTCCTCCAGTAACTCCAGGGGTGGAAGCACCAAAGCTTAGGGCATGGGAAGCCATGTACTGGGGCGTAGAGAGGGAAGTGTCCAGATGTGCATCATGCACCGCACTCAAGCCAAATAACTACTGCATCACCATGAGGTCCCAGAGCTTCTATGGTTGCTCACAGCAACAGATATAATTGAATGGAATTAGCACCTGATCCTTGTCGACTCAGACTGGGATTAAGTCAACTATCTGTCCGACCTGAAGAGTACCACAGCGATTGGAAAGCTGAAGAGACATTTCACTACATGTGGCATGTCCCAGACGATGATGACGGTCTAACACCCGGCAGTTTGTTTCCAGGGTGTTCAAGGACTTTGAACACATTGCAAGCAGCGTCCTTTCCTACAGTCAAATGGTTTGGCAGCACACTTACCAAAGCACCTCTTCGAAAAAAGCTTCAGTGACTTACACAGACTTCTAAGCCATACTGCTCAATCTGCAAAATTTGCTAAGATAGGGTTTGCCCTCATCAACACAGGGAATGTGCTACAGACGTACCCGAACCATGTTCCCTGTCACTAAGGTCCTTCTGCAATAGCAAATGTGGCTGGAGCCCTCATGCAACGATACAAAGAGGGTTCTGGAACTGGGTCAAACAGTCAGAAAGTAGACCACACATAGCATGACTAACTGGCGGTGGTACACAGCCACCCCTTCCCACTCCCCAACCAAACAGCTGTGTGGTTGCCTCTTGCCTCAGATGGTGCTTTCCACATCAGGAACCGGCAGCGTTTGTTACAGGTACCACACCCAGCATCAGTAACCGCCACAGGGCTTGACACATCGAGTCCACAATCTGCGTCCGCTGCACTGGTGGAGTTGAAGGCCCCTCTGGACAGCAGCCAGTGTGCATACCCCAGGCACACCCAATGCCATCCACCCTGTGGGCAACAGTCCAGGTACATCTCGAGCACAAACAGCTGCACACACCAGATGCCTGAGCAGACCAAACCCAGGCTCAAGGACTGTGTACGGACTTGGTGTGTATATGGACATTTTTTTTTGAAAGGGAGGGTGGGTGGGGAAGTGACATAGAACATAGAACAGTACAGCACAGAACAGGCCCTTCGGCCCACGATGTTGTGCCGACCTTCGTCTGAAACCAAGATCAAGCTATCCCACTCCCTACCATCCTGGTGTGCTCCATGTGCCTATCCAATAACCGCTTAAATGTTCCTAAAGTGTCTGACTCCACTATCACTGCAGGCAGTCCATTCCACACCCCAACCACTCTCTGCGTGAAGAACCTACCTCTGATATCCTTCCTATATCTCCCACCATGAATCCTATAGTTATGCCCCCTTGTAATAGCTCCATCCACCCGAGGAAATAGTCTTTGAACGTTCACTCGATCTATCCCCTTCATCATTTTATAAACCTCTATTAAGTCTCCCCTCAATCTCCTCCGCTCCAGAGAGAACAGCCCCAGCTCCCTCAACCTTTCCTCATAAGACCGACACTCCAAACCAGGCAGCATCCTGGTAAATCTCCTCTGCACTCTTTCCAGCGCTTCCACATCCTTCTTATAGTGAGGTGACCAGAACTGCACGCAATATTCCAAATGCGGTCTCACCAAGGTCCTGTACAGTTGCAGCATAACCCCACGGCTCTTAAACTCCAACCCCCTGTTAATAAAAGCTAACACACTATATGCCTTCTTCACAGCTCTATCCACTTGAGTGGCAACCTTTAGAGATCTGTGGATATGGACCCCAAGATCTCTCTGTTCCTCCACAGTCTTCAGAACCCTACCTTTGACCCTGTAATCCACATTTAAATTTGTCCTACCAAAATGAATCACCTCACATTTATCAGGGTTAAACTCCATTTGCCATTTTTCAGCCCAGCTTTGCATCCTATCTATGTCTCTTTGCAGCCTACAACACCCCTCCACCTCATCCACTACTCCACCAATCTTGGTGTCATCAGCAAATTTACTGATCCACCCTTCAGCCCCCTCCTCTAAGTCATTAATATAAATCACAAAGAGCAGAGGACCAAGCACCGATCCCTGCGGCACTCCGCTAGCGACCTGCCTCCAGTCCGAAAATTTTCCATCCACCACCACCCTCTCTCTTCGATCAGATAGCCAGTTACCTATCCAATCGGCCAACTTTCCCTCTATCCCACACCTCCTTACTTTCATCATAAGCCGACCATGGGGGACCTTATCAAACGCCTTACTAAAATCCATGTATATGACATCAACCGCCCTACCTTCATCAACACACTTAGTTACCTCCTCAAAAAATTCTATCAAATTTGTGAGGCACGATTTGCCCTTCACAAATCCGTGCTGACTATCCCGGATTAATCCGCATCTTTCTAAATGGTCGTAAATCCCATCCCTAAGGACCTTTTCCATCAATTTACCAACCACCGAAGTCAGACTAACCGGTCTATAATTACCAGGGTCATTTCTATTCCCTTTCTTAAACAGACATGTTGGGCTTTGCGCCAGGTTTGGCGGTCGAGGTTTGTGCTCTGTACATTGTAAATAGTTAATGTTTTGTTACTGCCATCCAACATTGTCACACGCATGTGGGTTGTCCCAACTAACATGGGGAAAATGTGGACTGTGTGTTCATATGTACACTGTGATGACTTGTACACAGGAAGTGACGTGCCGGTACACACACTCAGCATGTAAGAGCTGCTAAGGGACTCTAAATAAACCGTTTCAGTGGTTAGTCCTTGGTCACCATTTCCATACACTAGCAACTTTACACTTCTCAAAACAAACACAATCCAAACATGTGTATGTTAGGTGGATTGACCATGGTAAATTGCCCCTTAGTGTCTCAACGTGTGTAGGTTAGGTAGATTACTAGGGTAAACGTGTAGGGTTATGGGGATAAATAGGATGCTCTCTCGGAGAGTCAGTGCAGACTTGATAGGCCGAATGGCCTCCTTCTGCACTGTAGGGATTCTAAAATTAGCTTCTATAGCTAATTGCTCTTGGATTCCTGGCTACAATCATAGAAATCATAGAAACCCTACAGTACAGAAAGAGGCCATTCGGCCCATCGAGTCTGCACCGACCACAATCCCACCCAGGCCCTACCCCCATATCCCTACATATTTTACCCACTAATCCCTCTAATCTACGCATCCCAGGACACTAAGGGGCAATTTTAGCATGGCCAATCAACCTAACCCGCACATCTTTGGACTGTGGGAGGAAACCGGAGCACCCGGAGGAAACCCACGCAGACACGAGGAGAATGTGCAAACTCCACACAGACAGTGACCCAAGCCGGGAATCGAACCCAGGTCCCTGGAGCTGTGAAGCAGCAGTGCTAACCACTGTGCTACCGTGCCGATGTAGAAACATCTCCGACTGACACAGTCTCATTGCTGTCCACTTAAAAAAAAACGTTGGCCATTTACTGTTGTCACGGTGACACAGTGGTTAGCACTGCCACCCCACAGCACCAGGGACCCAGGTTTGATTCCAGCCTCGGGCCATTGTCTGTGCGGAGTTTGCACGTTCTTTCCATGTCTGCGTGGGTTTCCTTCGGGGGCTCCGGTTACCTCCCGCACTCCAAAGATGTGCGGGTTAGGTAGATTGGCCACGGCAAATTGCCCCTTAGTGTGGGGGACTAGCTAGGGTAAATGCATGGGTTACAGGGATGGGGCCTGGAGGGGGATTGTTGTTGGTGCAGACTCGATGGGCCAAATGGCACTTCAGGGATTCTCTGATTATGTTGTCTCATCAGGAGAAGGAGCAGGCTAAAGCTTACACTTACACTCAGATACAAAGTAACTTGCTTTCTGTGTCTTATCAAAGTGAGCCTCCAATCCTGAAAGGACAGAAACTAGAAGCAGGAGTAGGCCATGTGGCCCTTCGAGCCTGCTCCGTCATTCATTTTGATCATGGTTGATCATCGAATTCAATATCCTGATCTGACCACCTCCCCATATCTCTTGATCTCTCTAGCCCCAAGAGCTATATCTAATTAATTCTTGAAATCCGACAACGTTTTGGCCTCAACTACTTTCTGTAGTTGTGAATTCCACACATTCACCACTCTTTGGGTGAAGAAATTTCTCCTAACCTCAGTCCTAAAAGATTTCCCCCTTATCCTCAAGCTATGACCCCCTAGTTCTGGACTCCCCCGCCATCGGGAACATTCTTTCTGAATCGACCCTGTCAGTTTGAGAGTGTGAGCCTGTCCAATCTTCCATTTTCAGACTGGATCAACTACGGCAAGAGTACAATGAGAAGAAAACACAAGAACAGCGGATCGAATTCTTGGAACACCTAATTCTAAAGAAAGTGGGGAGATCTCGAAAAATGCTGAGGTCAGAGAGGAGGATGAAGGTGAGATTCACATTCTCAGCGATTGGACGAAACTGAATGTTTGCTCAAAGGCTGCACACAAGACGGATCAAATCCCCCTTCAGTCACATTGGAGTGAAGGTGATTCTTGTCTGCCAGTTATGCATAAAGCCCGATTTTAACCATTTCAGGCTAGCAGTGGGTGCGGGATGGCCTGAAATCCCACTGGTGTTGCTAATAAAATAGAATTGTCCTGGAGTCTCCAGGAATTCAGGATTAATGTCCAGGATACTGCTGCCAGCAACCAGAAGGGTGGCACGGTGGCACAGTGATTAGCACTGCTGCCTCTCAGCGCCAGGCACCCAGGTTTGATTCCAGCCTCGGGTGACTGTTTGTGTGGAGTTTGCACTTTCTCCCCGTGTCTGCGTGGGTTTCCTCTGGGTGCTCCGGTTTCCTCCCACACTTCAAAGATGTGTGGGTTAGGTTGATTGGTCTGCTAAATTGACCCTCAGTGTCAGGGCAGCTAGCTAGGGTAAATGCGTGGGGTTATGGGGATAGGGCCTGGGTGGTATTGTGGTTGGTGCCGATTCATTGGGCCCAATGGCCTCCTTCTGCACTGTAGGGATTCTAAGATTGGACCAGAAGAACAAACATCAAGGTGTTTAATATGTCTTTAAACATTTTTGTTTATTACTTTCTGTGATTTGGTTTAGATTTTTGTTTGATTGCACTCTTGTGAGATAGCTCAGGATGTTTCACTGCAGCACTATATAAATGCAAGTTGTTATTGTAATTATCAGAATATTGGAGATGGGGACAAAAGAACGAGAGAGAAGACTCATCCATTTGAGTCATTGGGAGTCTGTTTAATGTCGGATTGTGGGGAGGTGCTCTCTGACACCAGACATTGATAGATGCCCCCCCTCCTCCCCCACTGTATTCCAGTGGGATGGGACCAATCAGAGATGATAACAGGCAGGGCAGTATGGGGGCTGCCTATTGGCCACAACTCCCCACCGCTGCCCAATGGCCTCAAATACAGCTGGTGCCTCATTGGTCCTCAATGCCAAGAGGCCGATTGGTTCTGATGGTGAAACGGTTCTCCGCCTTGATTGGCAGGTATCGGGTGTAAATGTGGAGTGTCGGCTTCCCATTTTAACCATAAAGACATGGCGGGTAAGGACTCTTAGCTGTGCAACAGCGAGCCCTACAGATGGGGAAAGGGGATTTGTGTATCAGCTTTATGATCTGAACTCACTGCATTCTGCCTGGACGAGGTCGGGGGGGGTGGGGTGGAGGGGGGGTTGAGACATTGTTGGCAGATTCACAGCCGGTCCACTGAGGCTGAGAATGGAGAGAGAACTGAATCCTCCTCGGGCAAGCTGGAAGATTGGTCAGGCAGAAGCCCAGAATATAACGGGACAAAACCACACAAGTGAGATAAAGCAGCAGGTTCCAGTTTTCTTCAGTAGAACCGTGTAGGTCCAGTGTTTGTGTGACTCTTAACAACTGTCCTTAATTTCACAGGCAGCTGCCTGGACTAGTCCACCCCCCATGACTCAGCAAGGACCTGTAAGCGACATTGGAATGGGTCATCCTGAAATAGAAGTGCACGGTACAGTATGAGCAGCCTCATTTATATAAACAAGGTGGAGTCTGAATCATTAAATGGTTTCAAGAAGGAACTGGATATATTTCTGATAAAACGGGTCAAAGGGAAATGGGGAACAGGTGGGGAGGAGGATTTGAGACCAGGGAGAGAATCAGATCATGGCTGATGAATGGCGGAGCAGGCTCGAAGGGCTGAATTGCCGACTCCTGCTCCTAGTTCCGATGTTCCAGATGAACAATGCTCTGGTTGAATGAGGGAACAAGTCTGAGGGGATGGGTGTTGTCCTGAAACAAAAGTAAGGATGGATTGGTGGCAGAGAACCCATTGAAAGAGGGGAGGAGGGGAAAGACATAGCGAGGGATTGAGAGACTGATTTCTCATATCATCTTTCAGTCAGAAACTCCTGCTGAGCGGGTGATTGTGGACTCTGGTCGTGATAATTCTCAGCAGAAATGTGAGGATAAATAAATGAACATTGTTCTTCCCTTTACCCATTATCGCTCTGTTCTTTCCCACAGAACCTGCCATTGAATCCGCAGCACCTTCAGAAGCACAGGTATTGATCACAAGCCACACTCAGGTACTTGAGATAAAAATTGGGGCAGCTCGGTGCCATGGTGGTTAGCACTGCTGCCTCACTGCGTCAGGGACCGGAGTTCAATTCCCGCATGGGTCACTATCTGTGCAGTCTGCATGTTCTTCCCGCGTCTGCGTGGGTTTTCTCCGGGTGCTCCGATTTCTTCCCACAGTCCAAAGGACGTGCTGGTTAGGTACATTGGCCGTGCTAAATTGCCCCTTAGTGTAGCCGAATAGGCGCCGGAGTGTGGCGACTGGGGGATTTTCACAGTAACTTCATTGCAGTGTTAACGTAAACCTACTTGTGACACTAATGAATCGAGCACACTAAAGTTTAGAAGTTAATGCCACCATGCTGCCCTACTTGTAACTTGTATTCATTAGTCTGACCTGCTTTACTCAGAGGAACCTGAATAATTACGCACTGTGACAAATAAATCATTTAAAAATATCACTCCCTTTAGACTCAGCCTCTCTCTGAATTGTTACTGCCCCTTTGGAGATAGAATTTGACAGTCAATACTCTCCTAATATCACACTCGGGGAGCTATTGTGAACCTAGGCATTGAGTGTTGTCAGCGGGCTGTTCAACCATGGAGTCCATCATAACCCCAGTGCAAATCAGCAGTGCTTGGGGAGGCGACGGCCTAGTGGGATTATCGCTATTAATCCAGAAACTCAGCTAATGTTCTGGGGGGCCCGGGTTCGAATCCCTCCACGGCAGATGGTGGAATTTGAATTCAATAAAAAATATTTGGAATTAAGAATCTACTGATGACCGTGAAACTATTGTTGATGGTCGGAAAAACCTATCTAGTTCACTTAATGCCCTTTAGGGAATAAGGTCTGTTGTCCTTACCCGGTCTGGCCCACATGTGACTCCAGGGCCACAGCAATGTGGTTGACTCTCAACTGCCCTCTGAAATGCCCTAGCAAGCCACTGCATTCAAGGGCAACTAGGGATGGGCAATAAATGCTGACCCAGCCAGTGACGCCCATGTTCCACAAATGAGTAAAGAGAAAAAAAAATGAGTAAAGAAATATTTGCAGCAATGGATCACTCGTTCTGTGTTTAGGATTATAGACCGCAGATTACAAGCACTGCCTCTCTTTCTACTCGTTCTGACCTGAGTTGGCTGACACAGTACAGGCAAGGAATGGAAGCTGTGATCTTTATACCCAAGGACTCTGCTTGGTGTAATCCCGTGCTGTTGTCAGCTGGAAGGTCCTAGTGCCTGCACTATGCTGACTTTGACAATGTAGGGAAAGGATGGAGTGGGAATACTGGAATTCTCTTCTTTCTGGAGCTAGGGATGATAGCCAATCAGCCAAGGCTCCCATTAGCTAATGTGTGGGTGCGTGTTTGTGTATAAAACATCTGTCAGCTATGGCTCAGGGGTAACACTGTTGCTGTTGAGTTGGTCAAAGATCCAATCCAGAGTGCAAAATCTAGGCTGACAGTCCTGTGCAGCACTGAGGGAGCGCTGCATTCTCAGAGGTCCCAGAAAGGATGTTAAAACAAGAAACCATCCATCCTCTCAGGTGGACAGAACAGATCCTAGAGCACTGTATTGAAGAAGGTCAGGGAGATCTCCCCTGTATCTGGGCCAATCATTCAACTAACATCATTAAAGCAGATGACCTAGTTATTTTTACATTGATGTTTGTGGGATTTTGGTTGTCGTAGTGACGACACTCCAAAATGACTTCATTGAGCACAAGGCAATTTGAGACATTCTGAGGTCGTGAAAGGTGCTACATAAATATAACTCTTTCTTTTAATATGTGCACAAAGCCACCCCAAAGATAACCAATTATTGGGATTTCCTGTTGGGCTTCAATAAAACATTTCCTCGCACCAGACCCTCGTGTGAATTGAAAAGATCCCAATGTCCAGATCCTCCCATAATCTCACTCTTCCACACTTGGGAGAACATTCCCTAATCTCACTCTTCCACACTTGGGAGAACATTCCCTAATCATAAGGCTAAGTCCCCACAATTATACATGTTGGGGAAATATTGATTAATTTTGAAAACTTAGGATGCGATCTTATGAAAAAAATTCTAAGTGCTGAATGAGCAAGAAAACAGGAGAGAATCGCGCTGGTTTTTTCGGGGAGCTGATAGTCACAATCTTATGGCACTTAGTGCAAAATAAAAGCCAAGATCATCCGATTCTCGCCAGTAGTGGGAGGCGGGGGAGGGGGGTTTGTGAAGCCAATTTTGATGGAAGAACAGGGCCGGTAAGATTGGGGGAGGAGAGAAACCGGGCATGAAGCTGATTTTTCGCATCTCACCCAATCTCGCCACCTCAACTCGCTGAACGAAAGGCGGGATGAGGTCATAAGATCGTGCCCTTACAGTAATTTCATATTTCTGAATTTCTAAATTCAGCTTCTCTTGAACAGTGAATAACTTATTTCGCCTCTGCAACCCACTGTCACTAATTTGAAATCCTATCCTGGTTTATGAGTGGAAGCCACGATATAATCAGAAATCTATGGTATGTTGTCATGTTTCATGCCTCTGAGATACGCAGAGATGATGCACTCCAGGTTAAATAATCTGCAGGAGTTTTATTCAATATTTGAAAATGTCTGCCTTCATGTGGATTAGCTACAGTTCAGTTTTCTCTTCCGATTGAACCATACCCAGGTTTAATTAATCACACGGGGCAATCTTACCAAATAAAGTCAAAGTGCCAAACAAGCATAAAAATGGGAGAGAATGGTGCTCATTTTTTGGCGAGCTTTCAGGCACAATCTTATGCCAAAAAAGGCAAAGTGTGATTCATGCCAGTAGGGGGAGTAGATGGAAACTAGTTTGATCAGAAAGCCAGCTGCTCACAGCTAGAGAGCATCATTGTGCATGTGCTGATCTCTATGTTCTATGTAAGGTGTACATAGAATACTGAAGTTCTGTCACTTCTCCGACCCCCACTGGATATCACCCCCCGCATTCCCCCTCTGGATATTGCCCCCAATCGCTGACCTCCCTGGTTGATCGCTGGTCTCCCGGTCCATTGCTGGCCTTCCTGTCCAATCGCCCCCCTACCCCGGCTGCTCGCATACCCCCTCCCTGGCCAATCGCTGACCCAGTCAATCTCCAATTCCACAGTGAGCAGCCCCACCCCTCCCTTTGGCCCCGTCCCTTGGCACTGCCCCTTGCCCAGTGGGCAGCGGCAGGGTGCCTGGTAGGCAGTGCCAGATGAGCACTGCCAGGGTTCCAGGCTGGTCCTGCCAGACTGGCACTGCCCCTCATCCCCAACCACCCGAGGGCCTCAATGATATCTCGTCCCAGTGGTGAGGCCATCACGACAGGTCCCCACTAATGGGGACCATACATGATCCTCGCCAGTGAGAACCTTCAAAGGAAAAGCTGCGAAGGCAAGTGAGCCCAAACGATTGTGTCCTGGGCTCATTAATCATATTTAAAAATAGGTTAAAAATTTAAACCAACCTTGCACTGTTCCCGGGCACAAAGCTGATTGTGCCGGCAGTCCAGGGCTGGTAACATCATGAGATGTGGGAAACCAGGCACAAACCTGTTTTTTTGCGCCTCTCGCAATCTCACCACACCGATCGACCGGCGTGATGAGCCCGTAAGATCAACACAGAGAATTGATATCAGGCGCACACAATCAAATACCTTACAATTGAAGACCACCTGTGGTGCTCATCACTCGTATGTGCAATCTCTGACTGCATGCAAAGTGAGGTGACTCTAAAATGCCTGTTGTGAGAAACAACTCAGGAGAAAGTGTTCAGTAAAGAGCTGCCTGTCTGTGCTGAGGGTTTTCACAAACACACACACACACACACACACACACACAGTACTAATATTGTGTGAAGCTCCTCTCTGACAGAAACCTGAGGGTAATTGCAATGCACGCAGAGTGATCCCCCTGTATTTCTAACTGGTGTCTTGTCTCTTGCTCTTCCAGGATTTAGTTGGCCAGTTCATTGAGGCCCCAGCAATGAGAGGCAGCATGGATCTGAGGTCAGCAACATCATCCAGGTCATCCTCTCGTAAAAGCTCATTGAATCTATTCTCCCATGTAAGTTTGCAGCCTATCTCCACGTGTAGCCAAGTAGAACAGATGGGCTTGTAGCGATCTTAAATTGACTCAATGTAAACGGCAATGGCCACAGCGATGATCTGTGTTAAACATTTCTGCACTCGGGTCCAGGGTTTAATATCAAAATTAACACTGATAATCGGGAACTTCTATGGGCAGACGGTGCGGAGAAGGTTCTCGGGTGGAACAAGCAAGGCAAAAATCTCTAGACTCATTCAGGAAAGATTTGGATGCTTCAGTAAGCAGACAAATTCAGTGGGGCTGAATGGCCTCCCTATCTGTAAACTGGTAAACAGTTTGATATGACAAGTTTGAAGCAAGCAATTTGTGGCATGAGATGGATTGCGTCAAGCTTTAGTTTACGCGTAGTTAGAAAGAAAAGCCCAATGTGTGGAATTTTATGAGATTTTTTCTAAGTGTTCAGCTAGCCTGAAAATGGGAGAGTTCCAGATCTATTTTTTGAGCGAGTTTTCATGCCAAACGTATGTACTCTGGAGGTGATTTTATCACCGTGTTGCACCCGTTTTCGGGCACGACGCAGTGGTAGAGTGAGCCATAAAGCGCTGAGCGTGATCAGCGCCGGTTTTTGCGGCCGGCACCATTTTACAAGTGCCGGATATCCGGCACCATCAGCCCTTCGCCGGAAATGAGCGAGAGGCAGGTTAATATATTTAAATCTATAAAAATGGGTATTTGCATCTGCTTAGCGAGCCCGGCGCTCGATCGTCTGGGCTTGGCCCCCTGTTATGACCTCACCGGGAAAGGTTCGCGCCGGCGAGGAATAGACATGGTCCCCACGAATGGGGAGCAGTCGACTTGGCCTCGCCAGTGGAACCGGAGGCCATTGAGGCACCCCCCACCCCTCGGGGGGGCCGAGGGCAAGGGGAGGTGCCAGTTTGGCACCAGGGCAATGCCCATTGGGCAGTGTCGGGGGCGGGGCTAATGGGGGAGGGGCTAAGGGGGGAAGAAGCTAATGGGGGAAGGGGGCCCACTGCCACTCTGCAGCGATCAGTTGGGGAGGGAGGAGGGAGGGAGAGGGGGCCCATAAAATTTCACCCAATGTGTTTGTGAGTGGGCACATCACTAACACAGCAGCTGCCGTGCATTAAACATATCCTTCTCTCCCTGAAATGTTAAATGGGCAGATTCTGCATCTAAAAGCAGCCCAAAGTCGTCATATATACATATATATCATATATATCACGTCAAATATATATATATTTAAAAATGTTTTGCTGTTAACCAATATTTTTGATCTGAAATTGGCACATTCCAATAATATTGTCGCTAAAAGGCTTTCTGTTATTTTTCAGTAGAAATGATTTTCGGTACTAATCAGTGTAAAATCCTCTGTCCTCTGCAATGCTCAGTACAGGTGACTGGCACTGAAGGGTTCTGCGTCTATTTGATGATCCTTCATGTTTAACCATAAAATAAGTTTGAAGTCCAGGAAATTCTGAGATATGTGTTCAATATTCCTTCCCAAATCATTGTTCCAACCTGCAGTGTCTATGACCTTGATAACACAGATGGAACGTGTGCACTGGGTGTCTGAAACCTGTCGTCCTGACTGCTCACACCAGCCTAAGTAAGAAGGCGGCGAGTGGTTGCCATCATGCTAATGCCATTGCTATGCCATTATGCCAACATGTTCCGCCACCATTTACTTCATACATGTCCAAGTTAACCTGCAACGTCACCACATCAATTGGTGTTCCTACACTTTTACTTTCAATGTCTTTACACATCATTCATCTTCTGTCCATTGTTCTCTTTGAGAAACTGGGGTTTTCACTTTGTTACCCCCTTTCCATAACATATCAAGGCGAATTGTATTCTATCTTTGTATCTCCATCCCACCACCAGGCCCTTTCGATTTCTCATCCTTTCCCACAAACTGTAACCTGTTAATGTCTGTTTTAACACAAACCCTTAAATCTTTCTTATGTGTGACCTGTGAGAACTGTTGCAGAATTAGTTTAATGTGGGTGAGTTTTGGTCTACATGAGTAAATGCTTATTAATATCAGTATATTCGATGAACCTGTTCTGAAACAGGAGAACAACTCTCGCAGTCTCAGCACAACAGAGGGATTGAGGTAGCAAAAGTCTAGGATTGGAACTTAGCTCAGTTAGCTCGATGGCTAGTATGTGGTTCAGATTAATACCAATGGTATAGAGTTCAATCCCAGTTCATGCTGAGGTAAACTTCACCTTGCCCTGTAGTAAAATCATGGCATAAGCCGTAGTTTAGTAACCCTCGGACAATGCGAATGCTACCTGAAGAAAATGCAACACAAACTCCTGAAATGCAGAAACCCCACACCTCCCTGTTCCTTACAGTTGGTAACTGTAATGAGTTCAAAGATAACAATACTTCAAGCACAAAGAGCGGGATTTCCTGACTATGCTCGCCCTGGAACGGGAAAATCCCACCTAGTCTGCTTCTTGCCCATTACGATTCCCGTGGTCGGCAGAAAGTCTTTTAGTAAAACTGAATGCAACATGGCTGCACCCCTCCCTCCACCCCCCACCCCAAACTGTGCCTCATGGCAGAAGTTACATGGTTACAGTAAGCCAGGGAGGACCATCAGAACATGGTTGTATTTCAATCCCAAATAGTAACTTTAGCTGCCACTCGGGGAAAATTCTTCAGATTTTTTTTCTTGAGCAATTGTACATTGTTATCCACTAACAGGTTAAAATACATTTAGTTTTTCAGAAAACGTTTATTGACGAGCCATTATTAAGTATAACATGTGCGCGCGGGAAGTGTGCAGTTATTTGCTCCACATTACTTTCTAGATCAGAGGACAGTGTGTTCTAGAGCTTCCAATGATGGTAAAGTCTGGGACTCAGCTCCCTCAGCAGAAGAAGGTGTACATGACGATGGCTAGGTGTGAATATTAATCTCTATCTCTGATGATTTTTCCTCTTCCAGATCTCACCCTTCGTTAACAAGCCTGAAACAGTTCAAGAGGAACCTCATGGTGCCACTCACTTCAGCCCATTGAATCTTGCCTCCATTGTCACTTTATACAAGCCCATTCTTAAATTCTTGGTACGTAGCCTTTTGTTGGTGTGCAGTGGAATAGAGCCACGCTGAGAGATTACAAATGTGTCGTTAAACAATTGTACAGACAATGTTCAACTCAACCAAGTGCCCATTGTCTGCTTGTGGCCAAGTTAGACCCAGGTTGTGGGTAAGTGATTTGATTTGATTTATTATTGTCACATGTATTGGTATACAATGAAAAGTATTGTTTCTTGCAAAGCATACCATTCATGGAGAAGGAAAGGAGAGGGTGCAGAATGTAGTGCTACAGTCATAGCTAGGGTGTAGAGAAGGATCAACTTAATATATGGTAGGTTCATTCAAAATTCAGATGGCGGCAGGGGAGAAGCTGTTCTTGAGTTAGTTGATACCTGACCTCAGACTTTTGTATTTTGTCCCGACGGAAGAAGGTGGACAAGAGTATGTCCGGAGTGCATGGGGACCTTGATTATGCTGGCTGCTTTTCTGAGGCAGCAGGAAGTGTAGACAGAGTCAATGGATGTGAGGCTGGTTTGCGTGATGGACTGGGCTTCGTTCACAACCCTTTGTAGTTTCTTGTGGTCTTGGGCAGAGCAGGAGCCATACCAAGCTGTGATAGATCCAGAAAGGATGCTTTCAATGGAGCATCTGTAAAAGTTGATGAGAATCGTAGCTGACATGCCAAATTTCCTTAGCCTCCTGAGAAAGTAGAGGTGTTGGTGAGCTTTCTTAATTATAGCGTCGGTGTGGAGGGACCAGGACAGATTGTTGGTGATCTGGACACCTGGGAACTTGAAGCTCTCGACCATTTCCACTTCATCCCCGTTGATGTAGACAGGGACATATCCTACACTATGCTTCCTGAAGCCAATTTCATTGAGGGGGAGATTATTGTCGTTGCAGCAGTTCACCAGATTCTCTTTCCTCTGCACGTTTCCTAATCAAGATGTCCAGCTGTGTGGATTCCTCAGCTTGGTTTTCAAAGACTCTTTTCCATGCTGGTGGGTTTTGGGGATGCTGAATAAGAGAAGTCAGAGTGGGGAATCTACAGAGGGTCTGTCAGCAAGTTCCCAATTTTGGTTGGGCAAAATAGACTCCTGTTCATAGAAATCATAGAAACCCTACAGTGCAGAAGGAAGCCATTCGGCCCATCGAGTCTGCACCGACCACAATCCCACCCAGGCCCTACCCCCACATATTTACCCACTAATCCCTCTAACCTACGCATCTCAGGACTCTAAGGGGCAATTTTTAACCTGGCCAATCAACCTAACCAGCACATCTTTGGACTGTGGGAGGAAACCGGAGCACCCGGAGGAAACCCACGCAGACACGAGGAGAATGTGCAAACTCCACACAGACAGATATATGTTCTGATATATTGAATTGGAGTGAAGGAAAGAAGTGGGTGAGTTGACAATGGCAGAGGAATGAAGAGACAGAGAGAGAGAGAAAGATGAACTCGATACACAAAGCCAATGAGATGGGAATAGAGGAACAGAAATAGACCATTCAGCCCCTCCAGCCTATTCCACCACTGCTTTAGGTCATGACTGACCTGATCCTGAACTCCATCAACCCAATTTTGTTCCATAATCCATCATTACCAATGCACAACAAAAAAAATCTGTTTTCAAATGTTTTTTTTTCTATTGATTAATAGGACGTGGGCTTTATAGGCAAGTCCAGCGGTTCGATTGGCTCCCAATCTCAAGTTTTTTTTGGAGGGGGGCGAGTTCCAGATTTCCACGACCTTTTGTGTGAATAATTGCTCCCGACAAAGCCCTTGAATGGCCTAGCCCTAATTTTAAGGTTCTGTCTCCTTGCTCCAGACTCCCCCACCAAAGGAGATCATTTCTGTCTTTCTACCCTCCCAAATCCTTTAATCATTGGGAACACCACAATTAGATGACCTCTTAATCTTCAATATTCAAGGGAATGCAAACCTAGTCTATGCAACCTGACCTCATGGCTCATCCGTTTGACTCAGTATTGAGGTGACTCGATGCTGAAATCTCTTCAAGACCAATATAACCTTTGTGAGTCACACTGCCTGGAACTGGATGCAACGCTCCAGTTGGGATCTAACAGAATCTCTGTACTGCTGTTATGTAACTTCCTCACCCCTTCGGCAACACTTCATTCACCTTTTTAATTCTTTTGGTAATCGTCCACTAGCTGTAAGTGGTTTCTGCACGTACAACCCTTTAGTCTCTTTGTTCCCAGTTTATCACAATTTACAGAGTGCTCTCATCTATTTTTCCTCAGCCCTAAGTGGATGACTTCTGCCCTAGTTGTGCCCCATCACTTAACCTGTCGATGTCCCTCTGCATCTTTCTGCTCCATCCACGCTATTTACTTACTGTACCACCTGACTTTGAGGCATCGGCCATCTTAGAAATATGGTCTAAAAACAGAACCTGCTGAAAATACTCAGCATGCCTCTGTAGAGAGAGAAACAGCTGCCTCTTCAAAAAATTCAACTGGTGCATTAGATAGGAGAGTGTCTATGGATGTTATTTATATGGAAGTTCGGAAGACTTTTGACATAAGAGACTGTTAACAAAAATATAAATGCGTGAAAATGGAAACAACCTATCCGTGTGGATGGAGAATTCCATAAAAAGTTACAGAGTAAGAATAATGGGTATGTGCTCAAATTGGCAGGATGTGACTAGCTGTGACTAGATCCACGCTGGATGTCTCTGGTCAGCTCATTCTCCTGAATTGGGACTGAGTGTCCACGCCAGCGGGAAACCTGAGTCTGTGGTCGGATTCTCCCACCTGGAAATTCTATGTCTAGAGGAAGTCAATGGCAGGGGACTGCTGTCCAAATGCAAAGTGAAGGAAACAAAAGAAATAAAAAGCAAATCAGCAATGAAACACAAAACAAAATGGAGGCAGAGGTTGTGATCTAAAATTGTTGAAGTTGATGTTGATTCCAGGAGGCTGCCAAGTGCCCAGTCACAAGATCTGATTTTTTTTGTTCCTTCTTCCAAGACGTTACTAAACGTAATAAAAAGTAATACGATTTCTGTGTGACAACTCGTCACATCCTGCCAGTTTGAGCTCATACCCATTATCCTTACTCTGCAACATTTTATGGAATTTTCCATCTACACAAATAGGTTTTCTCCATTTTCATGCATTTGCATTTCAGTTAACGGTCTCTTGCGTGAAATGTTGTCAAAAGCCTTCCAAACTTCCATATACCTATTGGCGTACAGGGCGAACTTCTGTCTGATTTCAGAGCAAGTTTTTACCTGGAATAGGTCACAAGCTAAAGGGTGTAAGAGGGGGTACAGCTTCACACTAAGCATGGCTAGCTAGGAGTCTCTCACTTTTACCGTTACCCATTGCCTTGGTGGAAGAATTTTGCAGGTTGATACTCAACCTGTTGGCCTCATTACCGCAACTCCCTTGACCGTCAAGTCCTGTGGTAGGACTTGAACCTGCATCTTCTGGCTCAGAGACAGGGATGCCTTCCTGCAGAGGCAGGGGTGGTACCTGCTGCACCACAAGACCCCCTCACTGAGAGAGGAGATAAGGGCAATATAATAGATGTAATATATTTTGATTTGTTTTCAAATGCCTTTGATAAGGTACCAATTCCACACCCTAGCTATGACTGTAACACTACATTGTGCATCCTCTCCTTTCCTTCTCTATGTACGGTATGCTTTGTCTGTAAAGCGTGTAAGAAACAATACTTTTCACTGTATACTAATACATGTGACAATAAATCAGATCCAGTCAAATCAAAAAAATATAGTACATCTGTATAATTAGCACCACAGATTCCAGTGGCACAGTAGTTGGCACTGTTGCCTCACAGCACCAAGGACCCCGGTTTGATTTCTGGCTTGGGTCACTGTCTGTGCGGAGTCTGCACATTCTCCCCATGTCTGTGTGGGTTTCCTCCGAGTGCTCTGGTTTCCTCCCACAGTCTGAAAGGCGTGCAGGTTAGGTGCATTGGCCATGTTAAATTCTCCCTCAGTGGACCCGAACAGGCGCCGGAGTGTGGTGACTAGGGGATTTTCACAGTAACTTCATTGCAGCCTTAATGTAACACTGATAAATAAACTTTAAAAGCATCTGCAGTATTTTGCCTTTACGCTTAAAAGGAAGGTGGGTCAGTACATGAAAGAAAAAGGAATGAAGATTGTGTAATAGTGTGGTTGTGGAGGGGTGGCAGGGGGCTTGTGTAGAATGCAAAGACTCTCAGTTGGGTCTGTTTCTGTGCTGTACATTCCAAGTACTTCAATGTAAAACATAGGAAGAAGTGTTGGGTCCATTGTTGTTTGTCATCTATATCAATGATCTGGATGATAATGTGGTAAATTGGATCAGCAAGTTTGCTGATGATACAAAGATTGGAGGTGTAGTGGACAGTGAGGAAGGTTTTCAAAGCTTGCAGAGGGATTTGGACAAACTAGAAAAATGGGCTGAAAAATGGCAAATGGAATTTAACGCAGACAAGTGTGAGATATTGCACTTTGGAAGGACAAACCAAAGAAGAACGTACAGGGTAAATGGTAGGACTCTGAAGAGTGCAGTTGAACAGAGGGATCTGGGAATACAGGTACAGAATTCCCTAAAAGTGACGTCACAGGTGGATAGGGTCGTAAAGAGTGCCTTTGGTACATTGGCCTTTATAAATCGGAGTATCGAGTATAAAAGTTGGAGTGTTATGGTAACGTTATATAAGGCATTGGTGAGGCCGAATTTGGAGTATTGTGTACAGTTTTGGTCACCTAGTTACAGGAAGGATGTAAATAAGGTTGAAAGAGTGCAGAGAAGGTTCACAAGGATGTTGCCGGGACTTGAGAAGCTGAGTTACAGAGAGAGATTGAATAGGTTGGGACTTTATTCCCTGGAGCGTAGAAGATTGAGGGGTGATTTGATAGAGGTGTATAAGATTTTGATGGGTATAGATAGAGTGAATGCAAGCAGGCTTTTTCCGCTGAGGCTAGGGGAGAAAAAAACCAGAAGGCATGGGTTAAGGGTGAAAGGAGAAAAGTTTAAAGGGAATATTAGGGGGGGCTTCTTCACGCAGAGAGTGGTGGGAGTGTGGAATGAGCTGCCGGATAAAGTGGTAAATGCGGGGTCACTTTTAACATTCAAGAAAAACTTGGACGGGTTCATGGATGAGAGGGGTGTGGAGGTCAGTGGGACTAGGCAAAAAATGGTTCGGCACAGACAAGGGCCAAAAGGCCTGTTTCTGAGCTGTAATTTTCTATGGTTCTAAAGTGTTTCCATTGGGAGGATAACCAGATGACACAGATTGAAGATAATTGTCAAGATCATTGATGTCATTCTTGCAATATTTTTTGCACTTTCACCATCGCCTCAATATCTTTTTTTATAATATGGCGAGCTGAGCTCAATACTCGGTGTGGTCTAAGAACCGGTGAACAAAAGGAGAGATATTTATTAAGGCATGAGTTATCATCACCTGGAATGCATTGCCTGAAATGGCCAGATCCTTTGAAAAGGGAATAGACTATGTACTGGGATCTCGGAAACATTTTAAAGCTCTGTCAGGGAGGGGCAAGAGAGTGGGGCTGATTGGTCAGCTCTTTCAAAGTGTTGGCATCGATATGATGGACTGAATGGCCTGTACTGTATGATGTTATGAAATATGTACTTTTCTAAGCCAGCTTGGCTGGGCCTTTTGTTAACTCCTACTGTTTCTGTGTAATTATTAACCACCTGGTAAAGGTCAGAGGCCGTCAGTTAAACAGGATTGTTGTGGGTGCAGGTTCGATGGGCTGAATGGCTGCTTTCTGCACTGTTGGGATTCTGTGATCAGCGGGAGCTTTTGTATCTGTAAACCTGCAACACCACCACCACCTTTTCACAATTCTTGCTTTTCTTCAGAATTCGATACAAAGCTTTTCCAATAGAGTGCTCGGAGTTGAGGAGCGCGTGACTGAGACACCACAAACAGTCGATTTTGTCTCCGAGACGGAGTCCTTGCCTGATGGATCAGGAAAGATTGCAATGAGCCAAGAACACGACCTGAGAACCACACCTCCCGCACTGAGCCCTGAAAGTGACGTAAGTCCACAGCCAACTGGAAACCTAGAGTGAGAGCGAAGCAATTTGAGTCTAAATGATTGTTTGGTTATTGTGGAACTATTATATCAGAATGATGGAGGTGTCCATTCCCCTTCGAATGATACATTCCTGAACTCACATGGCTATGCATCAGTACCACTCTTAAGTCACCAAGTCCTCACCATCTGTTTGCAGTGGTTAAGTCTAATCAGGCCACCTTATCCCATAACGTCATCCTAAAATATGGATGTCCTTATGTGGATTGTTTAGGAAACAGTAGGACACTCCCGATTCTCCCAGCACAAAGGTAGTTTCATAGATCGAAACTGCCCTTAAACCTTGAAGTCTGCTTAACCCCATAATTACTCGGTTTAGGTATAAATATTGTCTCCTTTGGAAATGGAAAAGGAAATAAGTCTTGCAATGAATATAGATCTAACATGCAATGCTCATCAGGATGGGATGAGGGGGAAACAGAGTTACAGTAAGAGAGGAATGTAAGTAGATTCAGAGGGCTCTCCATGTCAAGAGACACATGAGGCAGATGAAGCACACAGATAAATCTGTTTCCCACAGCATGTTTATCCTGGAGCTGGTTGTTTGCCTGAAGTAGTCATGATGTGGAGATGCCGGCGTTGGACTGGGGTAAACACAGTAAGAAGTTTAACAACACCAGGTTAAAGTCCAACAGGTTTATTTGGTAGCAAAAGCCGCACAAGCTTTCGGAGCTGCAAGCCCCTTCTTCAGGTGAGTGCACTCACCTGAAGAAGGGGCTTGCAGCTCCGAAAGCTTGTGCGGCTTTTGCTACCAAATAAACCTGTTGGACTTTAACCTGGTGTTGTTAAACTTCTTATTGTGTTTGCCTGAAGCCAGGGGCTTGCGATGCACCACTCCCCATCAAGCATGGCTGACCAGAAGTCTCTCCCACTCTTACCACCTGCCATAGTCCCATTGGAAGAACTTTCAAAACTCTATGGCAATTCTGTGAATCCGCCTTCCACAGACATCAAATCCAGGAGTGTTCTGTTTCAGAGGCAGGGACACCACACCCTAGACCACACAATCTCCTCTGTAGGACGAACAGAATATGTTTGAACAACCCAGGGAAAAGCAGGAATCAGAACACCTCTCAAGGACACTTTCCAGCTGAATCCAGCCTTTACAATGAGCTCAAAAAGTTCTTAAAGTGCTGAGTTTGAGCATTCTCTCTGGCACTCATAGATTCTGGTACGTGGCTTATGTTTAATTCATTCATTCATTCATGGGATGTGGGTGTCACTGGCTAGGCCAACATTTATTTTCCTTGAGAAGGTGGTGGTGAGCTGCCTTCTTGAGCCACTGCAGCTACCCACAGTGCTGGTAGGGAGAGAATTCTAGGATTTTGACCCAGTGATAGTAAAGGAACAACGATATATTTCCAAGTCAGGATAGTGAGTGACGAGAAGGGAAACTTCTAGGTGGTTGTGTTCCCATGGTATTGCCAATGAATATTAAGGAGCCCACGCAGATGTGTAACCGTGAACAGCCTGGTTTTGGGCTCACCAAATTAACCCTGTGCTCACTGGCATCGCAGAAAGACTCAGAGAAAGCGTATTAGGGTAATGGTGGGTAGTTGGTGTCTCAGCAACCAGCAAGTGATGGTTCCAACTGTTTAATTTTGAACCAAATGGCATAATTTCAGAAGACAGCAATGAGTGAGTGTTTCCGAGAAGGTACGGAGGTATGTGTGAGGATGTTTTCCTGAATTTGAGCCTCATCATTTGTTGTTTCCCATTGTAGCTTCCTTCTCCAGAGATGGCAAAACAGGAAGCTGAAAAACAGGACACGTTGACACCAGGGGAATTGGATAGACAAAATCTCTCCCAAAGCATGCCAAGCATGGTAAGTCTGAAGCCAACTTGTAAAGTGGTGAAGGAATTTAGGTTCAAGTTCTGATGGTTGAGTTGCTGAGGTTCCAAAGAAATGAATGTGACAATTCACTCGTCCAACATCTCACTGGGAAAATTCACAATGTGGCATAGAGATACATCTGTGTCACTTTGTACTACCAAGATCAGGATTGCCCCAATCCACTGACTTCTGAAGCTATTCTGTGCTCCTAATAACCACACGGTTAATTTTGTGGAACTGTACAACACTTTTTCCAACATTATCCGCAAATAATGAATCCGATACAGGATCCTGGTTTAACATTTGCAGAAACGTAGATTTTAGAGTCCCCCTTTCTCTTAATCACGTGTAAAATCAGGACCTCTCCTGACTATTGTTACCCCATGGTAATGCTGCGTAAAATGATCTCCTTTAGAACTGGGAAGAGATTAGAAGTTATACAGAGATCTGTTGTCCAACACTCCCCAGTACGGCAAGTGGAAGATTATAGTGAGGGTGGAGTGTGTTTAAACTCTCCAAGGAAACCAATATTCCAAGGCCAGGATTTAATGTGGATGGCCCTGCCCACTGTCTGGAATGTTGGGAGTAGGCCGCAGAAGCCACAACCCAATTTTAACTGGCTCAGGCGATTAGTTGTCCAGAGGTCCTTACTTCTGCCTCGCTGAGTCCCGTCCCCAAGAGCTACCAGACAGCCTGCTCCCCCGGGGGCATTGCTGGAGGGCCAGAAGGGAGGTGAGGAGGGTAGGCTTGCCAGGGCTGACAGACAGACTCAGGCAAGAGGTTGTGGTGGGTTCTTCTTGTGGGATCAGTCCTTGCCCCCGGTGGGACTCTAGGTGGGGCCTGATCAGGAGGGACATCAGCACTCCCGCCTGAGCCTGTAAAGACCAGCAACAGCGAGAAGTGGTTGTTAAGTAGTCCTTAATGAACTAATACGAATGACCTCAATACCACTACAGGCAGGTAGGCAACAGGCACGGCACCCACCGTCATGTCACTTAATTTTACACAACTCCGTCCTGCCCCATCCTGAATGGGGGCATGAAATTCTGGCCCAGTGTAAATTGAGGCACCTCCCAGGGACTCTGACTGGCAGAATCCAATGAGTGCAGTGAGCTGGAAGGTTTGCAAAGTGCAGAGTTTGACAGTTCTTCCTGACAGTCAGTGTTGTCTCCAGTACAGTCAGCTGTTTCTGGCCCCTATCAGGTGGGATAACAGTGAACAATCCGAGATAATTGTAGAAGGATAGAGTCTCACTATACGAACCCTAGTATCAGTAAAAGACTCAGAGAAAAGGTATCGGGTAGATTTCCCATCTAGTAGTTGCCCTGGAAAGCCTGGTTTAGCAAGCGAGAGATACCCGCGTGTTCATTTAGAAACATCGAAAATTGAAGCAGGAGAAGGCCATTCGGCCCTTCGAGCCTGCTCCGCTATTCATTTTAATCATGGCTGATCATCAAATTCAATATCCTGATCCCCCCCTACTCCTCCCATGATCCTTGATCCCTTTAACCCCAAGCGCTATATCTAATTTCTTCTTGAAATCGCATGTTTTGGCCTCAACTACTTTCTGTGGTGGTAAATTCCACACATTCACCACTCTCTGGGTGAAGAAATTTCTCCTCACCTCAATCCTAAAAAGTTTACACCTTATCCTCAATCTATGACCTCTAGTTCTGGACTCTCCCACCATTGGGAACATTCTTTCTGAATCCAATCTTCTTAGAATTTTATAAGTGTCTATGCGACCCCCTCACTCTTCTAACTCCAGTGAATATAATCCTAACCGACTTAGTCTCTCCTCATATGACAGACCTGCCATCCCAGGAATCAGCCTGGTAAACCTTCGCTGCACTCCCTCTAAAGTAAGGACATCCTCCCTCAAATAAGGACACCAAAACTGCATACAATACTCCAGGTCTGGCCTCACCAACGCCCTGTACAGTTGCAGCAAAACATCTCTATCCCTATACTCAAATCCTTTCCTGCCAGTAGAATGACACTGAGAGACATTAGGGGATGTGTGTGCGTATAGATTTATCTGTGTTTGAGACTCATTCTTCGTATTGCAGTATCCTTATCCTACGCTTGACTCATCTGAAAGAAGTTCCGATTTCCTTTTGAGGCAGGAAGATGACAAGTTTCTACAAAGCAATGCATTTCAGGAATTGAGCGCCAGCTTCCTAACAAGGAGTCACCCATTTCCTGTAAGTCTGTACTGTACTTTTCAACAAAAGAACATTAATCGTGTTAAATAATTTTGGAAAGGAGGGAAGCAATAAAGTTGGCAAACTGAAAGGCCTGTGTTGAATCCCTCGATTTAAAAAGGGATATGAAGCATCCCCAGGAAACTGTAGATCAATTAGTGGAATACTGGTGGGAGGGAAGGCATTAGAATTTTTACTTAAAGGTGCAATAGAACGGTGGAAACTGAAAATTTAAGAGAATAGTCAGCATGGACTTAAATTTGACCAACCTAGAACTTCACAGGGACATTGACAAGTTAAGTGGAGTGAGCGGACAGCTGGCAGATGAAGTTCAATGCAGAGAAATGTTACGTGATTCATTTTGGTAGGAAATAAAGACTGCAACTCTACAGAGACCACAGGAGCCAAGGGACCTGGTTGTGTATTTGCATATTCATTGAAGGTGGCCGGACAGGCTGAGAGAGCGGTTAATATGGCATACAATATTCTAGGTTTTATTAGTTGAATTTAGTTATTAGTGTCATAAATAGACCTATATTAACACTGCAATGAAGTTACTGTGAAAATCCCCTAGTCGCCACAGTCCGACACCTGTTCAGGTATTGAGAGGATTAACCAGACAATGCACAGAGAGTACTCAAATCTTTTAAGCTTTTATTACCTGCTAGCAAAGAGAACAGACACAGTGAATTTCACTATGGTGTTCTGTCAATTCATATAGAAAATGTAACAGTTATAGTTCACCATATCTTGCTGTTTGGAATTTTGTTATTGAAAGGGTCTTATTTTCATCCTGGGGCCAAGGCTGGGAACGCAGTGTTTATGGAACTAACGCAAGGTTTAGATTAGTCTGTTATCCTGAGTACACAAGCGCTGGCCTCACTGAAGGCCTTGTTTGCTAATAAGCATTTTCCATTACTTGACAGAGTTGTTTGTCATAACTTAATTTCCACAATTGTTGTAACTTAATTTCCACACGCGTGCACTGAGGGAGAATTTAGCATGGCCAATGCACCTAACCGGCATGTCTTTCGGACTGTGGGAGGAAACCTGAGTACCCGGAGGAAACCCACGCAGACAGGGGGAGAACATGCAGACTACACACACAGTGACCCAAGCCGGGAATTGAACCTGGGTCCCTGGCGCTGTGAGGCAGCAGTGTTAGCCACTGTGCCACCGTGGAGTACCAGAGTAAGGAGGTTATGCTAACATAGAACAGTACAGCACAGAACAGGCCCTTCGGCCCACGATGTTGTGCCGATCTTTATCTGAAACCAAGATCAAGCTATCCCACTCCCTATCAGCCTGGTGTGCTCCATGTGCCTATCCAATAACCGCTTAAATGTTCCTAAAGTGTCTGACTCCACTATCACTGCAGGCAGTCCATTCCACACCCCAACCACTCTCTGCGTAAAGAACCTACCTCTGATATCCTTCCTATATCTCCCACCACGAACCCTATAGTTATGCCCCCTTGTAATAGCTCCATCCACCCGAGGAAATAGTCTTTGAACGTTCACTCTTTCTATCCCCTTCATCATTTTATAAACCTCTATTAAGTCTCCCCTCAGCCTCCTCCGCTCCAGAGAGAACAGTCCTAGCTCCCTCAACCTTTCCTCATAAGACCTACCCTCCAAACCAGGCAGCATCCTGGTAAATCTCCTCTGCACTCTTTCCAGCGCTTCCACATCCTTCTTATAGTGAGGTGACCAGAACTGCACACACTATTCCCGTGGTTATCTCTGGACTCTTGCCTGTACCACGGGATAGTTTAGAGAGGAATAGGGAGAGGGAAGGTTTGAATTCATGGCTGAGGGGATGGTGCAGGAGGGAGGGGTTCAGGTACTTAAGCAATTGGGGCTCGTACTGGGGAAGGTGTGACCTCTATGAGAAGGATGGTCTACACCTTAATCAGAAGGGGACCAATATCCTGGGGGGTAAATTTGCTAAGGCCATGCAGGGAGGTTTAAACTGATTCGGGGGGGGGGGAGGGATCCTGAGTAGTGGGGCTGAAAGTGAGGGATGCATGGATGGGGACTGCAATGCACGGCATTGCAGAGGTGGGGTGGAGCAGGGTTTGAAATGTGTATACTTCAATGCCAGGAGTATTCGCAATAAAGTGGGTGAACTTGCAGCGTGGATCAGTACCTGGGACTTCGATGTTGTGGCTATTTCAGAGACATGGATAGAGCAGGGGCAGGAATGGATGCTGCAGGTCCCGGGGTTCAAATGTTTTAGTCGAAGTAGGGAAGGAGGTAGAAGAGGGGGAGGGGTAGCATTATTGGTCAGAGATTGTATCACAGTGTCAGAGAGGAGGTTTGATGAGGACTTATCTGTTGAGGTAGTATGGGCGGAGATTAGAAATAGGAGAGGAGAGGTCACCCTGTTGGGAGTCTTTTATAGACCTCCTAAAAGTTCTAGAGAGGTTGAGGAAAGGATTGCGGAGTCAATCCTGCTTAGGAGTGAAAGTAATAGGGCAATTGTTATGGGGGATTTTAACTTGACTAATATTGACTGGAATTGTTATAGCTCTAGCTCGTTAGAGGGGTCAGTTTTTGTTCAAAGCGTGCAGGAAGGTTTTTTGACTCAGTATGTAGACAGGCCAACTAGAGGTGAGGCTATATTGGATCTGGTGCTGGGAAATGAGCCAGACCAGGTGCTAGACTTGGAAGTTGGTGTGCATTTTGGTGATAGTGACCACAATTCGGTTACGTTCACCTTAGTGATGGAAAGGGATAGGCATGAACCTCGGGCCAGTGGTTTTAGCTGGGGGAAGGGTAATTATGAGGCTATTAGGAGAGAATTAGGAAACATAGGTTGGACTAGGAGATTACAGGGACTGGGAACGTCCGACATGTGGAGTTTTTTCAAGGAGCAGCTACTGCGAGTCTGTGATAGGTATGTCCCTGTCAGGCAAGGAGGAATTGGTAGGGCTAGGGAACCGTGGTGCACCAAAAAAGTTTCTTTGTTGGTTAAAAAGAAAAAGGAGGCTTATGTTCGGATGAGACGTGAGCACTCGGGTAGTGCACTAGAAAGCTTTAGATTGGCTAAGAGGGAGTTGAAGAGCGAGCTTAGAAGGGCTAAAAGGGGACATGAGAAGACTTTGGCGGATAGGGTTAAAGAGAATCCTAAGGCGTTCTATAGGTATGTCAAGAACAGAAGGTTGGTTAGGGCAAGTTTAGGGCCAGTTATAGATGGCAGAGGGAAGTTATGTGTGGAACCGGAGGAGATTGGTGAAGCATTGAACCAATATTTCTCTTCGGTGTTCACGCAAGGGGACATGAATATAGCTGAGGAGGACACTGGGTTGCAAGGGAGTAGAATAGACAGTATTACAGTTGATAAGGAGGATGTGCAGGATATTCTGGAGGGTCTGAAAATAGATAAATCCCCTGGTCCGGATGGGATTTATCCAAGGATTCTCTGGGAGGCAAGAGAAGTGATTGCAGAGCCTCTGGCTCTGATCTTCAGGTCGTCGTTGGCCTCTGGTATAGTACCAGAAGATTGGAGGTTAGCGAATGTTGTCCCATTGTTTAAGAAGGGGAACAGAGACTTCCCCGGGAATTATAGACCGGTGAGTCTCACTTCTGTTGTCGGCAAGATGTTGGAAAAAATTATAAGGGATAGGATTTATAGTTATTTGGAGAGTAATGAATTGATAGGTGATAGTCAGCATGGTTTTGTGGCAGGTAGGTCGTGCCTTACTAACCTTATTGAGTTTTTTGAGAAAGTGACCAAGGAGGTGGATGGGGGCAAGGCAGTGGACGTGGTATATATGGATTTTAGTAAGGCGTTTGATAAGGTTCACCATGGTAGGCTTCTGCAGAAAATGCAGATGTATGGGATTGGGGGTGATCTAGGAAATTGGATCAGGAATTGGCTAGCGGATAGGAAACAGAGGGTGGTGGTTGATAGTAAATATTCATCATGGAGTGCGGTTACAAGTGGTGTACCTCAGGGATCTGTTTTGGGGCCACTGCTGTTTGTAATATTTATTAATGATCTGGATGAGGGTATAGTTGGGTGGATTAGCAAATTTGCTGATGACACCAAAGTCGGTGGTGTGGTAGACAGTGAGGAAGGGTGTCGTAGTTTGCAGGAAGACTTAGACAGGTTGCAAAGTTGGGCCGAGAGGTGGCGGATGGAGTTTAATGCGGAGAAGTGTGAGGTAATTCACTTTGGTAGGAATAACAGATGTGTTGAGTATAGGGCTAACGGGAGGACTTTGAATAGTGTGGAGGAGCAGAGGGATCTAGGTGTATGTGTGCATAGATCCCTGAAAGTTGGGAATCAAGTAGATAAGGTTGTTAAGAAGGCATATGGTGTCTTGGCGTTTATTGGTAGGGGGATTGAATTTAGGAGTCGTAGCGTTATGTTGCAACTGTACACAACTCTGGTGCGGCCGCACTTGGAGTACTGTGTGCAGTTCTGGTCCCCACATTACAGGAAGGATGTGGAGGCTTTGGAGAGGGTGCAGAGGAGGTTTACCAGGATGTTGCCTGGTATGGAGGGGAGATCCTATGAGGAGAGGCTGAGGGATTTGGGATTGTTTTCGCTGGAAAGGCGGCGGCTAAGAGGGGATCTTATTGAAACATATAAGATGATTAGAGGTTTAGATAGGGTGGATAGTGATAGCCTTTTTCCTCTGATGGAGAAATCCAGCACGAGGGGGCATGGCTTTAAATTGAGGGGGGGTAGTTATAGAACCGATGTCAGGGGTAGGTTCTTTACCCAGAGGGTGGTGAGGGATTGGAATGCCCTGCCAGCATCAGTAGTAAATGCGCCTAGTTTGGGGGCGTTTAAGAGATCCGTAGATAGGTTCATGGACGAAAAGAAATTGGTTTAGGTTGGAGGGTCACAGTTTTTTTTTTTTAACTGGTCGGTGCAACATCGTGGGCCGAAGGGCCTGTTCTGCGCTGTAATGTTCTATGTTCTATGTTCTATTCCAAATGTGGTCTCACCAAGGTCCTGTACAGTTGCAGCCTAACCCCACGGCTCTTAAATTCCAACCCCCTGTTAATAAAAGCCAACACACTATAGGCCTTCTTCACAGCTCTATCCACTTGAGTGGCAACCTTTAGAGATCTGTGGACATGGATCCCAAGATCTCTCTGTTCCTCCACAGTCTTCAGAACCCTACCTTTAACCCTGTAATCCACATTTAAATTAGTCCTACCAAAATGAATCACCTCACATTTATCAGGGTTAAACTCCATTTGCCATTTTTCAGCCCAGCTTTGCATCCTATCTATGTCTCTTTGCAGCCTACAACAGCCCTCCACCTCATCCACTACTCCACCAATCTTGGTGCCATCAGCAAATTTACTGATCCACCCTTCAGCCCCCTCCTCTAAGTCATTAATAAAAATCACAGAGCAGAGGACCAAGCACCGATCCCTGTGGCACTCCGCTAGCAACCTGCCTCCAGTCCAAAACTTTTCCATCCACCACCACCCTCTGTCTTCGATCAGACAGCCAGTTACCTATCCAATCAGCCAACTTTCCCTCTATCCCACACCTCCTCACTTTCATCATAAGCCGACCATGGGGGACCTTATCAAACGCCTTACTAAAATCCATGTATATGACATCAACTGCCCTACCTTCATCAACACACTTAGTTACCTCCTCAAAAAATTCAATCAAATTTGTGAGGCACGACTTGCCCTTCACGAATCCGTGCTGACTATCCCGGATTAATCCGCATCTTTCTAAATGGTCGTAAATCCCATCCCTAAGGACCTTTTCCATCAATTTACCAACCACCGAAGTAAGACTAACCGGTCAGTGTTAGTCAATGTTGGTCAATGTTAAGCCAGTATAACACATTAGCTTGGCCTCAGCTGGAGTATTGCGTTCAGTTCTGTGCCACACTTGAGGAAGAATGTGAAGGCATTGACAAGAGTACAGAAAGGATTCACGAGAATGGTTCCAGGGACAAGAGACTTCAGTTATGAAGACGGATAGGAGAAATTGGGACTGCTTTCTTTGGAAAAAAGAGGGCTGAAAGGGATTTGATGGAGACGTTCAAAATCACGAGGTGTCTGGACAGAGTAAACAGGGAGAAGCTGTTCCCATTGTGAAAGGATCGAGAACAAGAGGGCACAGATGGAAAAGAGTTGGTAAAAGAAGTAAAAGCAACACGAGGAAGATCTTTTTCGCACAGTGAGTGAGAGGCACTGGCTGAGAGTCGGGTGGAGGCAGGTTTAATCGAAACTTTCATAAGGGAATTTGACTGTTATCTGAAAAGAAAGAATGTGCATGGTTGTGGGGAGAAGGGAACGAAGTGAATTGCTAAGATAAAGGCAAAGTACTGCAGCGCCAGGGACCTGGGTTCGATTCCCGGCTTAGGTCACTGTCTGTGCAGTGTTTGCACGTTCTTCCCGTGTCTTGCGTGGGTTTCTTCCATGTGCTCCAGTTTCCTCCCACAGTCTGAAAGATGAGCTGGTTAGGTGCATTGGCCATGCTAAATTCTCCCTCAGTGTACCTGAACAGGCGCCGGAGTGTGGCAACTAGGGAATTTTCACAGTAACTTCATTGTAGTGTTAATGTAAGCCAACTTGTGACACTAATCATTAAACTTAGGAAGTGAATTACTAAATGGGGGAGACTGACATGATGGGCTGAATGGCCTCCTTCTGCACTGTAAAAATTCTGTGATTCTTTGAATCTTTTTAAAATCTTGGACCTGCTAATAGAATAGATAAGAATAATGTAGTAGAGAGAATTTCGACTGGTGGCAGACATGGGGCACTCATGGCTATATTCAGAACCTGTTCATTCAGGAGGCAATGTGGAGTAAACTGGCCGCGGAACAGAAAACACAGCAGGCTTAAAGGTAGTTAACACAGGGTCACAAAGGGCGGAATATGCCTCACCAGTTGGTACTTGGGGCCTCACTTGTAGAAATGATTTGACTTGGGAATTGGAAATGTGTGGATGACACCAATCTGGTGCTGCAAGTAAATAGTGACGCGGAAAGGTGGTTGACTCTTAACTGTCCTCTGAAATGGCCTAACAAGCCACCCAGTCCAAGGGCAATTAGGGACAGATGGCAAATGCTGGCCTTGTCAGCTACCCCTCCGTCCCGTGAAAGAATAAATTAAAAGACAAAACACTGGGTGGAAGAAGAAATGATGAAGTGTAGAACTGGAACAGCATGGTCATGGACCCTGCCAGTCTTGGTGAGGGAGACTCTGCAGTTCAGGTAAAAGGAGGAGATACCCGGGCCAGTGCAGAAGAGGTCATTCTGCATTGACTCCCTGACCGAGTATCTTACCCAGGCTCTCTCCTCCGCCCTATCCCTGTAATCCCATACATTTACTATCCATCAAACCTACGCATCTTTGGATGTGAAGGGACAATTTACCATGGCCGATCCACCTAACCTACACATCTTTGGGCATTAAGGGGCAATTTAGCATAGCCAACCCACATAACCTGCACACCTTTGGACACTAAGGGGCAATTTAGCATGGCTAATCCATCAAATCTACGCATCTTTTGGACTGCGGGAGAAAACCAGAGGAAACCCATGCAGACACGGGGAGAATGTGCAAACTCCACACAGTCACCCAGTTCTCCACAATTCTCCAGCCGTTCACGCCCCGCCGCTGCTACTGGCGAGGATGGAGAATTTGGTGTTCAGCCAAATTTCCATTCACTTCAGCGGAATGGGAGAATCCCAGCCACGGGCGAAGTAGGAGAATCCGGCCCCAAATTTTGCAAGAGCAAGACTCCAAGACGATGCTCGAGTGTCAGGGTGTTTTTAAAGATTTATCTGTGTTTACCTGTGTTTCTGATTCTTCTTTTAATTTTTCCTGTTGTTATTATTCTGATCTTTCCCACATTGGCAAGCTTCAAACACCTTCAACATTTCAAGACACCCCAAGAGTGGATATTGACATAGAGAGCCATCCTCCAGATCTCAGACTGCGGACAGAAGTGAGTGTCACCCCCTAACGTGAACAATGTCAACTCTGTAAGTGTGGAGCCAACTCTTAAATGGAGAACCACATTATGGTCTAGAGATTGGAATTCAAGTCCTGTTGATTGGACAATTATTGCTGAACCACAGTTAAAAACATAAATGTGGTTATTTTTCCTGGGCACCCTTTATCCCTCATCTATAATCACCGGTCCTTTATCACATTGCCCTTTGTGGAACTTCCCTGTGTACAAACAGGCTGCAGCATTTCCTCCATTATGGCAGTGGCTACATTTCACAAAAGTTTCTCAAGCTGGGAAGACTTTGGGATATCCGGAGGTTCCGAGAGATGTGTAGGGTTACTGGGAAAGGGCGGAGGGAAGGGCCGGAGTGAATGCTCCTCCGGACAGTCTGTGCAGACTCGATGGCCTCTTTCTGCTCAGTAGGGAATCTGTGGTTCGAAGTGAAAATTATTCATATTTGCCTTGGATTGCTGAGGACTCTGGTGGAATATCCTGAATTATTCATTCTCTAAAGTGAAAGAGAATTCTAGAAACAAAAACTTTAGAACAACCCTTCACAAAGTTTTAACTGAATTAAACCAGGAATTCTCCTATTCCATTATTACCGCTCTGTAGTTCAGTGTAAAACTCTCTCTTTCAGAATTAAGAGATTGAAAGTCCTGCAATGAACAGAGTTCTGTTATCCAGTATTCCCCAGTACAGTGTGTCAAGTGTTATAGTGAGGGTGGATTGTGCAGAGTGTGTTTAAACTCTCCCAAGGACAAACTGGATTTTACCAGCCCCCTACAGATAGGTGAGGGTGAAGCAGAGGGGACATGGCAAGGGAAGATGAGGGGGAGTGGCAGAGTTCCTGTTGCCCTTCCCACCCCCATGGTATTTTACCAGCTGCACATGGGCCCTCTACTGTGTCTGAGACCAGCCATGAATCCTGGCAGCTTCCCTGGAGTATCAGTGGAGTGAGGAACCTTCTAATCCGACATTCTATAGATCAGGGAGGGGAGCTCCCCCACCCCAGTGGTAATGGCAGCCCATGCAGTCCCTGCCCTCACCAATCCCCCCCACAAGCTGTGGCCTACCTGACCAATGCTGGCAACCCCAGATCCCACTCCTCTCATTGAAGGGGCAGCTTCCATCACTGGATCTCTCAGCTGAGTGCAGTCCCAGCAGTGGCCACCACCCCTGAGACGCCGCTGAGCTGGAAAGCTGTGAGGCCTTCAGCTCTTGGAGGCAGCTCTACTCTTTACAGGGACTGGATGACAACTAGCTTAATACCAAATGGGCTGGGTGTCCCATCAATGACTGAGGCAAGGTTGCCTCTGATTATCATTGGCACACTTGCCACCCGGACTGTATTCCAGCCTAAGAGTGAATTGGGACACCATTCAGTGACACTACTGAGCAGAATCCATGATGTAAAGTGAGCTGAAAGGTTCATAAAGTGCGGAGTCTGAGTACTCCAACTAACACAATGGCAGCTGTTTCTGGCCCCTGTAAATGGGATGGCAATGAACAGTCTGTATAAGGATGGGGTCTCACCAAATCAACCGTATGCTTACCGGCACCACAGAAAGACTCAGAGGGTGTTACGGTAACGGTGGATATGCCAGCTCACTAGATTTTGCGAGTGAGAACTCCCTCTATTTGATTTCTACCAAGAAGGTGAAATTTCAGATGACACCAAGTGAGCTTTCTAGGGAAGTTTCTTATCCGCATTTGACGCTTCCTGTTGCAGCTTTCTTCTCCAGAGATGACAAGGCTGGCAGACGAAGAATATGGAAAGGCCAAAGAATTGGATGTAGAAATGATCTCCAAAAGCATGCCAAGTATGGTAAGTGTGTAAGTATTGTAGACTGAGCAACTGTCGTGATAGTGAAGAAATTTAGGTTCAAATTGTTGAATTTCTATAGAAATGGTGAATGTGAATATTCGCACGTTCAACACCTCACCGGGAAAATTCACAATGTGACAGAGAGGTACATCTGTTTCACATGATATTAACAAGAGGATCCATCCGTTTAATTGAACTCTTGCTGTGCTCCTGATAAGCACATGGTTAATTTTGCAAAAAGTATCCTGAACACAACGGTTTGGCCAACTACCCAATAGGAGAATTTCAACTCCCCCAATTAACTGGGATAGAATGAGCGTGAAAGGCACAGAGGGAGCAAAACTCTTCAAATTCATTCAGGAAAAGCTTTTCACAGTCAGTATGTGACAAGCCCAAAAAGAGAGTGGGTGGTTCTGAATTTAATAGACGGGAGTGAAGCTGGGCAGGTGGAAGGTGTATTGATTAGGGAGCATCTTGATGCATCACGATTAGGTGTAGGGTAGTTCTGGAGAAGCAGAAAGCTATTTGATTTATTATTGTCACATGCATTGGGATACAGTGGAAAGTATTGTTTCTTGCGCACTATACAGACAAAGCATACTGTTCATAGAGTACATCGGGGAGAAGGTGCAGAATGTAGTGTTGCAGTCACAGCTAGGGTGTAGAGAAAGATCAACTTAATGCGAGATGGGTCCATTCAAAAGTCTGATGGCAGCAGGGAAGAAGTTGTTCTTGAGTCGGTTGGTACGTGACCTCAAACTTTTGTATCTTTTTCCCGGTGGAAGAAGGTGGAAGAGAGTATGTCCAGGATGTGTGGAGTCCTTGATTATGCTGGCTGCTTTTCCGAGGCAATGGGAAGTGTAGACGAAGTCAATGGATGGGAAGCTGGTTTGCGAGATGGATCGTGCTACGTTCACCAACCTTTGTAGTTTCTTGTGGTCTTGGTCAGAGCAGGAGTCATACCAAGCTGTGATACATCTGTAAAGGATGCTTTCTATCTGTAAAAATTGGTCTGAGTCAAAGTGGATATGCCATATTTCCTTAGCCTCCAAGACCAGAAATAGATGTTCTCAACTATGGGTGGCACGGTACCACAGTGGTTAGCACTGCTACCTCACAGCTCCAGGGACCTGGGTCCGATTCCTGGCTTGGGTCACTGTCTGTGTGCAGTTTGCACGTTCTCTCTGGGGCTGCGTGAGTTTCCTCCGGGTGCTCCGGTTTCCTCCCACAGTCCAAAGATGTGCGGGTTAGGTCGATTGGCCGTGCTAAATTGCCCCTTAGTGCCCCAGGATGCATAGGTTAGAGGGATTAGCAGGGTAAATATGTGGGGTTATGGGGATAAGGCCTAGGTGGAATTGCTGTCGGTGGAGACTCATTGGACCAAATGGCCTCCTTCTGCACTGTAGGAATTCTATAATTGCATTTTATAAGGGAAAGGATAATTTTACAAAACTGAAATGTGATTTAACTGAAGTGGACTGAATCAGCTACTTGGGCGGGAACCTAGTGCCAGATCAGTGGGCGGCAGTCAAGGAAGAAATAGTGAGGGTTCAGAACCAACATGTTCCCTTAAAGAAAATGCATGGGATGGACAAATCCAGAGCCCCTGGGTGCCAGGGAATTTCAAGGAGAGAATAAAGAAAGTGGGTGAAGCTTATGATGGATACTGAGGTCCCAGTGCAGAAAATGCTCAATGTAGAAAAGCCAGAGGAGAATAAGAAGAGTAGGGGTGAAATTAAAAACAAAGAAGTTAGGAAAGGAAAGGGAGAATGTGAAAAAGTATTGGCAAATAAGATGAAGGAAATGTTTGATAGATAAAGAGCACGAGGTTAACTGAAGAAAGAATGAGAGGGTAACCTGGGTGCGGAGATAGAGGGCGTTGATGTGGTTCTGAATGAATGTTTTGTTTATTAATACAAAAGAGAAGAATGATATAGACATTGGGTGGGATTTTCTGACTGCACTCGCCCCTAGACTGGAAAATCCCGCCCGACATCAATGGACCTGTGCATGGTCCGGCCCCCTGCCCGCTACGATTCCTTGGGTGGGGGGGGTGGGACAGGAAAACTCCTCCCATTGTGTCAGAGAAGAGGAGTATGAAAAATCAGATTAAAATAGCACAGTGAGAGAGGAATGTTAACATCTTTGAAAGTAGATAAGACTCCAGATCCAGGCGAAATGTATCCTCGGCTGTTGAGGGAAACAATAGTAGAGGCACGGATCATCATTTACCAACCTCTGACTATAGAATCTACAATGCAGAAGGAGGCCATTTGGTCCATTGATCCTACCCCGATAACAATCCCACCCAGGTCCTATCCCCATAACACCACGTATTTACCCTCCTAGTCCCCCTGACGTTAAGGGGCAATATATCATGGACAATCAACCTAACCTGCGCATCTTTGGAGTGTGGGAGGAAACTGGAGCACCCCGAGGAAACCCACGCAGACACGGGGAGAATGTACAAACTCCACGCAGCCAATGACCCGAGACTGGAATCGCACCCGGGTCCCTGGTGCTATGAGGCAGCAATGCTACCGTGCCACCTAGATGTGGTGCCTCTAGACTAGTTAATGTGTTACTATTCTTGGGCGGCATGGTGGCACAGTGACTAGCACTGCTGTCTCACAGCACCACGATCCTGGGTTCGATTCCAGCCTTGGGTCACTGCGTGGGTTTCCTCCGGGTGCTCCGGTTTCCCCTCTCACTCCAAAGATGTGTGGGTTAGGTTGATCGGCCATGCTAAATTGCCCCTTAGTGTCAGGAGGTTAACAGGGTAAATAAGTGGCGATATGGGGATAGGGCCTGGGTGGGATTGTGGTCAGTGCAGACTTGATGGGCCAAATGGCCTCCTTCTGCACTGTAGCGATTCTATGGTTCTTCAAAAAGGGAGAAAGCGATGGAGCAAATAGTTACAGTCCAATAGGCTTTAGAACAAATGTTCACTAAAACCTAACTCCAAGTTAAATCAGGAATATGGCCACACAGTGGTTAGCATTGCTGTCTCACAGCGCCAGGGACCCGGGTTCAATTCCGGCCTTGAGTGACTGTCTGTGCGGAGGTTGCACATTCTCCCCATGTCTGCGTGGTGTTGTAATAAACACAGATCATGTAAAGGGTTGTAGTGAGGGTGGAATGTACAGAATGTGTTGCACACCAGCTTCCCATCTATTGACTCTGTCTACACTCCCAGCTGCCTCGGAAAAGCAGCCAGCGTTATCAAGGACCCCACGCACCCCGGACATAGTCTCCTCCATCAGGTAAAAGATACAAAAGTCTGTGAACATGTACCAACCGACTCAAGAACAGCTTCTTCCCTGCTGCCATCAGACTTTTGAATGGACCTACCTCTCATGAAGTTGATCTTTCTCTACACCCTAGCTATGACTGTAACATTCTGCACTCTCACCTTTCCTTCTCTTTGAACGGTGTGCTTTGTCTGTATAGCACACAAGAAATAATACTTTTTACTGTATACTAATACAGGTGACAATAAATCAAATTAAATCAAAACCCTCCAAGGAAAAGCTCCAAGTGTAAATTGAGGCACCTCCCAGGGACTCTGACTGGCAGAATCCATTGAGTGCAGTGAGCTGGAAGGTTTGCAAAGTGCAGAACAAAGAACAGTACAGCACAGGAAACAGGCCCTTCGGCCCTCCAAAGAGTTTGACAGTTCTTCCTGACAGTCAGTGTTGTCTCCAGTACAGTCAGCTGTTTCTGGCCCCAATCAGGTGGGATAACAGTGAACAATCCGAGATAATTGTAGATGGATAGAGTCTCACTAAACGAACCCTGGGATCACTAAAAGACTCGGAGGAAAGGTATCAGGGTAACATCCGGTACAGATTTCCCATCTGGTAGTTGACTTGGCAACCCGGGTTTAACAAGAGAGAGTTACCCCTGTGTTGGTGTCCTGCCAGTAGGATGACACTGATGGGGGAGCCCTGGAGACATTGGGAGATGGATGTGTGTGTACAGATTTATCCGAATTTGAGACTCAACATTTGATTCTTTGTATCGCAGTATTCTTATCCTACACTTGACCCGTCTGAAACAATTCCAGACGCACCCTTGTTCCCGAGGATGGACGACGTCAGGTTTCACCACAGCAGTGAAATTCCGGAATTGACTACCAGCTTTCTAACAAGGAGTCAACCAGTTCCTGTAAGTCTGTATTATACTGTTAAATTATAAAGAAAAGCACTTATAGTTAAATAATTTAATACAGAAAGGAGGTGTTAGAATCCTGAGATATCTCCACATCTGGTATTCTTTCTCAATAATGAAAACAAACTTTGGTACCTTTTGGGATATGGCCGTTGATGGCTGGGCCAGCATTTATTGCCCATCCCTAATTGCCCTTGAACTGGGTGGTTTGCTCGGCTATTTCAGAGTGTAGTTAAGAGTCAACCACATTGCTGTGGCTCTGAAGTCACATGTAGGCCAGACCAGGTCTGGATGGCAGATTTCCTTCCCTAAAGGACATTAATGAACCATGACAATGGTCTCATGGTCATCACTCGACTTTCAATTCCAGATTTGTATTGAATTCAAATTTCACCTTTGGATTCGAACCCGAGTCCACAGAGCATTGCCCTGGGTCTCGGGATTACTCGTCCAGTGACAATACCACTACGCCACTGCCTCCCCGATGACTATGACTGTACTTGTAAAAAATTGCATTGTTACGCTAAATCCTCTAGTACGCTGTGAGAAACAGCTGAGAGGGGATATGTTGGGAATGGTGTTCTCGGCCTTCATTGATTGATTAAGCTGTTAAAAGATAAACTCAAGTGGAAATCCAGCAGAGCAGGCAAATAAACCTGCTTCTCTGTGAGAAATAAAAGATGAACACCTTTGCAGAATTCCACACACCCATATAGAGGACAGAGAAAACAATGGTGCCTTGATTCCTAAACAAGACACCAGGGTGCCAAGGACACTGTGTTTTGCTTGCTTTGACCAGGTACTGGTGTTGAAGTATTTATGAGCTGACTGCAGCACGTGTGTTGGGAAACCAGAGATCTGTAGAGTTTGTCCTAGATCGACAAGCAAATAGTTAAATTACATTTATCTGAATGGGGCCATTGGAACTGTGACAAGGTAAAATGATTGACTTGCATCAGTCTCCTTGGCTGTGTAAGGAAAGTATAAGAAGAGATTCCCTGAGTACTGAGATTGCAGACCTTCGATGTGTCACATTCTAGCTCTTGGGGTTAAAGGAATCAAGGGATATGGAGGGGGGGGGGGGGGGAAGAGTGGGATCAGGATATTGAATTTGATGACCAGCCATGGTCATAATGAATGGCGTAGCAGGCTCGAAGGGCCGAATGGCCTATTCCTGCTTCCGTTTTCTAAGTTTCTATGACTAGGGCACCACCAGCGAGCAATAAAGTGGAGGATGCAATTCCACCCAGGCCATAAGGTAATGTTGAAATGAAAATAGAGAATGCTGGATAAACTCAACAGGTCTGGCAGCATCTGTGGAGAGAGAAACGGAGTTAATATTATAGTCCATCTTCAAAACTAAAGTGAGGTAGAAATGTGATGAATTATTTAGTAGGAGGAGGTGGGACAGAATGGAAGATCAGGAAGGAAAACATAGAAACTAGAAGCAGGAGGAGGCCATATGGCGGTTCGAGGGGGCAGGTGGCCCTGTGGGGGAGGGGTGGAGTTGTGTTGGGGCCTGGCCGAGGGAACCACAAAACAAAAAATGGGCGAGGGGGGCAGGATGACATGATGGAGAGGAAAGTTCACAGTCTAAAGTTGTTAATGCACTTTTACTTTGATAGTACTGCTCAAGTACTATCACAGTAGTTAGCACTGTGACCTTGCCAGGGCATCTGGGTGTGATTCTCGGCTTGGCTCACTGTCTGTGTGGAGTCTGCACATTCTCCCCATGTCTGCGTGGGTTTACTCTGGGTGCTCCGGTTTCCTTCTATAGTCTGAAAGAGGTGCTGGTGAGGTGCATTGGCCATGCTAAATTCTCCCTCAGTGTACCCGAATAGGCGCCGGAGTGTGGTGACTCGGGGATTTTCACAGTAACTTCATTGCAGTGTTAGTGTAAGCCTTACTTGTGACACTAATAAATAAAGTTAAAACCGTTCCAGCAATGTGCACCAAGGCTCCGATAGGCACCGGGTTTTTTGACGTGATAGTTACCTATGTGTTTCTGTTGCAAAGGTAAAATAATACCATGTGAACGAGAGCCCCAGAGACATTCGGAGCGATGTAAGTTTGTGACGGTGTGTACGCAAAACTTCATCTCCAGTTAATTCCTGACATCCATTATGTTGCAGCTTCATTCTTTCGACTTTGAGGCATCTGATATGAGCTTAAAGTCTCCTGAGATCGGGATACAGCAATTTGCAGAACGGGATGAAGCTGGAGGATATGGAAACTTGGTAGAGCTTGAAGAAAACTCCATCCACAACAGCACCTCATACACAGTAAGTCTGAAGCCTACTGCGAAACTGGTGAACTTAAGCAATGGGCAAAATAGAAAGGGATGGAAATAACTGATGCATCAGCTAACCCTAGGGAGGATCAAACCCTTATTGTGAATGAATTGTTTTGTACACTGATATATGGGGGCGGCATGGTGGCACAGCGGTTAACACTGCTGCCTTACAATGCCAGGGACACTAAGGAAATTTGGCATGTCAGACACAACTCTCACCAACTTTTACAGATGCACCATAGAAAGCATTCTTTCTGGTTGTATCACAGCTTGGTATGGCTCCTGCTCTGACCAAGACCGCAAGAGACTACAAAGGGTCGTGAATGAAACCCAGTCCATCATGTAAACCAGCCTCCCATCCATTGACTCTGTCTACACTTCCTGCTGCCTCGGCAAAGCAGCCAGCATAATTAAGGACCTCACCCAACCCGAACATTTTCTCTTCCACCTTCTTCTGTCAGAAAAAAGATACAAAAGTCTGACTCAAGAACAGCTTCTTTCCTGCTGCCATCAGACTTTTGAATGGACCTACCTTGCATTAATTTGATCTTTCTCTACACCCTAGCTATGTCTGTAACACTACATTCTGCACACTCCTTTCCTTCTCGATGATCGGTATGCTTTGTCTGTATAGCGTGCAAGAAACAATACTTTTCACTGTATACTAATACATGTGACAATATTAAATCAAATCAAAATTCAATTCCCGGCTTCGGTCACTGTCAATATGGAGTTTGCACATTCTCCCCATGCCTGCATGGGTTTCCTCCGGGTGCTCCGGTTTCCTCCCACAGTCTAAAGATGTGCAGGTTAGATGGATTGGTCATACTAAATCAGTATTCCCCCTTAGTGTCAGGGGGACTAGCTAGTTAAATGCATGGGGTTATGGGGATTGGGCCTGGGTGGGATTATGATTGGTGCAGGCTCGATGGGCTGAATGGCCTCCTTCTGCACTGTAGGGATTCTATGATATGGAACCATTCCAGGAAACTATAGCTCAGTTAGTTTAACATCAGTGGTTGTAAACGGAGAAATGATGTATGAAATATTGGTGGGGCCACGTTTGGAATAATATTCATTAAGACAGAAACACAGTTGGTGTTGTGGGAAAATTTGAAGGTAGCCAATTGTGTCTTAACTTAGACAATTCAAAATTCGCAAGGCAAACATCTCTGTGCGAAGACGTAACAAATTTATTTTACGTAAAACAAACATACAGCCAACCAGAGACTTCCAAAGGATTAAACAGCTCTGGGAATAGAGTCACAGAACCACTCCGAAAGATCTGCCATACATAGTCAAATACAGATCAATTAATAATTTTTTTTCTAATCATTTAATTCCATCTTTCATTAGCTTAAAATCAATTTCATTTAACAGTCATACATCAATACAAATCTCTGTCAAGTACCTCAGCCAACCATATGATACTTAATAGCATGGGGATATTTTATTTGTCCAACAAGACCAGACGTGGCCTCTCTTCTTGGTCCTAACTATATCCCTGTTGCCTGGTAATGGCAGACGCTACCATAAGGTCAAAGTGAACATTCCCACCGACTCACTGCCAAGTTGAATAGACATGTGTTCCTGCATCCAAGGGCATATCTAATCTTGTGTCTGGGCAGTGAATGTACCTATTCATTAATGTTGCAAAATACATTCCCTCATAGGAATTCCCGATATGATTGCTGCTGACTAGTCGGTTCCCAGACCTCTGGATTTAAACTATTGACATTTACTACCATGTCTTTCGGTGCTTGACTAAAGTAAACAATAAATTTAAAATATCAGCATATATGTTTTAAAATCATAACTACTTGTTCTGATTCACTTTCTGCATTCACTTATGTGTAAACTGTTTGTGTTAGCTTGCCTAATGATCATTTAACTCTTTACTGATCCCTTGGTCTCTTAAAGACATTGGTAGTGGAGGGGGGTGGAGCCTAATCCTGCCTGAGAGGCTGGCATTAGCACGCCAGCTCTCCAGTAGGGAGATTGGCACATGCATATTGATTTTCCCATTGCCAGCATCCCGATGGCTTCCCCAACCAATCGCCAGCCCTGACCCCCCCCAATGACCAGCCCAATGTCCCCATGGCTAGCCCCGATTACTCCCCATCACAACCAATCGGCCTACCCCCGGAAGACCCCACCCCTTTGGCACTGTCCTGTGCCCAGTGGGCAGTGCCAGAATGCCCGGTGGGCAGTGCCAGAGTACCAGGTTGACACTGCCCTCACCGGCGAGACCTTCACACCTAATCCCATTGCTTTAATCCCCGCTGTTGGAAACCTCCCGCGGTGGCCTCGGAAACATTAGCGAGTCCAGATGATACTGTCCCGGGCTTGCTGAAGAGATGCAAATCACTCTTTGCATATTGTAATCAGCATTGCGCTGTTTCCTGGCGCGAGGCTGATTATATCATAAAAAATAGCCCTGTCAACCCTCCCGCTGGTATTTCCCAGCCCACTGCGCTACTCAAGCAACTCTTTTCCTTCAGGTCCTTATCCAATTCCCCTTTTTAAAGCTGTGATTGACCCTTTCCCCACCACATTCTCAGACTGCGCATTCCGGATTGTAAGTATTAGCATAAGTTCTTTTCCATGTTTTCGGATCTTTTGCCAATTACCTTAAATTGTGTCCCAGATCCCACATGATTTTGAACATCTCTATCAAATATCCTCTCGACCTTCTCTTCTCCAGAGAGATCCTGGCTTCTCCACTGAAATTCCTCATCCTTGGAAACTATTCCCATGAATCCTTCCTGCACTTAAAGCCTCCGCATGCTTCCTACCAGGTGATGCCCAGAATCGGGCACAGTGCCCCAGTTGAGGTTGAACTGGTTTTATTAATGCTGCTCATAATTTCCTTGCTTTTGGAGTGTCTGTATGGCAAACAATGAGAGCTATGCGGCTGAAAAGACTATTATAGAGTGCTTGAGCAGCTTCCTAAGCAACGTTTCCATTGCTCGGAACCCTCTGGAGGATATCTGAAGTATTTGGTTTATCGTATGTTAATTTGTGGGAGTATGCTGCCTACCGCTAATAGTTGGCCATTACGAGGAGTAGGAAGGCAAGACAAGGGCGGCACAGTGGTTAGTACTGCTGCCTCTAAGCGCCAGGGATCAGAGTTCAGCAGATTGGAAAACAGCAAATGTGACACCACTGTTTAAAAAAAATGAGGTAGACAAAAGGCGGATTACTAAAGGCCAGTTAGTTTAACTTCTGTCGTAGGGAAAATGCTTGAATTTATCATCAAGGAAGAAATAGCGAGACATCTGGATAGAAATTGTCCCATTGGGAAGACACAGCATGAAAGGCAGGTCATGTTTATCTAATTTAGTGGAATTCTTTGAGAACATTACGAGCACGGTGGATAATGGGGAACCAGTGGATAATGGGGAACCAGTGGATAATGGTGAACCAGTGGATGTGGTGTATCTGGATTTCCAGAAGGCATTCGACAAGGTGCCGCACAAAAGGCTGCTGCATAAGATAAAGATGCAAGGCATTATGGGTAATATATTGGCATGGATAGAGGATTGGCTAACTAACAGAAAGGAAAGAGTGGGGGTAAATGGGTGTTTTATAGAACATAGAACATTACAGCGCAGTACAGGCCCTTCGGCCTTCGATGTTGCGCCGACCAGTGGTACCAATCTAAAGCCCCTCTAATCTACACTATTCCAATATCATCCATATGTTTATCCAATAACCACTTGAACGCTCTCAACGTTGACGAGTCCACCACTGCTGCAGGCAGGGCATTCCACGCCCTTACTACTCTCTGAGTAAAGAACCTACCTCTAACATCTGTCCTATATCTCTCACCCCTCAATTTAAAGCTATGTCCCCTCGTGCTAGCCAACACCATCCGAGGAAAAAGGCTCTCACTATCCACCCTATCTAATCCTCTGATCATCTTGTATGCCTCTATTGAGTCACCTCTTAACCTTCTTCTCTCTAACGAAAACAACCTCAAGCCCCTCAGCCTTTCCTCATACGATTTTCCCACCATACCAGGCAACATCCTGGTAAATCTCCTCTGCACCCTTTCCAACACTTCCACATCTTTCCTATAATACGGCGACCAGAACTGTACGCAATACTCAAAATGCGGCCGCACCAGAGTTTTGTACAGTTGCAACATGACCTCTTGGCTCCGAAACGCAATCCCTCTACCAATAAGAGCTAACACACCGTACGCCTTCTTAACAACCCTATCAACCTGGGTGCCAACTTTCAGGGATCTATGCACATGGACACCCAGATCCCTCTGTTCATCCACACTACCAAGTATCTTACCATTAGCCCAGTACTCTGTATTCCTGTTACTCCTTCCAAAGTGAATCACCTCACACTTTTCCGCATTAAACTCCATTTGCCACCTCTCAGCCCAGCTCTGCAGCTTATCTATGTCCCTCTGTAACCTGCCACTTCCCTCCGCACTGTCTACAACTCCACCGACTTTAGTGTCATCCGCAAATTTACTAATCCATCCTTCCACGCCCTCATCCAAGTCATTAATAAAAGTGACAAACAGCAGTGGCCCCAAAACAGATCCTTGCGGTACACCACAAGTAACTGAACTCCAGGATGAATATTTCCCATCAACCACCGCCCTTTGTTTTCTTACAGCTAGCCAATTCCTGATCCAAACCACTAAATCACCCTCAATCCCATGTGTCCGTATTTTCTGCAAAAGCTTACCATGGGGAACCTTATCAAACGCTTTGCTGAAATCCATATACACCACATCAACCGCTTTACCCTCATCCACCTCTTTGGTCACCTTCTCAAAGAACTCAATAAGGTTTGTGAGGCACAACCTACCCTTCACAAAACCGTGCTGACTATCCCTAATCAAATTATTCCTTTCCAGGTGATTATAAATCCTATCTCTTATAATCCTTTCCAATACTTTGCCCACAACAGAAGTAAGGCTCACCGGTCTATAATTACCTACTCCCCTTCTTGAACAAGGGGACAACATTTGCTATCCTCCAGTCTTCTGGCACTGTTCCTGTAGACAATGACGACACAAAGATCAAAGCCAAAGGCTCTGCAATCTCCTCTCTAGCCTCCCAGAGAATCCTAGGATAAATCCCATCCGGCCCAGGGGACTTATCTATTTTTACCCTTTCCAGAATTGCTAACACCTCCTCCTTATGAACATCAATCCCATCCAGTCCAACGGCCTGCATCTCAGTACTCCCCTCAACAACACTGTCCCTCTCCAGTGTGAATACCGATGAAAAATATTCATTTAGTGCCTCTCCTATCTCTTCAGACTCCACGCACAACTTCCCACTCCTGTCCTTGACTGGCCCTAATCTTACCCTAGTCATTCTTTTACTCCTGACATACCTATAGAAAGCTTTAGGGGTTTCCTTGATCCTCCCTGCCAAAGACTTCTCATGTCCCCTTCTGGCTCTTAACTCTTTCTTTAGGTCCTTCCTGGCTAACTTGTAACTCTCAAGTGCCTGGTTGGCGATCAGTGACTAATGGTGTGCCTCAGGGATCAGTGTTGGGACTGCAACTATCTACAATTTACATAGATGATTTAGAATTGGGGACCAAGTGTAGTGTATCGAAGTTTGCAAATGACACTAAGATGAGTGGCAGAGCAGAGTGTGCAGAGGATGCTGAAAGTCTGCAGAGGAATATAGTAGTTTAAGTGAGTGGGCAAAGGTCTGGCAGTTGAAGTACAACATTGGTAAATATGAGGTCATCCATTTGGTAGGAATAACAGAAAAATGGACTATTATTTAAAGGGTGAAAAATTGCAGAGGGACCTGGATGTTCTTGTGCGTGAATGACAAAAAGTTGGTTTGCAGGTGCAGCAGGTAATTAAGAAGGCAAATGGAATTTTGTCCTTCATTGCTAGAAGGATAGAGTTTAAAAACAGGGAGGTTATGTTGCAGCTGTATAAGGTGCTGGTGAGGCCACATCTGGAGTACTGTGTACAGTTTTGGTCTCCTTACTTGAGAAAGGATGTACTAGCACTGGAGGGGGTGCAGAGGAGATTCACTAGGTTGATTCCAGAGTTGAGAGGGGTGGCTTATGAGGAGAGACTGATTAGACTGGGACTACACTCATTGGAATTTAGAAGAATGAAGGGGGATCATATAGAAACATATAAAACAATGAAGGGAATAGATAATATAGAAGCAGTGAGGTTGTTTCCACTAGTGGGTGAAACTGGAACTAAGGGGCATAGTCTGAAAATAAGGGGGAGCAGATTTAGGACCGAGTTGAGGAGGAACTTCTTCACTCAAAGGGTTGTGAATCTGTGGAATTCCCTGCCCAGTGAAGCAGTTGAGGCTGCCTCATTGAATGTTTTTAAGGCAAGGAGAGAGAAATTTTTTTAACAGTAAAGGAATTAAGAGTTATGGCGAGCAGACGGGTAAATGGAACTGAGTCTACGAAAAGATCAGCCATGATCTTATTGAATGGCAGAGCAGGCCCAAGGGGCCAAATGACCTACTCCTGTTCCAAGTTCTTCTGTTCAATTCTGGCCTCAGGTGACTGTCTGTGCGGAGTTTTCACATTCTCTTATTTGCGGAAGGATATATTGGCCTTGGAGGGAGTGCAGAGAAGGTTCACCAGGTTGATACCAGAGATGAGGGCTGTTGATTATGAGGAGAGACTGAGCAGATTGGGTTTGTATTCATTGGAATTTAGAAGGCTGAGGGGGGGATCTTATAGAGACCTATAAGATAATGAAGGGGCTGGATAGGGTAGAGATGGAGAGATTCTTTCCACTTAGAAAGGAAACTAGAACTAGAGGGCACAGTCTCAAAATAAAGGGGGGTCAGTTTAGGACAGAGTTGAGGAGGAACTTCTTCTCTCAGAGGGTGGTGAATCTCTGGAATTCTCTGCCCACTGAAGTGGTGGAGGCTACCTCGTTGAATATGTTTAAATCACGGATAGACGGATTCCTGATCGGTAAGGGAATTAGGGGTTATAGGGACCAGGCGGGTAAGTGGAACTGATCCACTTCAGATCAGCCATGATCTTATTGAATGGCGGGGCAGGCTCGAGGGGCTAGATGGCCTACTCCTGCTCCTATTTCTTATGTTCTTATGTCTGCGGGGGTTTCCTCCGGGTGTTCTGGTTTCCCCCCCACAGTCCAAAGATGTGCCGATTACATGGATTGGCCATGCTAAGTGGACCTAGTGTCAGGGGGATTAGCAGGGTTATGGAGATAGGACCTGGGTGGGATTGTTGTCGGTGCAGGCTTGATGGGCCAAATGGCCTCCTCCGCTCTAGGAATTTTATGAAATAGAAAAGGAGGAAGTGTAACAAGGAGTAGAGGATCAAGAAAAGGAAGTGTTACTAGAACAAACTTTATGTGATGTTATAATTAATGAATAATACCAATAATCTCAGCCGCCCCTCTCCATTCCTCAGTATTCCGATATTCCTTTCCTTTCCTCAGTTACTGACCATCACGTTATTTTCCTTCCGACAAAACTATCAACCATCTGAAAATACACATTCCAATCCACAATTACAAACTCAAACGTGATTTATTGTGATGCGTGCCTGTCTTCCTTGTGTCTTTTCCTATGCTCGCATTCATACAAAGTGCCCTCTTCATCCCTCGTGGCCTCCCTGCGCTGATATCTCAATCACTGGCCATTCCCTTTCTCCACTTGAACTCTTCTCTGAGCCTGAATTCCCTGACTTCCCCCAATGGGGAAAAAAGAAACTTCCACCTCACTTCACACAATCTGAGAATTCATAGAATTGTTACAGTGCAGTCAGAGACCATTGGGTCCATCAGCTCTCTGAATAAACAATTCACTTAGCACCATTCCCCTGAACAATCTTCCTTTTTGGACTAATGCTCCGATTCCCTTTTGATTGTAGTGACTGAACCTTGCTTCCACCACATTCTCAGACAGTGCATTCCAGACCCTAACCACTTGCTGCATGGAAACATTTTATCTCATCTCATTTTTGCTGCTTTTTCCAATTATTTTAAATCTGTGCCCTCTCATTCTCGATCCTTTTGTGAGTGAGAACAGTTTCTCTCAATCAATCCCATATACAGGATGCAGAGACCAGATATACCCAGGATACTGGGGGTGAAATCGAACACACCATCACATTTGTTCAACTGCCATGGACCTGAGGAGGAGACCATTCAGTCCCTCCAACCCGATCCCCCAGTCATTTCATAGCTGGTCTATACTTGAACTCCACTTGGCTGACCAATCCCAGTGTTATATATGTGAAGCAGTTTGTACGAGAGAATACTGTTGGTATCTTGGGGCAATGATAAGTATGATTGCAATAATTTTCCAAAGTCCAAAGATGTACAAGTTGGGTAGATTGGCCATGCTAAATTGCCAATTAGTGTCCCAAGATGTGTAGGTTAGAGGGATTAACGGGGTAAATATGTGGGGTTACGGGGATCGGGTCTAGGTAAGATGCTCTTTCGGAGAGTCAGTGCAGACTTGATGGGCCAAATGGCCTGCTCCTTCATCTCTTATTGTCTCTTTTCACATCCCCTCTGAACATTCTCTATTGAGCTCACGTCTCCATTGTATTAACCACCTGACAACTACCATTAGTACACTTTTTCTTCTTCGTCTTTATTGCTTATGTTATCTAGGGAGCTAGATAACATAGAATCCCTACAATGGAGGGACTCTATGATTCAAATCTACTCTGTCCAAACCCTTCATGATCTGGAATACCACTGTCAAATCTCTTCTCACCCAGAACAACAGTCCCAACTTATCCAAATCTGTCTCCATAACTTATGTTCCTACCTCCAGAACCATTCTTGGGAAAATCTCTGCACCCACACAAATGGTTTCACATCCTTCCTAAAGTGCGGTGCCCAGAACTGGATACAATTCTCCAGCTGAGACACAACTATTGTCTTTTACATGTTTTGTATTTGATTTGATTTATTATTGTCACATATATTGGTATACAGTGAAAAGTAATGTTTCTTGTGCACTCCACAGACAAAGCATACTGTTCATAGAGAACGAAAAGAGAGAGTGCAGAATGTAGTGTTACAGTCATAGCTAGGGTGTAGAGAAAGATCAACTTAATGCAAGATGGGTCCATTCAAAAGTCTGATGGCAGCAGGGAAGAAGCTGTTCTTGAATCGGTTGGTACGTGACCTCAGACTTTTGTATCTTTTTCCCGACGGAAGAAGGTGGAAGAGAGAATGTCCGGGGTGCGTGGGGTCCTTGATTATGCTGGCTGCTTTTCCAAGGTAGCAGGAAGTGTAAACAGTGTCAGTAGGTGGGAGGCTGGTTTGCGTGGTGGACTGGGCTTCATTCGTGACCCTTTGTAGTTTCTTGTAGTCTGGGCAGAGCAGGAGCCATACCAAACTGTGATACAACCAGAAAGGATGCTTTCTACAGTGCATCTGTAAAAGTTGGTGAGAGTCATAGCGGACATGCCAAATTTCCTTATTGTCCGCAACATTATGTTCAACATAACCTCCTTTATCTTGTACTCTGTGCCCCTCTCAGAAGGCAAAGATGGGACAAACAATAGCCAGAGCTCCCTAGATAACATAAGCGATAAAGACGAAGAAGTAAAAGTGTACTAATGGTAGTTGTCAGGTGGTTAATACAATGGAGACGTGGGCTCAATATAGATTGTTCAGAGGGGAGGTGAAAAGAGACAATAAGAGATGAATCCTCGCCACGAGATTCGACAAGCTCCTTCCTCTTTGATGCTTAAATAAGGAGCTGAAATGCACCCAGCTGCCCAGCGGGAATCACGCCAACTTTCCTGCCATCCACCGTGCTTACAAAGGGATTAAGTTGATTCCCACGGCGGGTTCCCGGGTGGCGGGACGGATGAGCCACATAAATTGCCACTGACTTAGGCAGGACCGGAAGACCCCACCAGCGGCCAATGGCAAGCTGCCTCCCTCACAGGAATGCTGTCTTGGCGGGGGGAGGGAGAGAGGCTGGAAAACTCTGACCTCAGCAACCCCCGAATGGAAAATTCCGCCCATTACCATTGTCTTCAATGTCTTGACACCCTTTGATCTAGTCTGGCGTCATGTACTCCTGGACAGGTTACAATAAGAAACAGGTGCAGGAGTTGGCCATTCAGCCCTTTGAGCTTGTCCTACTATTCAACAACATCACGGCTAACCTTCTATCTCAACGTTCCGACACAAGCCACACATCATTTAATTCCCTAAACACCCAAAAATCTATCCACTCCTATCTTGAATATACACAACATTTGACTATCCATAGCATTCTCGAGGAGAGAATTCCAAAGATTTACAATCCTTTGAGTGAAGAAATTTCTCCTCATCCCAGTGTGAAATGGTCTGCAATTCATTCTGAGGATATGACCCCCATGTTGGTAATCTTCCAACCAAGGGAAATTTTCTCACCATGACAACTATCATCAATCATTGTAAAGACCAACCTGGTGCACAAATGTCCTTTAGGGAAGGAAATCTGCCGTCCTTACTCGGTCTGGCCTACACCTGACTTCAGAGCCACAACAACGTGGTTGACTGTTAACTGCCCTCTGATAATGGCCAGTTCAAAGGAAATTGAAGTTGGGAAACAAATGTTGACCTTTCCATATCCCATGGAAATTTTTTTTTAAAACTGTGCTCTTGTCCTCTAACTTAGCGCTTAAGGCCAAAGACCACTGAAGACAAGAACATCCTTTCCACATTCCTGAACATGATATAGAAAATGACCCAATGATTGCTCGCCCTGTCTCAGTCCCCAGTCTCTCTCTCTCTCTCCATCACATGTCTGTCCACTGTTGACACTGAGATCCACCTTCCCCCAGATTTATTTTCTTCTATATTGTAAATAAGCTTTCCTCTTACAGTTTCACCCTGTTAAAACCAGAACCCTCACTCCCATCCTACACTGAAAATGGTGACTCCATCTCGCTATCTGGAGAATCAGATGTTTCAATAAATATCAGCCATGAATCAATTGCCACGGTGTCGAAAGTCTGTGGAGTCAGGTTCCAGGGGCTTGAGGCCTATCCAGGCTGACACTCCTGTGCAGTACTACTGGAATGCTGCATTGTCGGGGATGTTAATGTGATGTTAATCTGAGGATCTCTCTGCCCTCTCGGGTGAATATACAAGAACCCATGGTACCATTAGGAAGAAGAGCAGGGGAGTTCTCCGGCTAACTTGGACAATATTCATCCCTTCACTAAAATCAGTAAGCAGACTGTATGGTGATTATCACAATGCTGCTTGTGGGAGCTTGCTGTGCACAAATTGGCTGCAGTGCCTCCTCCATTGTAACAGTGACTACACAAGAGTTAGTTGGGTGGCTAAGATGCATATTGAGAAATCCTGAGGCTATGAAAAGACACGGTGGCACAGTGTTTCGCACTGCTGCCTCACAGCGCCAGGGACCCAGGTTTGATTCCTGCCTTGGGTCACTGTCTGTGAGGAGTCTGCACGTTCTCCCCGTGTCTGCGGGGGTTTCCTCCGGGTGCTCCAGTTTCCTCGCACAGTCCGAAAAAGACGTGCTGGTTAGGTGCATTGGCCGTGCTAAATACGCCCTCAGTGTACCCGACCAGGCGCCAGAGAGTGGTGGCTAGGAAATTTTCACAGTAACTTCATTGCAGTGTTAATGTAAGCCTACTTGTGACAAAAATAAATAAATTTATAATTGCAAACCTTTCTTGCTGTCATTCGTTGTCCCACCATCTTTTTCATATTCTTGTGTTGAAGATAGAAAGTTTTAATTCCTGACGCACAATGTGTACTAGATTGCACTAGTCTGCTTTACTCAATGTGGACGATGGTGCAGGAATTGGAATTCCTGTATCTATCAGAGTAGAAATTCCAGCAATTTTCCTGAATTATCATCATTGAACCCTCTCACTCTCTCTTTAACTATAGGAAAGTCGTAGAGGAACTCTGTTCGATTTGGAAGATGATAGTTTTCCTCAAGCACAGTTAACTGATCAAGAGAGTGATTCAGTATCAGAAACATTCACAGTATATTCCAGATACCGGGCAGATTCAAGACAACACGCGGTGGGGCCTTACCTCGATGTAAGAGAGCTCGGGGACGTTTGGGGTGAGGAAGTGGACTCCCAGCACAAACGTGCGGATGCCCAAGAGGTACGGGCTTCATTTTATATTCCCGCAGGATTGTGGGCAAAGGCTTTCACAGATAAACATTCCCATGTCGCTGAGGTGCCTGACAGCTGAGAAGTGTAGGTCAAAATCAGGAATAAAACTTGAAGGACACAGAATCCCCTCCAAAGCAGTGATGGCACAAATAGAGTCATTTACAGCGCAGGAGGAGGCCATTCGGCCCATCATGTCCATGTGGCTCCCCGTGGAGTTATCCAGTTAGTCCCAGTGCCCGCAGCCAGAATACAACCATGGGCAGAAGCCTTTGACACAGAGAGGGAAGTAGCTGCCGTATCTCTGTGTTTATTGGCTTTTCTGCTGGTCAGTTGCTCACTTCCATCAATCCATGCTGCCAATTGTCCAACTTGGTGCCATCCACATAGCCCAGGGAAAGCCATTTAAAGCCAGAATCCATGGTTAAACGTGCAGCCAATTAACTTGCAGCATATATTGATAACAGATTGACGTGTTCCATGGGGGGGGCGTGAGGGGTGGGCTTTGGAGGGGTGGGTGCTTCACACACAGTCATGAACACACGAGACGTCAGGTGGTTCCTGCCAGGTTCCAGACACTCTGGTATTTTCAAATATTTTAACCTCCTGCACTCAGCAACACACATCTCCCCGGCCGGTGAAAACTCTTCCCATTATCTCCAATGCGATCAGCAAGAGTTAGATGTGAAGGCAGGAGAAGCAGGAGAAGGTGAATTTAGATACTGGCTCTTCCATTGAGATGGACTCTGGCATTTCACATCAGAGAGCTGAGTTCATAGTCAGCACAGAGGGATGGGATGGAAGTCTCCATCGTGTGTGGACTGTAAAGGTTTTATGTCCATTGTTCAACTCTATCTAGTGCCCAGTGGATACAACACCAACTGTGCATTCTTGGTGACCCCATTGAGAGAGACCACAGCAAGGCTGGTGTGGGAAATGTGGGTGGTCTGAGGTTCATTATTAAAGCAGAGCGGAGTGAACTCTACTGTGTCAGGCTGTGGACTCGGACCTGGGAGTTCCAGATTCTCGCATCAAACTCCCTCACGTTTGTGGATTTTCAAATAAAATCAATCTTTAACTATCTTTAATATTCCTTGCCCAATAAATGGTAAATCACACAGAGAATCAAGTTCTAATCCCTGACACACACAGTGTACCCGATCACACTTGACTGCTTCACTCAGTGTGGGAAATGGTGCTGGGATTGGATTTCCTGTATCTAATTGAATAGAAATTCCAACAATTATTATTCTTCCACTGAATCCATTCCCTCCCTCTTTAACTACGCAAAGATTGAGCAAGAACTCTGCTCAAAATCGATTAAGGAGATAATGGGTGTGGTGGCGTGGCACCTTTTAAGGACTGGGTGTTTGTGGGTCACATGACCCTCCCTCCGAGGAGGAAGCGCGTGAACCATCGCCTATCGGGTGTTAGGGCATGGGTCCTGGTAGGAGGGAACCTTCATTGTGAGCCTGGGAGTCGGTGGGACGAGACCAGCATCCTTACTGAGCTTGTTTGTATATAGTTTTAACTTTCCTTCAATTAATCACCATCGTGGTCCAAGGCTTCCTCGTGGTGAAACCTCATGGTGGAATAATAGGATTCCCCAGACACCTATTTCTGGTCCAGGCAGAGAAATAGGCCAGAATTCTCCATCCTTGTCCATGGCTGGGATTCTCCGACCTCGCCCCGCGGCTGGGATTCTCCGTCCTCTCCCCCGCGGCTGGGATTCTCCATCCTCTCCCCCGCGGCTGGGATTCTCCATCCTCTCCCCCGTGGCTGGGATTCTCCGACCTCGCCCAGCGGCTGGGATTCTCCATCCTCGCCCCCGTGGCTGGGATTCTCCGTCCTCGCCCCCGCGGCTGGGATTCTCCGTCCTCGCCCCCGCGGCTGGGATTCTCCGTCCTCGCCCCCGCGGCTGGGATTCTCCGACCTCGCCCCCGTGACTGGGATTCTCCGTCCCCGCCCCCGTGGCTGGGATTCTCCGACCTCGCCCCCGTGACTGGGATTCTCCGTCCCAGCACCGTGACTGGGATTCTCCGACCTCGCCCCCGCGGCTGGGATTCTCCGACCTCGCCCCCGCGGCTGGGATTCTCCATCCTCTCCCCCGCGGCTGGGATTCTCCATCCTCTCCCCCGTGGCTGGGATTCTCCGACCTCGCCCCCGCGGCCGGGATTCTCCGTCCCAGCCCCGCGGCTGGGATTCTCCGTCACCGACCCGCGGCTGGGATTCTCCGTCCCAGCCCCATGGCTGGGATTCTCCGTCCCCGCCCCGCGGTTGGGATTCTCCGTCCCAGCCCCTCGGCTGGGATTCTCCGACCCTGCTGCAGTGAATGGAGTTTTGGCTGAGCGTCAAATTCTGGGCGGTGGCGGGGTGAGCATCATCGGAGAATCCCGGCTGTAATGTCCGCGGCGTCAGAAGCATTTACATTACGTTCAGGTTACCTGGTAAATACAGAATTCCCCAAGAATGTGACTGTACCCTTTGGAAGAGAAGGTCGAGGAGGATCAGCCACAGAGAATGGGCTCCCAGCACAATCCTCGAGGTACAGATTCCATTTTACATCACAGCAAATAGAGGTTATTTGTATATTGAGCACTCTGCTCGACTTTAATACTTCTGAGTGATGAAGTTTTTAACATCTGGTTTTCATTCCACATTTTGCTGAGGTTTTACAGATACGTGGCTGCTTTCCTTTGTGCTTCCTCCACCATTCCCTGATTTAATGAAGCTTTCTTTACCCTGTCGCATCAATCCACCTCTTCATGCTGTTACATATAACAGCACAGGTACTGTTATGTATTGGAAAGCAATGCATGTCTGTGATTAGTCACATGACGTGCTGTGATGTCACAGGATGTCAATCTGGCAACATCTCTTAAATAAATCTGTGTTGAGTTGGTTCAAAACCTGCATTCTGGCACCTCTTCAGTCTGACTGGTAAAACCAGTCACACCATCTAATATAGAACTGGTACAACCCGCCACCAGCAGCAACAGATCGACTATCTCCAACATTTATCAGTTGATTCAGGTGTCAAGAGAAGAGAACTACATCACATTTTAACCTAACTAGATAAACAATCTCTACAATAGCAAACCTGCACTGACTGTGTTGACAAGAAAATAAATACAATGGGAGGGTTTGGGAAAAGGTGACTATAGAAACCTGATGTTTCAGTGAGTTAAACACGGGCAATAAAGTAACGATGGCCCAGATCTGGAGAGCAGTGACAATGATTGCCGTTAAATTCAAAAATTCCCTCAACTCAGCGCCGCTGTGCATTTCTTCCGGGAGCTTGTGATCCTGGCTCTCACAGAAACGCAGTGTGGGTCAGGGATAGCCATCGGAGTGGGGTGGAGTCAGGGGAAAGAAGGGTGCATTCCCTTTTTAGGGCACTCACTGCCGTGCGGTAAGTTTAAAGATCCTGTCTGAATGTTAGTGAGTAGATGAGTGAGTGAATGAATGGGTAGGCAGGCGGGTGGTTAGGGGTGGTAGTTGGCGGTCGGGGGGGTAAGTTGGCGGTCGGGGGGTAGTTGGCGGTTGGGAGGATACGTGGTGGCCGGAAGGATAGTCGGTGGTCTAGGGGCTAGTCAGTGATTGGGAGGGAGTAGTTGGAGATCGGGGGGGGTGGGGGGGGGGGGGTGAACTGGCGATCGGCGGGGGGGGGGAGGTAGTTGTCGGGAGGATAGTTGGTGGTCAGGAAGGTAGTTTGCGATTGGGTGGATAGTTGGCAGTCAGGAGGTAGTTGGTGGTTGGGCAAATAGTCAGGGTGGGGGCGAGTCAGATTGGTGGGAGTATGGGTCTGCTCAGGAGGGTAGTCAGGCGCGTTTGGTCAAGAGGGGAGGTGTTGTTGAGGTTTAATCAGGTGGCCAGGCAGCTGGTTACGTGGTTGAGGCTGGGCTGCGGGCTGGTCATCGTGGAGCCAGTTATGTCAGTACCCTGCAATTAGACTAGGTTTTACCTGGCTGTATCTTCCAGCCTTTGCATTATCGGAGATTGGACGTAGACTGAAGATGTGCTTTGGGAGCCTGTGGAAGTCTTGATGTACGAACCTCCATGAGCATTACCTGGGAAGTTTCAACTTCCGAAGGGCAATTCCCCAGCTCCCCAAGACGCTCCATAAATCTCTCCAACTCTGAGTTTGAGCCGTGTTTCTGAGGAATGAACTGATTGATATGTAGCTTTATCTCTTGCAGTTTTTATTGGCCCTGGAGTACTTGCATCTCAGCTGGTGGAAATTTCAGTAAATTGGAGCACAACTCAGCTGCCTCTCTCTGTTTTTAAACACAGGTATATTTAGCAGGACCTGGTTATGCGACGGATTTAGATAGCCTTTCCCAAACATCCGTGACGGACGTGAGTCACAAAGCATCTATGATCCCTGTTTATGTGGTAGACGCAGAGAGACCTGAGACCTGGGTCAAACCGGTACAAGTGAAATCTTCGATGACTTTTGATGCGAAAGAGAGAGAATTTGATCAGGTGCAAAGCTATTTTCTTTTTTCAGCAATCTTTATAGTGCCTCAGTTGATACATTTTCGCCTCAGAGTCAGAAGGCTGTGGCTTCAAGTCCCACTCCGAGACTTAACACAAAACTCCAGTTTAGTACACCAGTGCAGTAATGATTTGATTTGATTTATTGTTGTATCATGTATTGGGATACAGTGAAAAGTATTTGTTTCCTGCGCACTATACAGACAAAACGTGCAGTACATAGTGTACATAGGGGAGAAGGAAAGGAGAGAGTGTTACAGTCTAGCTAGGGTGTAGAGAAAGATCAACTTGATGAAAGGGAGGTCCATTCTGACAGCAGCAGGGAAGAAACTGTTCTTGAGTCGGTTGGTACATGACCTCAGACTTTTGTATCTTTTTTCCCAATGGAAGAAGGTGGAAGAGAGAATGTCCGGGGTGCGTGGGGGTCCTTAATTATGCTGGCTGCTTTCCAGGGATGAAAAGTTAAATTCGGGCACTGTTCACTTTCCCTTGGCAAGGTACAAAAGATCCCAAGGCACTAGTTCCAGGAAGAGCAAGGGAGTTATCCCTGGCATCCCTGCCAATGCTTACCTCCCAATCAATCCCCAAAACAAATATAAAACTGGAAAATACTGGATAAACTCAGCAGCTCTGGCCATATCTGTGGAGAGAGAAACAGAGCTAAAGTTTCAGGTTTCATCAGAATCTTTGTGAAGTGTAGTCACTGTTGTAATGTAGGAAATGCAGCAGTCGATTTGTGCACAGGAAGCTCCCAATGAATTGTATAAGTACTCGACAAGGAAAAGAAAATGCAGGCTTGTGGAGGAGGAGTAAGCAATTTAGACAAATTGGATAGCTCTGTCTGAGCGTTAACATGGGTGTGATGGGCCAAATGTATGAATATAATCCCAAATACAAAATGGGCTGTGGACCTCAATTATCTGTTCAGTTCAGTGTATACCACCACGTAGGGTTCAATCTGCATCTTGGGGAATGGAAATTTCAGAACAATATTACCACAGCTAAACTCTCCCTTTCTCTCTGTTCTTCAATACAGGAGCGTTCTGAAAAAATTGAGAAAATGCTGGATTTAGAGAAACCTGCACCCACACCTATTACAAGCTGGGACAGAGACAGAGCATCAGAGATACCACGGAAAAGACCAGTGTACTTAATAGACACTGACTTTCCAGAGACATGGACCAAACCCCTACGAGTACGACACGGGAAGAATCTCGGGGGCATAAAAATGTTGCCACGTGACCAGCAAAGGGCAGGTTTCAAAGAGGTGCAAAAGTTAATTTCTTTCTTTCCCCCTTTAGTTGCTATCCCCTGCCTTCCCCGATCGCCTTAATGTTTGTGGGGTACTGGAACAGTGGTAATTGTTCATGTGAGCTTTTACGCAGTCAATAGGTCACTCAGTCACATAGACACCAGAGCTGGGCCCAATTCCTTCCCTGCCCAGTGCCTACGTGCATGCCATGCTGATGTTCTTTGTCCCCCTCTGTAAGCCACACCATCCAATATAATGCTGGCACCACCCCACACGGGACTGGCTGGGTCAGGAGGCTCCAAGCGAGATTCTTCAAGTTAAAATGTGGCTGGGAGCAAACTCAAGACCTTCTTGGTTTGCGAGCTCAGCTCAATAAATCAATCCCATTAACAGGTTTTCCAGCACAATACTGACATTTTTGCTGCACTCCATCTCATCAATATTATTGAAGGGATCAGGACATTTCAACCACTCTATTAAAGGAGGAAGCGAGAATGGTAGAAGAAAACAATAGTCCGGCCTATTTAATGTCAGTCGTAGGAAAATACTGGATAATATCATCAGGGACAGAGTGACAGAGCTCTTGGACAACATAGAAACATAGGGGAGGCAGTGGCATAGTGGTATTGTCACTGGACTAGTAATCCAGAGACCCAGGTCAAGATCTGGGGACCTGGGTTCAAATCCCATCATGGTAGATTTTTAAAAATCTGGAATTAAGAATCTACTGATGACCATAAAACCATTGTCGATTGTCGGAAAAACTCATCTGGTTCATTAATGTCCTTTAGGAACGGAAATCTGTTATCCTTACACTGTCTGGCCTTCAGGTAGAAAGAGTCCTGGCTAGGTCCTGACCCAAGGTAGAAAGAGTAACGAGGTCCTGCAGTGGCAATTTAGGGAGTTAGGTGGAAGATTGAAAAGCAGGATCTCGAGGGTAGTAACCTCAGGATTACTCCCCGTGCCATGTGCTAGTAGGCTAGGAACAGGGAGGTAGTGCGCCTGAACACGTGGCTAAAGAACTGGTGCAGGAGGGAGGGTTTCAGTTTTTTGGATCATTGGGATGTCTTCCAGGGAAGGTGGGGCCTGTACAAGAAGGACAGGTTACACCTGAACTGGAGGGGCACCAATATCCTGGCTAGGACATTTGCTTGTATGGTTCAGGTGGGTTTAAACTAATGTGGCAGGGGGGTGGGAATCAGAACAGTAAGTCTGCAAGTGTGGAGACTGGGGATGAGCATGGAACCAAAGCCAGGCTAGCTGAGAGGAAGAGCAGACTGGGGGAGATCTGGAGTGCATCTGCTTCAATGCAAGGAGTATAACAGGTAAGACAGATGAACTCAGAGCCTTGCTTCTTGCGCGGAACTTGAATGTGGTTGCGATAATGGAGACTTGGATAAAAGAGGAACAGGACCGGCAGCTAAATATCCTGGGATATAAATGTTTTAGGTGAGACAGAGGGGAAAGTAAAAGAGGTGGGGGAGTTGTAATACTAGGGAATATATTACAGCTGTACAGAGGGAGGACATCTTGGAAGAGTCATGTAATGAGACACTGTGGGTAGAACTCAAACAGGAAGGGGGCAGTCACTATGATGGGGATGTACTACAGGCCTCCCAACAGCTACAGGAAGTTGAAGAATGGATATGTAAGCAGATTCTGGGCAGATGTAGAAACAATAGGGTTGTTGTCGTGGGAGACTTTAATTTTCCTCATATTGACTGGAAATCCCTTGGGGCTAAGGGTGAGATGGTGAGAAATTTGTGGAAGGCATTTTGGAACACTATGTGGATAGTCTGACTAGAGAGGGGGTTATACTGGACCTAGTACTAAGGAATGAGCCTGGCCAGGTCATCAAAGTTGTAGTAGGAGAAACATGTGGCAAACGGTGACCACAATTCCGTAAGCTTTTGGATACTCATGGAAAAGGATGAGTGATGTCTGAGGGTTAAGGTGCTAAATTATGGGAAGGTTAACTTCAACCAGATTAGGCAGGATTTGGAGGCTGTTGTTTGGGCGAGGCTGTTTGAGGGTAAATCCACATTTTTTAAGGAATAGTTGATAGGAGTGCAGGACAGGCATGTGCCTATGAAAAGGAAGGACAGGAAAGGCAGGATTCAGGAACCATGAATGACCAGGGTAATTGTTAGTCTGGTCTTAATAAAAATGATGCATACATGAGGTCTCGGCAATTAAAAACAGATGAAGCATTTGAAGAATACAGGGAAAGTAGAAAAGACCTCAAACAGGGAGTTAGGAGGGCAAGAAGGGGTCATGAAATGTCCTTGGCAGACAGGATTAAGGAGAACCTCAAGGCATTTTATACATTTATTAGGAACAAGAGGGTAGCTAGAGAAAGAATTGGTCCACTTAAGGACAAAGGAGGGAAATTATGTGTAGAACCGAAGGAAGTGGATGAGATCCTTAATGAGTACATTGCATTGGTATTCACAAAGGAGAGGGGCATGTTGATTCTTGTGTCTTGGAGGGGTATGTAAACCCTTTAGAACAAGTCATCATTATGAGGGAGGAAGTGTTAGGTGAATTAAAAAGCCTTCAGACCAGATGGCTTCTATCCGAGATTACTGAGGGAGACATGAGATGAAATTGCTGGGCCTCTAACAGAAATTTTTGTTTCTTCGTTGGCCATTGGTGAGGTCCCAGAGGATTGGAGGCTAGCCAATGTTGTCCCGTTATTTATGAAGGGTAGCAAGGATAACCCAGGTAACTATAGGCCAGTGAGTTTGACATCAGTGATAGTGAAACTGTTGGAGAAGGTTCTTAGGAATAGGATCTATACACATTTGGAACTGAATGGCCTTGTTAGCGACGGACAGCATGGTTTTGTATGTGAGAGGTCATGTCTCACTAATTTAATTCAGTTTTTTGAGGAGGTGACAAAAATGATTGACGAGGGAAGGGCTGCAGATGTTATCTACATGGACTTTGGTAAGACATTTGACAAGGTCCCTCATGGCAGGCTGGTGCAAAAGATTAAATCTCACGGGATCAGGGGTGAACTAGCTAGATGGATTCAGAACTGGCTTGGCCATAGAAGACAGAGGGTAGCGGTGGAAGGGTGTTTTTCCGAATGGAGGTCTGTAACTAGTGGTGTTCTGCAGGGATCAGTGCTGGGACATCTGCTGTTTGCAATATATATAAATGACTTGGAAGAAAATGTAGTTGGTCTGATTTAGCAAGTTTGTGGATGATACTAAGATTGCTGGAGTTGCAGATAGTGATGAAGATTGTCAGAGAATACAGCAGGATATAGATAGGCTGGAAAATTGGACGGAGAAATGGCAGATGGAATTTAATCTGGACAAATGTGTGGTGATGCATTTTGGTAGATCCAATTCAGGTGGGAGCTATAAAATAAATGGCAGAAAAATCAGGAGCATAGACACACAGAGAGATCTGGGAATACAGGTCCACAGATCCTTAAAAGTGGCAGCACAGGTGGAAAAGTAGTGAAGAAAGCATATGGCACACTTGCCTTCATCGGATGGGGCATCGAGTATAAAAGTTGGCAAATTATGTTACAGTTGTATAAAACGTTAGTTAGGTCACATTTGGAATACTGTGTCCAATTCTGGTCACCACACTATCAGAAGGATGTGGAGGCTTTGGAGAGAGTGCAGAAAAGGTTTACCAGGATGTTGCCTGGTATGGAGGGTATTAGCTATGAGGAGAGATTGAATAAACTGGGATTGTTCTCCCCGGAAAGACGGAGGCTGAGGAGCGACCTGATGGAAATTTATAAAATTATGAGAGGTATAGATAGGGTGAACAGTTGGAAGCTTTTTCCCAAGGCAGAAATGACAATGATAAGGGGGGAAAGGCTCAGTGGAGATGTGCGGGGAAAGTTTTTTTACACAGAGGGTGATGGGACCTGGAATGCACTGCCAAGTGAGATGGTTGAGGCAGGTACATTAGCACATTTAAGACTTATCTTGATAGGCATATAAACAAATGGGGAATGGAGAGATATAAGCAGTTGGTTTAGATGGGATAATGTGATCAGCACAGGCTTGGAGGGCCAAAGGACCTGTTCCTGTGCTGCATTGTTCTTTGTTCTTTATTCACAGATAGATAAATCTTTGAAGAGTAAAGGAATTAAGGGTTATGGTGAGCGGGCGGGTAAGTGGAGCTGAGTCCACAAAAAGATCAGCCATCGTTGTACTGAATGGCGGAGCAGGCTGGAGGGACCAGATGGCCTACGCTCCTAGTTCTTATGTTCATGTGACTCCAGAGCCACAGACTCTTAACTCTTAAACCCTGGTTTAAAAGACAATAACTTTTACTGTTTTTTAATAAGACATGAAGAAACAGAGTCACAGAACTGCTAATTAGCTTTAAGAGCAAGAAGAAATATTTATTAAACTTGGAAAATTTGGGTTATAATCGAATACCCCTTTACTCCCCCTATAATTTAACAAATATGCATAGATTTTAAGATTAACAAGGATTATAAAGTCTATCTTAATGGTCTCATTAACACTACACCACCCCTTTTGAGCACACAGGCCGCAATTTTATGACCTCGCCCCGCCTGTCTTTCAGCGAGGCGTGGTGCTAAGATTGCGGGCGAAGCGATATTTCAGAAACGTGCCTGTTTTCAAGCCGGTTCCCATTTTACCAGCTGCTTTTTCCAGGCATGAACAGCATCGCGCTCAGAATGTGCGAGATGTCAACTTGCCTGCATTTCAATATCATTGGCGTGGATGTACTGGAACAACTTGGTTTGAAGTGTGGTTAGTTCTGGAGCACAAATCGTCAGCACTACATCAGGCCCATAGCCTCTGCGGTGCCCAGCCCATTCTGCCCTATCTGCTTATCACGTGGAGTGAACAGAATTGGCTGCACTGTTGGTGTATCAGTCCAGATTTCGTGCTTCACTCGTTACAGTGTGGGAGAGGCTGGAGGTGAACAGAAATAATGCCTGCAGCTTTGGTACAAATGCTCTCATCTTTCTATTTTTTAACGCAGGGATTCTCAGACAGTTGGGCCAGTCCAAAAGTATCAACATCACCTGTAGAGTCAACAGTGAAAGAGAGCGAGGAAGAGCTGGATGCAGGACCCTCCACATCATTCTTTACTTCTCAGGTAATTACAGATGTGCGCAAAACTCGGGTAATGCCTGACAAAATCAATTGCGAAGATATTGGCTGGTAGTAGTGGCATAGTGGTATTCTCATTGGCCTAGTAATCCAGAGACCCAGAGTAATACTCTAGGGACCCGGATTCAAATCCCACCGCAGCCGATGGTGAAACTTGAATCAATAAAAATCTGGAATTAAAAACCGAATAGGCTCATAGAATAGAATCCCTACAGTGCAGATTAACAAGGATTATAAAGTCCATCGAGTCTGCACCAACGACACTCCCACCCAGCCCTTATCCCCATAGCCCCACACGTATTTACCCTGCTAGTCCCCCCGACACTAAAGGGCAATTTAGCATGACTAATCAACCTTACCCCCACATCTTTGGATTGTGGGGTGGGAGCACCCGGAGCAAACCCACGCAGACACAGGGAGAATGTGCAAACTCCACACAATTACCCAAGGCCAGAATGGAACCCGGGTCCCTGGTGCTGTGAGGCAGCAGTGTTAACCACTGTGCCACCCTGCTACCCACAATGATGACCACAAAACCATTGTTGATTGTCGTAGAAACCCATCTCGTTCACTAATGCCCTTCAGGGAAGGAAATCTGCCATCCTTACCTGGACTGGCCTACATATGACTCCATATCCACAGCAATGTGGTTGATGTACTGGAACAAATGCCCTCTGAAGTGGAGGACAGTTAGAATCATGGAATCCATGCAGTGCAGAAGGAAGTCATTTAAGTCTGCACTAACAACAATCCCACCCAGTTCCTATCCCCATAAACCAAAGTATTTACCCTTCTGGTCCCCTGACTCTAAGGGGCAATTTAACATGGCCAATCCACCTAACCTGTACATCTTTGCACTGTGGGAGGAAACCGGAGGAAACCCATGCAGATATGGGGAGAATGTGCAAACTCCACAAAAATAGTACCCAAGGCTGGAATCGAACCTGGGTCCCTGGTGCTGTGAAGCAGCACTGCTGACCACCATGCCACCCTTAGGCATGGGCAATAAATGCTGACCCAGCCAACTATACCCACATCCTATGAACGAATCAAAGAAAAAGAGGTCAGTGATATGTATTAAAGGTTGCAGAGTTGGGACAGCAAATGTAATGATTTTTTACACACACAGTACAATGCAGTTTACTTGTACCCTGGGTGTGATTTTGGAATCCTTCCTCTTCTGGTGAAGGTTGATTTATTAGTGATGTGGAGATCTTCCAATCTTCGGGTAAGCATTCTCCAAGGCGGACTTCAAGACCCACAGCAATGCAGGATTGCCGTGCAGAAGCTGATAGCCAAGTTCTGCACGTATGAGGATGGCCTCAACTGGAATCTTGGGTTCATGTCACACTTCATGCAACCTCTACCATTTGGCCTGGGCTTGCAAAATCCTACTAACTGTCCTGGCTTGAGACAATTCACACCTCTTTCACCTGTGATTATCCCTCTCTCCACCCGCACTGTCTGTACCTGTAAAAACTTGATTACCTGTAAAGACTCGCATTCCAATCATTCTTCACATTCCAATCTGTAATTATCTTGCAGTTGTGTCTCTTGTCTGTATATGCTGTGTTTGTGAACCTACCTCTCCACTCACCTGATGAAGGAGCAGCGCTCCGAAAGCTTGTGATTCCAAATAAATGCACTTTAACCTGGTGTTGTGAGACTTCTTACTTGATTTATTAAGGATGTCTTGATCCTTGGGTCATTGAGTAATGTTAAAAGATCACCAGCCTAATATGTTAACTCTCTTTCTCTCCACAGCATCCGTACTACTTTGCCCTTGGTCAGTAATTACCTTGGCTCCATATGCCATGATGCATGAATATGCCCGGGATCTCATTCTTCTGCCTTTTTCAGTAAAGGAGGCAGAACAAGGTAATAGAAAAGTATATGCAGCATCGCAAAAAAGAATTGATCATATCCTTGTGTTTTTTAATACAGAAACATGTGGGCAGGAATCGGAAACCAGTTTACACAATGAGTACACCTTCAGCCATGACATTGCATAGTTCAGAGAGTGACTCAGAGGATGATATGACACTATTCTCAGGTTATCAGGTAATAATAGAACATTGCTATAAAAACCCCAGATATTGAGAGGGAGATTGAAGGGAAAATCTCTTGGCAAATTTCAGAGAAATCTTTAAATAGAGCAGCAAATAGTAGGGGACTTCAATTACTCCAATATAGACTGGGGAAAATGTAAAGGGCAATGTGGGTGAAGAAACCCTAAAACAAAACAGGAGATCTATTTTAGCCTAACAAGGAATGGAGCATTGTTGGATCTAGGTCTAAGGATTGAATTAGGGTGATTATGGACTGGATTGCACTGAGAGCATCTGTGTAGTAGCGATCATGATATAATTAAACTTAAGTTATGGAAAAGGGGACGAAAGGTAGAATTGTCCTGGGTTTCCCATCTTGCCACGCAGAGATTTGACGGGTGTTATAAAGCAGGGGTGGATCCCCCCTCTGAGAACTAACACCTAACCACTCGGAGGAGTACCTCACCCCTATAATCTGTAAAAGTGTGTGTGAAGTGGTACGATCTGCTCTTCAGCAACTTTTAATGGTTAAATCAAAATAACTCCCTGACACACTCTCTAAAATCAACAAGTAACAAATTATTTATCTAACTAACAGTGAACAAGTTAACTAAACTATTAACAAACCAAATAAAACATGATTCTAATGGAATGCTGTACAGACAAATACAATTTCCACTTATTTACAAAAAACAGAATTTTAGTCATTCTCTAAATTACAACCAGGTTTTGGGTCTTCCGGAATATTCTGGGCCTTCTCTGTTGATTCTTCTTTGATAGCTTCACTATTAAGATGATGCTTTCTCTGAAGACATAAATAAAGTTAAGAGCTGAACTAAAAGCTGTTACTCTGGCAGTTGCTCTCTGCTTTTGTCCCACTGCCACTTTTTTATACTTGTGGTGACATATCAATAGCCCCACAATAGGATTAGTTTGCCTAAGTTGCCAAAATCATTAGATGTAAATTTAATAGGTTCTTGGTATCTAAGTGTCTAATTCAAATTGATTGGCTGAATTCAAAAACTTCATAAGCCTGAAAGCCTGTTGCCATGGTAACACTGCTGCTTGGCCTTTTGATACAGATGTTTCATTTTGGATGTTTCATTTAGGGTACTCTATATGTACTTGCACTTTTTTAAACTTTCAAGCACAGAAAAAGCATCACCTTTTTAAAGGGACCACGCAAGACTTTTTCCCTCTCATTTTACAATATTACTAACACCAATCTACATTACTCTACTCAACTTCGCAACAATAGGGAATACATTCACACCAATACTGGCTGCACCACAGCCGATTACTCTCAGCAGAGCATTCATTGGTTAAAGGTGGGATTTCCACTTCCATCTGGGGAGGAAATCCCACCTTAGAAAGCTGCTGCCATTCGGATTGGCAAGGTTCGAGCAATCACCCCAGCTGGAACTACAGGCAGTCCCTGAAGAAGAGCCTGCACTTCAAGTGCACCTGGGGTATCGGTAGGGCCTGGCTGGCAAGCTCCATCGAGGGGGTTTGAGAGGCCAGGGGAGTTGGGGTAGAGGGCTAAATGAGGAGGTGACATTTTGGGAGGGTCCCTTCAATGAGCACAGGGGACCCTAGAATAGAGGATCCTCTCTTCACCTGACTCCTGCTCACCACTAGTGCGGGCTTCACCCTGCCAGGGTAAAATAGTGATGGGGGTGGGATGTAGTACTTTAGTGGCCAATTTCAAAGTCTCAATGGGCCTAAGGGTAGGCAGGCCATCTAATGCCTCAATCAGCCCAAATTAAAATGGGAGACTGGTTGGGGCAGGCAGGTAGGCAATGGGCAAACCAGGTACTCCGTTTGCTTTCAAACTCGACAGCAGCGCCTGTAAAATTCCACCAAAAAAAAATCAAAGCTGGGAACACTGAAGTGGAGGAGAGACAACCTCAGTGATTTGATGGTGTTTTTTTATTATTCATTTGTGGGACATGGGCGTCACTGGCTGACCAGCATTTACTGCCCATCCCTAGTTGCCCTTGGAAGGCATTTGAGAGTCAACCACATTGCTGTGGCTCTGGAGTCACCTGTAGGTCAGACCAGGTAAGCACGGCAGATTTCCTTTCCTAAAGAATGTTAGTGACTCAGATGGGTTTTTCCGACAATCGACAATGGTTTCATGGCCAACACTAAATTCTTAATTCCAGCTGTCTTTTATTGAATTCAAATCCCACCATCTGCCGTGGCGGGATTCGAACCCGGGTCTCCGAACATTAGCTGAGTTTCTGGATTAATTGTCCAGCGATAATACCACGAGGCCATCGCCTCCCCATTTTCGACTGTGAACAGTCAGGAATACAGTAAAGGAACAATGACAAGTCTCGAGGCAGAGATAGTTCAAGTAGAAAAGCTTAATCCCAAAAGGGGAAAAGTTGGGTCATCCAACCTAGTGCTCCCTGAATGAAAAAGGAAATAGAGGTTAATGTAACAGGAAAAAGGAGGGTCACTGCAAATGATGGCTATAGACTACAACTAAAAACTGGGTAGAGTAGAGGGAACACAATGGACAATTGAAAAAACGCAAAGCGCCAGAGAAAAGATTAATTGGTAATAAAATTATTTTATCAACACCTAAAAAAGTAGGAAGTAAAACCTTGAGGCTTTTACTGGGAGCACAGTGGTTAGCACTGCTGCGTCACAGTGCCAGAGACCTGGATTCGATTCCGGCCTCGGGTGACTGTTTGTATGGAGTTTGCATGTTCTCCCTGTGTTTGCGTGGGTTTCCTCCGGGTTCTCCAGTTTCCCACACTGCAAAGATGTGAAGGTTAGGTGGATTGGCAATGCTAAATTGCCCCTTAAGGTTCCAAGATATTTATGTTAGATGGATTAACCACGGTATATGGGAATCGGATGAGGAGAGGGCCTGGGTAAGAAGTTCTGTCAGCAAGTTGGTGCAGACTTGATGGGCCGAATTGCCTCCTTCTGCACTGTAGGGATTCTATGAGTGTTTAAAGACTGCTGCAGTCAGTGAAGGATAAGAGAGAAAATCTTCCTGTGGGGACACAGGGCATGACTGAGATGCTCAAATGGATATTCTGCATTTATCTTCACACAAGTAGAAATAATTCAAATTAATGCAAAAGGAATTTTCACTTGGGTTAATAACTGACAGCCAACACCGATTTCTATCCATTAGACAAACCTCCCCTCACCATTCTCAAAATCTAGTGGAAGGATTTATAAATATTGCTTGAAAAAAAGAGACATCGTGTCGAAGCTTTTTGTCTTACACTCATCAGGACAGATTGACAGGAATACCAAATCTCAATGGGCACAACAATTTATACTGTATGAGAAGGCGGTGTTGATTGGTAGAAGTTTTGCCATGGGGAATGCACCAGGGGACAGTTAACTACCAAGGTTATTCTTTTGAATCTGTCCTGATGAGTGCAAAACAAAAAGCTTCAACAGCTTGCCCAACTTTACAACAATAGTCACATTCTATACCACCAAGTGGCAATTTGTAAATAGTTCATATGTTCACGTAGGCATTGCCATGGAAAGTGCACTATGGATCAGTTAACAGTTTTGACAATCAAATGGTTCGGTATTTATCTTTGCTTCCTAATTTGCGAAGCAAAATTATGTTCCAGATCTGAGTGATCCATTTTGTTCACTGTTGGAGCTGGTGCAGAGTAACAGAAAAATGTATGTACATTATTGAAGAAAAATCTTTTTTTTCAACACAGAGCAGCGTAGAAAAAATGTTCGAAGGGAGTCGCCCAAGACGCAGATATTCAATAGCCTCAACGCTTTCCTCAGAGAGTGATTCAGAAGCAGATGAAGCTCACAACAACATCTCAACACCATCCTCATCTCGTCCGGTAATAACAGAACAGTATTTCTGATTGAACCCTGAGTAATGAGTAGATGATTGCAAATTTCAGAGAAATGGAATGATGAAGGAACAGTTGGTGATTTCAATTAGCCAAATGTAGGCTGAGAAAAGGACAGGGGAAAGAGCAAGAGTAGAGTCCCTCAAATGTGGATAGAATATTCTCCAACTCTGAGGAATGGCATCGTGCTGGATCGAGTTTGGAGGAATATATTAAAGTGGCCGGCAAGGGTTTCAGCGAGGGAGCCTGTAATATTCATGCTGGCCAATCATCATTAATAGCAAAATAGCATTTCCCGTGCTTCTCACTGGTTGCACACTTGTGGTGGGGACTGACTTTGCGCAGCCTTCAAATGGGACGTTCATTTTGGCTGCATGGACAGTTAGGAAGGATAGACATGCCTCACACAAGTTCCTGGAAGGTACCGGGATGTTTTAATGTTGCTATTGGATCCTGGACAGTGGGAGAGAAATGATTCACCCATGCAGAGGGGGCTACAAGCACTCGAAGAATTAACATCCCAATCAGCGGGAAGAGAATCATAGGATGCCGACAGTACAGAAGGAGGCTATTCGGCCCATCGAGTCTGCACCGACAACAATCCCACCCAGGCCCCTATCCCCGTAACCCCACGCACTGACACTGCTAGTCCCCCTGACACTGAGGGGCAATTTAGCATGACCAATCCATCTAACCTGCACATCCTGGGGTGCTAAGGGGCAATTTAACATGACCAATCAACCTAACCTACACCAGTCCAAAGATGTGCGGGTTAGGTTGATTGGCCAGGTTAAAAGTTGCCCCTTCGAATCCTAAGATGCGTAGGTTAGAGGGATTGGCGGGGTAAATATGTGGGGGTAGGGTCTGGGTGGGATTGTGGTCGGTGCAGACTCGATGGGCCGAATGGCCTTCTTCTGCACTGTAGGGTTTCTATGATTTCTATGATCTTGGGATACTAAGGGACAATTTAGCACGGCCAATCCACCTAACCTGCACACCTTTGGACTGTAGGAGGAAACCGGAGTACCGGGAGAAAACCTAAGCAGACACGGGGAGAATGTGGAAACTCCACACACAGAGTGATCCGAGGCTGGAATCGAACCCGAGTCCTTGGCGCTATAAGGCAGCAGTGCTAACCACTGTGCCACCATTGCAGTGCAGAGGATTCATCTAATAGGGTCATTGAGATATGGAAAGGAATGGACAAGACAGGCATTGAGGGCCAACAGAAAGACCATCTGCTCTGCCATTCAATCATGGCTGATACGATTCTCATCCCCATTCTCCTGCCTTCTCCCCGTAACCAGAAAGCAGATTCCCCATCATCAATTAAAAGGGATAAAGCCAGGATTAGACAACAACTCTGGCGGTATCTGTGGACACAGTAAGAAGTTTAACAACACCAGGTTAAAGTCCAACAGGTTTATTTGGTAGCAAAAGCCACACAAGCTTTCGGAGCTGCAAGCCCCTTCTTCAGGTGAGTGGGAATTCTGTTCACAAACAGAGCATATAAAGACACAAACTCAATTTACATGAATAATGGTTGGAATGCGAATACTTACAACTAATCAAGTCTTTAAGAAACAAAACAATGTGAGTGGAGAGAGCATCAAGACAGGCTAAAAAGATGTGTATTGTCTCCAGACAAGACAGCCAGTGAAACTCTGTGGGGGTTACAAATAGTGTGCCATGAACCCAATATCCCGGTTGAGGCCGTCCTCGTGTGTGCGGAACTTGGCTATCAGTTTCTGCTCAGCGACTCTGCGCCGTCGTGTGTCGCGAAGGCCGCCTTGGAGAACGCTTACCCGAATGTACCCGAATGAGGAGGATCGCAACAGACACCTCCAGACGCTGAAAGATGCCCTCATAAGAACAGGATATGGCGCTCGACTCATTGATCAACAGTTCCAACGCGCCACAGCGAAAAACCGCACCGACCTCCTCAGAAGACAAACACGGGACACAGTGGACAGAGTACCCTTCGTTGTCCAGTACTTCACCGGAGCGGAGAAGCTACGGCATCTCCTCCGGAGCCTTCAACATGTCATTGATGAAGACGAACATCTCGCCAAGGCCATCCCCACACCCCCACTTCTTGCCTTCAAACAACCGCACAACCTCAAACAGACCATTGTCCACAGCAAACTACCCAGCCTTCAGGAGAACAGTGACCATGACACCACACAACCCTGCCACAGCAACCTCTGCAAGACGTGCCGGATCATCGACACAGATGCCATCATCTCACGTGAGAACACCATCCACCAGGTACACGGTACATACTCTTGCAACTCGACCAACGTTGTCTACCTGATACGCTGCAAGAAAGGATGTCCCGAGGCATGGTACATTGGGGAAACTATGCAGACGCTGCGACAACGAATGAATGAACACCGCTCGACAATCACCAGGCAAGACTGTTCTCTTCCTGTTGGGGAGCACTTCAGCGGTCACGGGCATTCGGCCTCTGATATTCGGGTAAGCGTTCTCCAAGGCGGCCTTTGCGACACACGACGGCGCAGAGTCGCTGAGCAGAAACTGATAGCCAAGTTCCGCACACACGAGGACGGCCTCAACCGGGATATTGGGTTCATGGCACACTATTTGTAACCCCCACAGAGTTTCACTGGCTGTCTTGTCTGGAGACAATACACATCTTTTTAGCCTGTCTTGATGCTCTCTCCACTCACATTGTTTTGTTTCTTAAAGACTTGATTAGTTGTAAGTATTCGCATTCCAACCATTATTCATGTAAATTGAGTTTGTGTCTTTATATGCTCTGTTTGTGAACAGAATTCCCACTCACCTGAAGAAGGGGCTTGCAGCTCCGAAAGCTTGTGTGGCTTTTGCTACCAAATAAACCTGTTGGACTTTAACCTGGTGTTGTTAAACTTCTTACTGTGTTTACCCCAGTCCAACGCCGGCATCTCCACATCATGACTACCATAGGTACCTGTGGACACAGTAAGGAGTCTAACAACACCAGGTTAAAGTCCAACAGGTTTATTTGGTAGCAAACACCACTAGCTTTCGGAGCGCTGCTCGCTCCGAAAGCTAGTGGCGTTTGCTACCAAATAAACCTGTTGGACTTTAACCTGGTGTTGTTAGACTCCTTACTGTGTTTGCCCCAGTCCAACGCCGACATCTCCACATCATGAGTATCTGTGGAAACGGAGTTAATATTTCAGGCCGATGATCCTTCATCAGAACTGAAGGATGTTGGAGATGAACCAGTATAAATGTGAGGAAAGTGAGTGTCAGAAAAGCAACAAAGGGAAAGCTCAGAGAAAGGGTGGAGGGAGACAGTGAATAAATGCTGGAAGGGATGATGGTGCAAGGCAAAATGAGAGCGTCAAACAAGTAAATAAAACAGAAAGTGGATGCAGAGGAGATATAAATTCTTACAGTAAAATAACAGAGAGGGAGGGAAGAATGGCAAAGTGCGGAGAGTTGCTGTGAGCTGGCAGTGTGGTGGAAGCAAAGCAGAAAGACCTCAGGGCTGTGAGCCAGTCGCCACGCTGGGATTCCCTCTGTTCTTTATGGATAACCTCAAACAATAGCAGTTAGCATCTTGCCTGGAACTTGAATTAAACTGGCTTGAATGTGTACTTTGTCCTGCATATTGAATAGTACTAGCCATTACACCCCCCCTTCAAGCTGGGTCTCAGCAACATGCATCACTTCAATTCTCTCACTTTCTCCTCCCCCAATACTTGTTTTCTGATCTGTTCGTCAATGACAACAGCCAGGTGATCTCAAAGCTGATCAATTCTGGTCACGGACCCCTGGTACTCCTGTACGACAAATGGAATCCTTGTTACTCTGCATAACACAGCAGGTAATCACCTGAGAGAAGCAGCTTTGTAGGCTTACATTAACACTGCAATGAAATTACTGTGGAAATCCCCTAGTTGCCACACTCCGGTGCCTGTTGGGGTACACAGAGGGAGAATTTAGCACGGCCAATGCACCCTAACCAGCACATCTTTTGGACTGTGGGAGGAAACCAGAGCACCTGGAGGAAACCCACACAGGCACAGGGAGAACGTGTACAGACAGTGACCCAAGCCGGGAATCGAACCCGGGTCCCTGGCGCAATGAGGCAACAGTGCTAACCACTGTGCCACCCTGCCGCCCAGGTTGAAGTGTCCTGAACTAATTAACTGACTTCAACACCCAAGACACACAACCCCAAGAAGCAGATCATTCTATCCACTAGACAAACCTCCCCTCAATAAATCTAATGAAAGGATTTATGAAAGGTTCCCACATGAACAGTGAACATTCCTTGCCCAGGAGAGGACAAATTGCTAGACAGCTGCAGAAATAAAATGGCTCAGAATTTCTAAAATCATAGAATCCCTACAGTGCAGAAGGAGGCCATTTGGCCCATCGAGCCTGCACCGGCAACAATCCCACTCAGGCCCTTTCCCCCTATTTACCCTGCCAGTTCCCCTGACACCAAGGGGCAATTTAGCACAGCCAATTAACCAAACCCTCACATCTTTGGACTGCGGGAGGAAACCGGAGCACCCGGAGGAAACCCATGCAGAGTCAGGGAGAACTTGCAAACTCCACACAGACAGTGACCCAAGCCCGGAATTGAACCCGGGTCCCTGGTGTTGTGAGCCAGCAGCGCTAACCACTGTGCCACCCAGAATCTTGGCTTCCTATTTCGCAATTTATAGATATGCACTTGATCTCCCTGTTTTGCCATGTAGAGTAATGGAAAAATATACGCAGTGCTGCTACAAGTAATCATATCTTTCTGTTTCTCAATGCAGGATTTTCCAATGCCGCACATTGTTGGTACCCCAAAAGACATGCCTTTGGTATCATTTCTGCAAAATAAAAATGCAGACATCTCATCACCACTCCCTGTCATTCAGGTAATAAGAAAATAGTGTTGACTACAGACATCCAGATATGGAAAGGAAAAGGAGAGGCACTTCCCAAGATGAATTTCAGTGAGATGTAAAAATAATTGGGCCGTATAGTAAGAAACTTTAAATACCCGAATATGGACAGTGGGTAAAATAGTTAAACAGCAAGTGGGGTGAAGAATTCTTTAAAAATGTACAGGAGTACTGTTTTAGCTCAACCTGAGATGGACGCATTGCCAGATCTAGTTCTGGGTGTTATAAAGCGGAGGTGGATCCCCCCCCTCCGAGAACTAGCATCTAACCATTCAAAGAGGAGTACCTTGCCCCATAATCCGTTAAAGTGAGTGTGAAGTGGTAAGATCTGCGCTTCAGCAACTTTTAGTGGTTAAATCCCTGACATATTCCTCTAAAGTCAACAAGTAACAATTTATTTATCTAACTAACAGTGAACAGGTTAACTAAACTATTAACAAACCAAGTAAAACAGGATTGTAATGGAATGCTGTTCAGATCAATATAATTCCCACTTATTAACAAAGAATAGAATTTTAGTCGCTCTCTAAATTACAACCAGGTTTGGCGTCTTCCGGAATATTCTGAGCTTTCTCTGTTGATTCTTCTGTCTGGAACTTCGGTCTTCTTTGGTACCTTGGCTATTCAGATGGAGCTTTCTCTAAGACATGGATGAGGCTGTTACTCTGGCAAATGGCAGTTGCTTTCTCTCCCTCTCTGAGAGCTGAGCAAAGCTGTTACGCTGGCAGGGGGCAGTTTCTCTCTGCTTTTGTGCCGCTGCCTCCCTTCTTTTATACCTGTGTTGACATATCAATATTTCCCACAATATGATTGGCCCTAGGTTGTCAACAACATCAAATTTAAATTGAATAGGTTGCTGGTATCTAAGTGCCTGATTCAAATTTGATTGGCTAAATTCAAAAGCCTGTTTGTTGTCATGGTAAAGCTGCTGCCTTGCCGTTCAATACAAATGTTTCACTTTGGGCTCTCCGTGTACTTGCAATTTTAAAAAAATCTCTGAGCACAGAAAAAGCACCACCTTTTAACATACAGTTTTATAAGCACCAACTTTGCAACATGGGGAGTTAAGTAAGGCAAGTGAAGTGTGTTGCAGTGGAAAGTATCTGGGAAATAGTGATCATAATATAATGGAAAGGCACCAAAAGAAATGCAGCTGGACATACCCCACTGGAAGAGAGACAATTTCAGTGATTGGAGGAAGGATAGGTAGACAGATTGGCCAGGCATTGATAAATGAGCAGTGACAGATCTTCAAGGCACTGATAGATTGAGTACGAAAAGAGCATTTTCCCATGAGGAAGTAAATGGGACATCCAAAGATAGAGCTTCCTGGATAAGAAAGAAAATACAGGCAATCCTCGGACTTAGAACATGACTGGCTCCCAAAAACCGTATTGTAAATTAAGATATTGTGGGCGGGATTTTCCGGCTGTTCTCGTCCCACGACCAGAAAATCCGGCAAAGGTCAATGGACTTTTGCATGGTCTGCCCCGGCCAACCCACCCAACGCTAACCTGATTTTTAAAGGCAGATCATGTCAGATTAAATCCTTTGATTAGGTATCTCATGAGAAATTTATTCAGAAAATAGAGCACATGGTATTAAAGGGAGAGTGATAACTTGGGTAATTGAACAAGGAACAGAAGATATGAAGCAGTGGTGAACAGATATTTTAGTCAGTGGGAGGATGCAGTTGTATCACACAGGCTATGGGTATGAGGGCCGTTTTCTTTCGTCGTAGATAAATGATTTGGAGTTAGGTATAGGGAGTACAAGTTTGAAGACAATACCAAACTTGGCAACAAAGAAGGCAGTGAACGTGACAGCGGCAGACATCTTGGATGTAGACAGACTGGGGAACTGAGCAGGCAGATGCAATTAACTGAGAGCTAGTGTGAAATGATGCATTAAAGGAGAACATGGAGAGGCAGAATAACCTAAATGGTTGTATTTTGACAGAGGTGAAAGAACAGAAGGACCAAGGGGTGAATATTCAGAAAGCTAACAGTGCACGTTGATTAGACGGTGAGGAAAGATTAGACCATAAGACACAGGAGCAGAATTAGACCACTCGGTCCATCGAGTCCGCTCCACCATTCAATCATGGCTGGTACTTTTCTCATCTCTATTCTCCTGCCTTTTCCCCATAACCCCTGAGCCCCTTATGAATCAAGAACCTATCTATCTCTGTCTTCAAGACACTCAATGATGTGGCCTGCACAGCCTTCTGCGGCAAAGAGTTCCACAGATTCACCACCCTCTGGCTGAAGAAATTCCTCCTCATCTCTGTTTTAAAGGATCGTCCCTCTAGTCTGAGGTTGTGCCCTCTGGTTCTAGTTTTTCCTACTAGTGGAAACATCCTCTCCATGTCCACTCTATCTAGGCTTCGCAGTATCCTGTAAGTTTCAATAAGATCCCCCCTCATCCTTCCAAACTCCAATGAGTACAGCCCCAGAGTCCTCAACCGTTCCCCATACGACAAGCTCTTCATTCCAGGGATCATCCTTGTGAACCTCCTCTGGACCCTTTCCAAGGCCAACACATTCTTCCTTAGATACGGGACCCAAAACTGTTCACAATACTCCAAATGGGGTCTGACCAGAGCTTTATACAGCCCTGCTCTTGTATTCTAGCCCTCTCAACATGAATACTAACATTGCATTTGCCTTCCTAACTGCTGACTGAACCTCCACGTTCTGGAATATGGAGAACCTGGTTTTGTAATTAGGGATGTGCATCATCGGATTGCCACTCTGTGAAAACTTTTCCACGTCCCAGCGCTGGTTCACATTTCTTACTGACCCTTCCAAGCCTGAGTCCTCTGGGAATGTGGAATGCAGCATATATTGGAAATGTCAATCGCATTGATGTCGCATTGGGTTGGGAGTTTTTGATTTGATTCATTATTGTCACATGTATTGGGATACAGTGAAAAGTATTGTTTCTTGCATGCTATACAGACAAAGCATACCATTCATAGAGTACATCGGGGAGAAGGAAAGGAGAGGGTGCAAAAGGAATACAGCAGTGGCTGCCATATGGCAAGTTTAAATGTTCACATTCGTGAATGGATGAATGAATGAGTGGATGAATGCTTGAATAGGTATGGAGGGGGGGTGGGGGGTAGGTGAGTGAGTGGGGACGTGCGTGCCACTAATGTAAAGGTGCTCAGCAGAGCAAAGGGGTTAATGTGGAACTGGAGAATAGCATCGCCCATGGTATGATGTACAGAGTCACATGGTAAGAGATTGTTGCAATCCCAATTTATGTTACTGCCGGCCAAATCAGATCCCAGCTTGATAGAGAACCAGAATGTGTTTAATCATTCATATACTTAAGTGTCATAGTGTATTATAATCTTTCTTGTTGTGTATTTTTCTTCTTTACTTTTACTTTAATAGATGCTCTTTATTGATTGACTTGATAGTTTACTCACTGGGTTGGACATGGCTCTTCACATTAATCCAAACAAATATACACCCCGACAAACCAGTGTTTCAGGTTTGGACACTTCTGCATATAACATCAGCAGAGTTCGTAATTCTGTTCACAGGAAATTTAACGAATGAATTGAAGGGAGTTTCATACATTCACAGTGAACATTCTTTGCCCAGTAAATGGTGAAACACTCACTCTGGCAATCAAGAAAATCATATCGCTCAGATTTACCTTTGTTTCTTATTTTGCATTGTTGTGCCTTGTTCAGTGTAGGAGGCGGTTTGGAGCAATGGGAAAAATTCTGCAGCATTATTAACAATAACGGTGATCGATTTAATTTTTATTACAGGAAGACAAAGGAAAAGAGGAGAATAAGAATCTTCTACAGACTGAAGTTGCACCTTCAAGGCAATTGAGTGACCCAGAGCAAGCAAGAGAAAGAGAACTCTCCACGCCGTTGGCATCTTATGAGGTCATTATTGAACTGCCAAGGCTAGGGTATACTTATTGGAACCAACGGTGAAACGTGTGGCTAACAGGGGTGGCACGGAGGCATAAAGGGACAGTACGGTAGCACAGTGGCTAGCACTGCTCCCTCACAGCTCGAGGGACCCGAGTTCAATTCCGGCCTCGGGGATCACTGTCTGTGTGGAGTTTGCACGTTCTCCCCCCATATCTGTATGGGTTTCCTCCGGGTGCTCCGGTTTCCTCCCTCAGTCCAAAGACATGCAGGTTAGGTGGATTGGCCTTGCTAAATTGTCCCTTAGTGTCAGAAGATGTGTAGGTTAGGGGAATTAGCAGGGTAAATATGTGGGGTTACGAAGAAAATAGGCCTGGGTAAGATGTTCTGTTGGAGAGTCAGCGCAGACTTGATGGGCCAAATGGCCTCCTTCTGCATTGTAGGGTTCTATTCAATGAAAGGCTCAGGGATGTTGAAGGGTGGGGATTAGTGTGTTCATATTTTGTACATGTACACTGCATTGGAGTTTATTTGGACAGGAGAAGGGAAACACTGCAGAAGGAGTCACAGGCTGGAGCAGGGGAAAGGCTTGCAGATGTCAATTATTATTTATATTCTACAACCACACCTGACCATTTGTATCCCTGAAGAGGTGATCTTACCGAAAAAATTTTAAGTGCCAAATGAGTGTGAAAACGGAAGAGAATTGCTTCCGTTTTTTCAGCGAGCTTTCCAAAACAATCTTATGCCGCTTGTTACAAGAAAAGTGGCAATGTCTGATTTGCACCAGTAGGGGGAGTGGATGGAGTCTATTCTCACCAGAAAGCCGGCTGCTGACAGCTATAGGGTGCCGCGCAAATCTGTGTTCTCTGTAAAGTATGCATAGAACACTGAAGATCTGTCACTCCCTCCCCCCCCCCCCCCCTCCCCGACCCCGATGGCTGGTCCCTGCAGTTAATCGCGCCCCCCCCCCCACCGATGATCACCCCCTTCCCTGCACCCCGCCTGAACACACCCTTCCATCCCAGCTGATCGCCCCCTTGAGGCCTGAGGTGCTGTATGACAGTATATTGACCATTGCCAGGATGAATGTCCGGAGGCCTGACATCCATCTCGGGGCCAGAAGTTGTCTGGGAGCTGTCAGGCCTCCGCTGGCAGCTCCCTTGGACATTCCAGCCTCCAACCAATGTGCAATAGCAGCAGGGCAGTGCTCACTAGAGAGTGCCCCAGAGGCCTGTCGACTAACATTTCCCACTGAGGTGAGTGTCTCAGTATTGGTGAGTTCAGTGACAGACTGTGGCCCAGAGAGGTTGGACAGCGGGATGCTACCCTGGCTGGCTCAGCCTCATCCAGTGGAGATACTCCAAGACAAAGGACATGGGGTCAGCTGGTGGCAATGTTAAGGGTTTGGGGGACGATAGACTCTCATGAGGTGGGTCATCTGGATCACGTTGCTTTGGGCTCCTACATGCTCAAGGCCTGTTGACCTCGCAGTGAGCGATAGCTCTCTCATGGGCCTCACCCGCTAGTTCCAGAGCCCTCTCCTCAGAGGGGGTGAGGAATTGAATCTCGGAAATGCCCCCACCTGTCTTTGCCCACTCTGCCTTGTGGAAGGCAATCTTTGCCTATGGGGACACAAAGATGGCAGAGAGAGAGGATGGCCTGACTAGGATGGGGGTTAATAGCTGGTGGCATGTGTGGGCATGGGGTCAGACCAATCAGGGTGTGTGTTAGAGGGCGGGAGGGGTTGGTTTTGATGGGGATTCTGTATGCCAATGTTAGAAAGTGGTGCAGTGGAATCGAGGCGGTTTAAGGTGGGATGGCAGAGGTTAGGGACATTTGTGATGCCAGAGGCAGGGACGTGGGCACTCACTCGTGCAGATCGGAGGAGGTTGTTTATCTTGCCTGCCCACCCTCCTGGTGAAGCTTCTGACGCTTGCTGACTCGGCCACAACTTCCCAATCATCCGCTCCCTCGGCTGGTGGCAGCCTCCTGCCAACTTTCGGGAAGAGCGCGTGACCCTCCACAGCTTCCAGCATCCTCTCCACCTCTGATTCCAGGAATCAGGGCACCGGCCGTCTCCCTGCCACGTTGCTGGCTGAACCGAGAGTGCTGCTGAAGGGAGCGCAGAAATACTGCTCCCACTTTCAGAGGGCTAACCTCTGATTCCCAACTGCAGCGAAACGGGCGCCTGGCATCGGGAAGTCAGCGAGGAACATGTCGGGGGAGAACTGGCCCACTAACATAATGTGAACAGTCTGTGCAGATCACTGTTAGTGCCAGTGGGGAAACGCTCTGATTTTCCTGCTGGTGTGGACACTTAGGCCGGAATTTTACCGGCACACCCACCCCGATTCCAGGGGCAGGCAAGGTTCGGAGAACGGCATTTTCCATTGGCCTCGGGCGGAATCATACGAACCTCGGGTGGACGAGCTGGTAAAATTCCGCCCTTAGTCCCAATTCGGGAGAATGGCAACCTCTGTATTTTTGTCCTGGCCCTTACTGGCATCAGTAACCAGATGATCTCAAAGCTGACCACATTATAGTCACTGGACCCCTATACTGCTCCATGACCGAGGAATCCTCACTTCTAACATGAAGCAGCTCTGAGTCTTCTGACAGAAGTAGATAGAATCACCCAATCTCCAAAATTCTGAGGTTTCCCACACTAACAAGTCATTCTCTCTATTAACAAACCTACTCTCCCCATTCTCAAGAAGTCTAATGAAGTGATTTATCAAAAGGTTCACTTGGGGCGGCACGGTGACACAGTGGTCAGCACTGCTGCCTCACAGCACCAGGGACCCGGGTTCAATTCCGACCTCGGGTCACTGTCTTTGTGGAGTTTGCACATTTTCCCCGTGTCTGCGTGGGATTCCTCCGGTTGATCCGGTTTCCTCCCACAGTCCAAAGATATGCGAGTTAGGTTGATTGGCCATGCTAAATTTGACCCCAGAGTCTAGGGGATAAATGTGTGACGTTACGGGAATTGGGACTGTTGTTGGTGCAGACTCGATGGGCCGAATGGCCTCCTGCTGCACTGTAGGGATTCTATTCTATTCTTTAGCATTCCTTGCCCAGTGAATGGTAACTTACTTGCTCACGAAGACATGAAGATCGAATGTGTCAGTAGTTATCTCGGCTTCCTAAGTTTATTATCTCTCATAAATATCTCTAGATCTTCATGAGCAATCTTCTTCAGGAAGTGCAGAGGAATAGAAAATAATTTGCAGATTGCTAAAAAAGACACTTCTCTCTCTATTTACAATCCAGATGCATGCAGGAGGGCATCAAAGTCTGTTTTCAAAACCAAGCACTTCAATTGCATCGTTTTTAAGTTTACCAACTGACTCCGATAAAGGAAGAACTGTAGATGCTTCAGATTCTCAGGTATATACAGAATTACCCAAAGCTAGGGTGTACCTGGGTATGGTAATCTCATGGTTACATTACTCGACCAGTAATTGGGAGGCCTAGACCAATGACTTGAAAATACAAGTTCAAATTCCTCCATAGATGTTCTAGAAATTAAATTTAGTTACTAAATAAATCTGGAATAAAAAAACTAGCATGACATGGGCGGCACGGTAGCACAGTGGTTAGCACTGCTGCTTCACAGCTCCAGGGTCCCGGGTTCGATTCCCGGCTCGGGTCACTGTCTGTGTGGAGTTTGCACATTCTCCTCGTGTCTGCGTGGGTTTCCTCCGGGTGCTCCGGTTTCCTCCCACAGTCCAAAGATTTGCGGGTTAGGTTGATTGGCCAGGTTAAAAAAAAAAAATTGCCCCTTAGAGTCCTGGGATGCGTAGGTTAGAGGGATTAGTGGGTAAAATATGTGGGGGTAGGGCCTGGGTGGGATTGTGGTCGGTGCAGACTCGATGGGCCGAATGGCCTCCTTCTGCACTGTAGGGTTTCTATGATTCTTCTATTTCTATGAAATGGCGATCATGCCACGAGCAGATATTTGTAAAAACCCGTCTGATTCACTAGCGCTCATTAGAGACGGAATCTACCATCCTCACTCAGGCTGGATCCATTTGACTTCAGATAAACAGCAATAGGGTTAATTCTTACACCAAAACAGAAAATGCTGGAAAATCTCAGCGTCTGACAGCATCTGTGGAGAGAGAATAGAGCCAATGTTTCGAGCCTGGATGACCCTTCATCAGAGCTCTGACCTCTGCTCTCTCCATAGGTGCTGTCAGACCTGCTGAGATTTTCCACCCTTTTCTGTTTTGGATTCAGATTCCAGCATCTGCAATAATTTGCTCTTATTTGTGGTTGACTCTGAGTTGGCCTCGCACACCATTCAATCGCACAGAGGTGGGCAAGAAACACTGGCCTTGCCTACAATGCCCACACACCCTGAATACATTCAAAGAAAACCCAGTGAAGTCAACCATGGAGAACGTGACTGGCAGGTGGGGGCCAGGTGGATAATCACACCTGGAAAAGAGCACAAGGGGATGAGGTGCACATGTCGGTTGTAATTGACTCGGGCAGCGTGGGTTATTCATGTTTCAGAGGCAATATCAGGAGTGCTTGTTAACAAAGATCTACTCCGCCTCCTGGATTTACTCAGTCCCTTTGGAAATCCATTTGACCCTTGAACTGAAGTTGAGTCCTATCAATTTCATCTAACCCACAATGTAACTAATTTTTCCATGTGACTGTATTTATGACATTCTATTTTGAAAGTTTCTTTAACTCACTCATTATAACTCTTCCCCCCACAAGTTACTTTGGTCCAATACTTACACTTACTGGGTTGCGATGGCCTCATGTTATTATTGCTAGATTATTAATCCAGAAACTCAGCTGACATTCTGAGCGCCCGGGTTCAAATCCCGGCACAGCAGATGGTGGAATTTGAATTCAATCAAAAATATCTGGAATTAAGAATCTACTGATGACCATGAAACCATTGTTAGGAAAAAACCCATCTGGTTCACCAATGTTCTGTAGGGAAGGAAATCTGCTGTCCTTACCTGGTCTGGCCTACATGTGACTCCAGAGCCACAGGTTGACTCTCAACTGTCCTCTGAAATGGCCGAGCGAGACACTGGTTGCTACAAAGTCAATAAAAAGGCCCGAATGGGTCAACCCACAGCATGTGGACTGCAGCGGTTCAAGAAGGCAGCTCACCACCACCTTCTCGAGGGGCAATTAAGGATGGGCAATAAATGCTGGCCCAATCAGTAACGCCCACATCCCATGTTTGAATAAGAACTTAAATCTAGTTGTCCTCTGGCTCCTTTGAAGGTCAACATTCAAGAGTCAACGAGGAGAGCCCCAGTTCCGGTCACTATCGAGCCCTCCCAAAAGCTGCTACTGTCTGATCATTACTGAAATCTTTCTGTTTATGAATACAGAAATTAGCAGCAACCAGTTCAATGCTGGAATCAAAAATGGAAACTGATGGTGAAACAAATCTGAGCCCAAAGAGTGAGGAACAGCCTGAAGCTCTGGAAACCTCCAAATCTCTCGTGGGTGAACGGGTTCCTTCAGAACCTTCCATGTCTGGGGACACAAGTGAAGAGTGTGAGCAGCAAAAAGAGGTCAGTGATGTGTATTAAAAGTTAGTGGTTGTGGACGGTGATTTTGTACATGCAGAGTGCCAGGCAGCTTTATTTGTCCCTGAGCCTGATTTTGGACTTTTTGGGGGCAGTCTTACCAAAAATATTCTAAGCCCTGAACAAGTGTGAAAACGGGAGAAATTTGTGCCGTTTTTATGGGCGACTTAGTCAAAAAAATCCTGTCAAACTTGGAATCCGCCAGCAGGAGAAGTGGGCGGGCCCTAAATTGTCTGAAAGCCCGCTGATAGCAGCAGATGGCGCAATTGCACACGTGCAAATTTCAGTCCTCTGAGAACACCGAGACATGTCACTGCCTCTCCCAGCTATGATGTGGAGATGCCGGCGTTGGACTGGGGTGAACACGGTAAGAGTTTTAACAACACCAGGTTAAAGCAGATATCCACTCCATCTGACGAAGGAGCAGCGCTCCGTAAGCTAATGGCATTTGCTACCAAATAAACCTGTTGGACTTTAACCTGGTGTTGTTAAAACTCTTACTGTGTTCTCCCAGCTATAGCAGGCCTTTGTGGCCAAGCACCCCGCCCAACCCCGTTAATGTGGAGTTTCACAGCAAATCACCTTCCTCCTTCCCCCCACCCAACCCCAATCAGACTGATTATCATTCCCCCCCCCCCCAACCATCCGGACCAATCACGGCTGCAACCACAGTCATCCCCTCCCCCGCCCACTGATTGCTGTTGCAGAGTACACAGCGGCCCCCCATTGCCCAGTGAACGATCCGCCCCAGTTTAGCTGCACTCCTTTCAGCCTAGCCTGCTTAGCACTGCTTGGTGCCAGGCTGTACTGCCAGGGGACCCATACATGATCCTTGCCGGAGAGAAACTCCACCGTTGAGGCCACAGAGGCGAGTGAGCCCGGACAATTCTGTCCTGGGCTCACCTGTAATGTTAAAACGCTATTTTAAATAGGACTTAAATATTACAATCAGCCTGATTCCCTATTCAGGCAAAGGCTGATCTCGCCGGATATTCAGTGCCGGTAATATCGTGAGAGGGGAGAAATGAAATTGGGCACGAGCCTGATTTCTCGGTTCTCTCGCCATCTTACCGGCTCACCCTGCCAGCTGATGGTAGGAACGCCATCTTTTTCTCTTTTGTGGAATCTATATGCTCCCAATAAAACTCCAAAACTGTCAACTATTGGATAACCCTCCTCCTCTCACCATTCCCAGTAAATCTAATGAAGGGATTTATAAAAGTGCCTTTTGTACATGAACAAACATTCGATTGTCCACAATGAGCATTCCTTGTCCGGTAAATGGTGACTCACACTGGCAGACATGGAATCCCCCGGCTCAGAGTAATCTTTGGTTGCTGTTTTGCCATGTGTATATATATATATATATACACTCTCAGCTTGTGATTCTCTGGGAAAAAAACAAAGTGCTGCCACCAATGGGAGTGTTTCCCGCTAACACTAGCAATCCCAGCTGGGACTGACCCACCTTTGCATGTAAAAATTATTTGCATAATGGGAGGCAGGCTGGCCAACCTGCCTTCACTGAGGTCTCTGATCTTTGCGTTCAGAGAGAGGCAGGCCTCCCGCACCCCCCACCGCGGAAACGGTGATCTCTCCCTCTCCCCCTCCCCCCCCCCCCACCCCCTGCTGAAAAGGGGAGTACCACCAACCCCTCAAGCATTCTTCCCCCCCTCCCCACCATTAAAACAGGTCACCCCCCCTGCACCATGCAGGCATGAGAGTGTTTTCCCCACTTCCCCCACCCAGAACTCTCCTCAAGCCAGCCCCCTCGGGTCACCCCCCTCTCCCCGCTTCAGCTTGGCAGTACCCATGGTGTACTACCCCCCCCCCCCCCCCCCCCCCCCCTCGGGCACCCTGGCACCCTAATCGTGACATCCTGGCCTGGCGCGTTGAACCTCAAGGAGGTGTCAAAGAGTCAAGTGCAGTGCCTATATGCCTTCTGCTGCTGCGAGGCTGCAAAGAGAGGCTCCCCCAAGGGTCCTGAGAATTGGGTGGGCTTGGGCTGGGGGCAAGAGGTTGAATTCAGCATTCCCCTCCAGAATGGGGGTTTTGTGGCTGATCTGCCCCTTCTAGTCCTGGGAAACCTGAAGCTCACATCTTGCATGGTGATTTCAGGTATCCCTCCGATCAAAACCTTCATTCCAATCTGTCAACCCTGTAAACTCACTTGAACCTCCATGCCCCTCAGACACCTGGCAGGTTTCCAGCAGCACTTCATTCTTCTCTCTCTAAGAAGCTGCAGGTGTGAGTAAACCCCTTTCAAGTTCTCTGATTGATAGAAGACAGTCTCTTTCACGAGGGGGGATTCCCTTTTCCACAGCTGCTCACTCAGTCCTTTTTTTTAACACAGCTTTTAGTTCAAGTCTCTGATCCTTTATAGAAAGTTCAAAGCCTTTGAAATCCTTTCAAACCTTTGAAAACCTTTGTTTCCATTCAACTTTAGTCCAGTCCTTTTAAACCTCCTTTGATTGACAGCTTAATGGTTTTTAGACAGGATGCAGTCAGCTTTGTTTGTTTATCCTTCCCTTCAGGTGACCTGAGGGGCTGACCTGTGGAGGGTGGGCCACCCTCCTGCCTGCATGGTGCAGGGGGATATGCTGTTACTTTAATGGTGGGGAGGGGGAGAATGCCCCTCTTTCCTGATGGGTTGATGGTGCTCTAAGGGAAGGATATATCTCAAGCAGCCCCCTGTTGTTTCCAACCGCAATGTTAATACAAAAGAGGAACTGAAAGCACTTAGCTGCCTTTCAAGTTGCCTGCAGCTGCTCGTGGTCACAAGCTGGGTTGGTGGGGGGGAAGGGGAAGTGCCAAATTCAACCCTTTGCTCCCAGTCCGAGCCCAACCAACCCCCCTACGCCCTTGGGGGACTGTCCCTCAGCAGCTTGGCAGTGGCAGAGGGCACATGGACACTGCACGCCCCTTTGATGTCCAACATGCCAGGTCCACAATAGTCAGGGCCAAAGCCACCCCCCCTTCCCCACCACAGTGTAGATCTCACTGGGGAGGCAGGTGAATGGCAGGAGGGATTTGAATTGGGCTTCAAGCCTGCAAATTGCATTTAAAACAGGCCTTTTGAGTAATTATTGGGTTCACACCCGATCTGGGCGGGCTGGTAGCCCATTCCTGCTGTCACCCGATTCTCCTGCTCATCGCGATTCCCACCGGGGGCTAGCCAGCCTGCAAAATCCTCCCCGCAACCCCCCCTCCACAATGGTCTACCTTGTTCAGTGTAGGAGGCAGTGCAGAGTAATAGAAAAATATACACAGTATTGCTAATAATAATATCTTTCAATTTAGGAGCAAACAGAATTAGCAATAAAATCAACTTCAACAACATCAGAGTCAACATCGGAGGATGAGCTTGATGAAAAAGCTATGACTTCCTTGGCCATTTTACTAAATCAGGTAATTAGTGAACTGCCCTAATCTGGGGCTGCAGCGAATGAGGACAACAGTGAAGAGAGTAATTAACAAGAAGAGGTCTGTTGTTCATGTTCAGGCGGCACAGTGGTTAGCACTGCTGCCTCAGCACCAGGGATCCGGGTTCGATTCCGGCCTTGGGTCACTGTCTGTGTGGAGTTTGCACGGTCTCCCCACGTCTGCGTGGGTTTCCTCCGGGTGCTCCAGTTTCCCCTCTCACTCCAAAGATGTGCGGGTTTGGTTGATTGACAATGCTAAATTGCCCCTTAGTGTCAGGATAGGATAAATACATGAAGTTACAGGGATAGGGCATACACGGGATGGATGTTGGTGCAGGCACAATGGGCCAAATGGCCTCCTTCTGCACTGTAGGGTTTCTATGATGTCTATTCAAAGTTGAAAGGTCAGGACAGGTGTGTATAGTGATTTTCTACGTACACGGCCAAATGGAGTTTATTGATATCTTGGGTGAGATTCCAGAGTTTTTCCCCCGTTTGGTGAAGTTTGCTTGATTCAAGATGTCTCAATCTGCTGCCTCAAGTTATTAGGCAATGTTAGTGTCGCCAAAGACAACAAGACTGAGAAGTCTGAACATCTGATTCCAGCCAGAACTGGGCAGCAGGGAGTGAGGCATACACAGTGCATGCCTCTTGCAATGGACTCGGGCAGCACCAGTTTCACAATTGAGGTGTCTAAAGTTCAGGGTAGAAACTCCACAGTGTTTAATGAAGTCTGTCTGGGTCATAAGTTTTTCACTTTGAATTTTGGTAGGATAAGCATGATATGGTTCACCTCAGGTACGATTCAAATGACCCCCTAGGGAGCTTTTATCGAACAAAGTTATTTTAGAGTATAGTTAACATGTATGGAAAGAAAAATTAGCAATAACTTTTATCAATTACAAACAAAAAAAAACAGCTATATCCCTTAACAAATATATCTAAAATGTTCTAATCAAACAAAACCTCCCATAGACAAAATCCCTTTCCGCACAGCAAAAACTAATGCTCACGTGATACTGGGACTGAGTCCTATGGTTGGAGAATTGAAATCCTGACTTCTCAGCCTTGTAACTGCAGGCAGCCCTCTGGATACCCAGAACTATTTGAAATCAGAACAGCTTCCCAGAACACCAGGGAGAGACTCTGGTCGAGCCACCGACAACAGATTCTCTACTCCAGGAAGGCAAGAAGCCTTGCTTTCAGCTAACCAGCAGAATTTCCAAAACCCAGGAGAGAGAGAGAGAAACACTTCTTTTCAGCTTGATGTCCCTTCTAAAACTAATCTGCTGCCAAATAAAACAGAAAATGGAACCTTGGATTCACTAGGAAGAAAAAAAACTGTCCAGGACCCATGACCTGCCAACTAGCCCTCCTCCTAACAATGCCAGGTCATAAAACAATCCCAGAGTAAAAATAAACAAATCCCATTCAAGCCACTGAAAGAGCAATAAAAGGACTGCTCCAAACAGCCCAGCAACAATGAGAACAAAAAAACTGAAAAGGTCTGCTAACAACTGAGGGAAACATGATTTAAAAAGAAATCTCTTAAAGGTACATTAACGTCACAGGTGTGTAGCCCACACTATCTGAGCTCTTCATTGGCTTCAGGTCTTTAAGAGGATGTGATTTTGGGCAGCGATGGTGCCACGTAAAGATAGCCAGCACCACTTGAGGGGAGACTTAAACTATGTGAGAGTAGGAATAGACTAGACATCAGATGGTGGTTCTTTTCCCAGAGAGTGGCCAACCTCATGAACACATTACCGGCTGGAGGGCTAGATGCTCGCTCTCTCAATACCTGCAAGAGGATGCTGAACCAATTCCAAATGTGGACGGGGTCACAGGGGATGGACACTATGAACCAATGAACTTCAATCTGAACCTCCTGCGATTGTGTTTTTTCTCTCCTGGTGATTACGGGCATCAATAGCCAGGTCATTTCAAAGCTGAAGACATTATAGCTGGTGAACCTCAGTTTTTGTGAATGACAAATAGAATCCGAATCACTTATAATAGTGTAACATGTATCTGAGGGTGGTAGTTACATATGACCCGAGTCAATTAATCCCTTCAATACCCGAGATAAAACTCCAAAAGGGTCCAGTGTCAATTATGAGGTGATTCTATCCATTAGATAAGGCGCCTCTCACTAATCATTGAATGGATGGATGTATAAAAGGCTGATATATTCACAGTTAACAATTCTTGCCTGGTTAGACGCAAATCTGCTTTGTTAGTTGTGGAACTCAAAGCCTCAGAGTCACCATTGCTTCCTAATTGTATAAATATGGCCTGAGTCTGACTGTTCTGCCCTTTTCAGTGACAGAGGTGGGGCAAACTATTAGACAAGTCTCTGAAACATTACTAAAAAGAATCCAATCCTTCTGTATTTCAACACAGAAACCAAGACAAAGACTTAAATCTCTGGCCTGGCCAACTCTTTCGTTGAGCTCATTGAAGTTGGAGTCAGACCAAGTGAAAGTAAGTTTCCCTTCACCATTCTCAGCTTATTGGATAATGACAGCATTGTCCAAAGCTGGGACCATTCCTCATGCAGACAGCCGTGGAGAGAGTGACCACTTGGAAGTAGTCAGTGATCCATGGGGATTAAATGTGAGGGGGTCTGGATAGTTGTGCAGTGAAACATTCTTTGAACAAGTCACAATTCTCTTTGTGAGACTGTTGTTGTCGCTGCTTTGCAGGCAGTTTCCTGACACGTGAACATTGTTCACAGGAGTTGCACTTGGAGTGTGATAGTTATTGTTGGCAGTTTCAATGTCAGTAGCTGTAGACTCTGAAAGTGATAGCAAACTTGGACTCCGCCAGCAGGTGGAGTGGGCACGGCCTAATTTGCCCAAAAGCCAGCTGATAGCAACAGAGGGCGCAATTATGCATGTACAGCATCTCCGACAGCTTTCTGTCTTTCTTGAGTTGTTACGATCCCAGTTGGTGTTCCTTCTGGACAGAGAGGAACACTTACACAAAGGATCGTAAATTTTATATTTTTAAGAAAATATGGAGGAACAGGCTCAAAAGATGGCTAATTAGTATTTTAACAACGAGAAAAAATGTTTATTAAACATGAAAAGTTTGATTATCGTGAAGGGCAAGTCGTGCCTCACAAATTTGATTGAATTTTTTGCGGAGGTAACTAAGTGTGTTGATGAAGGTAGGGCAGTTGATATCATATACATGGATTTTAGTAAGGCGTTTGATAAGGTCCCCCATGGTCGGCTTATGATGAAAGTGAGGAGGTGTGGGATAGAGGGAAAGTTGGCCGATTGGATAGGTAACTGGCTGTCTGATCGAAGACAGAGGGTGGTGGTGGATGGAAAATTTTCGGATTGGAGGCAGGTTGCTAGCGGAGTGCCACAGGGATCAGTGCTTGGTCCTCTGCTCTTTGTGATTTTTATTAATGACTTAGAGGAGGGGGCTGAAGGGTGGATCAGTAAATTTGCTGATGACACCAAGATTGGTGGAGTAGTGGATGAGGTGGAGGGCTGTTGTAAGCTGCAAAGAGACATAGATAGGATGCAAAGCTGGGCTGAAAAATGGCAAATGGAGTTTAACGCTGATAAATGTGAGGTGATTCATTTTGGTAGGACTAATTTAAATGTGGATTACAGGGTCAAAGGTAGAGTTCTGAAGACTGTGGAGGAACAGAGAGATCTTGGGGTCCATATCCACAGATCTCTAAAGGTTGCCACTCAAGTGGATAGAGCTGTGAAGAAGGCCTATAGTGTGTTAGCTTTTATTAACAGGGGGTTGGAGTCGTGGGGTTATGCTGCAACTGTACAGGACCTTGGTGAGACCACATTTGGAATATTGTGTGCAGTTCTGGTCACCTCACTATAAGAAGGATGTGGAAGCGCTGGAAAGAGTGCAGAGGAGATTTACCAGGATGCTGCCTGGTTTGGAGGGTAGGTCTTATGAGGAAAGGTTGAGGGAGCTAGGGCTGTTCTCTCTGGAGCGGAGGAGGCTGAGGGGAGACTTAATAGAGGTTTATAAAATGATGAAGGGGATAGATAGAGTGAACGTTCAAAAACTATTTCCTCGGGTGGATGGAGCTATTACAAGGGGACATAACTATAGGGTTCGTGGTGGGAGATATAGGAAGGATATCAGAGGGAGGTTCTTTACGCAGAGAGTGGTTGGGGTGTGGAATGGACTGCCTACAGTGATAGTGGAGTCAGACACTTTAGGAACATTTAAGCGGTTATTGGATAGGCACATGGAGCACACCAGGATGATAGGGAGTGGGATAGCTTGATCTTGGTTTCAGATAAAGCTCGGCACAACATCGTGGGCCGAAGGGCCTGTTCTGTGCTGTACTGTTCTATGTTCTATAACACAATACTCCTTTTTGCCCCCTTAGCTTCACAGGTTTCAAAGGTAACGCCCAACTCTGAAACCAAATGGCCATTGCAACTCGACCGATCTTCTGTGGATGTCTTCTCACAGTTCCCCCAGTTGATTGTCACATGAATGTTTCCAAACTCCACTCCCAAAAAGACACACTTTAAATCTTCTTTCAAACAATGTTTTCTCGCAGCTGTTTTCATTACGAATCCAGTTCCAGATTTTCCAGCTCTCCTTTCAGGCTTCATTTGTCTTAAATGCCTTTACACATTCTTCAAGATACCAATTTCCACAATTATTTCAAATAATACCTCACAAACTGTAGTAAAATCTCACAGATCTTTAAACTATTTCAGATATCTATCTGGCCTCTCATGGGCCAACTGTTCAGCTTTATCTGTTCCTTTAACTTTGAACTTATTGAAAAATTCTCTTTGTTTCTCTAGTTTCCTTAAATAGCTGTTCTTTAGATTTCTGGCAGTTTATTTCCTTCTCCATGGTGTAGTTTTTCTTCTGGCAGAGCTGAGAGCTGGACACTCTCTTGCTTCCTAGCCCCAGCTGCTTAAATTCAGCTTAAACCACACTCAAAATGCGTAACTATCCTAAATGTGCCCCTGGTTGCTAAGTACCAACTTTGCCCTTCTCCCAGCTTCTTTACTTTTCATGCCATAACCCTCTCTAAGCACAAAACAAGCATAGTTTGAACTGACCAAGTCCCCAACACATGCAAACACCTTTGTCTAGCATGATTCAAACTAGAGTTTAACTGCTCTTCCACAGAACAATTAAAATAAATCCATTTAAATCTAAACTTCGTTATTAATGTTTAACAATTTTCAACACGGGCATAGGTTAAAAAAAAAACAACAGGAAGGGAGCACTTATCAATGGAGCAAGACTGGTGGGTGGTCTTCTCATCAATTATTCCCGAGATCAAAAGGCTTTGTGCACACCGGCAGACCCTAGTTTTCCCATTAACCCGGTAAGTTGCTATTTGCGTTTTTCTCTGATCCATTGAACTTCATTTGTGCACCGCTTTAGTACGACTATAACCATAATAAATGTAAGTAAATGTGATGTTTATGAGCAACCAACTGAGCTGAAAAGAGTGGGTGTGCCGTGAAGTTGAAGTGTGCTGTTTTACTGAAAAGGTTGGCAACCACTGAGTCCAATTGCCTCCACTTTTGGGCCAAATGAAATGTAATAACCCTCCCTTGTTTACTGATGAAACCTTTGTAAGTTGTAAAAGCCCCTTAAACTCCCTTTTGAAATTTAGCAGCTGAAAAGAGAGGTCCCTATCTATTTATTTCCCAACATAAATTCTTAAAACCCAACCTATTTACTTGTCAATCTACCTCACCATAGCCTCTCATTACAAATGCATGCATCCAGTACCTTTATCTCTTTATTCTCTCATCTCTCACAGACAAGCTGTCTCTGTTAACCCCCACTTCTTCAACTGAATACCACCATATTCCCAAGCTGTTTTTAAAAAATCTTCATAAGAGTAATGAAAAAAAACTGCTGCAGCATTTCTTAAAATAATCATCTTCCCTTGTTTCAATACAGAAAGATGAAACTAGACACAGTCAAAGTCTGGATTTGTCACATATTTCGGGTCCATCCGCAACACTTCGGGATGAAGAGGCTGATTCCCAACGAAAAAACTTTGCACAGACCTTCCAAACTGGTTACAAGGTATATACTTCTCTAAAATGAAGTCACGCCTGGTGAAGTCAATCAGGAAGAGATCGACAGGCAGGAAGGAGTTAATGATCTACAAGTTTAAAAAGTTGAAGCACTGGCAATGATGCATCTGAATTTTCCTTGATGCATGAAGCCTATTTAGTTTAATCCGTCATACCTTTAATCTTTCTTGCAGGAACGTACATTCTTGTTTTCTGAAAGGGGTCACTTTGTTTTGAACTTTTAATATGTTTTCTTAGATGTTATTTCCTGTCTCTAATTGCTCTTCAGAAGGAGGTGGCGAGCTGCTTATCGAACCACTGCAATCCATGTGGTGTAGGTAGCCCCACAGTTCTGTCAAGATGGTGTTGGAGCGAGACGACTTCTTGCAAGCTGTCCCCAGCATACCCTCTAATTCTATCTTTCACTTTCGTTCTATGCTTCACGGTGGTTAGCACTGTTGCCTCACCGCCAGGACCCGGTTTTGATTCCCGGCTGGGATCACTGTCTGCACGGAGTCTGCACATTCTCCCCGTGTCTGTATGGGTTTCCTCCGGGTGCTCCAGTTTCCTCCCACACTCCAAAGATGTGCAGGTTGGGTGCGTTGGCCATGCTAAATTCTTCCTCAGTGTACACGAACAGGTGTCGGGGTGTGGCGACTAGAGGATTTTCACAGTAACTTCATTGCAGAGTTAATGTAAGCCTACTTGTGACTAATAAATAAACTTTATTTTGCTTTACCTCTTTTAAACTCTCTAATGTTATCCTGATCTTTCTCTGCACTCTAGCTATGAGAGTAACACTACATTCTGCACCCTTTCCTTTCCTTCTGCCCTACGTACTCCATGAATAGAATGCTTTGTCTGTATAACACACAAGAAACAATACTTTTCACTGTATTCCAATACATGTGACAACAATAAATCAAATCAAATCGAGTGACAGGATTGTGACCCAGATACACTGAAGGAATGGTGATATAATTCCAAGTCAGGATGGTGTGTCGCTCGGAGATTTGAGCTATACTTAGGAGCTTTGTTTCCACACGTTAGGAGATGTTACCACAGGCCAGACCTCAGAGCAGGAGCAATATGAGCGACAGCATCAGCAAAAGCTTCTGACCGCAAACCTGCAGCTGCACAGAATGGAGGGCAACACCACACAGTGCAGCTCACAAAGGTAGGTGGGCCTGTGGGTCTTTCAGTGATGGTAATGTATTGAAAAAGCCCAGGCAGGATAGTTAGGTTCTCTCTTGTTGGAACTGGTCATTGTCTTTCGCTTGTGTGGTGCAACTGTTCCTCGCCACTTATTAACCCGAGCCTGAACATTATCTTGCTGCATACAGCCTACGATTGCTTATCTAATGAGGAGTCACGCATGGCACTAAACACTGCCCGGTCATCAACAAACATCCCGATTCTGATCTTATGATGGAGGGAAGCAGTAGAGGTTGATTGACCAAACGTGGGTGTGCGATTTTCATAGAACCTAGAACCGCACAGGAACAGGCCCTTCGGCCCACAATGTTGTGCCGAACATGACGCCAAATCAAACTAATCCCTTCTGCCCGGCTTTGTTCCATATCCTTCTATTCCTTGCATATTCATGTGCTTATCTAAAATGCCCCTATCGTATCTGCCTGCACCACCATTACTGTCACTGAAAGGGCCAGCATCAATAACCTGTGGGTTGCCATTGGCCAGCAATTTAACTGACCAAGCCATATAAATACCTTGGCAACAGGAGCAGGTCAGAGCCTGGGAATTCTGCGCTGTAACTCCCCAAAGCTTGTCCACCATGCACAAGGTACGAGTCAGGAGTGTGATGGAATACTCTTGCCTGGAGGAGTGCAGCTCCAACAACCCTCAAGCGGCTTGATGCCATCCAGTACAAAGCAGCCCTGTTTGATTGACATTCCATTCATGGCCTTCAACATTGACACCCTCCACCATCAATGCACAGTGGCAGCAGTGTGCACCCTCTACAAGATGCACCGCAGCAACTCACAAAGTCTCCTGCGACAGCACCTTCCAAATCATAGATCTGTATCAATTAGAAAGGCGAGGACAACAAAACACTGCCACCTGCAACTCTCCAGGCCACACGTTACCCAGACTTGGAATTGTATTCCTGTTCCTTCCCTGTCATTGGGTAAAAATCCTGGAAATCCTTTTCCAATCGCACCCTGGACATACAACTGGCCTGCAGCGGTTCAAGAAGGTGGCTCATCAACAACTTTTCATGGGCAATCAGAGATGGGTAACATGCTCAGATATGCACGCATCCCATGAAAGGATAAGAAAATGATCATATCTTTCTATTCATCAATACAGAAATATTCAGCAAGAAGTCAAAATTTGAATTTGTCAAAGGCTAGCCCTGGGATAACAGTATTGTCGTATGGGAAGAGATAGAGGAAATTGAGCCTATGCGAATAGTGTGGGAAAGTGGTGTTGAAATCGATGATCAGACATGATCTAATTGAATGGTGGAGCAAGGTCCAGAGGTTGAAAGGCCTGCTCCTGTTCCTATCCCCTTCTCCTCTCTGGAGAGGAGTGGAAGACCTCTAAGACTGCCATCAATGAGAGGAAATTTCAGAATATGTGATTGGCAGAAACCTAACACCCAGGTCTTGTTTGCAATGCAGTAAGAAGTTCAATGATCTGACTGGCGATGTTATGGTAAGAACATTTGTTTGTTAAATTCTGATCATAATGACCAGTTGTAGCCTCAATAACTGCACGTCAGACAGGGAGTGTGGGCTTTGAGTGCTTGTGAGGCCGCTTAAACTCTGCAAACACCTCTAAAAGCGGAGGTGCATTGTGATTGAATGCACCGAATAAACACTCTTAAGAGCAGACATGACTAATGAATACAGCGAGATGGCATTGATATGTTCTCATGGCGCAACAGAGAGAGAGAGACAGCAGGTGACAGTGAGGGAGATCCCTTCTCTTGTCTGGGGCTGGGTGGAAAGACCTCCCTCCACACCACTATCAGTGATAAGAAATTTCAGGATGTGTGAAGGAAGCAACTTCTAGCTTATGACTATTCCAGTTCCAAATAAGCCCCATTCATGCATAAATCAAAACCACTTTTAAATGAATACAGTTAGCTTACTTGCTATAAATTGTTAATGGTTTTGAAGCTTTCAGAGAGATTTTGTGGCGAGAGCGCCTGCACAAGCCTCTGACTTTAGCAGACCTCCAACAGCAACTACCTAGTTTTTCCCTGTTACAGACCTAGCTCCACCTATCACCACATTAGTAACTGATGGATAACTCATGACCCTTTCAATCAACCTAATCAATCTCCATCTATAAACAAAAATCCATTAGCTCTATCCTAAGTAAGCACAACATGGCTAAAATGAATAATTATTCTGCTCTCTCAGCATCTGAGCTGTATTTTCCCAAACTAACTGACTGCCTGTAGAATAAAGCTGAATTTTTAAACATTTCCCTTAAATGTAAAAAAATACATATATACCTATATCAATTACACTAATATCATCACAAACTGACTACAAACAAGCCTTCACAGATTAGAGCTGGAGCAAAGATCCACAAATGGAAACAGCTGGAAATAAATCTGAAAAACTACAGGCATGTCACCAATGTGTACAAGTTGGATACTTATCCAGGAATGCTGGAGTAGGGGAAAAAAAGTGCAAGAATTGTGGCAAAAAGGCTACATTGCCAAAGTGTGCTGGATATGGCGGAAGTCCTCTACACAAAGATGTGTAGGAAAAAGAACACACACCCAGCCGTCCCATCGTATCAGGCAATGGGACTCTGCAAGAACCTCTCTGGCTACGTCGAGGGCATCCTGAAACCCAATGTACAAAGAAACCCCAGCTTTTGTCGCGACACTACAGACTTCCTACAGAAACTCAGCACACATGGAGTAGTTGAACCAGGAGCACTCCTCGTCACAATGGACGTCTCGGCACTCTACACCAGCATCCCCCATGACGATGGCATTGCTGCAACTGCCTCAGTACTCAACGCTGACAACTGCCAATCTCCAGATGCAATTTTACAATTCATCCTGGACCACAACGTCTTCACCTTCAACAACTAGTTCTTCATCCAGAAACACAGAACGGCCATGGGGACCAAATTCACACCTCAATATGTCAACATCTTCATGCACAGGTTCGAACAAGACCTCTTCATTGCATAGGACCTTCAACCGATGCTATACACTAGATACATCGATGACATTTTCTTCCTTTGGACTCATGGTGAGCAATCACTGAAACAACTATATGATGACATCAACAAGATCCATCCCACCATCAGATCACCATGGATTACTCTCCGGAATCGGTTGCATTCTTGGACACACGCATCTCCATCAAGGACGGTCATCTCAGCACCTCACTGTACTGCAAGCCCACGGATAACCTCACGAAGCTCCACTTCTCCAGCTTCCACCCTAAACACGTTAAAGAAGCCATCCCCTACGGACAAGCCCTCCATATACACAGGATCTGCTCAGGTGAGGAGGATCGCAACAGACACCTCCAGATGCTGAAAGATGCCCTCATAAGAACAGGATATGGCGCTCGACTCATCGATCGACAGTTCCGACGTGCCAAAGTGAAAAACCGTACCGACCACCTCAGAAGACAAACTCGGAACACGGCGGACAGAGTACCCTTCATCGTCCAGTACTTCCCCGGAGCGGAGAAGCTACGACATCCTCTCTGGTGCCTTCAACATGTCATCGATGAAGATGAACATCTCGCCAAGGCCATCCCCACACCCCCACTTCTTGCCTTCAAACAACCGTATAACCTCAAACAGACCATTGTCCACAGCAAACTACCCAGCCTTCAGGAGAACAGTGACCACGACACCACACAACCCTGCAACAGCAACCTCTGCAAGACGTGCCGGATCATCGACACGGATGCCATCATCTCACATGAGAACACCATCCACCAGATACACGGTACATACCTTTGCAACTCGGCCAACATTATCTACCTGATACGCTGCAGGAAAGGATGTCCCGAGGCATGCTACATTGGGGAGACCATGCAGATGCTATGACAACGGATGAATGAACACCACTCGACAATCACCAGGCAAGAGTGTTCTCTTCCTGTTGGAGAACACTTCAGCAGTCACGGGCATTCAGCCTCTGATCTTCGGGTAAGCGTTCTCCAAGGCGGAGATGCCCTCACGAAACACGACAACGCAGAATCGCTGAGCAGAAACTGATAGCCAAGTTCCGCACACATGAGGACGGCCTCAACCGGGATCTTGGGTTCATGTCACTATCTGTAACCCCCACAACTTGCCTGGGGCTTGCAAAATCTCACTAACTGTCCTGTCTGGAGACAATACACACCTCTTTAACCTGTGTCTAACCCTCACATTGTACCTTTAAGACTTGATTACCTGTAAAGACTCACATTCCAACCATTATCTTGTAAATTGAGTTTGTGTCTATATATGCCCTGTTTGTGAACACGACTCCCACTCACCTGATGAAGGAGCAGCGCTCTGAAAGCTTGTGGCTTGTGCTACCAAATAAACCTGTTGGACTTTAACCTGGTGTTGTGAGACTTCTTACTAAGAAAAAGAACACATCAGAGTCTGCAAGGAGAATCTATAGTAGTGGTGAAGGTGAAGACACCTTGGAAGATAAGGTGCCAAGACAAGTTCAAGAGCTGAAGTTGGGCGTCTTGTCAGTGCAGGATGATTCACAATGCTTTTTGGGTATTTGCAAAACTCAATGGTAAACTAGTCAAAATCTGGACGCTAGAGCATCTGCCATCAAATGCTCTTCCATGGAAGTACACAGAAGAGACTGTGCCACTGAAAGGATATAATACGGTAAAAATGGAAGGGAATGGATGAACAGCAGAGTTGCCTCTCCACATTGTCTATGAGACCTTTCCTGCTTCATTCAGTAGAGGTTGGTTGGGAAAAATATAACTCAACTGGGGAACTGTCCCTTCAGCAACTCTGCTGGTGGAACATCACACGAGCTGAAGTGATGGAAGTAGAGTTGCGGGCTTTTGGGCACCTCCATCTTCAACCTTGTACGAGCTCCTAAATAAACTTGCATCGTGTTTGACTTTAACCCATGTGTGTGGCACCTCATTACTTTCCTTTTTTGTTGAAATTGCCCAGTTAATACTTAACACTCGGCAGGCAGAGAGAAGTATAATGCTTCTGCTGCAGGTGACTGAACTTGGGGGCTCTCAGGGTTCAAAGAAGGCTGATCAAACAGGAAGTGCGAGGCGCGCCTGGCAGCAGACCAGCGAGCTTGTACATAATGTCGCAGGACTTTGAGGAGTCCAGCTGCAACTTGTCCCAAGGCATCACGCGGAGCATGGCGAGCAGTCTGTCTAATATGCACCAAGCAATTAGCTCCACAACGCAGCAGGGAAATCTGGCCGAGTGGAGTAGGAGAGGCAAGCAGGTGGGGGGAGGGAGGCAGGAACATGGAGGATAAAAGGCTAGTAGACTCTAAGGGTGTAGAATTGGGATGTTCCCCAATCTGTAAAATGAGTTAAACCAAATTGAGTGTATAATTTCTCCTGGTTAGTTGGTCCTAGGGCGGCATGGTGCCACAGTGGTTAGCACGGCTGCCTCACAGCGCCGGGGACCCAGGTTTGATTCCCGGTTTGGGTCACTGTCTGTGCAGAGGCTGCATGTTCTCCCCGTATCTGCGTGGGCTTCCTCCGGGTGCCTTGGTTTTCCTCCCATACGTTGAAAGGCATGCTGGTTAGGTGCATTGGCCATGCTAAATTCACCCTCGGTGTACCCGAACAGGCACCAGAGTGTGGCGACTGGGGGATTTTCACAATAACTTCATTGCAGTGTTAATGTAAGCCTACTTGTGACACTGATAAATACATTTAAACTTTAATTCCAGCTTCTTATATGTATTTTTGTCCCAACTACCTGAATCACATTTTTTATGGTCTTCATTGGTACGACTATATAGACAATCTTAAAACTGATGATCTTATAGTTATTTGACTCCTGAACCCCTGTATGACAGATGGAATCCTAGTTAGTTGCACGATGCAGCCTGAATGAAGCAGTTTGAAATGTCTCGAGTAAATCAACTGTCTTCATCACTTGAGAGAAAAAAAACTCCAAAATAATGAAGTGTCCAATGTCAACATGCAGGTCAGTTAGACACATCCCCTCTCAAAAAAAACTAATAACTGGATTTATTAAAGGTTGATATGTTCCTAGTGAATGTTCCTTGCCCAGTGAATTGTCCAGAATCCCAAACGGTGGCAGTCACGAAATTCACTTGGTTTAATGATAATCTTGTCTTCCAATTTTGCAGTGTATCAATAGCCCCCACGTCTCGCTGATCAGTGTAGGAGGCAGTGCACAGTAATAGGAAACCATGCACAGCATTGTTAAAATAACAATGTCTTTCTATTTAGAAATCTTCAAAAATGAATGAACCTCCAGGATCATCAAGTTCAAGTCCAGAGGCTGAAAAAGAACAAGATGCGACTACTAAAGTTTCCAAGCCTGGCTCAGCTTCTCAGGTAATTACTAAACTGCCCTAAACTGGGCTCACAGCTGATGCAGTCACCATGAAGAGAGTGATTGGCAGGAAGAGGTTACTGATCCACGTGTGTTAAACATTGAAGGGTCAGGCCAGATGTCTCCGCTCTTAAACTTTATTTATTAGTGTCACAAGTAGGCTTGCATTCACACTGCAGTGAAGTTACTGTGAAAATCCCCCGGTCACCACACTCCAGTGCCTGTTCAGGTACACGGAGGGAGAATTTAGCATGGCCAATTCACCTAACTAGTCTGTTGGACTGTGGGAGGAAACCGGAGTACCCGGAGGAAACCCACGCAGACAAGGAGAACGTGCAAACTCCACGCAGTGACCCAAGCCAGGAATCAAACCCAGGTCCCTGGTGCTGTGAGGCAGCAGTGTTAACCACTGTGCCACCATGCTGCCCCTTCTTCCAGCAGCCTAGCCCAGCAAGACTTGACATAGTCACTCCCAGAATCTTATCTTACAGCCAAGCTCCTCCTTCACCATCCCTGTCCCACTGGCAACATGGATTCACCGGAGGTGGCGACACGGAGGTACATAGTGCGGACGGAGTGGCCCTGGAAGGACTCAGAATTGCCTGCAGATGCCATGAAGCCTCTTGGCATCAAGTCAACCACAGGAAAAGAAACCTCCTGCTGATTATCACTTACCAACCTCCCTCAACTACTGAGTAATCTGTCATTGTTGATTGTGGTCTGGTACATGGTAATCCGCTAGCTGATAAGGTTCGAGGTGACATTTTCAGAAAGCCCTATCTTTTATTTAACATCCTAACTAATTACAAGGAAGTCTCCACACAATGGTCTATATAGAACTATCTAACTCCATGCTCAGGTTATCAGGTCATCTTACATCGCTGATGGATATATTCAACGTTAATTCTTTATACAATTTCATACTCTTCCATGTTGAGCAACACTTGGAGGAGGTACTGAAGATAGCACGGGCGCACAATGTACCTGGATGGGGAACAGTTTCCTTGGTCACACCACAACTGACTGAGCTGGCTGATTCCTGAAGGACATCATTGCTAGACTGAACTCATGGCATTTCCAACAAGAGAGGATCTAATTCTGTCCCTTGACATCCAATCACATTTCTATCACTGAATCCCTCGGCATCAACGTACCAGGGGTTACCATTGACCAAATACGTGTCTGCACTAGACATATAAAAAGTATCGCTAGGTCAGAATCTGAGAACTTGGTGATGGGTAACCCACCTCCTGACTCCCCAAAGCTTATCCACCATCTGCAAGGCAAAAGTCAGGATAGTGACTCTCCACTTGCTTGGATGAGGGCTCCTCCAACAAGACTTATGAAGCTCAACACCATCCAGGACAAACCAGCCCACATAATTGACAACCCATTATAAGCAATTGCTCCCCCGACCATTAGAGCAGAGTTGCAGCATTGTGTATCATGTACAAAATACACTCCATCAATAGCACCTTCTAAACCCACAACTTCTACTCCTGAGAAGAATGAGGGTAGCTGGTGAATGGGAATGCCATGACCACAGGCATTCCTCCAAGTCACCTAGTATCCATATTACTGTTGCTTCATTATCATTCAGTCAAAATCATGGAATTCCCTTTCCCATAGAATCCCTACAGTACAGAAGGAGGCCGTTTGGTCCATCAAGTCTGCATCAACTCTCTCTGACAGAGTACCCTACCTAGGCCCTTACCCCCCACCCTATTCCCGTAGCCTCACACATTTACCATGGCTGATCAATCTAATCTACATATCTTTGGACACTAAGGGGCAATTTAGCATAGCCAATCCCCCTAACCTACACATCTTTGGATGCTAAGGGGCAGTTTTGCATGGCCAATCCACCCAACCTGCACATCTTTGGAGTGTGGGAGGAAACCGGAGAACCCGGAGGAAACCCACGCAGACATGGGGAGAACGTGCAAACTCCGCAAACACATTGACCAAGGCTGGAATTGAACCTGGGTCCCTGGACCTGTGAGGCAGCGGTGCTAGCCACTGTGTCACCGTGCAGCCCAAATAGCACTGTTCCTACACCACATGGACTGCAGCAGTTCAAGAATGCATCTCACCAGCACCTTCCCAAGTGTAATTAGGGATGGACAATAATTGTCCATTTTGCCAACAGCACTCCGATCCCATGAACACATTGAAATAATCATATCTTTCTATTTATCAATACAGAAATATTCAGCAAAACGTGCAAGGAAGGTTCTGTTAAAGATTAGCCCATCATTGGAAGCATTCATGAATCCAGAGGATGACCCAGAGCAAGAGGAAATGCGAGACTCTATTGCTGCTACAACACCTGGACGCCCCACTTGATATTTCTCTGCCACAACTTTTCAAATACTGGATTGGAATGACTGAGGGGCAGTTGCAAACAACTCTTCCCAGATTTTACTGTTCCACTGCAGAAATGTTTACCTTCTGTTTACGAATGACCATCCTGGAGACAGAGTTTGCAAGTGCCTCTTCTCAAGCCATCAGCAAACCCCAGTGCAACCCATTACCCTCACCTCTTTATATCTAAAACTACACCTTAACTTCAACATTGCCCTCCATTGAGAGATTTCAGCACAAGGCTTGATCACATTGTGAGCAGAAATCTCACAAGCAAAGGACAAGGTGAAATGTTCCTATTGATCGATTATTAAAGATTGGGGACTGAGGAATACTGCCAGTTTCAGAAACAAGCAAGCTTTTTAAAACAAAATATAAGTCTGGCACTTCCTTTGTGGTACAATTAAGATATTTAACCTTTAGCACACTGTAATCTCACAATTAACTGTTGGCATTCACATAAGATCCAGAGTACCCTTTCTTTTCTTTTCTTCTAAGTTGATATTGGAAGGAGGCTTCACTGAGCTGTCCTTTGAGTGGGATTTGGAGCGAGAGTTTGACCTATTAACTGCAATGTTACAGCTGCAAGTTTCCATGTCCTGTATGTACACTTACTTGTGAGGGATTGGAGAGAAGTCTCAGCGTGACTGCTGAATGGCTTGGTCACCACCTGTGCACAGTTCAATTAACACATGCACCGAGTTAAAAACAAATCTCTTATGCACAACAGCTGGATGTTTTTAAGTTCTTTCAATGCACGCATGCAGCTTATGCCCAGTCTTCTATCTGCTAATAAATGTTAGCAATGAGTTTCCTGTGAACTTTCTTTTCTTTCAGAAGTTGCGCTTAAATATTGTATATATCAGGCCCGATGTACCAAATGGCCTAATTCTGCTTCTATATCTTATGGTCTTGTGTGAGGTGATGCACTTTGGAAGGAGTAACAGGAATACAGAGTACTGGGCTAATGGTAAGATATTTGGTAGTGTGGATGAGCAGAGAGATCTCGGTGTCCATGTGCAAAGATCCCTGAAAGTTGGCACCCAGGTTGATAGGGTTGTTAAGAAGGCGTACGGATTGTTAGCTTTTATTGGTAGAGGGATTGAGTTTCGGAGCCATGATGTCATGTTGCAGCTGTACAAAACTCTGGTGCGGCCGCACTTGGAGTATTGCGTACAGTTCTGGTCGCCGCATTATAGGAAGGATGTGGAAGCATTGGAAAGGGTGCAGAGGAGACTTACCAGGATGGTGGGAAGGTCTTTTGAGGAAAGACTGAGTGACTTGAGGCTGTTTTCGTTAGAGAGAAGAAGGTTAAGAGGTGACTTAACAGAGGCATACAAGATGATCAGAGGATTAGATAGGGTGGACAGTGAGAGCCTTTTTCCTCGGATGGTGATGGCTAGCATGAGGGGACATAGCTTTAAATTGAGGGGTGATAGATATAGGACAGATGTCAGAGGTAGGTTCTTTACTCAGAGAGTAGTAAGGGCGTGGAATGCCCTGCCTGCAGCAGTAGTGGACTCATCAACATTAAGGGCATTTAAAGGGTCATTGGATAAACATATGGATGATATTGGAATAGAGTAGATTAGATGGGCTTTAGATTCGTTTCACAGGTCGGCGCAACATCGAGGGCCGAAGGGCCTGTACTGCGCTGTTATGTTCTATGTCTTAGAGTCTTATATTGGAAATTCATTTTCTTCCTCAACTCTGCTGATTTAAATGCCCCACTTGATCTTTCTTTCCATTGATCTCAAATACCCCTGATAAAGGAAGGACCATTACCTCATGTCACAATAGGAACACTTCTGGCGGCATGGTGGCACAGTGGTTAGCACTGCTGCCTCACAGCGCCAGGGACCCAGGTTCAATTCTGGCTTTGGGTGATTGTGTGGAGTTTGCATGTTCTCTCCATGTTTACGTGGGTTTCCTCCGGGTGCCCCAGTTTCCTCCCACTGTCCAAAGCTATGCTGGTTAGGTGGATTGGCCAGGCTACATTGCCTCTGAGTGTCTAAGGATGTGTAGATTAGGGGGATTAGCAGGGTAAATACATGGAGTCTGGTGGGGTGCTCTTTCGGAGAGTCCGTGTAGACTCGATGGGTCAAATGGCCTGCTTCTGCAATGTGACTTCAGACTCACATGAAGGAGGCTACCAGGCACATTAAGAGAATAAGATCTGATGCAGGTTATATTTGACAGTATTATGAGTTGCAATTGATAGATACTAATGATTCATTGGCTTAATTTGAGCAGCGTGTTTGAGGTGAAGTATGGTGGGGGTTGATTCTTTGGTCGTGGATTATGTTGTTGACTTTAGACTTTATTGCATGGCAGTCACATAGTTATTAGTGTGCTCGACCAGAATCTAAAACTACATTAGGAAGCCAGACTAGATCCCACCAATTTTTCTATTTCAGCATAAATGTGAGGAAAGGATACTTCCTCCCATGAATGATTCCACTGACAAATTAGGGATCTTTTCGAGTAAAACAAATTTTATTTAATAACACAGTTTAAATCTAAGTCTAACAAATGGCACAGCTTAACTATTAGCAGTCAAACAGTATTTAAAAATGAAAGGAAGCAACTATACTTTTTAGCTTATCGCTCTTTCAGTTCCAAATAAGCAACATTCCTCCTAGAGACTTCAAAGCCACTTTAAAGACAGTTAGCAACCGTAAATATACTTGCTATAAATTGTGTTAACAGTCTTGAAGCTTTCAGAGAGATTTTGTGGAGGGAGAGAGAGTTCTCAGGAACTGCACATGTCTATGACTTCTACAGAACTGCCCTCCAAAACGGCAAAAACCTCTCTGCACAGGTTCAATTCTGCTCATTATCACATGACCCTGCCAATCAGCCTCCCAAAGGATCTTTTGATATTAGTAACAAATTCCTTGCTTTTGCACCTTGAAGTTAAATGTTGCCGGTTGCCTGCAAAAAAAATCTGAAATTATAAACATCCACTTAAACAAGAAGAAACTATATATGAATATTTGTTGATTACACATGTATCATCACAGAGTCAAAATACTACAGTTTGCAAATGCAAAGGTATACGTTTACACACTGAGGAAGAATGAGAATAATATATTACTTCAGGGTGAAGCAGAAGGTATAATTTCTATCTTGGGATATTCTTGGGCCGGCATTTTACATTTCCCTATTTAATTAAAGGCCACGGAAGGGCCGTTTCCCACCCAGCTTCAATTTTTAGACAGGGAGACCCGAAAATAAAGGTAGATCTCGGGTGGGAAGTCAGGGATGGGCGTCTTCATCAAAAGCCCCATTCTAACTGGGGGTGTCCTCCTTAAAGGCCCTATGATCTCTGGACTTTTCTGCCCTCCCAGCCTTGGGACCCCTTACACTTACCTGGATGTCTGGCTCCTGGGACTTGGTCTTTGATAATTTTATGCAGTTCCTCTTCCAGCCACTGTAGCGCTGTTGATGCCGAATTGGACAGTTGCTGGCCAACCTCCAAGGTGGCACTACCACCCAAGTGAAAGGCAAAAGTCCTGCCTAATGCCAGCCAATGCTGGCTAGAGTGTAAATTTGTAGCGGGGCAGTGGGAGCCAGCGGGAATGCGTCCAGCGCCCCCAACAGCCTAAAACCTCAGGTCCAGAATAGCCTTCTGTACACTTTGCTGTTAGTCCTACCAAAATGGATCACCTCACATTTACAAGATGCACAGATGCCAGTTCATCAGAGGGCACAGGCATATACTACTTCTGCTGTGGGTGGCTGAACTTGGGAGGGAGGGGAGGGGGGGGAGGAGGGGGGGGGGGGGAATGGTCTCAGGATTCAAAGAAGGCTAATCAACCAGGAAGTGCTAGGTGCGCCTGGCAACTGACCAGCGAGTTTGTACATAATGTCCCGGAACCTTGAAACCAGCTCCAACTTATTCCAAGGCATCACATGGAGCATGGAGAGCAGTCTTTCTAATACGCACCAAGCAATTAGCTCCATGACGCAGCAGGAATATCGAGCAGTGGGGAGGGGGGCCCAGGAACATGGAGGATGAAAGACTGGTAGACCTAAGGCTGTGAAATGGAAGCCACGTTGAAATTCATTCTCTTCTTCCGTGATGTTCAGGAACAAAATTTGAATCTACAACAAAAGTTAAACTAACTTGAGTTTATACTTTCTCCGGGGTAGTTCGTAATGACAGATTATTGTACACATTTTTCTCCCAACTACTTGAATCGTGGTTCTTGTGGTTTTTGCTGGTACAAATATGGAAATAATCTGAAAAGCCATCCTGCTGCGCTAACTTTTTAGCACAACAGGCCGGGAGATTCTCGTGCTTGCGTTCCCGCCCCGATCGTGTCCCCCAGCGCTGGATTTCCGGCAGCATCAGTTCCACACCAGAAATCAGCCCCAAAAGTATTTAAATGGTCATTTCAATAGAATTTCAATGTGATTAGTGGGCCCGGGACTGCATTCTCCGGGCCCACTAGCATCTTCCCTGCCACCCTTTCACTCAAGTGGGGATTGACGGCCCAACCCCGCTGGAGTGAAAGAGGGAAATTGGGGCCTCCCCAGAGTGTCAGGCGGTGAAAAGAGTGCCCCCGGGCATTGGCAGCTTGGCAGTGCCAGCCTGGGCCCTGGCATTACCCAAGGGGCAAAGTGCCAATGCCCAGAGGGCACCTTGGCGCTGCCTACTGGGCATAGGGCAGGACCTGGTGGGCCACTCAGTGGGGGGGGAGAGGGAGGCCAGTCGCTGTCACTCTGCAGATAGGATTGGTGGGGGAAAGAGGAAGGCCAGTGATCGGGGTGGCTGGAAGGGGTAAGGGGGCGCGGCAGAGGGGGGGGGGTTCTGGGTTGGCCTGCAAATGGTCAGGGGGGGCAACGACTGGGCCATGGTGCAGGGTGGGGAGGGGGGCGCAGAGGGTTGGCCGGCGATCGAGCTGGCCAGCAGTTGGGGAGGCTGGCAGTGCGGGACTGCTATGCATGCGCCGATCTAATCGCTGACAGATCGACGCATGCTCAGTGGCCCGCTCAGCGCTATGCTGCCAGCCTCTCCAGCAGGAATAGGCTCTGCCCACTGATTTTTAATGATATTTACGCTGGTGGCCTCTGCAGTGCACAGAATAGCTCCCCACTTGCGGGGAACTAGTGGGAGACCCGCTGGAGTGAAGGAGAGCAATCGGGGCCTCCTTGGGTGAAGGGTGGTGGAGGGGGTGGTGCCTCCTGGACATGGGCAAGCTGGCAGTGCCAGCTGTGCCTCCTGGAGGGAGGCCAGTGATCAGGGTGGGCTGGGGTGTGTTCTGCCAACTGCGGGGGGGGGGGGGGGGGGGGGGTGGTGGTCCAGTGGAGGGGTCTGTCGGGTTGGGGGGGATTGCCACTGCTAGGGGGCGGAGCTGGATATTGGGGGTGCTCCAGGACAGGGGGTGGGGGGGGTGGGGAGGGTGGGTCAGGGCTGCCTGGGAATGCTTGTGCGGGCTGTGGAGGGGTGGAGGGGCAGCAGTTCAAGGGTCCGGGCTGACTAACAATCCAGGGCCACTGCGCATGCTCAGAGTTCCGGAACTGTCAGACTCCAGCGTGAAAAGGCCCCTCTCCCCCCCCCCCTCCAAACTTTTAATGACATTGATAATTGTGACCTCTGCATTGCACAGAGTGTGGGAGATTCAGGTCTGAAGTTGAACTGAAAAAAACAATGGTGATTTACTCCAGTTTTCTCGCCAATTCAGCACTTTTGGGAAAATCGCCCCCGTAGTCACCCCACTCTCACACACACAAACTCCCCCCACTCTCACACACACAAACTCCCCCCACTCTCACACACACAAACTCCCCCCACTCTCTCACACACAAACTCCCCCCACTCTCTCACACACAAACTCCCCCCACTCTCACACACACAAACTCCCCCCACTCTCACACACACAAACTCCCCCCACTCTCTCACACACAAACTCCCCCCACTCTCACACACACAAACTCCCCCCACTCTCTCACACACAAACTCCCCCCACTCTCACACACACAAACTCCCCCCACTCTCACACACACAAACTCCCCCCACTCTCTCACACACAAACTCCCCCCACTCTCACACACACAAACTCCCCCCACTCTCTCACACACAAACTCCCCCCCACTCTCTCACACACGCCTGTCTGAGGCCCAAAACTACCCTGCCAGGTCGGATTTTCTGGCCGTTCCTGCGGCCCTCAGCTGCAGCTTCCCTGATAACGGATTGTGGGAGCAATGGGGAACTCCCGTTGAGAGCGACTGGAAAATGACACAGGGATGGAGAGAATCTTATCTGCGATCTTTTTTGGCTTTGATTAACTTCTGTACTTTTATTCCAATGTTTGCATCCATTTGGCAACATTGACCAGATGTAGCATTTTAGTCATCTCATCTCAACTTCCATGGAGGAGTTCTTATATTAAAAGAGCTCTCACACTCAGTTGTTTTGTGGTACAGAACTTGAATGTGAGGGTGTGAACATATTTGTGTGTGTGTGTTTCTATATGTATATGTGAATGCGTGTATGAATGTAAAGTTTGGCAGTTAACTGTCATTCATCAGTCAACAGATGCATGCCACATAGCAACATCTCTACCAACCAGAGTCCACTAGCCAACCAACCAGCACTGTCTTACTCTCATCTCATGAAGTATAAATTGTTGTCTTCTTTACATTTGCTATTCTTGTAAATGTTCTGATGAGTCCAAGATGAAATGCTTCAACATGTGTCTTTTTTCATCGATACTCAAGGGCTGACATTTTTGTGAAGGTTTGTTTCGCAAGTGTTATACACTTCCTGATGTCTTGATTGCTTTTCCCAATCGGATGATATTAGCCACCCAGATGAGAAAACTATTGTTCCTTTCAGTTTCACTGTTATTTTCCTAGCTCTGATCCTTTTCTTTGAGATTATCATGCATATTGTTTTGCTGCAATTTCTGTTACAATTGTGTCCAGACGTATTTATATATCTCCCTTGTAACTGCCATAATTTAGGTACAATATAAGGATTACAGCTAGGTCCATCACATAAGCCAGCCTCCCATCCACTGACTCTGTCCACACTTCCTGCTGCCTTGGGAAAAACAGCCAGCATAATCAAGGACCCCACGCACCCCAGACATTCTCACTTCCACCTTTTTCTATCAGGAAAAAGATACAAAAGTCTGAGGTCACGTACCAACCGACTCAAGAACAGCTTCTTCCCTGCTGCCATCAGACTTTTGAATGGACCTACCCTGCATTAAGTTGATCTTTCTCTGCACCCTAGCTATGACTGTTACACTATATCCTGCACTCTCTCCTTTTCTTCTCCCCTATGTACTCTATGCACAGTAAGTTTTGTCTTTATAATGCACAAGAAACAATACTTTTCACTGTATCCCAATACATACAATCCCTACAGTGCAGAAGGAGGTCATTCGGCCCCATCGAGCCTGCACCAGCAACAATCCCACCCAGGCCCTATCCCCATAACCCTACGTATTTATCCTGCTAATCCCCCTGACACTAATGGGCCAATCAACCTAATATGCATATCTTTGGGCTGTGGGAGGAAACTGGAGCACCCGGAAGAAACCCACGCAGACAGGGGGAGAATGTGCAAACTCCACACAGACAGTGACCCATGGCCAGAATTGAACCTGGGTTCTTAGTGCTGTGAGAGAGCAGTGCTAACCACTGTGCCACCGTGCTGCCCCATGTGACAATAATAACTCAAATCAAAAACCCGAAGTGAGGAGAGGAACATGTTTGACATATGAAGATCCCTTGTGTCAACATTTGTATCTGAATATGATTTTTTTATTTACGGGCTGTGGGCGTCGCTGGGACAGCATGTATTGCCCATCCCTAACTGTCCTCCATTTCAGAGGGCATTTGAGAGTCAACCACATTGCTGTGGATTTGGAGTCACATGTAGGCCAGACCAGGTAAGGACGGCAGATTTCCTTCCTTAAAGGACATTAGTGACCCACGTGGGTTTTTACAACAATTGACAATGGTTTCAGGGTCGCCAGTATTTTCTTCATAGAGTCCCTACATTGCAGAAGGAGACCATTTGGCCCATCGAGCCTGCCCCAACAATAATCCCACCCAAGCCCCATCCTGGTAACCCCCTCCCTCCCCATATTTACCCTGCTAGTCCCCTTGATACTAAGGGACAATTTAGCATGGCCAATCCACCTAGCCCGCACATTTTTGGACTCTGGAAGGAAACCTGAGCATCCAGAGGAAACCCACGCAGACAACGACCCGAGGCTGGAATTGAACCCAGGTCCCTGGGGCTGTGAGGCAGCAGTGCTTGCCACTGTGCCGCCCAATTCCAATTTTTTTTATTGAATTCAAATTTCACCATCTGCCGTGGTGGCATTCGAACTTGCGTCCCCAGAACATTGCCCTGGATCTTTGGATTACTAGTCTAGTGTCAATACCACTACGCCACTCCCCCCCACCCCTGAATAATGGACAGATCTGGAGATGTTTTGTACACAGACACGTTTCAAGTGACAAGAACCAAAGTTCAAATTTATTCTGTTGGCCAAACAGAGGTCCCCATCAGCACCTGTACATTTGAGCCCATTTATTGTTGTATAAAAAAGTGTCAGGGAGGAACCTTGCTGCTTTCTGCTTCACAGCCAAGTCTTTGTTCTCAATCTCAGCTCCTCCCTGCAGGATACACTTGAACAAGTTCTAGCCTTCTGGTGATTCGACGTCTGTTTGAGAAGTTACAGGAGTTTCTCCTTGTTCTTTTTCAGATAAGGGTGGAGTGATCGCTTCATAGGCTTGGCCAAACTCTTCCTGGCGACTCATTCTCCTTACGATGTCGTCTTGTCTTTGCCTCTCTTCAATTGCTGCCTTCAGGGCACACAACTCTTCAGCTTTTATAGCAAACAGTTGCCTGAAGAAAGAGGAGGGAAAGAAATCATAGGTATTTTTTCATGGGGTTCTTCCAGGTGCCCCAATTTCATCCCACATTTTCCTCCAGATCATTTATATACGCTACAAACAACAGAGGTCCCTGCACTGATCCCTGCGGAACACCACTAGCTACAGATCTCCATTCTGAAAAACATCCTTCCACCACTACTCTCTATAACCAAGTCAGTTCTATATCCATCTAACCAGCCCACACCGATCCCATGTGATTTTAGTTTTTGTACCAATCTGCCATGTGGGACCTTGTCAAAAGCCTTAGTAAATAAAGTCCATATAAACCGCATCCACAGCCCTTCCCTCATCAATTATCTTTGTCACCTCTGCTAAAAACTCAATCGAGTTGGTGAGACGCTACCTTCCCCGTACAAAACCATGCTGCCTGTCACTGACTAGTCCATTTTCTTCCAAATGTGCATATATCCTGTTCCTCAGTATCTTCTCCAAAGGCTTTCCCACCCGAACGTCAGGCTTACTGGTCTATAATTTCCTGAATTATCCTTGCCTCCTTTCGTTTAGGGAACAACAGTGGCTATTCTCCAGTTTTCCAGTAAAAATGTGGGTGGTCTGGGTTCGTAAGTTTGCGGATGACACAAAGATTGGTGGAGTTGCTGATAGTGCTGGAGATTGTCAGAGGATACAACAGGATAGAGATAGATTGGAGACTTGGGCACAAAAGTGGCAGATGGACAAATGTTAGGTGAAGCATTTTGAAGGATCAAATTTAGGGTTTGAATAATACTGTAAATGGCAGAACCCTTAGGAATTATAACATCCAGAGGGATCTAGACGTGCAAATCCACAGTTCCCTAAAAATGGCAACCCAGGTGGCCAAGGTGATTAAGAAGGCATATGGCATGCTTGCCTTCGTTGCCAGTGCATTGAGTACAAGAGTAGGGAAATTATGTTGCAGCTATATAAAACCTTGGTTAGGCCACATTTAGAGTATTGCATGCAGTTCTGATTACCATACTACCAGAAGGACATGAAAACCTTGGAGAGAGTGCGAAGAAGGTTCACCAGGATGTTGCCTGGTCTTGAGGGTGTTGGCTATGAGGAGAGGTTGAATAAACTCGGACTGTTTTCAATGAAAAGACGTAGGCTGAGGGGAGACCTGATAGAGGTCCACAAAATTATGAGAGGCATAGACAGGGTGGAGGTGTCAGTTACAAGGGGGCACAGGTTCAAGGTGAGAGGGGGAAGTTTTTCACACAGAGAGTGGTGGGTGCCTGGAACGCACTGCCAGAGTAGGCGGTGGAAGCAGATACATTAACAACATTTAAGAGGCAGCTGAATGGATCCATGAATAGAGAGGGAATAGAGGGATACAGACCGAGTAAGGGCAGAAGGTATTTTTTTAGTTTAGTTAGGGCATCATGGTCGGCATTGGCTTGGAGGGCCGAAGGGCCTGTTTCTGTGCTGTACTTTTCTTTGTTCTTTTAACTTTCAGGAAAGAATGGACAAGCTCAGGCCCTTTATTGCAGCAAAGTGGCTTAATAGAGGTCTTTAAAATCATGAAGAGGTTTAATAGGGGAGATATAGCAATGTTTCTACTTGTGGGGAGTCCAGAATAAAATGCTGTGAACATAAGAGTGTTACTAATAAACCCACTAAGAAATTCAGGAGAAACATCTTTACCCAGAGAGTGGTTAGAATGCAGAACTTGCTACTGTGATGAGTGGGAGGGGACTTGCGATCATCCTCTCTCTTTAAAAACTGCCACATGTGGTTCCTAGGTGGGGCAGAACAGGCTGGAGTAGAAGCCAGGCCCGTTGTCCTGGAGTTAGGCTGATGGGTGCTGAGACGGACTGGGCCAGAAAGTCTGCCTTTTTGTACCCGCACTTTGGATAAATTTATTTTTTTTAAATAATTAAAACAAAAATTAAATTCTCTGCTGCCCTGCGCACACCACAGGCCCCATCCACGTGCTACCTAATACGTCCCCCTCATGCCCCATGGTCCCTCATACTCCCTGTGCTGACAAAGGAATGTAACCAGCAAAACAAAACTTGCAATAAAATACGAGATGCAGAGTGAATGTTGAGATGATTGAGTGCTTTCATTGCGAGCAGTCATGAATGTTTTCTTAGCAGAGAGATGCTGATTTGATTCTTACTTGAGGTCAAGATTTTGATCTTCCAAAGCTTTTATGGAGACCACGTATTGCCTCTCCATCACGCCGATATTTGTCTTATAGGTTCCTTCGATTTCAGCCAGCTTTGCTCTCTGAAATAAAGATCGTGTGACTTGAAGATAAGCCAATCACCAGACATTTTTCATCAACAAAAGGAGATGATTTTTAAAAAAGGCAAAATCCGCAAATTACTGCGGATGCTGGAATCTGAAACCAAAAGAGAAAATGCTGGAAAATCTCAGCAAGTCTGGCAGCATCTGTAAGGAGAGAAAAGGACTCGAAACGTCAGCTCTTTTCTTTCCTGCCAGACCTGCTGAGATTTTCCAGCATTTCCTCTTTTGGTTTCAGATTTAAAAAGCTGTGAATGTAATGGTTGACCGCAGTTCTGTACAGAAGAATCGCAGAATCCCGACAGCGCAGAAGGAGGCCATTCGGCCCATCGACCCTGCACCGACAACAATCCCACCCAGGCCCTATCCCCGTAACCCCACACATTTACCCTGTTAATCCCACTTGACACTAAGGGGCAATTTAGTATGGCCAATCAACCTAATTCGCACATCTTCGGAAACAGGAGCACCCGGAGGAAACCCATGCAGACATGGGGAGAACTTGCAGACTCTACACAGACAGTGACCCAAGCTGGGAATTGAACCCGGGTCCCTGGCGCTGTGAGGCAGCAGTGCCACCCAAATTCTATCCAGTCCTGTATTTGAGTGGTACCAAACAGTGAGGTACTGAGCATGGCCTCCCTTGTCTCCCAGTGCCTCCCAGCACCAGGTGGGGGGGGGGGGGGGGGGGGTGGGGGAGGGGAGGGGCAGGGGGGGAAGAGAGGGGCATGGGGGGAGTTGGGGAGTGGGGGGGCATGCTGAAGCCAATGTGGGAACATCTTCCTGATCAACTGCAGCCTATGAAATCATCCTCTTAACTCAATAAACTTGCTATGTGAAGCAGCTGGTGGATGTGGAACCGTATCCCAGCAGGATAATCATCATTCCCTAAGGGTGGCACAGTGACACAGTGGTTAGCACTGCTGCCTCTCAGCACCAGGGACCCGGGTTCGATTCCGGCATTGGGTGACTGTCTGTATGGAGTTTGCACATTCTCCCTGTATCTGCGTGGGTTTCCCCCAGGTGCTCCGGTTTCCTCCCACAGTCCAAAGATGTGCAGGTTTGTGGGATTAGAATCATAGAAATAGAAACCCTACAGTGCAGAAGGAGGCCATTCGGCCCATCGAGTCTGCACCGACCACAATCCCACCCAGGCCCCGCTAATCCCACTAACCTACGCATCTCAGGACTCTAAGGGGCAATTTTTAACCTGGCCAATCAACCTAACCCGCACATCTTTGGACTGTGGGAGGAAACCGGAGCACCCGGAGGAAACCCACGCAGACACGAGGAGAATATGCAAACTCCACACAGACAGTGACCTGAGCCGGGAATCGAACCCAGGAGCTGTGAAGCAGCAGTGCTAACCACTGTGCTACCGTGCCGCCCATGGATTGGCCATGCTAAATTGCCCCTTAGTGTCCAAAGATGTGCAGGTTAGGTGGATTGGCCATGGTAAATTGCCCCTTAGTGTCCAAAGAGGTGTAGGTTAGTGGGATTAGTGGGATAAATGTGTGGGATTATGGGGATAGAGCCTGGATGAAATGCTCTATCGGAGAGTTGGTGTACACCTGATGGGCCGAATGGCCTCCTTCTGCACTGTAGGGATTCTATGATCCCGTTCTGCAAGTCCATGGTTGCCAACACCCCTTATGGACATGGTACCTGAAGGAGTGGGAGCAGACCACTAATACATATCTGATTCATCCTTCTCTACTGCAGGAAAACATTGGATTTGATTACAATGATGGTGTTGCGGTATCAAAATTTGTTGAATCTTGTATCTGTTGCTCAGAGGCACAGAGGGTTACCAGGAGGCGGTTGAAGGAGCGCAACATCTCTCAATCACATTTTCCAAGCACGTCAAGTACAGTGATGGTCATGTCGGCAAACGTGGCAACCCATATGTGCACAGCAAGATCCCACAGATGATCAAGAAGAAATTAGATATAACTCTTGGGGCTAAAGGGATGGGGGTTGGGGGGGGCGGGTGGTAATCAGGTATTGAATTTGATGATCAGCCATGATCGAAATGAATGGCAGAGCAGGACTCGAAGGGCTGAATGGCCTAATCCTCCTTCTAGTTCCTATGACCGGTTCATCTCCTTCTCCAGTGGTGATGGTGGAGCAAGGAGCATTGGCCAGGACATTGGAGAACTCGTCGCGTTGGAAACAATCTTCATTGGCCACGATCAGGCAGGTACAGAGCCTCATATTCAAGAAGGAACCCTCTGATGATGCAGCCAGCTCTCGGTATTGTGATGGAGTATCAGTTAGTTCATGTCTCTAAAGCCTGTATGGTAAAATTATGAGGGGTATGGATAGAGTGAAGAGTTGGAAGCTTTTTCCCAGGGCAGAAATGACAATTACAAGGGGCACAAGTTCAAGATAAGGGGGGAAATGTTCAGTAGAGATGTGCGGGGGAAGTTTTTACAGCGGGTGGTGGGGGCCTGGAATGCACTGCCAAGTGAGGTGGTTGAGGCAGACACGTTAGCAACATTTAAGTCTCATCTTGAAAGGCATATGAACAGATGGGGAATAGAGGGGTATGAGCGGTTGGTTTAGATAGGACAACGTGATCAGCGCAGGCTTGGAGGACCGAAGGGCCTGTTCCTGTGCTGTACTGTTCTTTGTTCTTTGTATTCACACATAAAGTATTTTGCCCAGCGTGCTAACAACCTACTGCCATTTCTGTATCCAGCTTTTAACAAACATATTTCTGAAATCCCTTCATGGTAAACCAGCCGCACGATCCCTGGAACCTTTTACCAAAAGGTGATAGAATGTCAAATTACATCAGCTGCCAATTGAGTTTCGAGAAAGTCTATATATTGTGTCTGATTCTTCAATTCTTCGACCTTCTGGTCCAGCTGTTCTTGCAGAATCTATATTAAAAAAAACAGGCCTAACGTTACTTCCAGCTACTATGTTTAGCAGTGTAAATTATCTCCCTTTTGTTAACTTCCCCTCTGTAACATGCTGCCTGAATATTTGGAGCTCCCAGCCCCACAAGAACACTTTGGGCAGCACAGGGTGGCACAGTGGTTAGCACTGCTGCCTCACAACTCCAGGGACCCAGGTTCAATTCCCAGCTTGGGTCACTGTCTGTGTAGAGTTTGCACGTTCTCCCCATGTCTGTGTGGGTTTCCTCTGGGTGCTCCAGTTTCCTCCCACAGTCTGAAAGATGTATGGGTTAGGTGGATTGGCCATGTTTAATTGACCCTTATGTCCCGGGATGTGATAGGTTAGAGGGATTTGCAGGGTAGCTAAGCAGGGATAGGGGATAGGGGTGGGATTGGTGTTGGTGCAGACTTGATGGGCCGAATGGCCTCTTTCTGTACTGTAGGTGTTCTATGATTCTATTACCTCTCTTAAGACAATCAATTAATTGTGAAAAATACAGTTTTGGGACATTTTCTTGCAATTCAGTTTGTTTGAATTTGCTTGTACCTTTTAAAAATGTGTCCATGGGATGTGAGTGTCACTGGCAAGGCCAGCACTTGTTACCCATCTCGAACTTCACTTGAGGGGCAGTGAAGAGTCAACCACAAGACTTATTTCTTTAATGACTGTCTCCGCAAAAAAGTATTTAAAGATTTGGGTGGTATAGTAGCACAGTGGTTAGCACTGCTGCCTCACAGCGCCTGAGACCCGGGTTCAATTCCAGCCTCGGGTCACAGTCTGTGCGGAGTTTGCACTTTCTCCCCGTGTCTGCGTGGGTTTCCTCTGGGTGCTCCGGTTTCCTCCCACAGTCTAAGGATGTGCAGGTTAGGTGGATTGGCCATGCTAAATTGATCCTAGTGTCAGGGGAATTAGCAGGGTAAATTTTTGGGGTTATGGGAATAGGGCCTGGGTGGGATTGTGGCCAGTGCAGACTCGATGGGCCAAGTGGTGTCATTCTGTACTGTGGGGATTCTATGATGATAACATACTGTTGTGAAGTTGGTTTTGTAAAGCTATAAATAATGTTTGTAAAGATATAAACAAATTATAAACAATGCTGGAGGAAAATAAAACCCCATTAAGAGTGGTTTTTGAATTCTGTGCTAAAATGCAGAATACACAGACTCCAGGTGGGAACATTTGTTTCAAAAGGACCAAGCATCAGGGTTGCCTTGGTAACTGGCTCTGCAGGCTTTTGCATTTTGTTAGTCTATGAGTTTAAAGAAGACACTCAGCTAATGGGGACCTATCAGATTTGAGTTTGCTGTCATTGTTAACCTCAGGCCAATCTGAGGACAGTAATGTTGATAGGTCATAAGGATTACAAAAGGAGGAACTCAACTGCCTTGAGTTCAGTTCCACCAGGGGTTGAGGCAGGAGTTCAACCAGAAGCGGGGCCAGATCACCTGAAGCAGTTAGATCAACTGGAACAGTTATTTCTGATCTCTGCCAGCTTTAGATAGGTCTTAAGATAATTCGCCCTCTAACCAGCGAAAGGTACAAAATCCAACAGCGCCTGCGGACAGCTACCGAAGAACTTCCGAAAGCTATCAGACCTGGTTGTATCTTTTCTTTGAGTGCGACTAAAATTCTGTTACTACTATTTTGGTAATGAATGTTCCTTGTATTATCTGAACAGCATTTCAGTTGAACTGTACCTTAATTAATATGTTACTTGTTTAGTTAAAGCTCCTGGTTATTTAAATAAGATATCTTGTTAATTATTCATTTAATGAGTGTCAGACCTTTATATTCATGATCCTTGAAGGAGGGATTATTCGATTTGTAGGCATTAGCAATTAACATACGAGTTAGGTGAACACAAATTAGGACTTAGAGACACAATATTAATGATAATAACCAACATGTATAGCAACTAAAATCTTATACTAAAAGGTTTAATATGAAGTATGTTTTTACATATAAATTTTAAATTGTATTATTGAAAATAAAAGACTGAAACTTCAGCATTTTGATTAATTGAAAATTTTATCACCAAGGTCTGTGTGTCTATCTGTATCAAATGGTTCAGCAGAATACAAAACTCTGTAACTTTAAAAAAACTGTAACTGGCTTTGGTAAAACAATGAAACCAAATACATCTCAATTCGCAATATAATTCACCAAAGATCCTTAGTCAGCAACTTCCAAATCCACGACCACTTCCATCTAGAAAGACAAGAGCAGCAGATATATGGGAACATCACCACCTGCAAGTTCCCCTCCAAGCCACTCACCGTCCTGACTTGGAAATATATCGCCGTTCCTTTGCAGTTGCTGGGTCAAAATCCTGGAATTCCCTCCCTAACGGCATTGTGGGTCAACCCACAGCACATGGACTGCAGCGATTCAAGAAAGCAGCTCACCACCACCTTCTCAAGGGGCAACTAGGGATGGGCAATAAATGGTGGGCCCAGCCAGCGACGCCCATGTCCCACAAATGAATTTTTAAAAATCTTGTTTAAAGACAAATAATGAAACTCTGTATTAGAAACAGCATGTCCAACCCGGGAAGCTTGCCAGATGATGGGCCCTCATCCAGCAATGAACCAGTTTTGATAAGTTAGTAAAAAGCCGAACAAGCTAAAATTGTAATTTTGTATTGCTAAGCAACCTGGAAGCTATTTTGTTTGAGGAATATGCTTCTGATAGTTGACTGAACAAAAAGGCAAACCGTCATGAATAGAGTGACATGTTAAATACCAAATGAGATCATGTTAAACTAATTACTGGGCTGACTTACAGATAACAGAATTGTTTAAATCAGTTTTTTTTGGCACGAATTTGGAGATCTGTGGAGAAAGTTCAGTGGTACTATTGTCTCATTGAGCCTATCTTGGATTCCCCCTTCAGCTGAAGTCTTTGTTTGTCTGTCTATTGTATGTTTTTCATTTTGTATTTTCTATATTTTAATAAAACTAGTTTTAAAAATAAAATTTTAGTATGCTTTAAAGGCTGAGTCAAAGACTACCTTTGCAAGAGTTTACTTACCAAAGTTGCTTTTTAGAACTTTCTAAAGTAATCCAGTCGCTGAAATAGAATTCCCCACTTCAACCTTCTAACCATTAATTAGGAAAATTAACACCTTCCCAAATAATTGTCACAGATTACGATGGGAGGTAAAGGGATTAACCTCTGTCGTAACAATACTGTGGTTGATAGCATGATTAAACTGCTAAAACTTCTGAGAAAGTCCTACCTTATTGAATAAGGTGGAATTGGGTTTTTTAACTCTATACTAAGTCGCAATTACTGCGGAACACCATCTCTGGCCCTGAAAAGCTATTTAAACTTGTCAAAAGTCAGGTTTCTCACTCCCTCTTCCCCAATCCCACAAGCATATTAAATGATGGAAGATCCAGTGATTTCAGAGATTGCAGCAAATAGTTAGGCCTTCTCTTGGTAGAGAACATGTTTATACCTTGATCTCTTCCTTTGCTTTCTTCACCTCCATAATCATCTCCATGATGGAACTATACTGCTTGGCAGCCGCCTGGGAAAACAGAGGCAGTGTTAGACTCAATTTGCTAAAAATAAATGGCAGAACTTTCCCGTCCTGCCTGCCATAGAAATCGTAGTGGGCGAGACAGAAAATTTGGTGGGCCATGTAAAGGTCCATTAACCTTGGGCAAGAATTTATGGTCTTGGGGCATGCGCAGCTGGAAAACCCCACCCAAAACTGTCATTTCTACAGCTTGCGAATTGGAAAATCCAAGTCCAGACTGCAGCTAACTTAATGGGAAAGTGTCCAAAACACAGCACGGTGGCACAGTGGTTAGCACTGCTGACCATTGGTCCCGAGTTCGATTCCAGCCTCAGATGACTGTGTGGAGTTTGCACGTTCTCCCTGTGTCTGCATGGGTTTCCTCCGGCTGCTCCGGTTTCCCCGCAGAGTCCAAAGATGTGCGGGTTAGGTGGATTGGCCATGTTAAATTGCCCCTAAGTGTCAGGGGAAATATGTGAGGTTACAGGGAGAGGGCCTGGGTGGGATTCTTGTTAGCGCAGGCTCGATGGGCCAAATGGTCTCCTTCTGCACTGTTATGATTCTATATAAGAGGGTTGGTGAGAGATTGCCTTCAGAGCCCAGGACGGAAACATCCATCAGAAGGTTACCTTCTGCCTCTAACCATTCAACATGCAACGGGGAAAGGGTTGTAAATTCCATCCAGTGTATTTGGAGGGGGGAATAGTAAATGATAAACTCAAAGGGATATATTTACCAAGAGACAAAACACAATGGGAGATGAGTAATCCTTTCAGATAAAACAATATATTAAATATATGGGTGCTTTCAGTTTGGAATTCCAGACTGGACAAAATGAGAGTTGGTTAACTTATCCTCAAATCCCATGCTGGCTGGCAACTCCAAAAGGCCTTGAGGAGGTGAAGGTAGAACGTTATAAAGTAAGAGGTAGAGGCAATTGCATCAAGGAATAATTATTTAAAAATAAACAGTTTTAATTAAACTCTTTATGGGCGCAAAGCTACAATAGTAACTTGACAGTAATGTCCAAAGATGTGCAGGTTAGGTGTTTTGACCCTGCTAAATTGTCCCTGAGTGTGTCAAGATGTATAGGTTAAGGGGGACTAGTGGGGTAATTACATGGGGTCACAGGAATGGAACCTGGCTGGGATGCTCTGTTGGATGGTCATTGCAGACTCGACGGGCCATATGGACTCTATGATTTCTAAGATTCTATAATGCTACAGTGCATCTCACCCAGTGAACCGACAACAGGGTTTTGAACACCCTCAGGGCTGTCAGATCCCCACCACATTAGATTATGCATGACACAGTCTTTTAGTAAAAGGACGCTTGATAATATTTTGTCAAGTTCCCTTGGTGTTGTGCCTGTGGGAATCAAAACCAAAGTGTAGCCTTCATTTGGAAGGTTTAGAGGAAGGGAAAATTGGACCAGATTCAGTTAGAGTTCATTGAATCATAGAAATTCATGGCAAACAAGAAAGCCATTCAACCCATCATGCCTGTGTCACCCCAGAGAGAGCTGTTCTGACTAATCCCATTCGACATTTCCACACATCTTCCAGCACCTCCAGTGGGCAGGGCTGGGATTAAAGTCTGGCAAACTTCTAAATGTGCACTTGGGAATTTATAGTGTCTTGCGATGGATGGAAAGCTGGTTAGCAGATAGGAAGCAAAGAGTTAGCAGAAATGGGTCTTTTTCTAATTGACAGTCAGTGACTAGTGGGGTTTCGCAGGGATCTGTGCTAGGACCCCAACTGTTCACATTATATAGTAATGATCTGGGAGAAAGAACTGAATGTATTACCTCCAAATTTGCAGATGATACAAAGCTGGATGGAAGGGTGAGCAGTGAGGAGGATGCAGAGATGTTTTAGCGTGATTTGGACAGGCTGAGTGTGTGGGCATCTGCATGGCAGATGCAGTATAAAGTGGATAAATGTGAGGTTAGCAATACTTTGGTAGTGATAATAGGAAGTCATTTATTGGGATACAGTGAAAAGTATTTTTTCTTGCACTATACAGACAAAGCATACCGTTCAGAGAGTACATAAGAGAGAAGGAAAGGAGAGGGTGCAGAATGTAGTGTTACAGTCATAGCTGGGATGTAGAGAAAGATCAGCTTAATACGAGGTAGGTCCATTCAAAAATGTTCACCAAGGAGAGGGGCCATGTTTTTGAGGATGAGAGTGTGATACAGGCTGATAGGCTGGAGGTGGCAGATGTTCTGAGGGAAGATGTATTAGCAACTTTGAAAAACCTGAAGGTCGATAAGTCCCTTGGGCCAGATGAGATATATCCTAGGATTCTTTGGGAGGCAAGGGATGAGATTGCAGAGCCTTTGATCTTTGGGTCCTCACTGTCCACGGGGATAGTGCCAGAGGACTGGAGAGTGGCGAATGTTGTTCCTCTGTTCAAGAAAGGAAATAGGAATGACCCTGGTAATTATAGGCCAGTTAGTCTTACTTCGATGGTTGGTAAGTTAATGGTAAAAGTCCTGAGGGATAGGATTTACAACCATTTAGAAAGATGCAGCTTAATCCGGGATAGTCAACACGGATTCGTGAAGGGTAAGTTTTGCCTCACAAATTTGATTGAATTTTTTGAGGAGGTAACTAAGTGTGTTGACGAAGGTAGGGCAGTTGATGTCATATACATGGATTTTAGTAAGGCGTTTGATAAGGTCCCCCATGGTCGGCTCATGAAGAAAATAAGGAGGTGTGGGATAGAGGGAAATTTGGCCGATTGAATAAGTAACTGGCTATCTCATAGAAGACAGAGGGTATTGGTGGATGGAAAAGTTTCAGACTGGAGACCAGTTACCAGCAATGTCCCACAAGGATCAGTGCTGGATCCTCTGCTATTTGTGATTTTTATAAATGACTTGGAGGAGGGGGCTGAAGGGTGGATCAGTAAATTTCCGGATGACACCAAGATTGGTGGAGTAGTGGATGAGGTGGAGGGCTGTTGTAGGCCACAAAGAGACATTGATGGGATGCAGAGCTGGGCCGAAAAATGCCAGATGGAGTTTAACTCTGATAAGTGCAAGGTGATTCATTTTGGTAGGACAAATTTGAATGCGGATTACAGGGTCAAAGGTAGGGTTCTGAGGAATGTGGAGGAACAGAGAGATCTTGGGGTTCATATCCACAGATCTCTGAAGGTTGCCACTCAAGTGGATAGAGCCGTGTAGAAGGCCTATAGTGTGTTAGCGTTTATTAACAGGGGGTTTGAGCTTAAGAGCCGTGGGGTTATGCTGCAACTGCACAGGACCTTGGTGAGACCACATTTGGAATATTGTGTGCAGTTCTGGTCACCTCACTATAAGAAGGATGTGGAAGCACTGGAAAGAGTGCAAAGGAGATTTACCAGGATGCTGCCTGGTTTGGAGGGTAGGTCTTATGAGGAAAGGTTGAGGGAGCTAGGGCTTTTCTCTTTCAAGCGGAGGAGGTTGAGAGGCGACTTAATAGAGGTTTATAAGATGATGAGGGGGATAGATAGAGTGGACGTTCAGGGACTATTTCCTCGGGTGGATGTAGCTGTTACTAGGGGGCATAACTATAAGGCTCGTGGTGGGAGATATAGGAGGGATGTACGAGGTAGGTTCTTTACTCAGAGAGTGGTTGAGGTGTGGAATGGACTGCCTGCTGTGATAGTGGAGTCGGACACTTTAGGAACTTTCAAGCAGTTATTGGATAGGCACATGGAGCACACTAGAATGATAGTGAGTGGGATAGCTTGATCTTGGTTTCGGAAAAGGTTCGGCACAACATCGTGGGCCGAAGAACAGTACAGCACAGTACAAGCCCTATGTTCTAAAAGTCTGACAGCAGCAGGGAAGATGCTGTTCTTGAGTCGGTTGGTACGTGACCTCAGACTTTTGTATCTTTTTCCCAACGGAAGAAGGTGGAAGGGGGAATGTCCGGGGTGTGATTCTACCCACCTCCATCTCTTTGTTGTGTTTATCGAGAATCAAAATGATCTGTTCTTCATAATCGTCTGACATCAATTGTCTGTCTACGTCACATTTACGTTGTATCGAGTTCTCTGTTGGGCAGAAGAAATCATTCATTCAGAGACTGTAATGTTGAATATTACAGTGCCTAACAACAACTCTGTGTCCGATGGAGACTTTTCCCATTCTTGTGCTTTGAGATGCTGGTCTTGTCAGCCAGGATCCCATGGATCAGAAGATCGTGAGTCAGGAACAACATACCTTTTAATGATTACTTTCCTTTGCAAGTGTGCAGGTGATTTATTTTAAGTGAAGGGTCCATTTTATAGATTTTTCTTAGAATCATAGAATCCTTACAGTGCAGAAGGAGGCCATTTGGCCCATCGAGTCTGCACCGACCACAAGCCCACCCAGGCCCCTATCCCCATAACCCCATGCATTTACCCTGCTAATCCCCCTGACACTAGGGGGCAACTTAGCATGGCCAATCCACCTAACCAGCACATCTTTGGACTGAGGGAGGAAATCGGAGCACCCGGAGGAAACCCACACAGTCACAGGGAGAATGTGCAGACTCCACACAGACAGTGACCCGAGGCTGGAATCGAATCCGGGTCCCTGGCGCTGTGAGGCAGCAGTGCTAACCACTGTGCCACCCTTTTTCTTCCCAGCCAATCCCCCAAGTCGAGGATTATTATGTTTGAGGTATGATATTCAGATTAATAATTGGCCACAAGGTCAGTGGTAGTAAGTGAACTGGAACAGTTTTATTAACAAGTCCAATGCATGACCTACAGTCTCTGTCATAGGTGGGACAGATGATAGTTTGAGGAACAGATGGATAGGGTGCCCGGGTTACTATGTAATCCTTTCACTGTTGGCGCTTGGCAATTTTTTTGTGCAGTCTCACTGGTGCGGTAAGTTAAAGGGGCCAACTTAGATAGGAACTGCGTGGGGACATTTGGGTCACTTACACACACACACACTTTGCTTACAGGGGGCATTGGTCCAACATCTTGTGTAGAATTGAGCATATAATTGAGACGAGTATCTCTGTGCATTGCTGAAGAATATAACTGAGCCTACTTTGCATGTTCAGGTAGAAGATCCCAATACCATTTAAAAGAGAGCAGGCCAGTCCTCCTGGTGTCCTGGCCAACATTCATCCCTTAACCAACACCACTCGGAAAACACTACTTATCGATTTTGCACGGTGGCACAGTGCCTCACAGTTCTTCACAGCTCCAGGGACCCGGGTTCGATTCCCGGTTAGGGTCACTGTCTGTGTGGAGTCTGCACGTTCTCCCCGTGTCTGCGTGGGTTTCCTCCGGGTGCTCCGGTTTCCTCCCACAGTCCGAAAGACGTGCTGGTTAGGTGCATTGGCCATGCTAAATTCTCCCTCAGTGTACCCAAACAGGCACCGCGGTGTGGCGACTAGGGGATTTTCACAGTAACTTCATTGCAGTGTTAATGTAAACCTACTTGTGACACTAATAAATAAACTTAACTCATTTGCTGTTTGTGAGACTTTGCATGTGTCAAATATTTACAGTGACTATGATTCAAAAATACTTAACAGTTGTGAAGCATCTTGTGACATCCTGAAGGTATGAAAGATAACTGTCGGTGTGCTACCTTACATTTTATTCCATTTCCCCCTCGCTTTATTTTGCATCTTGTATTCCCTGCACTGTCACACAACAGACTTTTGCAAAGTCAAAATGAATCCTTCTGCAGTGTTTTGAGAAGAATGGAAGAGTCTTTGCCCCACCTTCAGCAATATGAACTTTGGGGACAGAGTAAAACCTCTTTCCACAAGAGCAAAATGCTGCAGATGCCGGGAATCTGAAATAAAGGCGGAAAATGCTGGAAAGACGCAACAGGCCAGGCCGCATCTGCCACAGAAATCATCGTGGGCGAGAGGGGAAATTTGACAAACAATGGGCTACATGATGGCACAGTGGTTAGCACTGCTGCCTCACAGCGCCGGGGACCCAGGTTCGATTCCCAGCCTCGGCTGACTATCTGTGTGGAGTTTGTACATTCTCCCTGTGTCTGCGTGGGTTTCCCCCGGGTGCTCCGGTTTCCTCCCACAGTCCAAAGATAAAGTTTATTTATTAATGTCACAAGTACGTTAACACTGCATTGAAGTTGCTGTGAAAATCCCCTAGTCACCACACTCCGGCACCTGTCCGGGTACACTGAGGGAGAATTTAGCATGGCCAATGCATCCCTAACCAGCACGTCTTTCAGACTGTGGGAGGAAACCGGAGCACCCGGAGGAAACTACGCAAACACAGACAGTGTCCACGCAGAAACCACACAGACACAGACAGTGACCCAAGACTCTGCATGTACACTGACCCAAGCTGGGAATCGAACCCGGGTCTCTGGTGCTGTGAGGCAGCAGTGCTAACCACTCTGCCACAGAGCCGCCCTGTCCAGGGTAGGTGAACAGGCCATGGTAAATTGTTGCTTAATGTCAGGGGAACTAGCAAGGTAAATACGTGGATAGGGCCTGGGTGGAATTGTGGCCGGTGCAGACTCGATGGGCCAAATGCCCTCCTTCTGGACTGTAGGGATTCTATGATTCTAGGAAAAGGACTTTGGGAGGAAATGTCCGGTCCGGGAGTGGAAATCCTTCCCAATGCTTCAGGCAGCGACCTTTCATTAAAATGTTCGAAACACAACAACTTGGAGATTGGAGAAAGGTCAGAGGGGAAGGTCTGTGATAGGAGGAAGACTAGGAGACATTAACTGACAAATTAATTGGTGGGACGTAGGCAGAGGGAGTGGGATTGGGAAAAGTAAAGAAATGCAAGATGAGTCAGAGGAGCTGTGAATAGTACAATCACAAACTCTACTCCCTCCACAGACTGCATCATAGAATCATAGAATTCCTATAGCGCAGAAGGAGGCCATTTAGCCCATCGAGCCTGCACTAACCACAATCCCACCCAGGCCCTATCCCCAAAACCCCATGCATTTACCCTAACTAGTCCCACCGACACTAAGGGGCAATTTAGCACGGCCAATCCACCTAACCCACACATCTTTGGACTGTGGGAGGAATGATGTGGAGATGCCGGCGTTGGACTGGGGTAAACACAGTAAGAAGTTTAACAACACCAGGTTAAAGTCCAACAGGTTTATTTGGTAGCAAAAGCCACACAAGCTTTCGGAGCTCCAAGCCCCTTCTTCAGGTGAGTGGGAATTCTGTTCACAAACAGGGCATATAAAGACACAAACTCAATTTACATGAATAATGGTTGGAATGTGAATACTTACAGCTAATCAAGTCTTTAAGATACAAACAACGTGAGTGGAGAGAGCATCAAGACAGGTTAAAGAGATGTGTATTGTCTCCAGACAGGACAGCCAGTGAAACTCTGCAGGTCCAGGCAGGCTGTGGGGATTACAAATAGTGTGACATGAACCCAATATCCCGGTTGAGGCCGTCCTCCTGTGTGCGGAACTTGGCTATCAGTTTCTGCTCAGCGACTCTGCGCTGTCGTGTGTCATGAAGGCCGCCTTGGAGAACGCTTACCCGAATATCAGAGGCCGAATGCCCGTGACCGCTGAAGTGCTCCCCAACAGGAAGACAACAGTCTGGCCTGGTGATTGTCGAGCGGTGTTCATTCATCCGTTGTCGTAGCGTCTGCATGGTTTCCCCAATGTACCATGCCTCGGGACATCCTTTCCTGCAGCGTATCAGGTAGACAACGTTGGCAGAGTTGCAAGAGTATGTACCGTGTACCTGGTGGATGATGTTCTCACGTGAGATGATGGCATCTGAGATGATCCCCACAGCCTGCCTGGACCTGCAGAGTCTCACTGGCTGTCTTGTCTGGAGACAATACACATCTTTTTAGCCTGTCTTGATGCTCTCTCCACTCACGTTGTTTGTATCTTAAAGACTTGATTAGTTGTAAGTATTCGCATTCCAACCATTATTCATGTAAATTGAGTCTGTGTCTTTATATGCCCTGTTTGTGAACAGAATTCCCACTCACCTGAAGAAGGGGCTTGGAGCTCCGAAAGCTTGTGTGGCTTTTGCTACCAAATAAACCTGTTGGACTTTAACCTGGTGTTGTTAAACTTCTTACTGTGGGAGGAAACCAGAGCACCCGGAGGAAGCCCACGCAGACACGGGGAGAACATGCAAACTCCACACAGACAGTGACCTGAGGCTGGAATCGAACCCGGGTCCCTGGCGCTGTGAGGTAGCAGTGCTAACCACCGTGCCACCATGCCACCCTTGTACTTCCAGAATCTATCACATTTATATAAACTTCTCTATCTGCTCAATGCAAGCAAATATTGATTGGAACCCTTGTAGGTCAAATAGTTCGGATGGGGCAGTTTTTGTGCAGTGTGTGCAGGAGGGTTTCCTGACACAATATGTGGATAGGCCGACAAGAGGTGAGGCCACATTGGATTTGGTACTGGGAAATGAACTGGGCCAAGTGTTAGATTTGGTTGTGGGAGAGAACTTTGGAGATAGTGACCACAATTCGGTGTCTTTTGTTATTGCAATGGAGAGGGATAGGGCCATACGGCAGGGCAAGGTTTACAATTGGGGGAGAGGTAATTATGATGCGATTAGGCAAGAATTAGGGGGCATAAGATGGGAACAGAAACTGTCAGGAAAAGGCACTAATGAAAAGTGGAACTTTTTCAAGGAACAAATACTGGGTGTCCTTGATAGGTATGTCCCTGTCAGGCAGGGAGGAAATGGCCGAGTGAGGGAACCATGGTTCACGAAAGAGGTGGAATGTCTTGTGAAAAGGAAGAGGGAAGCTTATGTAGGGATGAGGAAACAAGGTTCAGATGGCTCGATTGAGGGTTACAAGTTAGCAAGGAATGAGCTGAAAAAGGGGCTTAGGAGAGCTAGAAGGGAACATGAGAAGTCCTTGGCGGGTCGGATCAAGGAAAACCCCAAGGCTTTTTACTCTTATGTGAGGAATAAAAGAATGACCAGGGTGAGGTTAGGGCCAGTCAAGGACAGTAGTGGGAACTTGTGTATGGAGTCAGTAGAGATAGGCGAGGTGATGAATGAATACTTTTCTTCAGTGTTCACCAAGGAGAGGGGCCATGTTTTTGAGGAAGAGAAGGTGTTACAGGCTAATAGGCTGGAGGAAATAGATGTTCGGAGGGAGGATGTACTGGCAGTTTAGAATAAACTGAAGGTCGATAAGTCCCCTGGGCTTGATGAAATATATCCTAGGATTCTTTGGGAGGCAAGGGATGAGATTGCAGAGCCTTTGGCTTTGATCTTTGGGTCCTCACTGTCCACGGGGATGGTGCCAGAGGACTGGAGAGTGGCGAATGTTGTTCCTCTGTTTAAGAAAGGGAATAGAAATGACTCTGGTAATTATAGACCGGTTAGTCTTACCTCGGTGGTTGGTAAATTGATGGAAAAGGTCCTTAGGGATGGGATTTACGACCATTTAGAAAGATGCGGATTAATCCGGGATAGTCAGCACGGATTCGTGAAGGGCAAGTCGTGCCTCACAAATTTGATTGAATTTTTTGAGGAGGTAACTAAGTGTGTTGATGAAGGTAGGGCAGTTGATGTCATATACATGGATTTTAGTAAGACGTTTGATAAGGTCCCCCATGGTCGGCTTATGATGAAAGTAAGGAGGTGTGGGATAGAGGGAAAGTTGGCCGATTGGATAGGTAACTGGCTATCTGATTGAAGACAGAGGGTGGTGGTGGAAGGAAAATTTTCGGATTGGAGGCAGGTTGCTAGCGGAGTGCCACAGGGATCAGTGCTTGGTCCTCTGCACTTTGATTTTTATTAATGACTTAGAGGAGGGGGCTGAAGGGTGGATCAGTAAATTTGCTGATGACACCAAGATTGGTGGAGTAGTGGATAGGCTGCAAAGAGACATAGATAGGATGCAAAGCTGGGCTGAAAAATGGCAAATGGAGTTTAACCCTGATAAATGTGAGGTGATTCATTTTGGTAGGACTAATTTAAATGTGGATTACAGAGTCAAAGGTAGGGTTCTGAAGACTATGGAGGAACAGAGAGATCTTGGGGTCCATATCCACAGATCTCTAAAGGTTGCCACTCAAGTGGATAGAGCTGTGAAGAAGGCCTATAGTGTGTTAGCTTTTATTAACAGGGGCTTGGAGTTTGAGAGCCGTGGGGTTATGCTGCAACTGTACAGGACCTTGGTGAGACCACATTTGGAATATTGTGTGCAGTTCTGGTCACCTCACTATAAGAAGGATGTGGAAGCGCTGGAAAGAGTGCAGAGGAGATTTACCAGGATGCTGCCTGGTTTGGAGGGTAGGTCTTATGAGGAAAGGTTGAGGGAGCCAGGGCTGTTCTCTCTGGAGCGGAGGAGGCTGAGGGGAGACTTAATAGAGGTTTATAAAATGATGAAGGGGATAGATAGAGTGAACGTTCAAAGACTATTTCCTCGGGTGGATGGAGCTACTACGAGGGGGCATAACTATAGGGTTCATGGTGGGAGATATAGGAAGGATATCAGAGGTAGGTTCTTTACGCAGAGAGTGGTTGGGGTGTGGAATGGACTGCCTGCAGTGATAGTGGAGTCAGACACTTTAGGAACATTTAAGCGGTTATTGGATAGGCACATGGAGCACACCAGGATGATAGGGAGTGGGATAGCTTGATCTTGGTTTCAGGTAAAGCTCGGCACAACATCATGGGCCGAAGGGCCTGTACTGTGCTGTAGTGTTCTATGTTCTATGTTCTATGATAGGAACAATCCATACTTCTCCATTGCCCACTCTATAACTCAGATCTCAACAATTCTCCCCCCGTATCTACCACTTACTCTGTAAAGACAGCTCCCTCCTCTTTTCATTTTCATGCTTCTCGATGAGTTCCGTTTCTTTCTGAGCCCACCGAGCATTCATTTCATCAATGAAGGATTCCTGAGTTTAAAAAAGAAAACACCTCAGTTACTTTGCACTGTTTCTTCAGAAGGAACTCTTCAGAGTGGTTGGGGTGTGGAATGGACTGCCTGCAGTGATAGTGGAGTCAGAAACTTTAGGAACATTTAAGAAGCTATTGGATAGGCACATGGAGTACTTCGGGATGATAGGGAGGAAATAGCTTGATCTGGGTTTCAGACAAAGCTCGGCACAACATCGTGAGCCGAAGGGCCTGTTCTGTGCTGTACTGTTCTATGTTCTAAATGCAGACAATAAAAATATGACAAAACATCCCCCAACTTATCAAAGGAAGGGTTTAATAAAGAAACTTCATTACTCCAAACTTGGGGCCTCACCCTGGGCCAATCCCACAATTCCCAACAGGTTCTTATTTATAGTGAGTCAGCTGACCATCACATCATTCTGTAATTGGTTCCATGGTTTACTGGGTCAGCTGACTCTTACAGCTTGTTACCATTGGTCACATTACATCCAATACAAAGTTGTCACCGGTTACATTCTAACATGCACCAATATCGAAATGGAGAAATCTGCAGGTCACCACAAGTGAAGTAGCTCCAAATATGGTTTGTTTAATTCCCATTTGTGAAATGAAGGCTTCATTGAACAAGCGGAACAGGCTCGAGAGGCTGATTGGCTTTCCCATAAAGCCATTGCTCACAGTATATTCCCATAAGATGTAGACATCTCAAATATCACTCCTTTGGCAGAATTATCCCACTACGGGGATCGCAGTGTGTGGCGGCGGACCATGCAAAGATTCGTTGACCTTGGGTGGGATTTTCCAGCCTTGGGGGTGAGTGTGGCCAGAAAGTCCCGCCCATTATTTTCATTTGCCACATCATGAAATAATGTGAGGTAATGCATTTTGGAAGGTCTAATACAGATAGGAAATATACAGTAAATGGCAGAACCCTGAAGAGTATTGATAGGCAGAGGGATCTGGATGTACAGGTACACAGGTCACTGAAAGTGGCAATGCAGGTGGAGAAGGTTGTCAAGATGGCATACGGCATGCTTGCCTTCATCAGCCGGGGCATTGAGTTTAAAAATTGGGAAGTCATGTTGCAGCTTTATAGAACCTTAGTTAGGCCGCACTTGGAATATAGTGTTCAATTCTGGTCGCCACACTACCAGAAGGATGTGGAGGCTTTGGAGAGGGTACAGAAAAGATTTACCAGGACGTTGCCTGGTATGGAGGGCATTAGCTATGAAGGGAAGTTTGTTCTCACTGGAACGACAGAGGTTGAGGGGCGACCTGATAGAAGTCTACAAGATTATGAGGGGCATGGATAGAGTGGATAGTCAGAAGCTTTTTCCCAGGGTTGAAGAGTCAATTACTAGGGGGCATAGATTTAAGGTGCGAGGGGCAAGATTTACAGGAGATGTATGAGGCACGTATTTTTGCACAGAGAGTAGTGGGTTCCTGGAACTCGTTGCCGGGGGAGGTAGTGGAAGCAGATACAATAGTGACGTTTAAGGGGTGTCTTGACAAATATATGAATAGGATGGGAATAGAGGGATATGATCCCCGGAAGAATTGGGGATTTTTAGTTTAAACGGGCAGAATGGTCAGTGCAGGCTTGGAGGGCCGAAGGGCCTGTTCCTATCATTTCCTTTCCTCTTTGAGGAGGACAAGTGGTCGTGCAGGATAACAGATACTTGGTGAATTTGCAATGTTATATTACTCCTCATGCAAGGGCTCATCGCTGAGTGTTTTACCTCGAAGAGTTCAAAAGAGTGGGGGGCAAGCAAGTGGGAAAAACGTGTAAAAATAAAGAGCAGATCGAAAAATGAGAGGCTCATGAAAGGAAAGGTATGTAACAGCAGAGAGGCGGCAGAGAACTGAATGGAGAGGGCAGGACAGCAGTGACGAAACGAAGGGCCTTCAGGGTGAAATGAAGTGATAGACAATGAGAAGCTTGGTGCTGGAGGAGTGGAGGCTCAGAAAGCATGTAGGAGTTTGAAAATGAAGCTAATACTTAAATCAACTCCCTAGGACTTGTGTAGTAACTGAGCTAAGAGAGAGAGAGTCTGCACTAGAATTCCAGCCCGTGATACATACACAGCCTTTCTCTTAAAAGGCAACGGGCATTGTTTTTTTGGGAGCTGTTGAGGAAGGTACTGAATGAAAACAACATCAAAAAACACACACAGTTCAGGGCCTTGCAGAGGGCCTGGTCTCTGTAACTAGGCAACCAATCAGTAGAGAGTCAGCAACCCACTCTTGACACGACTACCACCCCCCCCCCCCCCCCCCCCCCCCCGCCCCACCCCCCCAACCTCCACAGCAAGTATCAACAGCAGACAAAGTCTGATGTTAAAGGGAAGTGATGGCCTAGTGGTATTATCGTTAGACAAGTAATCCAGAAACTCAGCTAATGTTCTGTGGGACCCGGGTTCGAATCCCGCCACGGCAGATGGTGGAATTTGAATTCAATAAAAAAATCTGGAATTAAGAATCTACTGATAACCATGAAACCATTGTCGATTGTCGGAAAAACCCATCTGGTTCGCTAATGTCCTTTAGGGAAGGAAATCTGCCGTCCTTACCTGGTCTGGCCTACGTGTGACTCCAGAGCCACAGCAATGTGGTTGACTCTCGACTGCACTCTGAACAAGGGCAACTAGGGCTAGGCTATAGATGCTGACCAGCCAGAGATGCCCATGTCCAACGAATGAATCCAAAAGAAAATTGAGGACTCAGGGTCTGTGCTCGATAGAGTATAGAAAGATGGGGGGGGATCTCATTGAAACTTACAGAATACTGAAAGGCCTGGATAGAGTGGACGTGGGGAAGATGTTTCCATTAGTGGGAGAGACTTGAATCCAAGGGCACAGCCTCAGAGTAAAGGGACGACTCTTTAGAACCGAGATGAGGAGGAATTTCTTCAGCCAGAGGGTGGTGAATCTGTGGAATTCATTGCCGCAGAAGGCTGTGGAGACCAGGTCATTTTTATTTAAGACAGAGATAGATAGGTTCTTGATTGGTAAGGGGGTCAAAGGTTATGGGGAAAAGGCGGGAGAATTGGGGTTGAGAAACTTATCAGCCATGATTGAATGGTGGAGCAGACTTGATGGGCCGAATGGCCTAATTCTGTTCCTATATCTTATGGTCTTGTTTAAGAGTGAGGTCGTAAGTGAGGCTGAATCTGTCTGAGAAATGATGAGTTGGTAGGTATGCTGTATTTACAGACATACTGAATGGACTGCTCCTGTCCCACGTTCTGCCATGCCTCAAATGTAATTTATTGCCTCAGCACCAAGACATTGCAACACGGTAAGGTGCTATATAAATTCAAATATTGCTTGTTGCTGTTGTAACCCAATAACATGGTTTCCCTCCCTAACAGCACAGTGGGCGTACCTACTCCTCAGGCTTTGCAGCAGGTTCATGAAGGCAGTTTGTCACCACCTTCTCAAGGGCAACTCAGGATGGGCAATAAATGCTGACCAACCCGGGGACCACCACGTCCCATTAATGAATTTAAATAAAAGCGTCAAGTTAACGTATGTCTTACCTTGAAGGATACAAACGCCGCCTGTAAATTTTCATACTGAGCCTTCATATCAGCTAAGGGACAGAAGTAGAGATGATTTCTTTTCACTCAAGGTCACAGAGTAAGTCTATTCAGGTACTGAATGAAGCGTATATCAGGTAGAAAAAACAAGGCAGTGAGTAACTAAAGTTTAAAGTTTATTTATTAGTGTCACATGTAGACTTACATTAACACTGCAATGAAGTTACTGTGAAAATCCCCTAGTCGCCACATTCCGGCCCCAGTTCGGGTACACTGAGGGAGAATTTAGCACGGCCAATGTACCTTACCAGCATGTCTTTCAGACTGGGAGGAAACCAGAGCACCCGGAGGAAACCCATGCAGACACGGGGAGAATGTGCAGACTCCACACAGACAGTGACCCAAGCCGGGAATCGAACCTGGGTCCCTGCCGCTAAGCCACCGTTTAACTAAAATAATCCATTAGTTTCCCTCTGTTACTTTCAGATCATAATCTTATTGGTGGAAGCATCCCACTGCTGTGGGGATCATAATCAATGTATGAGGGCTGGGCATATGATGTTAACTAAAATTTCTTGGGAAGATGTGTACAAACCCTTCCTGGCTCCACTATAAACCATACCACACAGGTAAGGAGGTAGACGTGGAGGCTTTGGAGAGAGTACAGAGGAGGTTTACCAGGATGTTGCCTGGTATGGAGGGGCTTGGTTATGAGGAGAGATTGGGGAAACTGGGGTTGTTCTCCTTGGAAAGACGGAGGATGAGGGGAGACTTAATAGAGGTGTATAAAATTATGAAAGGCATAGATAGGGTGAACGGTGGGAAGCTTTTCCCCGGGTCGGTGGTGATGTTCACGAGGGGTCATAGGTTCAAGGTGAAGGGGGGGAGGTTTAACACAGATATCAGAAGGACATATTTTACACAGAGGGTCGTGGGGGCCTGGAATGTGTTGCCGGGCAAGGTGGTGGAGGCGGACACACTGGGAACGTTTAAGACTTATCTAGACAGCTATATGAACGGAGTGGGAATGGAGGGATACAAAAGAGTGGTCTAGTTTGGACCAGGGAGCGTCACGGGCTAATTGTTCTTTGTTTCTCGTTTCAAGGCTTCATTCTATGATCATCTTGCTGGTGCCAGTACAGAGCGAGACTGCGGATAGTTGGGAACCTGTCTCAGGGGCAGGGAATTCAGATGGTGTTCGTAAAGCAGAAGTGGAAATGAATAGGGTTGGGAAGCATTTTCTGTTCATGGCCAGTGTGATCTCCTGGACTCGTTTCGATCGCCTCAGGGGGTCGGAGAGGAATTTCCCAGATTTTTTTTTCCCCATATTGGCCCTGGGGTTTTCACTCTGGGTTTTCGCTCTCCCTGGAGATCACATGGTCTGGAATGGGGGGGTGGGGGTGAGTTAATAGGTTGTGATGAACAAAGCATCGTAGCTGTGAGGGACAGCTCGGTGGATAGGATATTAGGATGTAGATAGGCTGGAAAATTGGGCGGGGATCCTGGATTCAGGATTCAATCCTGGACCGGGAAGTGGCGCGGGCTTGGAGGGCCGAAGGGCCTGTTCCTGTGCTGTTTTGTTCTTTGTTCTTTGTAGACTTACTGGCAGTGTTGGACTTATGATGTGGAGATGCCGGCGTAGGACTGGGGTAAACACAGCAAGAAATCTCATAACACCAGGTTAAAGTCCAACAGGTTTATTTGGTAGCACAAGCCACTAGCTTTCAGAGCGCTGCCCCTTCATCAGGTAAGTGGGAGTTCTGTTCACAAACAGAACTCCCACTCACCTGATGAAGGGGCAGCGCTCCGAAAGCTAGTGGCTTGTGCTACCAAATAAACCTGTTGGACTTTAACCTGGTGTTGTGAGACTTCTTACAGTGTTGGAGTTATCAGTGAGGAACATGCAACAGTGTGCCTTCATCCACACAAAAGAGTTCTCAAAATCTTATCCAGAAAGTGTCACGGCAACCCACTGACTCAAGTAAGGGCACAACACATTCAAATTGGACACTGAACCAACTAAGGGCATTGACAATAAATAACTTACTCAACCAAGAAGTGTCTTCAAATGACGATCTGTTGCCCCTTTAATGGAAACAATTATACGTTTGTTCCTGACGCAAAAATGCAACAAGGAAAGCGGCCCAATCATGGCTTACAAATAGAATTAAGCATAGTATCAGATCCAAAGAGGAGTCATATAAATTGCTGGAAAAAGTAGCAAGCCTGAGGATTGGGAGAAGTTCAGTATTCAGCAAAGGAGGTCAAAGAGACTGATTAAGAGGGGAAAATTACAGTATGAGAGTAACTTGCAAGTAACATAAAAGCTTCTATAAGGATATAAAAAGAAAAAGATTAGTGAAGACAAATGTAGGTCCCTTAGAGTTCGAAACGGAAGAATCTATAATAAAGGAAAAGGAAACAGCAGAGCAATTAAATAATTAGAGGGCGGCACGGTGATACAGTGGTTAGCACTGCTGCCTCAAAGGGCCAGGGATCCGGGTTCAATTCCTGGCTTGGGTCACTGTCTGTGCAGAGCTTGCACATTCTCCCCGTGTCTGCATGGGTTTCCTCCAGGAGCTCCGGTTTTCTCCCATAGTCTGAAAGGCGTGCTGGTTAGGTGCATTGGCCGTGCTAAATTGCCCCTTAGTGTACCCAAACAGGCGCCGGAATGTGGCGACTAGGGGAATTTCACAGTAACTTCATTACAGTGTTAATGTAAGTCTTACTTGTGACTAATAAATAAACTTTAACTTTAGTTTTTACTTTAGCTCTGTCCTCACAGAGGAAGAGACAAATAACATTCCAGAAATACTGAGGGATCAAGGATCTAGTGAGAAGGAGGAATTGGAGGAAATTAGGCTTACAGGTCCTAGGAAAATAGTGTTGGAGAAATTAATGGGATGGAAAGCTGACAAATCCCTAGGGTCTGATAATCTACACCCCAGGTTACTAAAGGAGGTGGAAATAATGGATGTCTTGGTTGACATTTTCCAAAATTCTGTAGATTCTGGAACTGTCCCAGCCGATTGGAGGGTGGCAAATATAACCTTGCTATTTAAAAAAGGAGTGGGGGTGAAAATATGGAATTACAGACTGGTTAGCCTAACATCAGTAGTAGGGAAAATGCTAATCTATTATGAAGGATGTGATAACAGGACACTTAAAAAAAATCAACCAGGTTAGTCAAAGTCAACATGGATTTATGAAAGGGGAAATCATGTTTGACAAATTTACTGGAGTTTTTTGCGAATATAACTAGTAGAATAGTTATGGGTAAACAGTGGATGTGGTGTTTTTGGATTTTCAGAAGGCTTTTGATGAAGTCCTACGGAAGAGGTTAGTGTGCAAAATTAATGCACGTGGGATTGGGGGTAATATATTGGCATGGATTGAGAATTGGTTAAAAGGCAGGAAACCGAGAGTATTGAACAAGTGGGTCTTTTTTGAAGTGGCAGGCAGTGACTAGTGGGGGTCACACAGGGATCAGTGCTTGGGTGGTGACTGATTAAGATGCTCTTTTGGAGAATCAATGCCGACTCGATAGGGCAAATGGCCTCCTCTGAATTTTAGGATTCTATGATACTATGACTGGGCCTGTATTCACTGGTAATTAGAAGAATGAGAAGGGATCTAATTGAAAGTATAAGATTCTGACAGGGCTGGTCAGACTGGGATGTTGTTTCCTCTGGCTTGGGGGCCAAGAACAAGGGGTCACACTCTCAGGATATGGGAGAGGCCATTTAGGACAGATATAGAAGGAAATTTAGCAGACAGAACTTATGGGCATTGGCAAGCTAACACAAAGGGGTTAGAGAAACGCAATCAATCTCACCCAACATGAGGATAATGGAACAACTGAATTTATACTAAAAAAGACTTAAATTAATAAGATTTATAACTTGTAAAGTAAACTTTTAACTTGTAAAGTAAAAAGTAAAATTTATTAATGTTAGTAACAAGCAAGGCTTACATTAACACTGCAATGAAGTTACTGAGAAATTCCCCTAGTCGCCACACTCCGGCGCCTGTTCGGGTCAATGCACCTAACCAGCACGTCTTTCAGAATATGAAAGGAAACTGGAGCACCCGGAGGAAATCCACGCAGACATGGGGAGAATGTGCAGACTCCACACAGACAGTGACCCGAGCCGGGAATCAAACCTGGGTTCCTGGCACTGTGAGGCAGCAGTGCTAACCACTGTGCCACCCCATTGAAATATATTAATGTGTTTTAACTTGAAGTGCATAATTTGTTTAAATGAATTAATGTGTCTTAACTTGAAAATGTATTAATTTAAACTTTGAAAGGTAGAAACGTGGAAACAGAATTTATGATCGGAAGATATAATTCTTTGATATTAAATTGATTTGATATTAAAATATCAATAAATTGTTATTATTGATGTAAACTTGCATTCAAAGACAAAGGATGCAGGGAAGCTAATTTTGATTAAATCAAATGATAGGGACATTTTACAATATAATGCAAAGCTTGCTTAGGCCTTGAGGAAGGTCAAGTGATGGGGCCCCATTTGGCACAGTGCCGGGTCTTGGCGATTTGGCCAGTGCTGACTTATGCAACATAAGGTTTCTTGGATGCCTTAGCTACAAGAACGCAACCTCTGCCAAGAGGCAAACTTCCGCTGATTAGAAAGAACTCATAGAATACTTTTATTTAAGGTGTTAGATTGTGATTCGATTTAGAATAGTGTCATGATTAGATTGGCATGTTGAATAATAAACAAAATTATAGGCTAATTATTGGTCTCAACTACTGACAACAAAAGTGTATAGTTGATCAGTATTTTGGCACGAAAAGCGGGATCTTTTGAGAAAGCTCTGTGGTATAGTTGAGCCGCTAGACATATATTTAGACATATTTAGACTCAAGAAAAGCTTCTTCCCCGTCGCCATCAGACATTTGAATGGACCTACCTCGCATTATGTTGATCTTTCTCTACACCCTAGCTATGGCTGTAACACTACATTCTGCACTCTCTTCTTTCCTCCTCTATGAACATCTTTGTCTGTATAGCGCGCAAGAAACAATACTTTTCACTGTATCCCAATACATGTGACAATAATAAATCAAATCAAATCTGAGGTCTCCCTTCGGCCGAAGTTATCGCTTAGTCTATTGTATGTCCTACTTGGCTTTTCTATGTTTTAATAAACCTACTTTTAAAATAAACTCATTACGCTTAACAAACTGAAACATTTTACCTTTGCGAAAGTTGCAGTTAGAATTAATCTTTAGATTTTCGAAAGAAATCCGGCCACCGATTTGAAATTCCCCACTACAACAGAGATGAGGAGGAATATCTTCACGCAAAGCGTGGTGACCCTAGGGAGTTCGCTACCAGAAGCTAGCTGTGGAGGTCAAATCACTGAATATATTTAAGGAGGAAATCAATAGATTTCTAGACTCTGAAGATAGTCAACATCTTTTCCCAAAGCTAGGGGAGTCTAAAGCTAGAAAACATAGGTTGAAGGTGAAAGGGGAGAGATACAAAAGGGTCCAGAGTAGCAATCTTTTCACACAGAGGGTGGTGAGTGTCTAGAACAAGCTGCCAGACATAGTAGTAGAGGCGGGTACAATTTTGTCTTTTAAAAAGCGTTTAGACAGTTACATGGGTAAGATGGGTATAGAGGGATATGGGCCAAACGCGGGCAATTGGGATTAGCTTAGTGGTAAAAAAGAAGGGGTGGCATGGACAAGTTGGACCGAAGGGCCTGTTTCCATGCTGTAAACCTTTCCTTTATGATTCTATGTTCAGGGGTTTGGGGAGAGAGCAGGAGTATGGCTTTGAGATAGAGGACCAGCCACAGTCATGTTGAATGGCAGAGCAGCTCAAAGGACCGAATGATCTACTCCTGCTCCTATTTTCTATCTTTGTATGTCCATGTTTTAAGATTAAAGGCTAATTGATGTGTATGTGTTTTTCATTTAACTTTAAAGAGATTTAAAGACCAGGAATGAAACAATGCTAAATGAACCTCCTTCTGATTTGTTGAACAGTGCGATTGGACCTACAGTATTTCTTTCTGGCTTTCTCTTTCTCTTCCTCCAGTAAGTCTGCAAAGTTGTTCTGCAGTTCCTCAATCTCAAGTGCATGCACCTCTGCCAGTTTTCTGAAATAAAGTAAACTCACGTGAGAAAGAACTGACCCCTTAGTTCTTTTCACCCTTCTTGCCACAACTATGGGCAACAACATTGGCATGTTTCCCTTGGCAGAATGGCTAAGATACCAAGACAAGTCACAATACAGTTTTGCAAGACGATTACAGCTGCTGTGAGCGTTCGTCCAACTCTTTAGATGGAAGATAGAATCCCAAAGTGCAGAAGGAGGCCCATTGAGTCTGCACCAACTCTCCAACAGATCATCCCATCCAGGTCCTATCCTCATAACCCTCATTATTTACCCCACAAATCCCCCTAATCTGCACATCTTTGGACACTAAGGGACAATTTATCATGGCCAATCCACCTAACCTGCACATCTTTGGACTATGGAAGGAAACCGGAGCACCCGGAGAAAATCCGCGCAGACATGGGGAGAATGTGCAAACTCCACACAGACAGTGACCCAAGCCGGGAATCGAACCCGGGTCCTTGGCGCTGTGAGGCAGCAGTGCTAACCACTGTGCCATCATGCCACCCCAAGAAGGAAAGCATTGGAATTGACTTTCTAGCATATTGCCATGGTAGATGTGACACAGATGAGATTGAAGATGGGACAAGGCAAGACACTTTTTATTTTGGTTGGTGGTCAACACTTCTGGGTTAGATACAGCATATACCTTCCTACATACACTCCACACCCAACAATAGATCGTTATTGTGTTGCTTGAAATTAGAATTAATACTTTCTGTCTGACTCCACGCAGCTATTTACAATCCTACCTCAATTCCTTCTCATGCTCTCTCTGCATCTTCAAGCTCGCCTCCTTGCATTCATTCTGGAACTGGAACCAATAAATAACATTCAGGGTGAGATGCTATTTCTCGAATCGCCAGACAGCACAAACAACTTTTCAACAAATGCTTTCTCTTGAAGCAAGTCTGAGCGATTGTCAATTCTCAGAGTGGATGAATATCGGCTTTCGTATGATGCCTTTTAAAATAAATCTGACTGATTACCTGGTTTGGGACAGGTTGAGTTTCTGGGCAAGTACAGACAGAAGTTCATGTAGAATTTAAAGGTTAGAAAGAGGTCCTGATGCCCAACGGGTCTGTACAGATGTTTCTGCTCCTCATGAGATTCAACTCAGACCTAGTCCATCCCACCCTTTTAGTATTTTGTTTCATTTCTATCTCCTTTATGTTTAATCGAATTTCCCCTGAAAGAGATCTTCGAGATGCACATCAACTATTCCTTGTGGGTTTCCCATTCTAACCTCTGGGTGTAGAAGTTCATAATATCATAGAGTCCCTACAGAGCAGATACAGGCCATTCGGCCCATCCTGCCTGAATCGCCAACAATCCCATCCAGGCCCTCTCCCCTTAACCCCACGTATTTACTCTGCTAATGCCCTTGAAACTCAGGGGTAATTTAGCATGGCCAATGTACCTAACCCGCAGGACTGCAGGAGGGCAGCACGGTGGCACAGTGGTTAGCACTGATGCCTCACAGTGCCAGGGACCTGGGTTCAATTCCGGCCTCGGGTCACTGCACGTGTGGAGTTTGCACTTTCTCCCCGTGTCTGCGTGGGTTTCCTCCGGGTGCTCCGGTTTCCTCCCACAGTCCAAAGATGTGCGGGTTAGGTTGATTGGCCATGCTAAATTAACCCTACTGTTAGGGGATTAACAGGGTAAATATGTGGTGTTATGGAAATAGGGCCTGGGTGGGATTGTGGTCGGTGCAGACTCGATGGGCCGAATGGCCTCCTTCTGCACTGTAGGGATTCTATGAAACCAGAGCGCCCAGAGGAAACCCAGGCAGACATGGGGGGGACGTGCAGACTCTGCACAGACAGTCCCCTGAGGCCAGAATCGAGCCTGGGTCCCTGGCACGGAGAGGCAGCAGTGCTAACCACTGCCACCATGCCACCCCTTTCTTCCAAATTCTTTATTGGATTTATTTGTGACGATCTTAATTTCATTATTTTGGATTCCCAATATCTCTAGACCTACCTAATTCTAAAGACCTGTATTTGGTTAACCTTCTATAGAAAAGTCAGTCTTTCCTGACATTTAAAACCCATCAGTTCTGATACAGTTGCTGCTTTCTCTTCATTCACTCTCTCAAATAGCTGTGCTTCACAAGATTGTGTTCAACCTTGTCTTTATTCACAATCTGTACACACCCCCTTACAGCAAAGGAAGGCCAGGTAGTAGACACTAGAATCATAGAATCCCTACAGTGCAGAAGGAGGCCATTTGGCCCATCGAGTCTGCACTGACCACAATCCCACCCAGGCCCTATCCCCAATACCCCATGCATTTACCCTAGCTGCTCCCCTTTACACTAAGGGACAATTTAGCACGGCCAATCCACCTAACCCGCACATCTTTGGACTCTGGGAGGAAACCGGAGCACCCGGAGGAAACCCATGCAGACACAGGGGGAATGTGCAAACTCCGCACAGACAGTGACCCAAGGCCGGGAATCGAACCCAGGTCTCTGGCGCTGTGAGGCAGCAGTGCTAACCACTGTGCCACCGTGCCACCACTAGTTATCAGGAGAAGCGACGGCCTAGTAGTAATCAGTAGAGAGTCAGCAACCCACCCCTGATATAACTACCACCCCCCACCCCGCCCCCAGCTAGTATCAACAGCAGAAAAACTCCGAGATTAAGGGGAGGTGATGGCCTAGTGGTATTATCGCTAGACTATTAATCCCAAAACTCAGCTAATGTTCTGGGGACCCGGGTTCAAATCCCGCCACGGCAGATGGTGGAATTTGAATTCAATTTTAAAAATCTGGAATTAAGAATCAACTGATGACGGTGAAACCCATTGTCGATTGTCAGAAAAACCCATCTGGGTCACCAACGTCCTTTAGGGAAGGAAATCTGCCGTCCTTACCCGGTCTGGCCTACATGTGACTCCAGAGCCACAGCAACGTGGTTGACTCTCAACAGCCCTCGGGCAACTAGGGATGGGCAATAAATCACTGACCAGCCAGCGACGCCCATGTTCCACGAATGAATTTTAAAAATGACCAGGATTGCCTGGAACTAAATAATTTAAACTTCCTATCTTGGATGTGGCTCAATTGGCCAAACTTTCTATTATTTTGTATGTTTCTGTCATTGCGTGCAGTTTTGGTGTCCTTATCTGAGGAAGGATGTCCTTGCTATAGAGGGAGTACAGCAAAGGTTTACCAGGCTGATTCCTGGGATGGCAGGTCTGTCATATGAGGAGAGACTAAGTCGGTTAGGATTATATTGACTGGAGTTTAGTGAGAAGGGATCTCACAGAAACTTATAAAATTCTAACAGGGTTAGACAGGTAGATTCAGAAAGAATGTTCCCAATGGTGGGGGAGTCCAGAACTAGGGGTCATAGTTTGAGGATAAGGAGTAAACCTTTCGCAACTGAGGTGAGGAGAAATTTCTTCACCCAGAGGGTGGTGAATGTGTGGAATTCACTCCCACAGAAAGTAGTTGAGGCCAAAACGTTGTGTGATTTCAAGAAGAAATTAGATATAGCTCTTGGGGCTAAAGGGATCAAGGGATATGGGGGGAAGGGGGAATCAGGATATTGAATGTGATGATCAGCCGTGATCAAAATGAATAGTGGAGCAGGCTCTAAGGGCCGAATGGCCTACTCCTGCTTCTAATTTTTATGTTTCTATGTTGTAAAGGTCTGGCTGTTATTCCTTTCTGTGGATAAGGCTTGGTGACTGTTACTGTTACCAACTGATGGAAACCATTGAAAAGATTAACTGAGTCAAAGAACAAAGAACAATACAGCACAGGAACAGGCCCTTCGGCCCTCCAAGCCCGTGCCGCTCCCCGGTCCAGGATTGAATCCTGAATCCAGGATCCCCGCCCAATTTTCCAGCCTATCTACATACCAATATCCTATCCACCGAGCTGTCCCCCACAGCTACGATGCTTTGTTCATTACAACCTATTAACTCACCCCCACCCCCCCATTCCAGACCATGTGATCTCCAGGGAGAGGCGAAAACCCAGAGTGAAAAACCCCAGGGCCAATATGGGGAAAAAAAAGTCGTATGGAACTGGAGGCCAGATACAACTGAGAGAATATTCCACTCTCCAGCACTGACATCCCGGCCTCTGAAGTGCAGAAACCGGAACACAGAGGAGTCTTGACTTGATTTTGATTTGATTTATTATTGTCACATGTATTAGTCTACAGTGAAAAGTATTGTTCCTTGCACGCTATACAGACAAAGCATACTGTTCATAGAGAAGGAAAGGAGAGGGTGCAGAATGTAGTGTTACAGTCGCAGTTAGGGTGTAGGGAAAGATCAACTGATGTTGTGACGTTCACCTACAGGTGCAAAGCTCTTTGACTCACCTTAGTTTGAATGCTCATTTGCTTCAGACTCTCTTGTTCCAGTAACTGCACCAACTGAGTGATTTGCTTCTGCAGGTCCGTGACCAACTGTTCCCTGGAATGCACCAGATTGAAAGATTTACTGAGATGTTTTACCCAGGGCTGCTGCCAAGAATTAAGATCAAAGCATGAAATTGAGCTAAAAGACAATAAAACAGGGTGTCGATAAGCTGTGGGAAGAGATTTTGAGATGTGTCCTCTTCAGCTCCTTACGTTCCACTGGAACTTTTCAAGAAAGGGGGTGGATGCTTTGGAGAGGGTGCAAAGAACTGATGGAACTTCGGGGCGGCACGGTGGCGCAGTGGTTGGCACTGCTGCCTCACAGCCCCAGGGACCCGGGTTTGATTCCTGCCTTGGGTCACTGTCTCCGAGGAGTCTGCACATTCTCCCCGTGTCTGCGTGGGTTTCCCCTGGCTGCTCCGGGTTTCCTCCCACAGTCTGAAAGATGTGCTGGTTAGGTGGATTGGCCATGCTAAGTTGCCCCTTAGTGTCAGGGGGACTAGCTAGGGTAAATACATGGGGTTGTGGGGATAGGGCCTGGGTGGGATTGTGGTCGGTACAGACGTGATGGGCCAAATGGTCTCCTTCTGCACTGTAGGATTCTATGATTCTATGAAGATTTGCCAGGATGTTGCCTGGTCTGAAGGGTTTTAGGTATGAGGAGAGGTTGGATAAACTCAGATTGTTTTTACTGGAATGACGGAGGCTGAGGGACACCCTGATAGAAGTCTACAAACTTATGAGGCAAAGGTAGGTGGATAGTCAGAGGTTTTTTCCCAGGGTGGAAGGGTCGACTACAAGAGGGCACAGATTTAAGGTGAGAGGGGGAAGGTTTAGGGGAGACGTGCGGGGAAAGCCTTTCACACAGGGGGTGGTGGGTGCCTGGAACGCGCTGCCAGGGGAGGTGGTGGAAGCAGATACGTTAGCAACACTCAAGGTGCATCTTGATGGACACATGAACAAGGAGACAAACAGAGGGATAGAAACTGTGTATTGGCACAGGCTTGGTGGGCCAAAGGGCCTGATCCTGTGCTGTATTGTTCTTTGTTCTTAATCCAATTCCACCGCCCTCCCAGGTAGAACGTAATAACGCGCTGAAGAATTTCTCCCCATTTCCCCTCTAGTTTTTTTGTAAATTAGTTTAAATTTGAACACGTTGCTCAACGTGTTGGAGAAAATAATTTTTCCTACAGTTGTCCTATTGAAATCCCCCTTGATTTTGAATAACTCTATTAGGTCTCCCCACCTACCCTTGGAGAGTAACCCTAGCTTCTCCAAACCGCCTCATAACTGAACTCCTTTATTCCGGGTGTCATCCTGTTAAATTCCAAAATGCTGTGTCCAGAACTGGATGCAGTATTCCAGATGAGGTTATACCAGAGACTTAGGCAGGTTTAGCATGACTTGCTTTTCTTCTATTCATTAACCTTGTTTAAAACTCCAAGTGTCCCAGTTGTTTTCTTAAGCAATTTCTCAACCTGCCCTTCCACCTTCAAAGATTTGTGAATATACAGTCCCTGTGTCCCTCTGTTCTTTCACTCCCTAGAAGTGGCAACAGTTAGATTGTACTGTCCCTCCATGTTGCTGTTATTCACATGTCACACTTTTCTACAGCGTATTGTATCTGCTATGGACATCGCTGGCTAGGCCAGCATTTGTTGCCTATTCCTAGTTATCCTTGAGAAGGTGGTGGTGAGCCGCCTTCTTGAATCGCTGCAGTCCACGCGCTGTGGGTTGACCCACAATGCCGTTAGGGAGGGAATTCCAGGATTTTGACCCAGCGACTGCGAAGGAACGGCGATATATTTCCAAGTCAGGATGGTGAGTGGCTTGGAAGGAAACGTGCAGGTGGTGGTCTTCCCAGGTATCTGCTGCCCTTGTCCTTCTAGATGGAAGAGGTTGTGGGTTTGGAAGGTGCTGCCTAAGAATCTTGTAGATAGTACACACTGCTGCTACTGAGCGTCGGTGGTGGAGGGAGCGGATGTTTGTAGATGTGGTGGCAATCAAGCGGGGCTGCTTTGTCCTGGATGGTGTCAAGCCATCCAGGCAAGTGGGGAGCACTCCTGACTTGAGGCTTGTAGATGGTGGACAGGCTTTGGGGATTTAAGAGGTGAGTTATTCGCCGCAGGATTCCTGACCTGCTCTTGTAGCCACTGTGTTTATGAGGCAAGTCCACTTGAGTTTCTGGTCAATGGTAACCCCAAGGATGTTTGGATATACAAAATAAGGAAAGCAATGGGTCTTAATACTCAGTCTTGGGATATCCCACAAACTCTACTCTCCAGAGAAATATCTATTCGCCATCACTCTTAATCTTCTACCCCTTAGCCAATTTCATAGCCAAGCTGCCAAAGTCCTTTTCATCCATTTTCTAAATCTGGTAAAAAAACAGACATTAAAGAAAGGAGTTGCTTCAATTTGTACCAATAACTAGGACTGAGTTTAAGTTGCAATTCTGTCGCTTCATGAATTATGGCTTGTTTTCGACATAAACACTCACGTTTGATTTTCTGATGTTGGTCTGAAAAATGAGATAAAAATCTGAATTAATGACAGAAGGTGAGTTGAGATTGCCCCAAATTCAAATAGGTTGCACACAAGCACTTCCCAAATATAATCCAATCCCTCAGATTAACCGTCATTAAGATCTCTTAATTAAAAATATATGAATGGTACAATTGGCATGTCAGCTACGATTCTCACCAACTTTTGCAGATGCACCACAGAAAGCATTCTTTCTGGTTGTATCACAGCTTGGTATGGGCTCCTGCTCTGACCAAGAGCAAGAAGCTATAAAAGGTCGTGAATGTAACCCAATACAAACCAGCCTCCCATTCATTGACTTTGTCTACTGTTGTAGGTAAAATAATACCTCTGAGACTATTCGTGAGTCAAAGTACAGTGGCTTTATTACAAAAGCTTTTGGGAGAAGCAGGTTCCTCAAAGCGGTCTGCCAGGCTTCTCCCTGAATACAAATAAGTGTGGGTATTTATACATCATGGTTCCCAGCCCAAGTCACGACGCAGTCTCCGGTTCCCATCACGACCCGCAGTTCGTCCGGCGGCTTCAGTCACGACGCAGTTTCTCCCTTGAAGTAACTTGTGTGGTCGTGGCTGTCCCAGCAGGATTCCTCCTTTCAAACAGCCGTTATCGCGCTTTAACATCTGCAGCGGTTTAGCTATGTTTAGCTAACAGCTAGCACACAAGCCTGCACAAACAGGTAAGGTTTACAATGTCCTTGCACAGATTCTAGATACAAAATTCATTAACCCTTTAGGTACAAAATTCATTAACCCTTTCCCTCCTTCACTACATTTCCCACTGCCTCGGCAAAACAGCCTGGATAATTAAGGACTCCACGCACCCCGGACATTCTCTCTTCCACCTTCTTCCGTCGGGAAAAAGATACAAAAGTCTGCAGACATGTACCAACCAACTCAAGAGCAGCTTCTTCTCTGCTGCTGTCAGAATTTTGAATGGACCTACCTTGCACTAAGTTGATCTTTCTCTACACCCTAGCTATGACTGTAACACTACTTTCTGCACCTTCTCCTTTCCTTCTCTACAGGTCTTTACAGGTGCAAATGGTGTGCGTGGACCTATTGGACTTTAACCTGGTGCCCTGTGTGCCCACTCCAGTCCAACGCCGGCATCTCCACATCCTGCTTAGTCAGAGATATAGCATCTGGAGGTGAAAGGTTAGATTGCGCCAATCACAATCACAATAGACCATAGAAGCCTACAGTGCAGAAGGAGGCAATTTAGCCCATCGAGTCTGCACCGACCACAATCCCACCCAGACCCTATCCCCATAACCCTATGCATTTACCCTAGCTAGTCCCCCTGACACTAAGAGGCAATTTTTAGCATGGCCAATCCACCTAACCCACACATCTTTGGACTTTAGTTCATATATTTTCCCTGTGCAAATTACAAATCAAATCTCACCCTCCCCCCAAGTCCTGTTCGCTCCGTCTCCCTCCCCAAAAAGTAATACAACTGTTTATAAGAATAAAGTTACCTTGAAACAAACAATTTGGAAGATTGGACTCGATTGAAAAACTCATCACACAGGCAGACGGCAATGTTGCTTTTGGTCCGTGATAGTTCATATCCTGGTGCGATGATCACTGGCTCTCCTTTCTGTTTAAAACAATCACCATCGTTTATCCGCTGTGTTACAGTAGCAGGCTCAAACTGATCCACCATTCTGAGATGATGGCGTGGTGGTAATGTCACTGGGCTAGTAATCCAGAGACCCAGATTTATGCTCCAGGGTCATGGGTTCAAATCCCACCACGTACGTTCAATTAATAAATCTGGACTATAGAGTTAGCTTCAGTGATGGCAACCATGACAACCATCATTGATTGTCATAAAAACTACATGTGACTCCAGGCGGCACGGTGGCACAGCGGTTAGCACTGCTACTCACAGCACCAGGGACCCGGGTTCGATTCCAGCCTTGATTCACTGTCTGTGTGGAGTTTGCACATTCTCCCCGTGTCTGCGTGGGTTTCCTCCGGGTGCTCCGGTTTCCTCCCACAGTCCAAAGATGTGCGGGTTAGGTGGATTGGCCATGCTAAAATTGTCCCTTAGTGTCCCAGGATGTGTAGGTTAGGGGGATTAGCAGAGTAAATGTGTGGGGTTATGGGGATAGGGCCTGGGTAGGATGCTTTGTTGGTGGGTTAGTGCAGACTCGATGGGCGGCATGGCCTTCTTCTGCACTGTAGGGATGCCGCGATTCTACAGTTTAAATCCACAAAAGAATAAAAATAGAGAGCTGGAGCCTGAGCTCACATCAGTGAAGCTCCACTTGGTCCCCAATCTGAACAACACTTCTCAAAACAACTGGGTCTGAATAATTCAATGTTTTATTTGTGGGGGAATTGTGTCAAAAAGTGCCAACATTCTATCTCCCCCATCCCCCTCCACTTCCCCCATTACAACCACCAGAGTTACTATGGAAGGCAAGCATTCAAAGAGTAAATCTGCCTCTAGGACACAGGTTTAAGGTTTCTTATTCATTTCTGGGACATGGGCGTCGCTGGCTGGGCCAACATTTATTGCCCATCCCTAATTGCCCTTGAACTGAGTGTCTCGCTAGGTCATTTCAGAGGGCAGTTGAGAGTCAACCACATTGCGCTGGCTCTGGAGTCACATGTAGGCCAGACCAAGCAAGGACAGCAGATTTCCTTCCCTAAAGGGACATTAGTGAACCAAATGGGTTTTTCCAACAATCGACAATGGTTTCATGGTCATCCGTAGATTCTCAATTCCAGGTATTTTTTATTGAATTCAAATTCCACCATCTTCTGTGGCGGGATTCGAACCCGGGTCCCCAGAACATTAGTTAAGTTTCTGGATTAATAGTCGAGCGATAATACCACTAGGCCATTGCCTCCCTGGGGCAGGTAGGTGAGGAAAAAGATTTTTATGCAGTGACAGGGAAAACTGCTACCTATGAGAGTGGTAGAAATGGAACAATCAATGATTTTGAAAGGATTTTTGGTTGAGTAAATTTAACTTGAAGGGCAGGGCTATGAGGTTAGAACAGGGCCAGTAGTGACAGAATTGGTCGACAAAGAGTCACCATGGATTCAGTGGGCCTAATGGCCTCCTTCTGTGGTGTAATGATTCTCTGGCACTATGACTTTCTATGATTCATGTGACGATACTGAACTTCTAAGAAATTTATTTTAATCATGTTCTCTGCAGGATGTTTCAAGCAGTCCTTGGCATTTTGTCGGAGCTGTTGTGTCTGCAGCCGATGTCCTCTATTGTTACTGAAGCAGTATAATTGACATCGTGTTTATTTTAATCTGAACTAATGCAGTGTTCTGTTGTTTTAATGTTTCCCTGGAATTGCAGAGTTGGGATGATTGACAGGTCAGGTCATATGACTGGGGACAGCTATGTTTTCACAGAGAATTCCAGTTTAGTTGTTTTCAGATCCTGTTTGGAGTTGAGAGGGAGAGCAGTGTCTCTTTTTTCCCCTCCCTGGAGTTGAAGATTGTACTGTCTGAGTGTTTCTGTTCTGGAAACTGCAGGGAGTGAGTCATCTTTTCCTGTTTCGGATGTCTGAACACTGGAAGCTGCTAAAGATTAGATTTACTTCTCTGTTTTGCTGTCTTGAGGATATATCCTTCTCTGAAAACTGCTTTGGAGTTCTGTCTATAAGTGGAAATCTAGTATCATGTGATCATACTTGTTCTAGTGCGAACTAATTCTGAAGAAGGGTACATGCTTATGGGGTATTGCTTTAAAATTGGAACAACAGAGATAGCTAGCTGTTAATAGTTACACACTGTGTCATGTTTAAGTCTTGTAATTGGTAAAAGTAATGCTAATTCTTTTTGTTATACTCTGTGTTCTTAAATAAACTTTATTTGATAAAAGCTCCCTAGTGGGTCACTTGAATCCTACCTGGAGTGAAATATCTTATGCTCACCCATGCCAAAATCAAATGAAAAACGTAGGGTCTAGCCTAACATCATAATACACCTTGGAGTTTCTGGCCTGGGTCTTAACACTCAAAGGTGTTGGCTTCTCAAGGCCACACTGGTGTCGACTCTTAATCATTTCACAACCTGAGGCCAGCCTATGTTTACTGATCTTTCCTTCCATACAGCAACTCTGATTTGGACGTGTCTGCTCCTCTCCCACAACCTGGACACTGCTGCAGAGTACTGATACTTGCAGACTACCAGATCTTTGTGTAAAACATAACAATGTGCATTAATATAGCACCTTTAACTTGGCAAAGTACCGAAGTTGCTTCCCAGGGAGCAGATATGGAGATACCAAGACAGGTGACCAAATGCTTGGTCATTGAGAGAGAGTTCTACAGAACCTCTTAAAGGAGGGGAGAGTTTGGAATTGTTTAGGGAGGGGATCCCAGAGATTAGGCCCAGGCTGCTGAAGGCATGGCGGCCAATGGTGATGCAGGTCGATGGGGGATGTGCTGGAGGCTAGGGTGGAAATCCACGCTGGAGGAGGTCACAGAGATAGGGAGGATTGAGATCACAGAGCCACTTCAACACCAAGCTGGGAACATAAATGAAGGGAAATCCTGATTCCAATCAGGAAGGAGGAGGAAGCGTGAGGCAACAGGAATTGGAGAATTTAAAAAAGGAAGTCATGGATTTGTGATTATTTTCATATGTGCAGAGTGTTAGAATAACATCCCTGCAACATATCTGTTCAGAGAAGCTGCTCAAATGGAAGCTCGTAGACAGAATGTAAGACCAGAAGATATAGGAGCAGAATTAGGCCATTCGGCCCATCGAGTCTGCTTCACCATTCACTCATGGCTGATAAGTTTCTCAACCCCATTCTCCCCATAATCTTTGATTATCTATCTATCTATCTATCTATCTATCTATCTATCTATCTATCTATCTATCTATCTATCTATCTATCTATCTATCTCTCTCTCTCTCTCTCTCTATCTCTCTATCTCTCTATCTATCTATCTATCTATCTATCTCTCTATCTATCTATCTCTGTCTCAATGACCTGGCCTCCACAGCCTTCTGTGGCAATGAATTCCATAGATTCACCACCCTCTGGCTGAAGAAATCCCTCCTCATCTCGGTTCTAAAGAGTCGTCCCTTTGCTCTGAGTCTGTGCCCTCGGATCCTAGTCCTTCCGACTAATGGAAACATCTTCCCCAAGTCCACTCTATCCAGGCCTTTTGGTATTCATAAAATCATAAAATTCCGACAGTGCAGAAGGAGGCCATTTGGCCCATCGAGTCTGCACCGACTACAATCCCACTCAGGCCCTATTCCTGTAACCCCAATATTTACCCTGCTAATCCCCCTGACACTAAGGGGACAACTTAGCATGACCAATCAACCTAACCCCCCCCGCACATCTTTGGACTGTGGGAGGAAACCAGAGCACCCGGCGGAAACCCGCACAGACACAAGGAGAATGTGCAAACTCCACACAGACAGTGACCCAAACCGGGAATCGAACCCGGGTCCCTGGTGCTGTGAGGCAGCAGTGCTAACCACTCTACCACCATGCCGCTCCCTGTAAGCTCCAATGAGACCCACCCCTTCATCCTTCTAGACTTCATTGAGTACAGACCCAGAGTCCTCAGATGCTCCTCAAACGTCAATGTTATGTTATACTATCTTTCTGTCCCAGAAGCTGGTTGTCTTGTATATTTCCTAATTTGTCCTTCTCATTTAAAGGTTGAGGATCTATCCTTGCTTATAACCATCGTGCTTACTGCCACGTTACAGTATCACTGGTATGCTCGTAAAACTAATCCCTTACCTTATAAAGTTGTGGAAAAGTTGTCCCTTTCCCGCATTTTTTACACATCTCCGCGGATGATTCAATTGTGCTGGAGGGGAAAGTGAGAAAGAAGAAAAGCTGTGATATAAAACTGCCTCTCTGCATCCAAAGCAGCATAGGGACAGAAAAGCAGCAGGAACAATAAGTTAAAGTTTATTTATTAGTGTCACAAGTCGGCTTACATTCACACTGCAACAAAGTTACTGGGAAAATCCCCCAGTCGCCACACTCTGGCACCTGTTCGGGTACACTGAGGGAGAATTTAGCATGGCCAATACATCAAACTAGCACATCTTTCAGACTGTGGGGGGAAACCAGAGCACCCGGTGGAAATCCACGCCGACACGGGGAGAACGTGCAGACTCCGCACAGACAGTGACCCAAGCCAGGAATCGAACCCGGGTCTCAGGAGCTGTGAGGCACCAGTGCTAACCATTGTGCCACTGTGCTGTTTCAGACAGAGAGGGTTTCATGGGCTCTCCACAGTTTTGCAGTCCTGTGTACAGCGGACTCCTGTGGTGCCATATTAGGTAGTCCCCAACCAGATCCAGACGTTTGCTAACACAGACCCAGGTTTACAATCTCCACTTTCATTCGTCCAGATCTGTCAACTTTACCGTCCCGTAAATCAAGGGTCAAACTCTTTAAACAAAAACAAGGAATTTGGTGTGTAAATAAGAGGTTACCATGTTCTTTTCAAGCAAGGACCAATATCTGATTTGATTTGATTTATTATTGTCACATGTATTAACGTACAGTGAAAGTTATTTGGTGGATAATTGGTTTACAAACTTCATTTATGGTGTTTCCAATGTCCAACAGATCAGAGATCTTTAGTTTAGTTCTGTTTAGTTTAATTATTAGTGTCACAAGTAGGCTTACATTAACACTGCAATGAAGTTACGGTGAAAATCCCCTAGTTGCCACACTCCTAAGCTATATTACTGCAGCCAAAATGCTTTGTAAAACCAAATCTGCTTAAAAAATCAATCTCCTAACCACTCTGTAAGAAGGATTTTCTTCATGTTGCCTTTATTTCCTTTTACCAATCAGCTTAAATTTGTGTCCTCTGGTTATCAATCTTTCCGCCGTTGGAAACAGGCTGTTTATTTGCTCGATCGAAACACTTCACGATTTGAAACACCTCTATTAAATCTACTATTAGTCTTCTCTGTCTGCTCTCAAGAGAACAGCCCCAGCTCTCTCCATTTAACTGTAATCCCTCATCCCGTGGGCGGCACAGTGACACTGCTGCCTCACAACGGCAGGGACACAAGTTCGATTCCCGGCTTGGGTCACTGTCTGTGTGGAGTTTGCACATTGTCCCTATGTCTGCGTGTGTTTTCTCCAGTTTCTTCCCACAGTCCGAAAGACGCGCTGGTTAGGTGCATTAACCATGCTAAATTCTCCCTCAGTGTACCCGAACAAGCGCCGGAGTGTGGCGACTCGGGGATTTTTACAGTAACTTCATTGCAGTGTTAATACAAGCCTACTTGTGACACTAATAAATAAACTTTAAACTCTCCTTGCAACACTCACATCATGTGATTCAATAAGAGGCATGAAATAAAATGATAAAGCTCAAATCATTTGTTGCTTCTTTCCATGAGGTGACATGTTCTTCGGTAGTGGCTTTATTCATGACCAAGAGACAATGGAATGTCACACATGGTCTCAGGGAGAGATATTTGAAAGGAAGAAGCCATGCAAACATGAACTGTCATCTCCTGTGGAGATAATGGAAGCTGATTTATCATATCAGCAGGAAATATAGCCTGTAAATTATGTCCTCGATCGGTTTGTGGATTTTCACCTTCCAGGAATATAAAAGAGACTGCAATAAAAACCAACGGCAAAATATGGTCAGGGATGGACTAGTGCTGTATGTGTCAGAGTGAGTGACACAGAAACAAACTGGCAGCAATTATTATTATTATCTGGCAGGTAATAATACAAACCTTGCTTTCTCTCTGATTGCTGAAGCAATCCAAATCAGCAAAGCCACAGCTGAAAAGGAAGCAGGCCAACTTCTCAAACTGCAGGATCCTGGAATCTTGAAACCAACTATTCAACTGCTGAAGTCAGCGCTATTGGAATCATGAATCTCAGATAACTGCAATGTGTCGTTATCTATTCCTCATTAAAAAAGTCAAAGACTGATTTGTAAGTCTTTCTTTTACTTACTTTTGGACTCTTTTCTAATCTGTGTAAATGTTTTTTTTAATATTCCTCACCTTTAGAAGCTAATAAACTCCTTTAACTCAAGAAAGATAGGTTAAAATGGCTCATTTTAAAACATAAACACTTTGGGATTGGCAAAAGGTATCCACAAGGGGAAGGATCCTTTTTGAAGTAGTCTTGTTGTGACCAATTTAGGAAGTCAAATAAAGAGAGGGAACCAGATCATCCCTCCTCACCCGGGGGCGTAACAATTTGAGGATATCCCATCCGGAATTTTGTAACTTGAAGGATCTTCTCAAGGGATAACAAATTTGGGAGACCTCACCTGGGGACTGGTCGTAATCCTTGTTATCCCCGAATTCTGGGCTTGCCTTTAACAAAAAGACCCCCAAAAAATACAAGGTGACTAGGTTCAAATACTTCCATACAGATTAAGACCAGATGGTCCTGTCTTACCTAACTTCTGGCAATGAAGGGTATGGATCCATCATATCACATCCGGACACTCTGAAAAATTAATGATTCGGAAGCATTATAGAATCTCATCCTTTAAACCAGAACACCAGTCTTTCTTGTAAGGTATTTTTACCTTCTCTGTTGTCCATGTGTGGAGGAGGGAGAAAGGGTAGGATGCAGTATCATTATCGGCTAGTCCAGCACATTGTAGGATGGTAGATATCAACTTTTTTTGTATCCATTCGTGGGACATGGGCGTCGCTGGCTGGGCCAGCATTTATTGCCCATCCCTAGTTGCCCGAGGGCAGTTGAGAGTCAACCACATTGCTGTGGCTCTGGAGTCACATGTAGGCCAGACCAGGTAAGGACGGCAGATTTCCTTCCCGAAAGGACATTGATGAACCAGATGGGTTTTTCCGACAATGGCTTCCTGGTCATCAGTAGATTCTTAATTCTGGATATTTTTTCCCTTATTGAATTCACATTCCACCATGCTGTGGCGGGATTCGAACCCGGGTCCCCATTAGCTGAGTTTCCCACCCAGGCCCTCTCCCTGAAACCCCACATATTTACATAAGAAATAGGAGCAGGAGTAGGCCATCTAGCCCCTCGAGCCTGCCCCGCCATTCAATAAGATCATGGCTGATCTGAAGTGGATCAGTTCCACTTACCCGCCTAATCCCTATGACCCCTAATTCCCTTACCGATCAGGAATCCATCTATCCGTGATTTAAACATATTCAACGAGGTAGCCTCCACCACTTCAGTGGGCAGAGAATTCCGGAGATTCACCACCCTCTGAGAGAAGAAGTTCTTCCTCAACTCTGTCCTAAACTGACCCCCCTTTAATTTGAGGCTGTGCCCTCTAGTTCTAGCTTCCTTTCTAAGTGGAAAGAATCTCTCCACCTCTACCCTATCCAGCCCCTTCATTATCTTATAGGTCTCTATAAGATCCCCCCTCAGCCTTCTAAATTCCAACGAGTACAAACCCAATCTGCTCAGTCTCTCCTCATAATCAACAGCCTCATCTCTGGTATCAACCTGGTGAACCTTCTCTGCACTCCCTCCAAGGCCAATATATCCTTCCGCAAATAAGGGGACCAATACTGCACACAGTATTCCAGCTGCGGCCTCACCAATGCCCTGTACAGATGCAGCAAGACATCTCTGCTTTTATATTCTATTCCCCTTGCGATATAGGCCAACATCCCATTTGCCTTCTTGATCACCTGTTGCACCTGCAGACTGGGTTTTTGCGTCTCATGCACAAGGACCCCCAGGTCCCTTTGCACAGTAGCATGTTGTAATTTCTTTCCATTTAGATAATAATCCCGCTAATTCCTCTAACATACACATCTGGGGACACCAAGGGGCAATTTAGCATGGCCAATCAACCTAATCTGCACATCTTTGGACTGTGGGAGGAAACCGGAGCACCCGGAGGAAACCCACGCAGACACGGGGAGAACGTGCAGACTCCACAAAGACAGTGACCCAAGCTGGGAATTGAACCCAGGTCCCTGGAGCTGTGAGGCGGCCGTGCTAACCACTGTGCCACTCCGATGGAATACTCCCCACTTTCCTGGATGGGTGCAGCTCCAACAACACTCAATAAGCTTGATAATCCAGGACAGAGCAGCCCCGCTTGATTGGCACCCCATCCACAAACATCCACTCCCTCCACCACCGACGCTCAGTAGCAGCAGTGTGTACTATCTACAAGATGCACTGCAGCAATTCACCAAAGATCCTTAGACAGCACCTTCCAAACCCATGACCACTTCCATCTGGCAGGACAAGGGCAGCAGATACATGGGAACACCACCACCTGTAAGTTCCTCTCCAAGCCACTCACCATCCTGACTTGGAAATATATCGGCCATTCCTTTGCAGTGGCTGGGTCAAAATTTAGGAATTCCCTCCCTAACGGCATTGTGGGTCAACCCACAGAACATGGACTGCAGCGATTCCAGAAAGCAGCTCGCCACCACCTTCTCAAGGGCAACTAGGGATGGGCAATAAATGCTGGCCAGCCAGCAACGCCCATGTTCCATAAATGAATTTTTAAAAATTGATCTTAATTGCTATCATGTTTGTTTTAATCTGAACCAATGCATGGTTCTGTGATTTTGTGTTTTCTGCCGGGGTTTTGCGGAGTAGGGCTTTATTAGGTTGATTGACAGGTAAGGTCATATGACTGAGTGCAGCTAGGCTTTCACAGAGAACTCAAGGCAGTTTGCTTCTTGGGAGCCTTAGAGAGGGGTCACTTTCTCCGCATCTGTTGCTCTGCCTGAAGAGGAGACTGGAATCTGCCAAGGAATAAACCTCTTTCTCTAAGATTCCACTGTTTGACGGTGGAACTTTCTCTGGAGGTTGCTGTATGAGACTTAGAAGACAAGTGTCTGTCTGGATCACTCTCCAGAAGTGTTAAAAGGCCAAAAATTGAGTAGCCACATAAGCAGCTTTGGTTTCTGTGCTAATTTGTTCTAAAGAGAGCTATGTCTATGGGGGATACTGCTAAACTGGAACAATAGAGATAGCTAGTTGTTAATAAGAATAGTTTGTCATGTTTAAGTCTTGTAATTGGTAAAAGCTATGCTAATTATTTTTGTTATGTTCTAACTGTGTTTTTAAATAAAGTTTCTTTGATAAAAGTTCCCTAGTGGGTCACTTGAATCATCCCTGGAGTGAAGCGCCTTATGCTCACCAAAATCAAATGTAAAATTGAGGATCCAGGCTAACTTCTTAAAATAACTTGGAGTTTCTGATCTGGTCCTTAACACTCTCAAAATCCCAATTTTCTATCGAGCCTTCACCAACATAATTAAACTGGCTCCACAGCTCACATTCCCCTGTGGCCAAACGGGTCACCTAAAATGGCGATTTGCAAAGCACTCTGGGACCATTGGGCAAGAACTAAAACAACAGACTGCAGTTTAAAGACAGAGACAAACAGGCTGCAACCCTGACGTGTGAATAAACAGGATATGGGTCATCTCCAGGATGAAAGAGACTTTCTGGTCACCCTGAGTTGTTTACCAGACATGAGGGTGCCGTGGCCCCTTGTTTGGGGGAAGGTGTGAACTCTATGTGCCTCCAGCACCTCCAGGCATGGCCGTTGGATTCACACCCAGAGATTGGTGTGGCAGCACCTGATTGGACTCTTATCGATCAGGGTGATCAAGTCCTGATCGATTGATTGGCAATGGCCAAAAAGGAGCGTGAAACCCAACGGGGTATAAAGGGTGCTGCACAACCAGGAATCTCTCTCTCTCTCTGATCCCACGAACAAGCTGCAACAACGGTGAACATCGCCAGCGACGACCAGCACGAGGAGAGCCACCACACCCGAGAAGGAAGGAAGACCAGAGCCAGAGGGCCAGACCAAACCAAAGGACCAGACTATGCAGAGGACGACCGAGACCAGCGCACAGATGAAGGCCAATATCTGCTTGGGTACTTGCCAGAGACGCAAAGTTAAGTCAAGGTCTTGTATTGGACTTGAATTCTAGTATTTTCCTGTAAGATAACTTATTGTTGGTTGGGTGAGTGATTATTGATTGCGTGGGTTTAAACAAATATTGGTTGTACTAACAAGACGTCTACTCATGGTTTTTTGTCCACCATATCAGGGTTAAAACAGACTGTGCGGCAGATAAGAGTCAACACCCCTAATCAACTCCCCCCCACTGCTGTCCCCTCCGATCTAGGTCAACTAACTACCCACTGACCTGACCCCAATACACCCCAACCTGACCCCACCCCAACCGCCAGACCATCCCCCGGCCAACTAAAGCACCTGACCGCCTGACAACACCCCCCAACCTGTGAATGCCCACTCTCTCACCCGTCCATGTACACGCTTTTACTCACTGAAAGGCTTGAGGCTTACCTGAAACGTTAACTCTGTTTCCCTCTCCCCAGAAGCTGCCTGACCTGCTGAGTACTTCAGCATTTTGTGTGTTCTTACGTCTGGGACAGGCCCCCACAAAACATAGAAACAGTAAATGTACCACGGAGAAGGCCATTTGGCCCACTGTGTCTATGCTGGTAAGGTTAAGAGAGTCCTTAAGAGTGAGCTGGTCCTGTTTGAGATGGGGGAGAGCTAGGGGCCTTTATTTATCAGTCATTATTCAAATATAAACTCAAAACATCTCCAAACGATTTAATTCCACACTGAGCTGAGTCTCAGGGAAAGGAAGACAATACTGACCTTCTCAGATGGAGAACCCGGCAGTGGTTTGCTGGGGTTTCACGTGGACATGGGTGGTGTGGATTCTCCGCCCAGCACCCATTACCCCATCCAGTCAGAGGCTGATTCTCCACTCCACTGTGTGGCCTGATGGGAAAAAAAAACAGGCCGTAGCCAGCAACCAGAAAGCAAACGGTCACCATGGCAACCAGAACGCTCCCCATTCTTCATAACCAGTGACCATGAAACAAACAGGTGGAACTTTGACCAAAGGTCATCATGGTGTCGATTGTTCTCAGCATTGCTCACTATGGAGCGTCATACTATTCTGGGAGAGAAAGAGAGGGAGGGAGAGAGAACGATAGAGAGAGAGAAAGAGAGAGAGAGAGAAAGAGGGGGAGAGAGAGAGTGAGAGAATTAAAGGGTGGGTGAGAAAGAGAGAGAGGGCAAGGATGAGAGAGAAACACAAAGAGAGACAGGCAAAGATACAGACAGAGAGAGAGAGAAAGACAAGAAGCGAGAGAGAGGAAGAGAGAGAGAACGAGAGAGAGGGCGAGAAAGAGATGAGGGAGTCACACAGAGAGAGACGCACACAGACAGAGAGAGAGGGGGAGAGAGAGAGGGTGAAAGGGGGACAGAGATGGAGGGAGAAAGAAAAGGGGGAGAGAGAGAAAAAAAGAGAGATAGGGAGAAAGGGAGGGAAAGAGAGAAAGAGAGAGAGGGGGAGAGAGAAAGAGAGGAAGAAAGAGAAGGAGAGGGAGAAAGAATGAGAGAGAGGGCAAAAGAGAGAGAGATTAGAGAGACTCAGACAGAGAGAGAGAGAGAGAAGGAGAGAAAACGATAGAGAGAGAGAAATAGAGGGGGAGAGAGAGAGAGAATTATAGAATCATAGGATCATACAATCCCTACAGTGCAGAAGGAGGCCATTCGGCCCATCAGATCAGCTCCGACCACAAAAACAGGCCATAGCCAGCAAACAAAAAGCAAACGGTCACCATGGCGACCAGAATGTTCCCCCAGCGAAGGGGAGGGAGTAAGAGAGAGAGGGAGAGAGAACGATAGAGAGAGAGAAAGAGAGGGGGACAGAGGGAGGGAAAGAATGAAAGAATGGGTGAGAAAGAGAGAGAGAGAGAAGGATCACTAAAATCTTTTTTTCACTGATTGTTGAGCAGAATGGAGGGACAGTGAAAGCCGGGAAGTTTGTATCCTGTGGTCTGGTCACATTACATGTGAGAGCTCAAATCCCTGGCATTATCCACAGCTCAATGTTTATGCTTCATTAGCAGGTTAATTCAAGCCATATCAATACAGAGCTTGCAGTGGCTAACAGCACTGGGGGTGTACCTACACCACATCGGACTGCAGCAATTCAAGAAGCCGGCTCACCCCCATCTTTGAGTGTAAATTGTGGATGGCCAATAAATGCTCCTCTTAATATCGACACCAAGAACTGAGAGGAAAAACAGTTTTTATTGTGGAGTTTGTTGTTGGATTTGTTGGTGTTTTTACTGTGGATGTTGTTGTTGGAGTTGTTGGTGTTTTTGCTGAGGCGGTTGTTGTTGAATTTGTTGGTGTTTTTGCTGTGGAGGTTGTTGTTGGATTTGTTGGTGTTTTTGCTGTGGTTGTTGTTGGATTTGTTGGTGTTTTTACTGTGGAGTTTGTTCAATTTGTTGGTGTTTTTACTGTCGAGGTTGTTGTTGGATTTATTGTTGTTTTTACTGTGGAGGTTGTTGTTGGATTTGTTGGTGTTTTTGCTGTGGAGGTTGTTGTTGGATTTGTTGGCGTTTTTGCTGTGGATGTTGTTGTTGGATTTGTTGGTGTTTTTGCTGTGGAGGTTGTTGTTGGATTTGTTGGTGTTTTTGCTGTGGGGGTTGTTGTTGGATTTGTTGGTGTTTCTGCTGTGGAGGCTATTGTTGGATTTGTTGGTGTTTTTGCTGTGGAGGTTGTTGTTGGATTTGTTGGTATTATTGCTGTGGAGGTTGTTGTTGGATTTGTTGGTGTTTCTGCTGTGGAGGCTATTGTTGGATTTGTTGGTGTTTTTGCTGTGGAGGCTATTGTTGGATTTATTGGTGTTTTTGCTGTGGAGGTTGTTGTTGGATTTGTTGGTGTTTTTGCTGTGGAGGTTGTTGTTGGATTTGTTGGTGTTTTTGCTGTGGTGGTTGTTGTTGGATTTGTTGGTGTTTTTGCTGTGGAGGTTGTTGTTGGATTTGTTGGTGTTTTTGCTGTGGAGGTTGTTGTTGGATTTGTTGGTGTTTTTGCTGTGGTGGTTGTTGTTGTATTTGTTGGTGTTTTTGCTGTGGAGGTTGTCGTTGGATTTGTTGGTGTTTTTGCTGTGGAGGTTGTTGTTGGATTTGTTGGTGTTTTTGCTGTGGAGGCTTTGTTGGATTTGTTGGTGTTTTTGCTGTGGAGGTTGTTGTTGGATTTGTTGGTGTTTTTGCTGTGGACGTTGTTGGATTTGTTGGTGTTCTTGCTGTGGAGGTTGTTGTTGGATTTGTTGGTGTTCTTACTGTGGAGGTTGTTGTTGTATTTGTTGGTGCTTTTGCTGTGGAGGTTTTTGTTGGATTTGTTGGTGTTTTTACTGTGGAGTTGTTGTTGGATTTGTTGGTGTTTTTACTGTGGAGGTTGTTGGGCTTGTTGGTGTTTTTACTGTGGAGGTTACTGTTCAATTTGTTGGTGTGTTTACTTTGGAGGCTGTTGTTGGAATTGTTGGTGTTTTCTCTGTGGAGTTTGTTGTTGGGCTTGTTGGTGTTTTTACTGTGGAGATTGTTGTTGGATTTGTTGGTGTTTTTATTGTGGAGGTTGTTGTTGAATTTGTTGCTGTTTTTACTGTGGAGGTTGTTGTTGGGCTTGTTGGTGTTTTTACTGTGGAGGTTGCTGTTCAATTTGTTGGTGTGTTTACTTTGGAGGCTGCTGCTGAAATTGTTTTTGCTTTTACTGTGGAGTTGTTGTTGGATTTGTTGATGTTATTTCTGTGGAGGTTGTTGTTGGACTTGTTGGTGTTTTAACTGTGGAAGTTAGAGTCATAGAGGTTTTCAGCATGGAAACAGATCCTTCGACCAACTTGTCCATGCCGCCCTTTTTTTTTAAACCCCTAAACTAATCCCAATTGCCCACATTTGGCCCATATCCCTCTATACCCATCTTATCCATATAACTATCTAAATGCTTTTTAAAAGACAAAATTGTACCCGCCTCTACTACTACCTCTGGCAGCTTGTTCCAGCCACTCACCACCCTCTGTATGAAAAAATTGCCCCTCTGGTCACTTTTGTATCTCTCCCCTCTCACCTTAAACCTATGCCCTCTAGTTTGAGACTTCCCTACCTTTGGGAAAAGATATTGACTATCCACCTTGTCTATGCCCCTCATTATTTTATAGACCTCTATAAGATCATCCAGAGAAAAAAGTCCCAGTCTATCCAGCCTCTCCTTATAACCCAAACCATCAAGTCCTGGTAGAATCCTAGTAAATCTCTTCTGCACTCTTTCTAGTTTAATAATATTCTTTCTATAATAGGGTGACCAGAATTGCACACAGTATTCCAAGTGTGGCCTTACCAATGTCTTGTACAACTTCAACAAGACGTCCCAACTCCTGTATTCAATGTTCTGACCGATGAAACCAAGCATGCCGAATGCCTTCTTCACCACTCTGTCCACCTGTGACCCCACTTTCAAGGAGCTATGAACATGTACCCCTAGATCTCTTTGTTCTGTAACTCTCCCCAATGCCCTACCATTAATTGAGTAAGTCCTGCCCTGGTTCAATCTACCAAAATGCATCACCTCACATTTGTCTAAATTAAACTCCATCTGCCATTCGTCAGCCCACTGGCCCAATTGATCAAGATCCCATTGCAATCGGAGATAACTTTCTTCACTGTCCACTATGCCACCAATCTTGGTGTCATCTGCAAACTTACTAACCATGCCTCCTATATTCTCATCCAAATCATTGTTGTTGTTGGATTTGTTGATGTTTTTGCTGTGGAGGTTGTTGTTGGATTTGTTGGTGCTTTTACTGTGGAGGTTGTTGTTGGATTTGTTGGTGTTTTTACTGTGGTGGTTGCTGTTGGATTTGGTGGTGCTTTTACTATGGAGGTTGTTGTTGGATTTGTTGGTGTTTTTCAATGCTAAAATTGTTGATGAATTTTGTCTTGAAAAGCTTTTTTAAAAACACTGAACTGAACTCCACCCCAAACTTCCACTTCAATAATCCCTAGTCCCTCTCTCCAGTCCCACACTCTGAGGGTTTCGGGTTTGCTGGGAAGAGTTCTTTCAGAGTCAGACTGCCCCAGTGGTATTTCTATAAACTGTTCATTGCTTTGCATACCTTTCTAAAATGATTCATTTTTATTTTCCTCAGCCTTTTACACCATATATTAAATAGTTATGAAAGATCTTGGGACCATCAAAGTTCTTCCAAGTTTTTCCAGAAGATCTATTAAACACTGCTCAACTCCCTATCGCCACATTGCACTTGTGGGTGTTTGATGTTGCTATTAGTTTTGGCCAATGCTGTGTGATGCAGCCCTCCTATTAAATCCCTAGCGATTTCCCCTCCATGCCCGCAGTGAAGTACATCCACCAGCAGGGAGTGGTGTTGTATCACTTCAATCACCAGGTAGTGAAACAGGCTTGAGGAGATGATCTTATTCTTCATTAATGAATTCGTCTGGAAGCAAAAGATCTGCTGTTGAAACTGAAGACATTTTTTCAGCTAAAACCCCTCTTTGCCAGTATTGAGGTGCTTTGTGATGACTTTCAACACAATTGGCATTTTTTTAAACTTCCCTGAAGGAATGAGCCTTAAATCAGAAGCACTGATTGCACAGAAAAGCTTCCAAGTTTTCCAGTGAAGTTAAGTGACCTGGCAACAGTTTAAGGTATTATTGGTGCACACAGACCCAGGTAGGCGTCATGACCAGGATTGGTGTAGTGTTACAACCAGGCCAGGAAGAGTGTGCAATTTCTCTAGCCCCACTTCTATACAGTTTGTACCATTAGTGTAAATGTTTAATTCACTCACCAAAAATGGCTAATTGTTTGCCTTTACTACTGCTGGACCCAGAACAAAAGACACTTTACCCAGGACTTCTTTCAACACACTCAGAACAATTAATTTATTATGCACCAAACCCTTTGAAAACAAATTGCAAAACTGGTTTACAATTCGTGTAACAAATTATCCCTTTTAAAATCACAATACACACACACACACACACAATGGAAAAGAGAAATAAGATCTCTGCGGAGGTTGCTGTAACAAAATGCTTTATAAAAAAAGGATAATGTTTGAAAAGCTCTTGATGCTATCGATTTGGTGTTCCTATGTGCAAAGACAGAGTGCTGGTTGCAGTAGTTGTCTGGAAGTCCTTCCAAAGGATCTTTGTTTGAAACACTGTCTTTTATTAAATCTCGCTCAAACGCCTCAAGCTTTCAAATATTAATGAGTTATACTGAGTTGAGGATATTCTGACTGAAGGTAAACACCCACTCTCGACTGCAGACAACACAGGAGAGACGGAAAGCGAGTGAAGAGCAACATTCCTTCAGTTTGCTTTCTTGGTACACACTGAGTTTAAAGAACATGTTCAGGCACAACTTCTCCCAGGACAAGTTTTTAGCTAATCAGTAAGAGTCCACAACCTGGCAACAGCAGTTTTAAAGATTTTAACTCAAGCAAAAAAATTTACTCATCTCCCCTCTGCGTAAATAATTAAGCTGGGGAAAGGTTAACGGAGACCATTTATCCAGAAGAGTTGAGGGATGAAAAATAGAGGTGCTAAATGCATTCATTTGTAATGAAGCTATTGTCAATTGGTTTTATATGTACAGTTTAGAAATTTGCATTAGGTGATACAGACGGACCTAGTTTTTTTAGCAGCTAAATTTTAATGGCGGAGGGGAGGGGGGGTGCTGGTGGTGGGAGTTAAATACTTTTTACAGTTTGCAGCTGTTTTGCAGGTAAACGGGAGGTTATTAAATTTTATTTGATCCTAAAAGTGGGGATAACAAGAAAGACACAAAATCTTTGTATATTTTGGAAAGGTTACATTCAAAGAAGCATTGAAAACAATGGAATTGAAGATGAAAGGGGAAAAGAATAGGCAAGGAGAGATCGTGATCTGATTTGGTGTTGGCAGTGTGGGGTGACCTCCTGAAATCAGCTCTGGGCTGGGAGAATCAACCACCCAATCAAGCCAGAAAAGTCTTGGGGCTCCAGTTTTGTTCAGAAGTTTCTTGGATTGTCACAATAGAGTGGAAACAAGTTTCAGAGGTTGTGAGGTATACCTCGATTAAAGTAATAGCAGTTCTACTTTGGGCAATATTACTTGATTGCATTGTTAAACATCTACAAGTGTGTGAGACCTGAAAGGTGCTTAGTTGCGGCTCTGCCCAAGTTGGGAGTCTTTTGAGGGGAATGTCTTGTAAGACTATTTTTAACTGTACTCGGTGTGTTAACAATATTCTTTTCTTGTCAATAAATCTTTTACAATCCCAAATGTGTTACTGGACTTCTTGCTGCTGAGAACAGTGCATTATGTTCCTCATTTTCAGAATACAAAAAAAGGTGATGGCCATTAAACCAGGTTTTCCTCTGGGATTTGGTCTGTTCATCAATTAACATCTGCTGTGGTCTTAACATATAGAAACGCAGGATTCTGTAGAAAGCAACAGAAGAAGCAGTAGATTATTAGGGGACATAGGTTTAAGGTAAAAGGGGGGGGGAAGTTTAAAGGAGATTTGAGAGGCAAATCGTTTTACACAGAGGGTGGCAAGTGCCTGGAATGTGCTATCAGAGGTGGTGGTAGAAACAGATACAATTGCAATGTTTAAGAAGCATCTTGACAGATACATGCATAGTTTTATTTCATTAGTGTCACAAGTAGGCTTACATTAACATTGTAATGAAGTCAGTGTGCAAATCCACTAGCCACCACACTCCGGCGCCAGTTCGGGTAACACTGAGGGTGAATTTAGCACGGCCAATGCACCTAACCTGTACGTCTTTCAGACTGTGGGAGGAAACCGGAGCACCCGGAGGAAACGCACGCAGACACGGGGAGAACATGCAGACTCCACACAGACAGTGACCCAAGCTTGGAATCGAACCTGGGTCCCTGATGCGGTGAGGCAGCAGAGTTAGCCACGAATAGGTAGGGAATAGAGGGATACAGACCATTTAGTGGCAAAAGGTCTTTGGTTTAGAAAGATGCCATGTGTGGTGCAGGCTTGGTGGACCAAAGGGCCTGTTCCAGTGCTGTACTGTTCTTTGTACATCTCTCTCCCTTTTATTTTCAAGTTCAGGACCCTTTCTCTGAGGCATTTGGAATACAGCAGAGACAGAGAATTTCAACTGAAAGGGACTTAAAGTGCCTCAGCATTCATTTTGGAAAAAGACAGGTTACAGTTTAAAAAAGGGGCTGTCAGCAGAAAATAACCATCTTACATCTGTCAAAACCCCACTGGAATTCAAAGACCCTCAAAGAAACATCAGAATGGATTTTCTTTTCTTACGGACATCATCAATTCCATCTCCTCCATCCCATAACTTGTTCTGTTGCATGCTGATGCGTATGTGTGTCGCGGGATTTGCGATTGGTTGTGAGCTTTTAACAAGTTTTATACTTTCACCTGAATGAACTTTTAAAACAATTAATCTAATCGCTTACTTGTTGTTCAAGATACCTGGCTGCGTATCTCTTCAAATAGCTTTACAGGTACATATGGAATTGGGGGGAAAAAACACAACAAACTCTGTTATTGCCCAAGCTCAGGAGTGGGAGAGAAGAATCTATTCACTCCTCTGACCTTGACAGTAACAGGAAGAGCTGAAGACTGGCCCTCGCAATGTAAAATGAAGCAAAAACACAAAGGGGGAAGTTACAAAACGTTTTTATTTGGGAACTGAAGTGACTCAAATCCCATGTAGCTTCGTAGTTACATCAATTGTTACAATAAATATCAAATAATGCATAACAAATAGTGGTATTTGTTCTTTTCAGAGTAGTTCCAGGAGATAGATCACGAACTGAGACATCACACTACATCCAGCCAGGTGCCAATACTGGGATGAAATGTTTAATTTCTTGTCCACTGCCACTAGTAAATGAGGGAGGAGTGCATCAGAATACAGCCACTGTGAAGGAGCAAGTAAAGCTATTCACCTCCTGGGACAAAATCCCCCCCCCCCCCCCCACACACACCCAAACAAAACTTTTAGTGCAAGATTTTCCCAGAAACCATCAAATAAAAATGCAACGACGCAGGAGGCTGGAGATGGCCTAGGTTCGGGAAAGACTAACCGGTCACATTGCACACTGGCCCGAGACCTGAACTAATCTCTCTACATTCGGTCTACTTCTGGGCCAGGGTCTGGGCCCCTTCCCAAAGGTAGAGGGTACACGTTCTGCCCCGCGCTCATTCAGTTACAGCACTTTAATCTTTGGTCAACCTGCAATCTCAATCCTGCTTTATGTATAAAATTGAGCGGAAGTAACAATAGAGGTGTCTGAATACAGATTTAACTGAGCTCGTTACAAATTAATGTTTCCCCCTCACTCACCTCTCCCTAAACCAGGGGAACTGATTGACCGCAGCGGCTAGCCTGTATTTAAGACAGATTTCTTAAGATTGAATGAGATGCCACCTCTGTACAGCACAGCTTGGATTCGAGATCAGCTCCTTGAACAGCACCTGAACAAAAGGTCCCTCCTACTTTTCCCTGTGTTTCCCTTGGAGGAGAGGTTCCCTTACTAACATGTAAACACACATCATCTCCAATTCCTATATTTGCCAAAGTGCTGTGTTTAATTATTATACATTTACAAATCTTGGCAAAGTTGAAACAGTAGAGCTTCCAGTATCTGGTCATTTAGCACTTAAGAGCTACTCAGTTTGACATTCACTTTGGCTAAATCTTTCTTTTAACACACTTGTCAGTTATCCGAGGAGTACCAACTGCCTATAAAGAGGTTCTGGGACAACCACACATGGCCATGTCAGTCACAAGCTTCATGGTTGGGGACTGGGCAAGGACTTGCTGCTCCAAGTCTGATTTGGTCACTTTTACACAGCCACAAGTACCAACAGTTGAGTGTGGAGGTGATTCATTATCTACAGATACAGGGACAGTGGGCAGGCACCACCACTGCATAGTAGGCAGTTGCATTGAGAACACTGGAAGGTTATAGCTGAAGGAATTCCACATTCCGTACTCAGATCAGCTTGGTGCCAAGTCCACTATCATGTGTCCCCTCCTTCCAACATCCTTGCATCGAACAACTTTTCCTGTAGGATCCTGTCCAACCCACTTTACTCTCAGGATTCTGCAACAACATACCCCACTGTACAACTGGCTTCCTAGAGATGCTCACATCCAGCTAATCATCCGCAAGTGAAGACGAGACCAGACTCCTAATCTAACCATCTCATGATGTGGAGGTGCTGGCGTTGGACTGGGGTGGGCACAGTAAGAAGTCTCACAACACTAGGTAAAATTCCAACAGGTTTATTTGGTATCACAAGCTTTCGGAGCGCTGCTCCTTCATCAGATGAGTGGATGAAGGATCTTCATCACCTGATGAAGGAGAAGCGCTCCGAAAGCTCGTGATACCAAATAAAACTGCTGGGCTTTAACCTGGTGTTGTGAGGCTTCTTACTGTAACCATCTCATGGAAGGAAGTGGATTGCAATTTGTGAAGGGATTTGAATCTCTTGAAACACAATAATACAAGGGGTCAACAACTTGAGCTTCTAAACTAGCAATGAGCAACAAATTAATAACTGATTATCTCTCGAGTAACCTTGCCCACGTTCCAACACAAGTCTCCTTTGTCATCTTGGGACTAAGGACTCTTAGGTTCCCAAAGAGGTTTTCGTTTTCTGCTCATTGCAACCAACCTGGTTACAAATATGTGCCCTCCTCTAATATACAGTCACAGACAGTCGGTCAGGTGTCCCTGGGTTTACATAGTCCAACCCAACCATGGAGTGTGCAGAATGTAGTCCGAATCGCAGTTTTGTGGATTATACAGACCCTAAATAATAAGCGAATTTTGCACACACACAAGCCAGTAGCAGAAAGTAAATCTCAAATCTCTGAGAATCGGAGGAATTTCAATGGGTTAAAAAAAAAGGCAAATTTTTAATTATACATCTCCACAGATTTCAGAATCTTTATAGCATTTAAGTTTACCAATCAAAACGTTCTTTGTTTTAAAAGTGCAATTTTTAAAACGTGGTTCTAAAAAGTGCAAAACCATGTCTTGTGAAGAAAAGATGAGTGAAATCTACTGGTTTCATTGCTGCTATTGACAAAAATCTCAGTAGACCCAGATATACCGAAACCATTAAACGAAGATATCATTGACATGTCTTTCGAAAAACAATGTTGCTTCGCCTTATCTTTGTTAAAAAATTGTGCTTTGCAGATTGGTAAACACTGTAAACATACACGAAACGCCATTTCATTCAAAAGGTGCACTCAAAACTCACGTAGGGGTTACCAACCCTCCAGGGCCAAACTGGAGCTCCCAGGAATTGCAGGTTAATTTCCAGGACAATGCAGGAAGCATTGTGACAAAAATCATAGAAGGATTAAGTAATATGTTTTTCTACATTTTCTTTTTTAAGTTCTGAAACTGCTGGCCATTCTAGAGACAGTCACCTAACTGGGTAACAAAGCGGTGGCATTTTGATGGGTTTTAGATGGTGGAGCAGTGTGAAGATGGACATGTCACAGTGTGTGGGGTGGGGATCATGCAAGACAACTGCCTGGAATTTGTCCAGGAGTTGCCAACCGTAACCCCACCTGTGAACTTGATTCATCGCCACTTCAACTGAACCCTTCTCATTGGTCAAGACACAAGCATTGGAGGCAAGAGAGGGGGAGGGAGAAGACGACAAAGGGAAGAAAAGCAGGGGTGGAGGGGTATGAAGACCGAGAGGAGGACGGGGGTGGGGAGAAGACCGAGTTTGGGGGAGGGGAGTGGGGCGACCAAGAGGGGGACAGAAAGTGGGAAACCAAGAGGGAAGGGAGGAAGAAGAGAGGGGAAGGGGTTTCATAATTACAGCAAAGCAATGAAAACTCAATATTTTCTTGAAATAAATTCCGAACTTGTGTACATATATATATATAAAATAAAATAAAACAGAATCAATCTGCAGCGTGCCAGTAATAATGTCCAGAATTCTATTAACATTTAAAGCCATATCTCCAGGCACCTTTGTCAGATTGGTATCCTGCTTGGATTAGCTACATTTTCCCCTAAACCCCGTGCACTGTGCCATCAAAGTTGATTTTGTGTTTGAAACTACACAAGATTGAAGAAAAGCCCGGGCTATTTGGTTGTGGTGAATTCTCCTCTTAATTTCACATCCTCATTTTGTAGATTCCCAGGGGATTTTTTTGTCTCTCCATTCTGCACCTCAAACATCCAGCAGATGAAATCCATCGCACCATCACTCAACTCAGGCTGAATTTCTCACACCAGACTGTCCCTCTCACTGCACTCCAAACCGAGATGTCAAACGCACACAACAATATGAGGATTAGAAATAAATAAACCTGCGGCTAACCAAACCTCAACGGGCATTGCTCGCAATTCCGCTCGAAGTTTCGCCAGACTTCAAACTGAATTTAGTTGCCGGTTCCCTAACATTACAAAGCATTGCAAAAAAAAAAGGGCACCGTGGGAATTTATATCAAACAGCAACCTAGGTTGCCCAGCCTCCACTGTCACCCCCAAACCACTCCTCCCAGTGTCACCCCTGGATAGCACATTATTTAATACACCCGATTTTAACCTTAAAGGTTTTCAATCCCGTGTTGCCAAGACTGCATTGTGCACACTGCAGCAATGCTGGAAGCTCCTAATTTCCAGTCAAGAGTACACAACGTGTTCGATGAGCGCAGCTCTGACTATTGTGACGGGTCTAGAATTGGAGACACTGGGCGGAATTTTACCGCCTCACCCGCCCGAGGTTCGGACAATCCCACCCGAGGCCAACGGAGAATGCCGCTGTCCGAGCCTCGCCCGCCCCTGGAATCCGGCCATACTGTCAAAAGAGGTGTGTGCAAAAACCTCAAATGTACCTATTCTCAGGCACCCCCACCCTCTCCCCAAAAAAACGTGATTTGTTAAATAGGGTTCCAAAAAACCGAACTTCACAACCCTTATTAAATACTCCGAGGTGGTTTATGTCAAAAATATTGTATGCAAGACGATCGCAGGGGCAAAGGGATTACATTTCTCTGCAAAATAGGTCCTCGTGTAGTGAACCGATTCAAAAATTTGTCAAAGCAATTGTGATTTAAAACTGCCCGTCGGTTCCAAAGGTGCGAACAACAAAGAAATCCAGCAGGACTCTTCCTGTATCGGGGCCATCAGGGATTCCCCCACGTACTCACTCGTAACCGTTCGATAACCCTGCCAGTGGCTTCTAAAACTGTGCTTCTCCCAGATAGGATTTTCGGGACTGTGCTTTAGTTCTGTGCTCTGTTGTGGCATGCCTGAAGCTAACAGCAAGATAACTCCGCGGGGAAAGAGAATGAGTGTTCAGGAATTGTGCTTAACTTGCTTACTTCTGTCAATTAGTGTTGATCTGCTACTTCCCACGCACTGTGCCTCACTTGTGTCAGTCTTTTTGCAAACCCTCAAAACATCCACAACAGCCTTTTTACTTGAACCCTCTTCTCTCACCTCATCATCATACCTCTCACCTGAAAACCATCACCATTTCTCTCTCCAGCTCAATCTCCCTTTCCTCTCACTCACTCACTTACACTCACCATCTTCAGACTTTCAGAGACATTGCAACAAAAGAAACAACTCTTTCTTCCAGTTAGTACTGCTCGGAGAGGTGGTGGGGGGAGGGGGGAATTTTTCTCGGGAAAGTGGGACGTGGTTGAAAGAACAAAACGTTAACGCCAGTGATACCTTCTCGGCCATCACTGCGCCGGTAAATCCAACTTGGCTTCAGTCGTTCCTTCGTTTAAGCCGCCCATTTTTGGTACTGGCACGCCAAGTCCACCAATCACACTGGGGAGGCTCTGGTTCCGCCTCAGGCCTCCCAGAAGGCTGCTGCCGGTCCCCATAAACACTGCCGACTCGGGCCTGCGTTGCCTGCTCTTGCAGTCTGCGCTTTCGTTGTGCTCCGAAACGTTCCGGGGCTGGACCACCTGGGCAATCCCCATTTTTTGCAGCTTCTTGACCAAGTTCAGATTGATGGGGGCGGAATCGGCACGGCTCCGCCCTGGCTTCAGACAGTAAACTTCCTGGAGAAGCGTCTCGGCAGGCCGCGAGGCCAGGAAGTTGTCGATGGCCCCCCGCGTATCGAAGGGTATGGGCGAGGGGCACGGGGAGGTGGAGGGAGAGTTTGGCGGGGTGCAAGGTATGGCCAACGTCTTGGGGCGAATCGCAGGCGGGCATTTCAACAGGGGACAACGATAAATACCAGCGGAGATCCCACGATCGAGCAGGAGTTTCGTTAAACTGCTGGTAGTGCTCAGAGTGGTCGTTGACTCCCTCCTGTTCACGAAGAATTCGCCAATGCTTGGGCGGCAAGAAGCTATTGGGGTGCTTGGACTGGTGACCATGTTGACAGATGATCCCCCTGTAGTTGGCACTGGAGCATACGTGAAGCTAAAACAGAGAGCAGAGACAGAGAAATCAAACAGGAATACCCGGCAGGAATATTTCAGGATCCCAAAAAACTGGATTTCCCCATCACATAGCAGTACCGCTCTGTACAACAACCCATGAGAGTATCAGCCACTAAACTACCACGTTAAGTCTGGACAAGATGCAACTGAGCCAGCCATGGATATTTGGACGAATCTTTGGGGGGGTGGGGAGCGAGCATAACAGTCTTGCATTTTCACACCCTCAAGACACCCAAAGTTGTTTTTAAAACAGTCAATGAAGTTTTTCTGCAGTTTAGTCACTGCTGCAATGTTGGAAACCACTGCAGCTAACTTTCGCACAACCACTTCCCACTGACAGCAAAACGATAATGATCAGATAATCTGCATTCCCTTTTAATTTAACTTGATATGGGGATAAATACTGACCAAGACACCAGGAAGATTCTCCTGGTTTTCTTTGTAATTGTGTCATAGAATCTTCTAATTCAGCACTTGTCCAGACAGGACATTGGTTTAACATCTTACCCAAAAGACAGCACCTCTGGCAGTGCAGCAATCCCTCAGTACTGAATGGAACGTTAACCTATTGTGTGCTCACCTTTCTGGAGTGGGTCTGGAACCTGGCTTAGAGGTCAGAAGGTTACCACCAAGTCAGGGCTGACACTATTAGCATACATAAGATGCTGCTACAAAAGTCCTTTGCCCATCAGTTTAACAGGTTAACTGCTGTTAAAATAGAAACATACACTAAAGATTCACAAGTCCGCTAAGATGTTAGAATGGTATTATTGTTAGGCTTGATTCAATGCATAAAACCAACTCAGCTAGATCTTAACCAGGAGATTTATCAGACGTTTAACTAAATATTTCAAATCAAGATGATTACTCTGTTATTATCCATAATTACCCACATACTCACCTATATTACACCGATTACACAACACAGCATAGAAACAGGCAGTTCAGCCCAACTAGTCTACGCTGAGTTTATGCTCCACACAAACCAGCTCCTATGACACTTCCAATCTAACAGCATATCCTTCAATCCAATTAGACTGTGCCCTTTCTCCTCCATCATAACCTTTTAAAAGATATATTCCAAATACGTACTGTCCCCATGCAAAAACTCTCCCTCCCCTCCTGGGCCAGCTGTCACTTGTTCTTAAGTTTTGCTACATCTTCATTGCAATTTCTCCCAGTTCCCATTAATCACTGACCTTCTATCAGTTCCAGATGTTCCACCCCCACTTATACAGCATATAATCCAACACATTACATTTGATTCGTCAGTGCTGGCTGACAAGTAATCATCTAGCCGCACAATGGTTAGCACTGCTGTCTCACAGCACCAGGAACCTGCCTCGGGGGACAGGCTGTGTGGAGCTTGCACGTTCTCCTCATGTCTGCGTGGGTTTCCTCTAGGTGCTCCAGTTTCCTCCCACAGCCCAAAAGATGTGCTGGTTAGGTGTATTGGCCATGCTAAATTCTCCCTCAGAGTACCCAAACAGGTGCCGGAGTGTGGCGACTAGGGGTTTTTCACAGTAATTTCATAGAACATAGAACAGTACAGCACAGAACAGGCCCTTCGGCCCACGTTGTTGTGCCGAGCTTTGTCTGAAACCCAGATCAAGCTATTTCCTCCCTATCATCCCGAAGTACTCCATGTGCCTATCCAATAGCTTCTTAAATGTTCCTAAAGTTTCTGACTCCACTATCACTGCAGGCAGTCCATTCCACACCCCAACCACTCTCTGAGTAAAAAACCTACCTCGGACATCCTTCCTATATCTCCCACCATGAACCCTATAGTTATGCCCCCTAGTTACCACTCCATTCACCCGAGGAAATAGTCTTTGAACGTTCACTCTATCTATCCCCCTCATCATCTTATAAACCTCTATCAAGTCTCCTCCCAACCTCCTCCGCTCCAAAGAGAAAAGCCCAAGTTCCCTCAACCTTTCCTCATAAGACCTACCCTCCAAACCAGGCAGCTTCCTGGTAAATCTCCTCTGCACTCTTTCCAGTGTCTCCACATCCTTCTTATAGTGAGGTGACCAGAACTGCACACAATATTCCAAATGTGGTCTCACCAAGGTACTGTACAGTTGCAGCATAACCCCACGGCTCTTAAACTCAAACCCCCTGTTAATGAACGCCAACACACTATAGGCCTTCTTCACGGCTCTATCCACTTGAGTGGCAACCTTCAGAGATCTATGGATATGAACGCCAAGATCTCTCTGTTCCTCCACATTCTTCAGAACGCTACCTTTGACCCTGTAATCCACATTTAAATTTGTCCTACCAAAATGAATCACCTCGCATTTGTCAGGGTTAAACTCCATTTGCCATTTTTCAGCCCAGCTCTGCATCCTATCTATATCTCTTTGCAGCCTACAACAGCCCTCCACCTCATCCACTACTCCACCAATCTTGGTGTCATCAGCAAATTTACTGATCCACCCTTCAGCCTCCTCCTCCAAGTCATTTATAAAAATTACAAACAGCAGAGGACCAAGCACTGATCCCTGTGGCACTCCGCTGGTAACCGGTTTCCAGTCTGAAAATTTTCCATCCACCACCACCCTCTGTCTTCTGTTAGATATGATGTGGAGATGCCGGCGTTGGACTGGGGTAAACACAGTAAGAAGTTTAACAACACCAGGTTAAAGTCCAACAGGTTTATTTGGTAGCAAAAGCCACACAAGCTTTCGGAGCTCTTAGCCCCTTCTTCAGGTGAGTGGGAATTCTGTTCACAAACAGAGCTTATAAAGACACAGACTCAATTTACATGAATAATGGTTGGAATGCAAATACTTACAACTAATCAAGTCTTTAAGAGACGAAACAATGTGAGTGGAGAGAGCATCAAGACAGGCTAAAAAGATGTGTATTGTCTCCAGACAAGACAGCCAGTGAAACTCTGCAGGTCCACGCAACTGTGGGAGTTACAAATAGTGTGACATGAACCCAATATCCCGGTTGAGGCCGTCCTCGTGTGTGTGGAACTTGGCTATCAGTTTCTGCTCAGCGACTCTGCGCTGTCGTGTGTCGCGAAGGCCGCCTTGGAGAACGCTTACCCGAATATCAGAGGCCGAATGCCCGTGACCGCTGAAGTGCTCCCCAACAGGAAGAGAACAGTCTTGCCTGGTGATTGTCACCAGGCAAGACTGTTCTCTTCCTGTTGGGGAGCACTTCAGCGGTCACGGGCATTCGGCCTCTGATATTCGGGTAAGCGTTCTCCAAGGCGGCCTTCGCAACACACGACAGCGCAGAGTCGCTGAGCAGAAACTGATAGCCAAGTTCCGCACACACGAGGACGGCCTCAACCGGGATATTGGGTTCATGTCACACTATTTGTAACTCCCACAGTTGCGTGGACCTGCAGAGTTTCACTGGCTGTCTTGTCTGGAGACAATACACATCTTTTTAGCCTGTCTTGATGCTCTCTCCACTCACATTGTTTTGTTTCTTAAAGACTTGATTAGTTGTAAGTATTCGCATTCCAACCATTATTCATGTAAATTGAGTCTGTGTCTTTATAAGCTCTGTTTGTGAACAGAATTCCCACTCACCTGAAGAAGGGGCTAAGAGCTCCGAAAGCTTGTGTGGCTTTTGCTACCAAATAAACCTGTTGGACTTTAACCTGGTGTTGTTAAACTTCTTATTCTGTTAGATAGCCAGTTACATATCCAGTCGGCCAAACTTCCCTCTATCAACACATCCTTACTTTCTTCATAAGCAGACCATGGGGGACTTTATCAAACGCCTTACTAAAATCCATGTATATGACATCAACTGCACTACCTTCATCTACATACTTAGTTACCTCCTCAAAAAATTCTATCAAATTTGTGAGGCAAGACTTGCCCTTCACAAATCCGTGCTGACTGTCCCGGATTAAGCTGCATCTTTCTAAATGGTCGTAAATCCTATCCCGAGGACCTTTTCCATCAACTTACCGACCACCGAAGTAAGACTAACCGGCCTATAATTACCAGGGTCATTTCTATTCCTTTTCTTAAACAGAGGAACCAAATTCGCCACTCTCCAGTCCTCTGGCACCATCCCCGTGGACAGTGAGGACGCAAAGATCAGTGCCAAAGGCTCTGCTATCTCATCCCTTGCCTCATTCATTGCAGTGTTAATGTAAGCCGACTTGTGACACTAATAAATAAACTTTTTCACCACCAACTCATGTTCTATAGTCATGTAGTTCAAGTGTATATCCAAGTATTTTTTTTAAAATGTCATGTGAGTTTCCATCTCTACCACCCTTTCAGCAGTGAGTTCCAGATCCCTACCACCCACCTGGTGAATACATTTGCCTTCGAATCCTCTCTAATCTGCTACTTATTATCTTAAATTTATGTTCCTGCTATGGGCCCTTCAAATCATGGGGAACAGGTTCATCGTATCTGCTCTATCTAGTTTCCTCAATTTCATACACTTCATCCAATTGGGGGGGTGTTGACAGATCTCCCATATACTGCATACACCTACACACAGTATATGTGTGTAGGTCAGGGCGCATGCCTAGCAGTCTGCAGCCGGCTTCCCTGGCGAGCTTAGAATATGCCTTCCCCCTACTGATGTGAAACTCCCAACTGACGGGCAGCACGGCAGCACAGTGGTTAGCCCTGCTGCCTCGCAGCGCCAGGGACCCAGGTTCCCTGGCTTGGGTCACTGTCTGTGTGGAGTTTGCACATCCTCCCTGTGGTGTGCGTGGACTTCTTCCAGGTGCTCCGGATTCCTCCCACATTCCAAAGATGTGCAGGTTAGGTGGATTGGCCATGCTAAATTGTCCCTTAGTGCCAAGGGGACTAGTTCGGGTAAATGTATGGGATTGTGGTCGGTGTAGACCCGATGGGCCGAATGGCCTCCTTCTGCACTGTAGGATGCTATGCTATGCTACGATGAAACGTGTATGGGAAAATTGAGTGGGGTAGCTCGCTGAAAACAAAATGAATAAAACATTCCAGTTTTCAGACTTTTGAGACACTTTGAATTCTTTTGGGAAAATTCTGCCCCAGATTCAAGGATCCTAAAATAGCAACTTTGGCAAATTTTCTCCCTTCATTTGATGCTGGCAGCGTCAGAAATATGATGAAGCGTCAAAGACATCTGATCAACGGAGGTGACAGGTAAACAATACAATGCGGGCCAACATCTCACCTTGTTGTGACTTGAGCAACGTCTGTGGGATGGAGGATACGGCAGGTGGTGAAGGTGAATGTAGAATTAGTCTGTGACAGACATTTCCCAGGGTTCCGCACTAAGAGAGAAAGTTTACGCATGATGGTGCTGATTTCAAACACAAATATACAGTCTCAACATTTCAAGGGCCCCAGTTCCAAAGCACATTCTGATCGCCCATCTGTGCCATGCATCCACAATAGGTTGGCACAGACAATGCCAACACCATGAATAGGCAGGGGCTGAAACAGCCCATACCAAACAACCACAGATTTTTCTTTTAGCCAGAGTTAATGTTCACCATGTTTAATAAGTCCTTCTGCAAACGCAGAATGCAATTAAGAACAGAGACAGCAGAATTATTGGCTGAATCCTCCATTTCATCTCTCCAAAGTAAAACAGGGTATTCTATTGTTGGACAAGATATGAGCGCATCCTCAAGTTAGGGCCCTTACATGTCCTTGTTTTTATCTGGTATCCTAAGGGCCACCTCATCCTCTTGTAAGGAAAGTTTACTCTACATATTGTAAAAATGCCAGCTTTTAGCCAGAAGGATACCAGAAGATTGGAAAACAGCCAATGTGGCACCCTTGTTCAAAAAGGGAGAAAGGCAGGAGGCAGGGAACCATAGGCCAGTTAGTTTAACATCTATTTTTGGCAAGATGCTGAAGTCAATAATCAAAGAGGAGATAGCTGATGATTTAGGAAAACTGAATATAATCAAACATGGCTTTATGAAAGGTAAATCATGTTTGACAAATTTGCTTGACTTTTTTGAGGATGTAACAGAGAGAATAGATAGAGGGGAACCTGTAGATGTAGTGTATTTAGATTTCCAAATGGCATTTGACAAGGTCCCACGTAAGAGGTTGGTGCATAAAGTAAAAGCCCATTGGAATTGGAGGGAGTGTGTTAGCATGGATTGAAAACTGGCTGCCTCATAGAAAACAGAGAGTTGGAGTAAGTGGCCATTTTCAGAGTAGGTTTGCTAGCGTCACACCGGAGGATTTAAACTAGTTTGGCAGGGGGATGGGAACCAAAGCAAAGGTGAATTAGCTGAAGGGGAGCCAGAGAGTAGAGCCAGCAAGACTCAGAGAAACAGCAGGCAGGGTGGGGTTGCTATTCAAAGAAGGTCTGGTGGACTGAATTGCATTTGTTTCAATGCGAGAAGTGTCACAGGTAAGGCAGATGAACTTAGAGCTTGGATTAGTACTAGAAACTATGATGTTGTTGCCATTACAGAGACTTGGTTAAGGGAAGGACAGGATTGACAGCTTAACATTCCAGAATACAGATGTTTCAGACGGGATAGAGGGGGATGTAAAAGGAGTGGGGGGGTTGCACTATTGGTTAAGGAGAATATCACAGCTGTACTGCGGGAGGACACCTCGGAGGGCTCATACAGCGAGGCAATATGGGTAGAGCTCAGGAATAGGAAGGGTGTAGTCATAATGTTGGGCGTTTACTATAGGCCACCCAACTGCCAGCAGGAGATAGAGGAACAGATATGTAGGCAGATTTTGGCAAAATGTAAAAGTAATAGGGTTATTGTGGTGGGAGATTTTAACTTCCCCTATATTGACTGGGACTCACTTCGTGCTAGGGGCATGGATGGGGCAGAGTTTGTAAGGAGCATCCAGGAGGGCTTCCTGAAACAGTATGTAGATAGTCCAACTAGGGAAGGGGCCATACTGGATCTGGTATTGGGGAATGAGCCCAGCCAGGTGGTCGATGTTTCAGTGGGGGAGCAGTTCAGGAACAGTGACCACAATTCAGTAAGCTTTAAGGTACTGATGGATAAAGATAAGTGTAGTCCTCAAGTTAAGGTGCTAAATTGGGGGAAGGATAATTACAACAATATTAGGCAGGAATTGAAGAATGTATATTGGGGGGCAGATGTTTGAGGGCAAATCAACATCTGGCATGTGGGAGGCTTTCAAGTCTAAGCTGATAGGGATTCAGGACCGGCACATTCCTGTAAGAATGAAGGATAAGTATGGCAAGTTTTGGGAACCTTGGATAACGAGAGATATTGTGAGCCTAGTCAAAAAGGGAAGCATTTGTCAAAGCTAGGAGGCTGGGAACACACGAAGCAAGTGTGGAATCCAAGGAAAGTAGAAAGAAACTCAAGCTAGGGGTAAGGAGGGCTAAAAGGGGTCACGAAAAAGCATTGGCCAGCAGGATTAATTGTTCATTATTTACATTAATGACGTGGAGGAAGGAACAGAAAGCAAGATTTCCAAATTTGCCAATGATACAAAGATGGGCGGAAGGGCAAGTTATGATGAGGATATTGTGATTCGAAACAGGATATAGATAGATCGGATAACTAGGAGAAAACCTGACAAATGGAGTTTAATGTGGGAAATTGAGAGGCCATGCACTTTGGTAGGAGGAATCAAAATCTAAATGGAGGGAGACTACAGGTGAGTGAAGTACAGAGGGATCTGGGCGTGCTAGTGCATGAATCACAAAAAGCTAGCAAGCAGGCCCAATAAGTAGTTAAGGAGGCAAACAGCATTTTGGCCTGAATTGCAATGGGGTTGGAGTTTAAAAATAGGGAGGTTTTGTTGCAATTGTACAGGCTGTTGGTGAGGCCCCACCTGGAATACTGCATACAGTTTTGGTCCCCTTACCTTAATAAGGATATAGTAACATTGGAGGCAGTCCAAAGGAGATTCACCAGGCTAATTCTTGGGATGAGAGGGTTGTCCTATCAAGTAAATAGTCTGGGTCTGTATTCCTTGTAGCTTAGAAGAGTGAGGGGTGACCTTATTCAAACATTTAAGATCCTGAGGGGGCTTGACAGGGTAGATGGTGAGATGTTTTCATGAGTGGGAAGTCTCGGACAAGGGGACATAGCTACAAGATAAAGGGCCGGTTATTTAAAACTGAGGTGCGCAGAAATGTCTTCTCGCAGAGGATGGTGAATCTCTGGAATTCTCTGCCCCAAAGGGTGGAGGAGACTGGAAGTATTTAAAGTGGAGGTGGATATATGTTTGATAGATTGAGTAGAGGGCTATGGGGAAATGGCAGAGAAAAGGAGTTCAGGCCGGAATAGATCAGCCACGATCATATTGAATGGGGCAGCAGACGTAAAGGATCTGGTGGCCCCACTCCTGCTTCTATTTCTTGTGTTCTTTGTTTGTTCAATGGGGAAGTTTGATTCTTAAGGCAGAATAGCTCCCTTTGTTCCTCCGTTAGAAGGGAGACTTTGAAATGAAGGACCTACATGAGGAAGGCCACAGGCTAGATCAGGAAAGTTAGGGACTGTGATCAAGTTAAAAGAGTAAACGTAATTAAATCAGTGTTGAATGATGCACATATGAAACGTGTCATTTGTCACAAAAGGTATAAAAAGGATGTTTGAAACAAAATTTTGAATTTAATTAAGGTCAGCTCTGCTTGTGTACTGAGCTTGGACACATCTCAACTTTCTGGTTAAACCTGTAAGGTAGGTGCTGCTGAGTGCTTGTTTATGAATTGTATGCCTAATAAATCACTGACTCTTGACATAAATGTGTGTGGATGGCTGAACCTGTATCCAAAATGACAATACATTGACACCATGACTTACTGGCTCCGGTACTGGTTCAATTTTGTAAGTGTTGTAGTGAGATCCGGAGGCTGTAGAAATGGTTAGTATAAATCCCTCCTTTTTAAAAATTAGGAAAATCTCATGGCATTCTTCCAAGGGGATGGGGAAAGAAGTAGCAGCGTGATATATAACCTTCTTAAAATGGTCATGTCCATTACTGTCCATAAGATCATTTGCTCACTGGTTCTTATTGTACAAGGTTCCAGTTTATTGATCCACTGGCTTTCGGCGGCGTAACTCACCAGCTGTCGTGTCATGAGAGGAGAAGCTAGTCATTGGCAGAAAGATATCCAGCGGTTGCTCCTGCCCTTGTGGTGGCTGCTTCTCGTTCTCCTCTTTCTCCTTCTTGCCCTCAGGGGTAGAGGTGCACTGGGCTTTAAAGGTGATGCCCTCCTCGCTATCCTCCTCCAGATCAGACAAGTGATGGATGCCATCTTCTGGTAGTGGCTCAAAGCCTTTAGTGAGCACCCCGGGCCGTGGGTCTAAAATCGTGCCCAGGTTGGGCTGCGCCAATTGTTGCCACTGGTGCAAAGTCATGGAACCTACCAAGTGACAAGAACAAACAAAAATCAGGAATCTACAGGTTTGATAAACACATTATCAAACAAGCAGCAAGTCATAGAATCCCTACAGTGCAGAAGGAGGCCATTTGGCCCATCGAGTCTGCATCAACAACTATCCCACCCAGGCTGTATCCCCATAACCCCACACATTTACCCCGCTAATCCCTCTAACCTACGCGCTCCAGGACACTAAGGAACAATTTAGTACAGCCAATGCACCTAACCCTCACATCTTTGGAGTGTGAGAGGAAACAGGAGCACCCGGAGGAAATCCATGCAGACACGGGGAGAACGTGCAAACTCCACACAGACAGTGACCTAAACTGGGAATCGAACCAGGTCTCTGGAGCTGTGAGGCAGCAATGCTAACCACTGTGCTGCCCAAGTCTTAGGTGGTGAGAATACAGGTATGTTTTTCAATTTTAAAAAAAATGTAAAAACGGAACAGCTAATGCAGCAATTAAGTTTAAACCATGTGTAGGCAGAATTGATTTATAGGGCATGTTGACTACTCTGTTTTGATCTTAGTAACATTGGAGCAAACAAAATCTTTAGGTTACATGACAGGAAATTCACCAGGATATGCGCCAAGCCACAAAACAAAGCTAAACTCGACAAGAATTAGACAAATGGTGCTTCTAATAAAAAACAAAAACTTTAGTTAGAACATTTGCGTATCTTCAAGGAGAGGTACCATGAACTGTATAGCTAGATATTGTTGCTGAGTTCAAGGGCGTTCTTTATCAGATTCTCTTAAAGTTAATGTTTATTTATTAGTGTCACAAGTAGGTTTATATTAACAGTGCAATCTGTGAAAATCCCCTAGTCACCACACTCTGGTGCCTATTCGGGTACAGAGTGAGTATTTAGCATGGCCAATGTACCTAATGCACATCTTTCGGACTATGGGAGGAAACTGAATCACCCAGAGGAAACCCACACAGACATGCGGATAACGTGCAGGGCTCCGCACGATAACCGAATAGTGCGATCGGATCACTGATGCACATTGAAATAAAGTATTAAAATCATGGAATCATACAGCGCAGAAGAGGGCCTTCAACCCATCGAGTCCACACCGACACACTGGAAACATCTGAATTCCCACCTAATCCCACCTTCCAGCACTTGGCCCATTGCCCTGAATGTTATGACGTGCCAAGTGCTCATTAAAGAATTAAATTACACGTTAAAGAATGTGAGGCAACCCGCCTCTACCACCCTCCCAGGCAGAGTATTCCAGACCGTCACCACCTTCTGGATTAAAAAGTTTTTCCTCACATCTCCCCCTAAACCTCTTGCCCCTCACCTTGAAAAGTTTATTTTTTTTAAAAAGTGTATTTAAAAATGTCCCCTATGCCCCCTCGTGACTGACCCTTCAACTATAAGCTGCTCCTTATCCACTCTGTCCATGTCTCTCATAATCTTGTACACCTCGACTAGGTCACCCCTCAGTCTTCTTTGCTCCAACGAAAACAACCCAAAGTCTACCCAACCTCTCTTCATAACTGAAATGCTCCATCCCAGGCAGAATTCTGGTGAACCTTCTCTGCACCCACTCCAGTGCAATCAGATCCTTCCGATAATGTGGTGACCTGAACTCCACACAGTACTCAAGTTGTGGCCTTGCCAATATTCTATACAATTCCAACATGATTTCCCTGCTTTTGCAATCTATGCCTCGATTGATAAAGGCATGTGCTCCATATGCCTTTTACACACCCTACTAACATGACCTTCCGCTTTCAGAGATCTGTGGACAAAAACGCCAAGGTCCCTTTGTTCCACAGAACTTCCTAGCGTCCTACCATTCACTGAGTACTTTCTTGTCAAATTACTCCTTCCAAAGTGCATCACCTCACACATTTCAGGGTTAAATTCCATCTGCCACTTATCGTCCCATTTGACCATTCCATCTATGTCTTCTTGTAGCCCAAGGCACTCTACCTCACTGTTAACCACCCGTCCAATCTTGATGTCACCCGTTGGCCAAGGACCAACTTTTACCAGATCTCGTTCCACCCCCAACGCACCTCATGGCTGCTAATATGCTAAAACATTCTAGGTGTTGGACTTGGGTATTCACTTTTTAAACTAATTACAATCGTTTGGGACAGACTGCCCTCGAGACTTCCTCCTTACCTTCTATTGGCTTGACTATCTGTAGTTTCTCAGGCAAGAATGTGCGGAAACAGCTGGATACCCCAGACAAGCAGGACATCTCAGTTAGATCTGTGAGGTTGGTCCCTGTGGACAGGACACTCTCTGCCGGTGTATTACAGCCACTCTCTTCCTCCGATGCAAGGGCCAACAGTTTCCGGTCTCGTTCATCTTCGAAGAACATTTTCTCACTCAGGTAGTTCTCCTGCCGGAGGGAGAGCCGGCGTAGGGCAGTGGCCAGGTCTTTCCCACCAGGAGTACCAGGCTTCCCAATCCTAGAGAGGGGGCTGAGAGTGAAAATAAGAGCGTGAGAAACATCTGAAAAGTTTAAGGTGGCCCAGGCTGAATTAACCAGCAATGAGTAGTTAGTGACCAGATTAACATGCAATCACAAACTAGCAGTTCCAACTCAACTGTAAATGTACAGATGCTAGGTTACAGTGAATGCACAACTTTTATTCAACTGAAACAATTTCACAAGTTATCAGATCAGAAACAGAGTTTTGGTTTAATAAATCCATTGTGACCTCCTATGGATACAATAATGGTCTGTCAGTTGAGAATTAGAAGTTTTGTTAATAGTGTTACAAACCATGCAGATGGTAAATGCAAGGGTATCCCAAAGCCCACAAGGGTAACTTGGAACACAGGTTCATAGTGACATTTCTTTTGTTAGTATTACGTGAGGAACGTTGAACAACCCAGGAAACAGTCCAGTCATTGAGAGAACAATTAATAAAAAATATTTATTAACTTGAGAGGCACGGTAGCACAGTGGTTAGCACTGCTGCTTCACAGTGCCAGGGACCCGGGTTCGATTCCCGGATTGGGTCACTGTCTGTGTAGAGTTCTTTCTCTCCATTTCTGCATGGGTTTCCTCCGGGTGCTCCGGTTTCCTCCCACATTCCAAAAGATGTGCTGGTTAGGTGCATTGACCCGAACAGATGCCAGAGTGTGGCAACTAGGGGAATTTCACAGTAACATCATTGCAGTGTTAGTGTAAGCCTTAGTTATGACTAATAAAATAAAAACTTTTTAAAAAGTGTAACAAAAATACACACATGACAAGGAGGACTATAATATTCTACAACACTTAAGGATACTGATGGCAAGACACACATAATTTTACATGAAACTATCCCTTGGTCCACAAAACTACCTACCTACTCATGAACCTAAATTTTCTAAGAGCTAAATCTGGCAAATAATTACCACAACCAGGTTCTGGTGGCCAATTCCGGGAAATAGTCTCCAGGTTCAGCCAAGGCAGAAAATGGAGGTTTCTCTCGGCAAACGAGAGCTGCATCGCTAAAATTTAGTTGTCTCTCTCCCTTGTCTTCCTGTTCCTGCAGTTAGGGGTCTACAGATATATCATATCTTTCCCTTCGATTTTACCCTCCTGTGGAGTCAGCTTTTGGCAGGTACATGTCAATTTCCTTATCTCGCCACTTTGAAGTTACCACTTCTATAATCCCATTGTTTTCTCTGGGCACTTATGTAAAATATTTGTTTTTCTATTGATAGGCTAATTTGCATCTCATCATTACTCCAAATGTTTGCCTCTAATAAATTCACTGTTTTTACTTGTTTTTATATCTAAAATTTTCCCCAATTCTTAACAATTTACAGGTGGCACAGTGGTTAGCACTGCTGCCTCACAGCGCCAGGGACCCATGTTCAATTCCCAGCTTAAGCCACCGTCTGTGTAGAGTTTGCACATTCTCCCCTGCGTGGGTTTCCTCTGGGTGCTCCGGTTTCCTCCCACAGTCCGAAAGAAGCGCTAGTTAGATACATTGGCCATGCTAAATTCTCCCTCAGTGTACCCGAACAGGCGCCAGAGTGTGGCGACTAGGGGATTTTCAGTAACTTCATTCCAGTGCTAATGTAAGCCTACTTGTGACACTGATAAATAAACTTTAAAACTAGACAGATTTTGTTTTGAAATCATTTAAAAAATTTATTAAACCTTACCTACAGTAAACAAAGGAAAAACTTCACGAGAAATAAAGTTTCTCATCCACCTGAATGGCTTCATTTCATCTTGAAATGTGACGTGTGCAAATCAAACAAGCCAAGTCATTCTATCCAGTAAGGGATTCGCTTTTCGCATTGACAAATTACTACTGGGCTTTGTGCCATTGTAAGCTACTTAGCTACACATAATAGAATTAAAGTCTTAAACTCACTGCACATCATTATTCATCTTTGTGATCTCAAAAGATTATGGGACAGGGCGGAACAGTGATACAGTGGTTAGCACTGCTGCCTCACAGCTCCAGGGACCCGGGTTCAATTCCTGGCTTGGGTGACTGTGCGGAGTCTGCACGTTCTCTCCGTGTCTGCATGGGTTTCCTCCGGGTGCTCCAGTTTCCTCCTACAGTCCAAAAGGCGTGCTGGTTAGGATGCATAGACCATTCTAAATTCCCCCTCGGTATACCTGAACAGCCATCGGAGTATGGCGACTAAGGGATTTTCACAGTAACTTCATTGCAGTGTTAATGTAAGCCTACTTGTGGCACTAATAAATAAACTTTAAAAAACTTAACTGTTAGATTGGGTAAATATAGAGAAAATATTACCACTTGTGAGGAAGCCATAAATATAAGATAGTTATTCATATATCCATTAGGCGATTTGGGAGAAATTTTGCTTCCTAGAGGTAGGTTAGAATGAAGAACTTTCTAACACATGGAGCCGTTCAGTGAAGGCCATAGATGTACTTTAGAGGAAGCTAGATAAGTACGAGTAGGAGAAAGATATAGCAAAGTGTGCTGATAGAGAATAAATACTAGCTAGGCCAACTGGGACAAATGACCTGTTTCTGTGCTGTACATTCCATGCATTCAGATGGCACGTGTCAGAGGCCATTTTATGTATTAAACCACTGACAATGCATTAACCCCTGACCTCAGGCAGTGTGTGTGCACTTTGGTTTTTGCTAAAGTGAACAATTAATTACATCCTGTACTCACCCTTTCCTGCTGATTACACCCATCATGCAGATGCCATTACTTAATGGAATGAATCCACACCATCACATTGTGCCAACTGGGTCAATTTGGTGCCAACAGCACAGGGGTCGATTCCTGTTCTGGCAGGGGTTGATTTGGGACCTGCCTCCTTGCTAAACCCACGGTGCAGACTGTGGCATTGTGGGTCAGACCCATTTTCAGGCAGGTAACTTAAGAAGAAAGGGTTGCTTTGTTTTACTGCAGCTTTACAGGGCCTTGGTGAGACCACATCTGGAATATTGTGTACAGTTTTGGTCTCCTTATTTCCAAAAGGTTATAATTGTGTTAGAAGCCGTTCATTCACACGATTCATTCCTGGGGTGACGGACTTAGAATAAAATCTCCACAGGGCTGAAGGAAGCCATGCAATCCCACACAGGCCCTATCCCCGCGACCCCATGTATTTACCCTGCTAGTCCCCCTGACACTAAGGGTCAATTTATCATGACAAATCAACCTAACCCGCACATCTTTGGACTGTGCAAAATCCACTCAGACACGGGGGAATTTGTAAACTTCATACAGACAGTGACCTGAGGCCGGAATCGAACCCGGGTCCCCGGCGCTGTGAGGCAACAATGCATGCCATTGTGCCGCCTAACCACTTTGCAACCCAAACTTATCTTATGAAGGAAGAATAGGTTGGGCAATAACTATTGGAGTTGAGAAGAATGAGAGCTGATCTTATTGAAGCATACATGGTCCTGAGGAAACTTGATAACAGGGGAATTTCACAGTAACTTCATTAACACTGCAATCTAAGCCTTACTTGTGATTAATAAATAAACTTTAACCTTTAACTTTACAGATACAGGGAGGGTGATGTTTCAACTTGTCGGGTAGGCTGGAACTAGGGTACAAAGAGGTCTCCCTTCACAGACGGAGATGAGGATAATTCCTTGCTTTCGGAAGTTCATTTGCCTGTGGAATTCTCTTCCCCAGAAAGCTGCGGAGGCTGGGTCATTGAATTTGTTCGTGGCAGAGTTAGGCAGATTTTTGAGAGACAAGGGAGTCAAGGGTTGGTGATGGGGAAGTGCTGAAACATCTACACACCGAACATATAAAAAGCCATCCGTGTATGTCTTCCCTTTTCCCGTTCTGCCCATTAACTTCGGCCGTTGAGCAGTCAGAGAGAAAACACCGCTATCCACTACTTACCAGTGTGTATCCCGTTCACTCGCGGAGTTATTCGTCCCTTTTGTATCGGTTGTTCCCATGACAGATTGGTGGGGTTTCACTGTCATGACAACGGATGAGCAACCAGATCCCGGAATAGATCCTGGGGGTGATGCCAGCTTGTGGGATTGGATGGTTTCATTGATGCTTCTGACAGTATGGAAAACCCGTTTGTGTTGATCCCTGAGGTCAAAACACGAAGGAGAGAAGTTAGCGTTTCGGAAAGGAGGGGTTGGTACAGGACGGAGAGAAGAAAAGGGCAAGTTAATCTCAAAATTAGGCATTCGGGTGATTTAAGGAAGCAGGTCTTCTGACCAAAAACAGTGGAAATTTAGAACTCTCTCACCCAAATGGTTATCGATGCTGGAAGTTAATTGCATATTTGAAAACAGACTTTTAAGTGGGGATATTAAAGAGAACGGAACCAATGATGGAGTTGAGACACTTATCAGCCAGTATCCATTTGAATGGTGGAATGGACTCAAACGGATGAACGACCTACTCTTTGTTCCTATGTTCCAGGGCCAAAGAGCAGTGGGGCAAGAACAACCTATCGCTCGGATTTGGGAAACGGACGTTCCAATCAGACAAAGCTGTTGCTTTTCAAAACACAGCAGAAGCACCGAGAGGCAATGAGCTATTTCCGTTTACCTGTGGTCTTGAAAGGTAGACTCTTCCAGATTTAGTTCCCTGCGCATGCTTCCCTCGATCTCCGCTGCCAAGGAATCCTGCAATTATATCACATTTTATCATCTGTTTCCAAAACTAATGTAGAATTTAAAAAGTTACATTAGCAGCAGGAACAGTAAATGAGAGTAGGCCCAATGCGAATAGCAAAATCTTCATACTGTATGGAGTCAGTCATCACAGCGACAGGGAATTCTGGCCAACTTGTACAAAATTGTTGACCTGATAATTCACTGACAAAAATACAACAAAGCAATTCCAACCCAAGTGATTGGGTTTGCAATTTTGCTTTAGAATGAACTACCTGTGAAATGTTCTACCATTACAGCAAGACTATTTGCTAACACACTCATATCTAACAATCCCCTGCCACCCATTTGTTAAATTTATCCTCTTCCATGTATCACGGTGGTCTGGATCCCACAACACGTCAATTTTAAAATCCTAATCCTCATTTTCAAATCCTTCTATGACCTGCCCCTTCCCATCTTTAACCTTTTCCAACCCTACAAATCTCTGAGATCTCTTCACATCCCCAATTTTCTTTGCTCCACCCTTGGTAGCATGTCTTCAACTGCCTGGATACCAAAGCTCTAGAATTCCCATCCAGTACCTTTCTGTCCATCTCCCCCTATAAGAGGCTAACTGACTAGGTTCTTGCCCTAATTGCTCAACAAATGTCATGCTAATGGGAAATGCCTTGGGTGGTTTTAATTTGAGAGAGGAACTAAGACCTCACCTTGTAGATTTTTATAAAATATATACAGATATCCTAATTGTTATTTCATACATTTTAAGACTGAACAAAGACCCTCAAAAAGGCCAAATCGGAGTCTGCCTGTGGCCCCTCAACAAAAGAAGTCACATTGCAGTTTCAGGGGAACTTGCACCTCGTTATCTCGGAGGAGCCACTAACAACTGTCTGTGGACTGCACAGCCCATCTTCAAAGAGAGCTTTACAAAGGCTACCAGCATTTAATAAATAAGGCTAGCCAGAAGAGGCTGATGGTCTGCTAAGACAAAAGGCCCCATAACTTTTCTTTCAATTCATAATGGCTGAGACATTTAGCAATCTTTGAAAAACCCAGCCGCATTCCAAACGACGGAGACACAAATAGGAAAATGCTAGAACATTTCAGCAAGTCTAACAGCATCTATGGGGAGAGAATAGAACCAACGTTTCGAGTCTAAATGACCCTTTGTCAGAGACAGATCCTTTGTTGGAGATCACTTGGAGGGGTGGAGATCAGGTGTCATAGGCTTCTGGCTTGTTCAGCAAGGTAATGCTGCCTTGCTGAGCTGAATTTCTCAGTCTGCTCTTTCTCATCTGACTAACAGCCTCACAGACAAGGAGCTCTGCCCAGGTTGACAGCTGGCCTCATCTACATTGCTTCTGCCGGAATTTCTGTGCCATCGCCTACAAGACTGAATCGTCTCTCGGTGTCCATTAGAGGCGAGCTGAAAGCTAGCTCAACCCCCTTGCTCTGGAGTCATCAATGCCCAAGTGTTGAACAGTGGGACTGAACGCCTGTGACAGTAAAAACAACTGGATTTAATATCCTGTCTCCATACCATTGGGAACATGCTGTAGGACTGGGGCCGCTGAAGTGAGGATGATGTTGATTTGTTCCGTAATTCTTTTACTTCCTCCTGGGATTCATGTAACATTCCCAAACACTCAGCATTCCGATCTTGTACTTCCAGTAGCTGCAGCAAACAGGAAAAAGATCTGAAATGGTCAGAAAAGCACAAGCCCGTCCCACCCATCAAACTAAGGAATCAACACACTCTGCCACTTCAATCAACACCACCCACCTTCCTTTCCCAGCGCACGACTGCATGTACGGTTGTGACCGATAAGGTACAATACTTGCGACATTATAGTCAACCCATTCAACAATGGCAATAAAGGCAAGAGGATCAGGAGAGGAAAACAGCAGCACGTCAGCAACACACAGCTTCAGCTTCTGGGCATTTTGTGACTTGGCTGTTTTACACAAATGCCGCTTAATGTGCAAGATCAAAAATCAGTTAAGTTGGAATCAGAGTTAGGAGAAACAAACAGATTATTTGGTTCTTTAACTATAGTTTTTAAACAGATAAGGGGTAGGATTTTACGGCCTTACTTGTCCCGAAATCCCACCTGAGGTCAACGGACCTTCTCATGGTCCGCCCCTCGCCTGCTCTGATTCCCATGACGGGCAGGGCAATAAAATTCCAGCTAAGGTCTTGCTATTGGAGGCCTTCTCCAAGAGGCGGCACGGTGGCGCAGTGGTTAGCACTGCTGCCTCACAGCGCCAAGGACCTGGATTTGATTCCCAGCTCAGGCAGTGTGTGTGGAGTTTGCACATTCTCCCCGTGTCTGCGTGGTTTTCCCCCAGGTGCTCTGGTTTTCTCCCACAGTCCAAAGATGTGCTGGTTAGGTGGATTGGCCATGCTAAATAGTCCCTTAGTGTCAGGGGGACTAGCTAGGGTAAATGTATGGGGTTATGGGGATAAGGCTGGGTGGGATTGTGGTCGGTGCAGACTCGATGGGCCGAATGGCCTCCTTCTGCATTACAAGATTCTATGATCTATGAAATTCCTAGCCAATTCCCCCTTTACTGGGCGGGGAGTTCTTTTCCTAGCTGAGTTAGTCGTGGGTAGCTCTCTTGCCGCAGAGTCAGAACTTTGTGAATTCACGTTCAACTCCAGAAACAAAACATAAAAATCCAGACTAATACTTGCAGTGCAGTACCAAGGAATTCTTTCAGATGAGACACTGAACTTTTTGTGGAGCATTTTCCCAATGCTTTATTGGGAACGGGCTGGGTCGTCGCCTATATCCAGTCCCTGGCACTCTTAACCCACCATCCGACAGCTATCATGGCTGTTCCCTTCTCCCAAAAGGGGAAACTACAGATGGTGGAGTATTGCATGCATCAAATTCAGCTGGCAATTTACAGGATGACTCAAAGCTGTAATAAACTGACAAGAAAGAAAACATATTCAGGTAGAAGTCTTAAAGAATTTATTGACCAGAGACTTGGTATTATGTCAGCTGTGATTCAAAGAACAAAAAAGAATACAGTGCAGGAACAGGCCCTTCGGCCCTCCAAGCCTGCACCGACCATGCTGCCCAACAGAACTAAAATCCCCTATTCTTCCGGGGACCATATCCCTCTATTCCCATCCTATTCATTTATTTGTCAAGATGACCCTTAAAAGTCACTATCGTGTCTGCTTCCACAACCTACCCTGGCAGTGAGTTCCAGGCACCCACCACCCTCTGTGTAAAAAACTTGCCTCGTACATCTCCTTTAAACCTTGCCCCTCGCACCTTAAACCAATGCCCCCTAGTAATTGACTCTTCCACCCTGGGAAAAAGGTTCTGACTATCCATTCTGTCCATGGCTCTCATAATCTTGTAGACTTCTATCAGATCACCCCTCAACTTCTGCCGTTCCAGTGAGAACAAATAAAGTTTCTCCAACCTCTCCTCAGAGCTAATGCCCTCCATACCAGGCAACATCCCAGTAAATCTTTTCTGTACCCTCTCCAAAGCTTCCACATCCTTCTGGTAGTGTGGCGACCAGAATTGAACACTATAATCCAAGTGCGGCCTAATTAAGGTTCTATAAAGATGCAACATGACTTGCCAATTTTTAAACTCAATACCCCGGCCGATGAAGGCAAACATGCCATATGCCTTCTTGACTACCTTCTCCACCTGCATTGCCACTTTAGGTGACCTGTGTACCTGTACACCCAGATCCCTTTGCCTATCAATACCCTTAAGGGTTCTGCCATTTACTGTATATTTCCCATCTGTATTAGACCTTCCAAAATGCATTACCTCACATTTCTCTAGATTAAACTCCATCTGCCATCTCTCCGCCCAAGTCTCCAACCGATCTATATACTGTTGTATCCTCCGACAGTCCTCATCGCCATCTGCAATTCCACCAACCTTACTGTCGTCCTCAAACTTACTAATCAAACCAGTTACATTTTCCTCCAAATCATTTATATATATTACAAACAGCAAAGGTCCCAGCACTGATCCCTGAGGAACGCCACTTGTCACAGCCCTCCATTCAGAAACGCACCCTTCCACTGCTGCCCTCTGGTCTTCTATGACCGAGCCAGTTTTGTATCCATCTTGCCAGCTCACCTCTGATCCCATGCGACTTCACCTTCTGCACCAGTCTGCCATGAAGCACCTTGTCAAAGGCCTTACTGAAGTCCACGTAGACAACATTCACTGCCCTATCCTCATCAATCATCTTCATCACTTCCTCGAAAAACTCAATTAAGTTAGTGAGACATGACCTCCCCTTCACAAAACCATGTTGCCTCTCGCTAATATGTCCACTTATTTCCAAGTGGGAGTAAATCCTGTCTCAAAGAATCCTCTCCAATAATTTCCCTATCACTGACCGAAGGCTCACTGGCCTGTAATTACCTGGATTATCATTGTTACCCTTCTTAAACAAAGGAACAACATTGGTTATTCTCCAATCCTCTGGGACCTCCCCTGTAGCCAGTGAGGATACAAAGATTTCTCTCAAGGCCCCAGCAATGTCCTCCTTTGCCTCTCTCAGTATTCTGGGTTATATCCAACAGACCCTGGGGACTTGTCTACTTTAATGTTTCTCAAGAACCTCAATACCTCCTTTTTTATATCAACATGACCCAAACTATCTACACACCCTTCCCCAGACTCCTCATCCACCAAGTCCTTCTCTTTGGTGAATACTGACACGAAGTTCTCATTTAATACCTCGCCCATTTCCTCTGGCTGCACGCTTTGATTCCCTGTTTTTGAGTGGGCCAACCCTCTCCCTAGCTATCCTCTTGCTCTTCCAGTGGACAATACTCTTGCTGCTAAGTCAGGAGCTTGTGTGGTAAAAGCCCCACTAGAGAGACTGGAACATAAAATAGTGGCTGAAGCTCAAGTGCAGTACCAAGGGAGTGCTGCATTGTCTGGAGGTACCATAGAAACTGGAAGCAGGAGGAGGCCATTCGACCCTACTTCGCCATTCATTATCATGGCTGATCATCAAATTCCATATCCTGATCCCCCCCCCCCCATCCCCCCCACCACCCCCCCCCCCATATCCCTTGATTGCTTTAGTCCTAAGAACTACATAATTTCTTTTTGAAATCACACTATATTTTGGCCTCAAATACTTTCTGTGGTAGTGAATTCCACACACTCACCACTCTATGGGTGAATAACTTTCTCCTCACTCCAGTCTTAAAAAGTTTACCTCTTATCCTCAAACAATAACCCTTAGTTCTGGACTCCCTCACCATCAGGAACATTCTTTCTGAATCTACCCTGTCCAATCCTGTGTGATGCCAGTGTACCTTTAAGAGGTTTCTTTAATCATGGTCATGGCCTTGGGTGATGTCATTGGTGGAAGGAGAAAAAAAAACTGTGGGCAGGTCAGGCTGCAGGATAGAGGCAGTCTTAGAAGCAAGCTGGAGAAGAAGTCTCTTTCTCTCTGATTTGCTTTGAAAATTTTACCAGTTAGCTGAAAGAAAGGCTTGTTGCCATGCTGTAGTAAAGAAATTGTGCTTTGGTGTTTTGGGGAGCTGATCTGACTACAAACTGCTCTGAGTTTTCAAGATCATTTGAAATCAACATTCAACCCAGGGAACTGGATTCCATTATCATGTGAGCTTTAACCTATGCAGTGATAAATCTGTTTAAAGCATTTTGTTTATTGGATATTGGTTTTGATTGGAACATCTGGTATATATTGGTTAAGGGTTATACATTGCGGTTGTTTTGTTTTCGCTTGTAGTTGAAAGAAGTTATTGCTAATTTTTGTTCTGTATATGTTAACTATATTCTTAAATAAACTTTGTTTGATAAAAGCTCCCTAGTGGGTCTTTTGAATCACACCTGAAATGGAGCGCATCATGCTTATCCTAGTCAAATTCAAAATGCAAAACTTATGATTCAGGCGGGCTTCACGAAACACTTTGGAGTTTCTAACCTGAACTATAACACCTGTTAGAATTTTATATGTTTCCATGAGATCCCCTCTCACTCTTCTAAACATTCTGGTTGAGTTATTAAGAGGCCCAGACTGTCCTCTAAAGGTGTGTGGAAAAGATCCCATAGCATTATGTTGAAGAAAAACAGGAGAGTGGCCAATATTTATCCCTTAATTATCATAAAAACAGATTATCTGATCATTTGGGCGGCACAGTGATTAGCACTTCTGCCTCACAGCACCAGGGACCCAGGTTCAATCCCTGGCTTGGGTCACTGTCTGTGTGGCATCTGTATGCTCTCCCTGTCTCTGCGTGGGTTTCCTCCAGGTGAATCATAGAATCCTACAGTGCAGGAGGCCATTCGGCCCATCGAGTCTGCGCCGATCACAATCCCACCCAGGCCCCATCCCCATACATTTATAGGGAGAACTTAACATGGCCAATCCACCTGACACGCACATCTTTGGACTGTGGGAGGAAACCGGAGCACCTGGAGGAAACCCACGCAGACACAGGGAGAATGTGCAAACTCCACACAGGCAGTGACCCGAGGCCGGAATTGAACCCGGGTTCCTGGCGCTGTGAGGCAGCAGTGCTAACCACTGTGCCACCACACTTGAAGTGGAAAAGTACCATTGTAGACAGGAATTGCTCATCTGAGCTAGAGCAGAGAATATGTGCAGACCTGGATGAATACATAAAATCCCTATGGGAAGAATGAAGGCTAGCACAGGATTTAAAAGTGGAATACTCACCTCTGCCGTAAGCTGTCTTTGGGCATCTTTGGAGGCCTGCAGATGTTGTTTAAGTTCCTCTTTTTCAATGGCACACTAGGAAAAGAAATACAAAGACTCATGATGTGGCTTGAAAAGGGAAAGCCAAGCAGTAGACAGATAGGCTTCTGCATCAGCCTTGGTTACATATTTTGATAGGGATTCTGAGCCACAGATCAAAGATCTTTTCACACTAACCTCTTTAACTTTAAGCTGAAGTTCCACGATCTGACTGAGCAAGTTAGTGATCTCCTCCTGGTGACGTGCAATGTCATCATTCTTTTTGGAAAGTTCATCCGCCAGGTTCGAAATATGTATATTTGTTTCTTCTTCAATAGCAGAAAGGGGAAGGTGAGGCGAGTTAAGAGGAGAAAGAAAAAAATGAATGTATGACATGACAGATCATTGGAATTAACAAGAATTTGCTACAGATATGGGGGCGGCATGGTAGCACAGTGGTTAGCACTGCTGCTTCACAGCTCCAGGGACCTGGGTTCGATTCCCGGCTTGGGTCACTGTGTGTGGAGTTTGCACATTCTCCCCGTGACTGCGTGCGTTTCCTCCGGGTGCTCCAGTTTCCTCCCACAGTCCAAAGATGTGCGGGTTAGGTTGATTGGCGATGCTAAAAATTGCCCTTAGTGTCCTGGGATGCGTAGGTTAGAGGGAGTAGTGGGTAAATATGTCGGGATATGGGGATAGGGCCTGGGTGGGATTGTGGTCGGTGCAGACTCGATGGGCCGAATGGCCTCTTTCTGTGCTGTAGGGTTTCTAAGATATTATCACACTGGCTTCTTCTGAAAGCATCTCCCAAATCTGTGACTCCTGCTGCCTAGAAGCACAATATGGCACATGAATAGGAACACCACTTCCTCCTAGTAACACACCATCCTGACTTGGACATTTATTGCCACTTCTTCACCTTTGTTGGATCAAATTCCTGAAGCTCTCAAACTAATAGCACAAAGAGTAGTCTCTATGCAGACTACAGTGGTTCAAGGTGGCAGGCTATCGCCGCCATTAAGGGACAATTAGGGATGGACAATAAATGATGGGCTCACTGGTGGCGCCCAAATCAAAAAATGAATAAGAAAAATGAAGTATCATACAATTTTAGGTTTTCATGACTGGAAAAAATAAATGGCACCATTGAATAAAGTTCATTTATTAGTCACAAGTAGGCTTACATTAACACTACAATGAAGTTACTGTGAAAATCCTCTAGTCGTCAGACTCCGACGCCTGTTCAGGTACACTGAGGGAGAATTTAGCATGGCCAATCCACCTAACCAGCACGTCTTTGGACTCTGGGGTCTGGGTCCAAATGCAGCCTAGAAGTGGATCAATGTTGATATCATCTTCAAAAAACAGGCAACATGGCTCAAAATAAAAGCTTACTTATAATACCACACTGTGGCCATTCATGTTCCACTAGCACCAAGTTTGGAATTTGGGACATATCTCACTTTAGGTACACAAGATTTACAACTGAACTCCATCTTACTTTTGTGAATTACCACGCTCTCAGTGCACAAAATAGCAGGGAACACACAGCACAAGTAAATGGATAAGCTCCATTGCATTTTGCTGGACTACAGCACCAGGACTTAGCAGAAGCAGGCTTCAAATACAAACTCTCAGAAGGTATTTTGGCAGGAATAAGGGCGATTCGTACGTTCAAAAATTAGTGCAGGTGCAAAATCAAGTCTCTTGAACACAAAGGAAATCTGTCTTTTGTAGGAAGGGGTGGCACTAGCAAGATCATTTCCATCAAGGTGGTAATGGCCGGTAGGGAGTTCCATGATTTTCACACAGTCATAGAATCCTACAGTGCAGAAGGAGGCCATTCGGCCCATCAAGTCTGCACCGACCACAAACCTACCCAGGTCCTAACCCTAGCTAGTCCTCCTGACACTAAGGAACAACTTAGCATGGCCAATCCACCTAACTGGCACATCTTTGGAATGTGGGAGGAAACCGGAGCACCCAGAGGAAACCCACGCAGACACAGGGAGAATGTCCGCACAGACAGTGACCCGAACCAGGAATCAAACCCGGGTCTCTGGCGCTGTGAGGCAGCAGTGCTAACCACTGTGCCGCCCATGATGATGGAGGAATGGCAGGTGTTACAAGTCAAAGTCAGGATGCAATGCGACTTGAAGAGGAACTTGGACGTGATGGTATTCCCATGCACTGGCTGCCCTTGTTCTTCTAGGTAGGAATGCTAATGGGTCTGGGAGGATATGAGCACAAAATCTTGGGGCTGACACTCCAGCGCAGTACCACTGCCCTATCAGATGAGAAGTTAAACCAAAGCCACCTTCTGCTCTCCCAGGTGGACAGTAAAGATCTCTGTTATTTAACAGAGGAAGAAGTCTCTCAACACCAGGTTAAAGTCCAACAGGTTTATTTGGCAGCACTTAACCTTCTTACTGTGCTTACCCCAGTCCAACACCGACATCTCCACATCATTTAACAGAGGGCAGGGGAGTCTAACAATGACCACCTCAAGTATTTCATTGACTGGCATTGGATGCATTGAGGTTGCGAAAGGCATTATGTAAACACAAATCTTTCCTATCCTCCATTTATACTTACTTAATTCCTTCACACAGTCATTCACCAGCTGTTGTTCCTTCTCTTCATAGTTGATAGTTTCTGTCTTCAGGTGACAAGCCTTTGGAATGAAGGGACAGAGAGAGAGAATCAGATTAAATTGAGGACATTTACAGATTCTTACTGCACATCACATTTGCTGCTTCAGGTCCTTGCCAGCTAGCACTGTATTTAAGGGAGAAATGATACATGCACACTTACAAAGCAACGAGGAGAATTTGCAATCTGGATGTTGGAATGAAAGAAACGGCAAAGGCCAGAGTGTAAACAGAAATTATATTTATTTGCATGAAAGTAAGAACAAGACTGACACCTGGCAAAGCTCCTACTTATTGCCAGTAATGTGTTTTTGCACCGTCTCCCTTACTAGTGTGGATTTACCATTTCCAACCCCAACCATCCTCGAGACCAGAATGAAACTGCCAACCTGTAGCAGTTTTGCCCCTTCAAAAGCAGGCAGGACTTGCCATGTACATTTCACAGTGGATATTATCAAAGTTGGGATTCTTTACGGCATCAAATCAGATTGAATTTAAACCCAGGTCACAATGTTAATGGGCGGCATGGTGGCACAATGGTTAGCACTGATGCTTCACTGCGCCAGGGACCTGGGTTCGATTCCCGGTTTGGGTCACCGTCTGTACGGAGTCTGCACGTTCTCCCCGTGTCTGCGTGGGTTTCCTCTGGGTGCTCCGGTTTCCTCCCACAGTGCAAAAGATGTGCTGGTTAGGTGCATTGGCCGTGCTAAATTCTCCCTCAGTGTACCCGAACAGGCGCCGGAGTGTGGCAACTAGGGGATTTTCACAGTAACTTCATGCAGTGTTAATGTAAGCCTTACTTGTGACTAATAAACAAACTTTAACCTGCACTTCACTTTGTCCCACCCTGACCCTCAACCTTACCCTGCAAGAGATATACTGTACCACTACGTACAGCCAATCACAAGTGACAAACTCGGCATTTGAAACTGTTTACAAGATAAGCCTAAATGTTTACTGACAGCAAATCAAATCAGATCATCGTTTTTATGATGTGCTTTAAACCAGTTCCAGGAAAACAGGTTACAATTCATAGATATGATATGGAGCAGTCATTAACCTTGATCAGAGCTTCAGCTTTGTTAAAAATTACATTGAGGAACCCACAGACCGGCACCAAGTAAAATCTCAAGAAGAGGAAAGCGTGGGAGAGAGGTCAAGTGGCTTAAGGCGCTGGATTCAGGTTCCAGTATCCATGGAAGTGTTGGTTTAATCCCATCACTGCCAGAATTTCATGTGGGTTGATTTTTTAATGGGCGGCACAGTGATTAGCACTGCTGCCTCACTGCGCCAGGGATCCAGGTTCGATTCCAGCCTTGGGTGACTGTCTGTGTGGGGTTTGTACATTCTCCCCTGCGTGGGTTTCCTCCGGATACTCCAGTTTCCTCCGACAAGTCCAAAGATGTGCAAGTTAGGTGGATTGGCCATGCTAAATTGCTCCTCAATGCCCAAAGATGTGTAGGTTAGGGGGATTAGCGGGATAAATGTGTGGGGTTATGGGGACAGGGTGAAGGGGTGGACATGGATGCCGGTGTCAGTGCAGATTCAATGGGCCAAATGGCCTCCTTCTGCACTGTAGGGGTTTTATGGTTGTATGAACAGCAGTAAGGTGGATATCATGAGAAAGGTTTGACATGAACACATGGAAAATACTTCGGTGTTGCATTTGTGTCCAGGTTTCATAAATAAAATCTGGGATGGCACGGTGGCACAGTGGTTAGCACTGCTGCCTCACAATGCCACGGACCCAGGTTCGATTCCCGGCTTGGGTCACTGTCTGTGTGGTGTTTGCACGTTGTCCCCGTGTCTGCGTGGGTTTCCTCTGGGTGCTCCGGTTTCCTCCCACCGTCTGAAAGACGAGCTGGTTAGGTGCATTGGCCATGCTAAATTCTCCCTCAGTATGCCCGAACAGGCGCCAGAGTGTGGCGACTAGGGGATTTCCGCAGTAACTTCATTGCAGTGTTAACGTAAGCCTACTTGTGACTAATAAATAAACTTTAACTTTGAATCACAAGGTTGTGGTACCTCGTGCCAATTGCTCATCTAGGTCACACTATGGGTGCCCAATTCTGCTAATCAAGGGCGTGCTACCTAGTGCCTACGCCATAATCAAAGTTCATGGTATCTGGCGCCCAGACTGTTAAGTCAATTAATCCACTGTGGCACAGAATAAGCAATAAGTTGACTTCACTATTTGAAAAGCATTACATCACAATATTGAATGAAGCCAAAACCTCAAATGGAAGACAGAAATAAAAGACTGTGGAGGTTGAAAACCAGAAATAAAAATGAAAAAGGTTGGAAGTACTCAGCAAGTATGAGTGGAGGGGGAAAACAGTTAGCAATTCACGTTCATAGCCCTTCATCAAAACTTCAATACAAGAAGTGGAAGAGGAAAAAATTATGGCTGCATCTTCACTTATTGGTATGCAAATGATTGTGCAACCACTTCAGATTCACTTACTATTAAAGTTGTTCAAACCTCAGATAATCATAGCTTTGTGGCACATGCGTAAAACTGATTATATAAATATGATACTTAGTTCTTAGGCAGGAATCCAAGAATTGAATAAGTCATGGGTATTTTCGCTCAGACACAAAATCAGTTGGCACTGCCTAATTGTCAGAGAGATCCAACTAGTCTTGCCTTCCTGTTCCAACTTTTGCAATGCTTCTCACAGCTGAGGAGGTCACACATTTATCCGAGCATTATGAGGTGCCGTTGCATCATTCATACCGAGCTTTGGTGAAAAAAGAAACAGAATGGTACCTTGTGCAAAAATATCCTGAATTGGAAATATATCGCCGTTCCTTCACAGTCGCTGGGTCAAAATCCTGGAATTCCCTCCCTAATGGCGTTGTGGGTCATTCCACAGAATGCACTGCAGCGATTCAAGAAGTCAGCTCACCACCACCTTCTCAAGGGCAATAAATGCTGGCCTAGCCAGCTACACCCATGTCCCACAGATGAATTTAAAAAATTTTTTAGTGTTGTTCGATGTACGCTAACTGGTCGATGTCACACAAGCTTCCTCCCAACTGTACCAGCAAATCCTTCTAACATGACCATCTGTGTATCAAAAGTCATCCACAAGCATGTACAACTAAGCCAAGTGGCTTGTCTCGGGTATGTGGTGCACCTATACATTCGTTATTCGAAATGGGACCCTGCCACCACAACCTACCTCAGAACGTAGAGAGAGGTTTTCATCCTCCAGTTCTCGCAGTTTCATCTGTAAAGCGTCCAGCTGCATCAAGCTGTGGGAGAGATGAAAGGACTCATTGTGGCGGAGCGGTGTGGAGCAGCTGGAGTCCGACTCGCTCTCTTCCGAGGCATTGGCCACCACTCGCAGGAGGTCATCCTTTTTGGACAGCTCATGCTGCAGTTGATTAACCTAATGGAAAGAACATGGACTGAATGGCAGCTAATTGGAAAATACAGAATAGACGTGAGAAGCAATGTGCAGGGGCAGAAGAAAGGAGTTCTTCCCAGAATTCTGGCTTGTAGTTACTCTCAACCTGCATCATTAAAACAGATTACCAGGTCATCATCACATTGCTGTTGTGGGATTTTGCCAAGTTAAAATTGGTTGCTGGGTTTCCTGCATTACAACAGTGACTAGACCACAAGGTTAGACCATTGACCATAAAGTGCTTTGGAATATCTTCTCATAAATGCTGCTTTTTCAGCTGCCAGATTCCACAACCCCTAAACCTCTCCCACTCGCCCTTTCTTTAACCAAGTTCTTTCACCAAGATTGGAGTCCCCCTTTCTAATATTTCCCTTTCAACATCCATGCCCTCAGTTATGTCTCGATGAAGGGCCAAGGGACACTTCTGTTTTAGAAGTCTGCGGGTTAGGTTGATTGGCCATGCTAAAATTGCCCTTAGTGTCCTGAGATGCGTAGGTTAGAGGGAGTAAAATATGTAGGAGTATGGGGGTAGGGCCTGGGTGGGATTGTGGTCGGTGCAGATTCGATGGGCCGAATGGCCTCTTTCTGTGCTGTAGGGTTTCTATGATTTATGTTGCTGATAAAATAGAAGTTATCACATAGTATCTTCACACAGGGTGCAGTGACATCCATATGTTAGCTTGGCTTTTAAAAAAAATGGAAAGTTTCTACTTAATGCACAAAGCGAACAATGAGTACAAAAGCAAACTACTGCAGGATCGCGGAAATCAGAACCAACTGACAGAAAATACTCAGCAGGTCAGGCAGTACCATTGGAGAGAGTTAAAGGTCAATAATCTAGCTTTCATGAAAGATTACGGACCTGAAACATTAATTTTGTTTTTCTCTCCATGGATGTAGCATCACTGCTGAGGATTTTCTATTTTTATATGTATTTATACACCACCTTTAACATAGCAAAATGTTCACAGTGCTTCACAGACAAAAACTGACAAGTTTGCAACCCAAAGGTCAGCTTTAAGGAGCATCTCAACAGAGGAGAGAGAGGTTGAAGAGGGAATTCCAAAGCTTAGTGCCAAAACAGCACGGTGGCACAGTGGTTAGCACTCTCAGCACTAGGGACCCTGGTTCGATTCCAGCTTGGGTCACTGTCTGTGTGGAGTCTGCACGTTTTCCACATGTCTGCCTGGGTTTCCTCCGGGTGATCTGGTTTCCTCCCACAGTCCAAAGAAAAAGGCGTGCTGGTTAGGTGCATTGGCCATGTTAAATTCTCCCTCAGTGTACCCAAACAGGTACTGGAGTGTAGCGACCAGGGGATTTTCACAGTAACTGCATTGCAATGTTAATGTAAGCCTACTTGTGACAATAATAAATAAACTTTAAACGAAACATTTCCACAAACGTATAAAGGGGCCAGGAACAGGTGCAGAGGTCTCAAAGGGCTTCAAAAGGTTACAGAGATAGGGAGAAAGGAAGGCCATGGCAGGATGTAAATATTCGGAACGTGTATTGTAAATCATAGAAATCAGCATAGAAACCCTACAGTGCAGAAGGAGGCCATTCGGCCCATCAAGTCTGCACCAACAACAATCCCACCCCAGGCCCTATCCCCACAACCCCACACATTTACCCCGCTAATCCCTCTAACTTACACATCCCAGGGCACTAAGAGGCAACTTAGCATGGCCAATCCACCTAACCCGCACATCTTTGGACTTGAGACATTGCTGGACTGGGAGCTAATGTGGATCAACGAACAAGGGGTGATGGGTGAATGAGGCTTGGTACTTTAACGATTTAATATGTTGCAAACAGCACATTTGAATGGCATATACTTGAGATGAACCAATAGGATTGGTGGTGCGAATGGTTTTTTGCTCTGAGAACAACCACTACATGACGTGAATTTAATTATCTCCTCTGGTAGGCAAACTCTTCAGTGTTAGCAATGGAACAAGGTGATAAGGCAATGGAGCAGTGCACAGGAGTATCCATCAACTGGGAGATGGTGATCCCCACGGGGTGTACATTCAACAATGTAGCATCCATTGGGAAGGCTTTTGAGCCAATATCCAGATCAACATCTTTAGGAGCTAGCACCAATTTCTGAAACCCCAACAGGGCATGGGTTTCAAAGATATATGTTTAGATTAACATCATGTTATAAACTCCATGTAGCCATTTGATTCCGATCAGTTTGTGACAACAGATTTTTGTTCTAACCTATTCATTCTTGGGATGCAGAAAGACTGGAATTTATTCCCCGTTTTGACCGAGAGGCTTGCTACACCACTTTGCAGGGCATTGGCATAGGATTGGTGACACTTATAGGCTAAATTGGAAAAAAACATGTTTCCTTCCCTAGAAGAAGTGAACCATTGGGTTTGACATTTTACCATCCCTTTACTCTGGATGCAACTACTCACTTGATCATAAGCCTGAGCCAACTGTTCTTCCAAGAGCTCATTCCTCTCAGTCAGTACCCGGTTCCTTTGTAATAACGACTGTCCTATCCGGGCAGCCAATTCCAAATCGCGATCTCTCTGCCAAAAGAAACACCAGTAAGCTCATTTCTTTGAGTACAGCCAACGTTCTCAGAGTAGTTTATACATTGAAGCACTGTGACCTTACAGTTAATTCATTTCTTCAACTCCACAAATCCACCATCCACCATCAGCTCCAGGTCAGGTAATTTTGTGCAAACCGTTTTTGCTCCCCTTGCCCCCACTTTGTGGATAAGGGACAGGAACTGACCATACCATTTATAGCGGCATGAAAACGAATGAATTCACGAACAAGATCAGGTAATATTTGTTTTGGGAATCCGGAATGGAATCCTACAAGCCACAGCAATGTTACCCTTAAACTGCACAATAACGCAGTCTAGAACTTACCATACAAGGAACAAACAGGTCCCACATAAGTGGCCCATTAAGACGTGCGCACGTGTGGCTGTGCAGTAAGATAAAAGGGACCAAAGCGCAACCATTTCACACAAGACATGACTCAAGAAAAGCTTCTTCCCTGCTGCCATCAGACTTTTGAATAGACCTACCTCGCATTAAGCTGATCTTTCGCTACACCCTAGCTATCCCTGGAACACTACATTCTGCACTCTTGTTTCCTTCTCTTTGAACGGTATGCTTTGTATGGCGCAAGAAACAATATTTCTCACTGTATACTAATACATGTGACAATAATAAAATCAAATCAAGGCAGAAGGAAATGAAGGGGAACAAGAGTTGGAATGTTCGCCTTCTGAGAGCTTTTTGTACAACAAATTTTCAAGTTCATCATGCAGTCGTCCAAGAATGAGCCACCCGCAATTGAGAACACAACATTTTAAGTGGCACGGATACCTTGGAAGAGCATATCCACCTTCAGGGAATAAATTAAGAGGGCATTAAAAAAAAACAGATTTTGATAAGAGTGGATAAGAAAAAACTGTTTCTACTGGCAAGAGGCCCAGCAACCAAAGGATACTGATTTTGGATAAGTGGCAGAAAACCAAAGAGAGGGAATGTATTTTTTAAAAAGCTGTCTTTCTCTGTCTGCTAATTGGAGCTGTCGCAAATGAAATAGAATTGTGCTTGAAGTGCCCGTGCCAATTAAAATGTTGTGTTCTCAATTGCGGGTGGTTCATTCTTGGACAAAAGAGGGAATTTTCTTTTACTCAGCAAGTTATGATAATCTGGAAAGCGCTGCCTAAGGTGAGGTAAAAGCAAATTCAATAGTAACTCTCGAAAAAAGGGAATTGGATAAATACTTGGAGGTGTAAAATTTACAGGACGATGGAGAAAGAGTAGCGGAATGCGGCTATTTGGTAGGTTCTTTCAATGGGCTTTCAATAGCCCCAATGGGCTGAATTGTCTCCTGTGTTGAGTGACTCTTTTTGGAGCGTTATTGTGACCATTACAGTTTTTACTATCAATATTTGAAGAGTGTTAAATGTGCGTCAGTCCCCATCTCAAGTTTTACAGTTGCATATCAACACAATATCAGGCCTACTAAACCTGCTGGCCTGCCTGATTTCTAAACTAAACTGGTTTTGATGACAGACAAGGCAAACACAACTAAATTGAAGCTCACCTCAGCCAGCAGGTGTGTGAGCATATCGGTGTCATTGTACGTCCTGGTCATCTGATCCACCCTGTCGGAACTGAGAACTGGGGAAACAGTAAGAAATTAGAAAAAGAAAGACAAACCTTTTACTTTGCAAGGGTTAAGATATACAAGAAAAAAAAAATCAGCAAAACACAATTCTATTTCATTTGTGACAGCTCCAATTAGCAGACAGAGCAATACAGCTTTTTTAAATATTCGTTTACAGGATCTGGCTATCACTGGCTAGAAAGCATTTACTGCCTATCTATCCCTAGTTGCTTTTGAACCGCTGCAATCTCTGAGGTGTGAGTACACCTACAATTCTGTTAAGAGGGAGCTCCAGAATTTTGACCCAGCGACAGTGAAGGAATGGCGATATATTTCCAAGTCAGGATGGTGAGTGACTTGGAGGGGGAACCTCCAGGTGGCAATGTTCCCAGGTATCTGCTGCTCTTGTCCTTCTAGATGGTAGTGGTTGTGGGTTTGTATGAGCTACACTCATTCAGACAAATGGAAAATATTCCATCACACTCCTGACTTGTGCCTTGCGAATGGTGGATCGACTTTGGGTAGGGGTCAGGTGGTGAGTTACTCACCACAGGATTCCTGATAAAGGAGCAGCGCTCCGAAAGCTTGTGATTCCAAATAAACCTGTTGGACTTTAATCTGGTGTTGTGAGACTTCTTACTGCGCCCACCCCAGTCCAACGCCAGTATCTCCGCATTATGGACTAGGGGGAAAGAGGGGATAAGGAGAAAGGACGAAGACACTGTCTGTTGGACAATCTGGAATTGAAAGGGCCAGCTTACAATCCAGTGCAACACCTTATAACCTGACTCAAGTACTAGACAAACTGCTTTATCTAGCACTTGAACATTATGACACAAGGCACTTTCCATGGTATCTGACCTCGCCTTGTAAACAAATTCCATCCTGTTATCAAGTTTATTTACACATCTGCTGTTGCCAAACCTGTAGGACTCTGAACAGAAAGGTTAAACATTTAACAAATATTAGCGCACTCTGTACCTGTATTAACGCCTACATTGATTGAATGGTGAAAAATGCTCGATGATCCTAAATTGAAATACAATTTTTTCAGTAACTGGATAATTCAAACTACCTCAAAACTGTACAAACTGCCTCAAAACTATACCAAGCACAGATTAAACAAAAAATAAGGCAATGCACCAATGCATTACTAGAGCACAGCACTGCACTTTTACAGGTACACTGCAACTCTGATTATTCCCAATCATGTTGGGAATTTAATAAAAGACTGCACAAGCTTCGTTCCATATGTATATCTGTCAATTACAGGCAAGATGAATACATTTGGGAAGTCTCAATGACTTGGACTCACAGATTAAAAGTGATTGGCAAAAGAAGCAAACATGACGTGAGAATTGTTTTTCATGCAACAAGTGGTACAGGTCTGGAATGTTCTGCCTCTAAGTGTGGTGGAGGCAGGTTCAATCAAGGCATTGAAGATGGCATTAGATGAATACTTGAATAGAAACAATGTGCAGGGGTATGGGAAAAGCACTAAGTCATGATACTCGCTTGGAGAACCAGTGCAGACTTGATGGGCCAAATGGCCTCCTTCTGCACCGTAACAATTCTGTGATTACTGGAATGTCAGTTTATAACACTTGCAGCAAAATTTATCTTGGATTGTCTGAAAGGTTTGGACACTCATTTTGTACATTTGTCAGCTTGGATCTTGTTTGTCTCTCTTGTGGGGACCTCGAATTGGATTCAGTTGGATTCGGAATGTGTTTTTTGCAGCAAGCAATGAATGTATTTGGGTTTGACCGGTTCATTCTAAGCATTGGCTTTGTAATGAGATAATCACGAGATAATTTACAGGGTATCGTTAATTTTCTCCCAATAGATATTATGGACAGCCAACAAACTTTTTTTTTTAAATTGGCTTTGTCTTCACATTGCTAATTTTTTTATTCATCAAGTCCCCAGTTCAATGTAAAATCTATTCAACGCACATTCGTCATGTTACACACATAATAATCATTGAAATGCTGTGATCAATTATATTCAGTACCTTCCCCATCTTTAATGCCAGTAAGTATCAAAACTCTGCTGCCCGTGGCTTAACTCGCACCAAGTCCTGTTTTCCCCTTCACCCCGGTATTTGCTGATCTACAATGCTTCACTGGATTTCAAAATTCTTATCTTTGTTCTTAAATCTCTCCATAACCTCGTCCCTCGCTTTCTGTACCAGACACCCGGGTTTGATTCCCGGCTCGGGTCACAGTCTGTGCGGAGTCTGCAAGTTCTCCCAGTGTCTGCGTGGGTTTCCTCCGGGTGCTCCAGTTTCCTCCCACAGTCCGAAAGACGTGCAGCTTAGGTGCATTGGCCATGCTAAATTCTCCCTCAGTGTACCCGAACAGGCACCGGAGTGTGGAGGCAAGGGGGTTTTCACAGTAACTTCATTGTAGTGTTCATTTAAACCCTACTTATGACACAAATAAATAAACTTTAAACTGTAACCTCTGCCAACCACACAACTCTCGGGAGGTATCCTTACTCCTCAAATTCTGGCTTCTTGAGCATCCCTGATTTTAATTTGTTTTTATTCATTTGTGGGACATGGGCATCACTGGCTGGCCAGCATTTATTGCCCATCCCTAGTTGCTTGGGAGGGCAGCTGAGAGTCAAACACATTGCTCCGCCATTGGCACTTTCAGCTGCCCAAGTTCGAAGCTCTGGAGCCCTCCATACACCTCTCCCAACACCCGACCACACTTTCCTCTTTTAAGATACTCCTTAAAACCTACCTCTTTGATCATGAGAAGTGCAATCCTATCGAGCAAGAGCAGAAGAATACATTCCTGCACTCCAAACTTGTTGCGCAGTAAGCTTTTGGGGTAGGCCCGCACTGCAATGCACAGCGAATTTCAAAACAAAAGACATACCACACTGCTGGGCTAAACGGGTTGAAAGTCACCAAGGTCACCCGAGAACATCAGAGTACATTGCAGAAGCTGAAGAATTTATAGCTGGAGAGCTAAGACGGAAGATCGTTCTTAATCTAGCATGTCGTCCAGGTGAAAATGTGAACCACCCGCTCCCTTGACTGCTAGTTTCTGAACCGTAATTACAAAAGGTGTACAGTCACTGAAGTGATACCAGCCAGCTACACCTAGGACAGAACTAATCGTTTAGCCTGACCTTCCTTTACCACCATTTCCAGACATTCTTCATTGCAACTCTCACCTGCATCAAGTTGATCTTGTTGACATTCCATGATAATAAAGTCACACATCGCGAGGTCATTAACACTGCTAATAACAAACTAATATTGCCCCCATGCGTCGCAATCTTTCACGGACCCATCGTTAGTGGGCAGGCACTGCTAAGTATTGCAACACTGAAGGGCACGGAGCACCTTAAAATCATAACACAACCTGAAGCTAATTGAACTGTTGTGTATTTATATACAACACAAGCGTATTTATAGTGTGTGCTCTGATGGGGACAGGAAGCAGCACATAATCCGACAGGCTGATTTGGAAGTTAAAAATTGACTAACTCGCTATCGTTGAACTTTAAATTATTGGAAGTGAAAACAATTGCAGCCAAAAATGTATTTACAATTGTTAGACTGAAGTCCCTGGTGTTCCTCTCTCTGCCCTACCCCAGCCAGGATTTACTTCTTAAGAAGTGCCACACCTGGGGAGGGAGATCAAAAATGGTTACATTGTTCTGATTAAAGAATTATTAGCACAATAGATTAAAGAATGCACTTAATCACTGTTGAGAAATCTTTCGCTACCAAAGCTTGCCCTGTGTAAAGGTTGGCTCCTTCTAATTTCAGAAAGCTGTTTTTGAATTACAAGACTGTATAAACCCACCTTGCAATGAAATGGAACCCTCACAGCTCCTCCATTATTATCTCACTATTCCATGGCAGACGATAAATTGAGATCTGGTGTTGCTGTTGATAGAAATCCAAAGACAATTTCTACCTTGAGAATGACTAATGAACATAGGAACTAGGAGCAGAAGTAGGCAAATTCAACCCATCGAGCCTGCTCCGCCATTCAATCAGATCATGGCTGATCTCTCCTTGGTCTCAAATCCTCCTCCCCACCTGTTCCCCATATCCCTTTAACCCATTTTAAAAATTAGAAATATATCTATCTCCTTCATGAAACCATTCAATGATTCAAACTCCACCGCACTATGGGGCAGCGAGTTCCACAAATTCACCACCCTCTGCCAGAAGTAGTTTCTCCTCATCTCAGTTTTAAATCTACTGCCTCTCAACCCATACCTGTGACCTCTTGTTCTAGATTGGCCCACAAGGGGAAACATTTGGTTTATGTTTACTTTATCAATCCCTTTTAGAATATTATAAACCTTGATCAGATCCCCTCTCATCCCTCTGAACTCCAGCAAGCACAAGCCCAAACCCAAACTGTTTAACCTCTCCTCATCCCTGGAATCAATCTGATGAACCTCCTCTGGACTGCCTCCAATGCCACCACATCATTCCTCAACTAACGAGACCAAAACTGGACACAGTACCCCAGATGTGGTCTCACCAACACACTATATCAAATGAACCAAAGTGCAACCAATCTCCTTGAAAAAGCTGTGGCTCAGTGGGTAGCCTGAGACAGAAGGCTCTGCATGGAATCCTATTCCAATGGCTTAAACACAAATGTAGGTGGACACTTCACAGTAGGTCGCATTGTTGGGGGTCTTTCTGACGAAATGTTCTTCCCAGGTTCCATCTGCCCTCTCTGGTGGATGTAAAAGAACCCAGGCATTTTTGCAAAAAATAGCTGGCCGTTATCCTAGCCAGGTATCTACCCATAAAGTAACATCACTGATTTTAAGATCACTATCACAGAGCTGTTCATCAGATCTTGCTGTGTGTAAATTGTCTGCACAACATTTCCTACAATGACTATACTTCAAAAAAAAAGTACTATTTTTTAAAAGTACTTTGGGACGTCCCAAGATCGTGGCAGGCACTATATAAATGCAAGTCTTTCTTTCTCTACAAGATGAGACCACTGATAACATGTCTATAGAAACAGCAGCAGAAAGAACTGGTAAACATCATGGACAAAGTCAATTTTGTCACAGCAGATAGCACAGTACAATGATAGGGCAGAGCTAGTGATAGTATCTTGAATGTGCAGCAACCAACTACTCAGGCAGAATGTTCCCGCCCACTGAAGGCTGGTTCTGGAAGGTGCAGGGTGGAAAAGTCCCAGAAAATAATGATGGGTTAGGATCCCCAACGTGATCCTACCCTCTCCCAGCTTTCCCTTTGGAAGGATTCAAATCCAGCGTTGGGATCCAATTGTTGGTGAACCCATGCCATAGTTCCTTTAATGGAAAAGATTTGCTTTGACAAAATGGATAAGCCGAGTGCAAATCAGTCGATCAGGTTCATGATCAGGACATGATCTGGCTACTCTGGTAAAGACTGAAGTGAGAAGATCCCACCTATCACTTCCCCACACCACCCCACCCTGTCCCAAAGGACAGAGTGCCTGAAAGCAGACTGTTCCTCAGCCAGTAATTCCCAGAGTGTGTTAAGGAGAACGTGGGTGATAAACACCAAAGACGGGAACACTGCCCCACCATAGAATGGAGAGGGTGTCTGTGAGAAATCTGATGTCTGGGGAGAAATCTCTATCATTCTGATGTCTTGCACAAGACCACCAGTCATTCAGCCTTCATAAACTATCAAACGCCCAAGAAGTAGCATGCACAGATAAATTAATATGACAAATTGGGTGAGTGAAAGCCAGTCAGTCACAATAAGGCTGTAACCAGAGATGGGACAATCTGCAGAAACCTGCAATAAGGGCTGGCTGAGCATCTACTTACCACCTGAGATCACTGGACGCCATGCGATTTCAGAATTCTGCTACCAGTAGCCAAATAGCTTACTTGGCCTTTTGGCTAAGGTCAAGTGTTGGATCAAGCCCAAGATGGGGTGTAATGCCTTATCTTGTCAGCTTGGGTCTTGTTTGTCTTTCTTGTGGGGACCATGAATTGGATTCAATTTGAATTTGGCTTTTGGAGCAAGGAAGATGGATCTGGGTCTGCCCAGCCCACTCTGCGCATTGGCTTTGTAACTTCTAAGAATGGAGTAAAATACTTCTTTAAAAAATAGCTTTTTTAATCTCAACCAGTTGTTGGTAAATATCAGTAGTTAAAGATGTTTAGTTCTGCGGTGAACCAACCTTGGTACAAACAAAATGTCAACAGCATGGAAAAAAACAAAATTCTAGGTGAAAAGACAATATCTGTAGCAAATGGAGGAGACGACAAAGGAGAATGTGGGGAGATGGCAACAAAGTCGGTACGGTGGCACAGTAGTTAGCACTGCTGCCTCACAGTGCCAGGGACCTGGGTTTGATTCCGGCTTTGGGTCACTGTCTGTGCAGACTTTGCACATTCTCTCCATGTCTGCCTGGGTTTCCTCTGGGTGCTCCGGTTTCCTCCCACAGTTCAAATATGTGTAGGTTAGGTTGATTGGCCATGATAAATTGCCCTTCAGTGTCAGTGGGATTAGCAGGGTAGATACGTGGAGTTACCAGGGATAGGACCTGGATGGGATTATTGTCGGTGCAGGTTTGATAGGCCAATTGGCCTCCTTCTGCATTGTAGATTCCATGGTTCTATGAAGTCATAATGTCGCTGAACTAGTAATCCAGAGACCAGGCTAGTTCTCTGGAGACATGGGTTCAATTCCCACAGCAGCTGGTGGAATTTAAATTCAACTCATAAAATCCTAAATTCAGAAAGCTAGTCTCAGTATTGGTGACCATGGAGCTTTCACTGATTGTCGTAAAAACCCATCTGGTTCACTAATGACTAATTGGTCTGTCCAACATGTGACTCCAGAAATGTGGTCGACTCTAAATTCCCTCTGAAGCGGCCTAGCAAGCAATTTAGCCAAAGGGCAATTAGGAATGGGAAAAAACTTTTCCACTTGATGGAGGGATCAAAGACTAGGGGGTATAGATTCAAGATAAGGCGCAGGAGGTTTATAGGGGATATGAGGAAAACTGTTTCACCCAAAAGGGTGGTGGGATCTGGAATTCATTGCCTGAAAGAGTGGCGGAGGCAGAAACCCTCATAGCATTTAAGTATTTTAATGTCGGCATATAAATTGACCTTTAAAACATGAAAAATCCTTCCAAAAACTTGGGCTGGCTTAAAAACTGATGTGTGTGGTCGCCATCTTTGTAAGTACTTAGATGTGCACATGCGGTGCCAAGGCATACAAGGCTATGGGCCAAGTGCTGGAAAATGGGATTCGAATAATTAGGTGGATGGTCTTTGACCAGGCAGACATGATGGGCCAAAGGGTCTTTTTCTGTGTCGTACACCTCTATGACTCTAAATGCTGGCATTGCCAGCAATGCCCACATCTCATGAAAGAATAAAGGGAAAAAATGGAAGCAAGGATCTTGGAGGTGGTGGGAAAGACTTTACCTAAATTTTCTGTCACAAAGGATTTGAGATTGAAAGAAGTTGAGGCTTACCAGAAATATTGAAAATTCCAAGTGCACGCACACATTACACCAACAGATTGCATTTATTTCAAACACATTCCACTACCTTCATAATCCTGAAAACTCTACCTTCTGAGATTTTACTCATCACACTTATGCAGCCAGTCAGAAGAACTAAGAGCATTTTTAAATTCCATACAACAGCCAAGTGCTCGAGTAGCTAATTAACATGTTGAGTCAAGAGTCAATTCTGCACCAGCTCTGCTGTTTCTTAATGACACAAATGTGGGTTAAAGTATTGGGCCCAAAGCCATGAGGAGCAGGTCTATGCTAGTCCAAGGAACAGTGTCAAGACACTTTAATCAGTTGCAAAGCAGGTTCCCTTCGGCTATCAAGTGTCAATGCTTATCCTCAATGTGATCAAAACATCTGGGCTAAAACTCCAAGGAGGTGCAGCACTGTTGGAAGTGCCGCCCTTCAGTGAAACATTAAAATGAAGCACCCTTTGACCTCTCGGGTGGGCATAAAAGATCCATGGTGTTGTACTTATCCATCGACATCACTTGAACAGATGACCTGTTCCTTTTCACGCTGCTGTTTTTGAGAGTTTTATACTGTGTTTCCTACATTGCAGCGATTACAACGCTCACTTTAGATGTCGAAATATAAATTGACCTTCAAAATTTCAAAAACTCCCTCCAAAATCTTGGGCTGACTTAAACACGGAGAATAAAGTGAACCGCCGATGTGGACAGTCACTACCTTTTTCATTTGCCCCATGAGGTCTGCTCCGTGTGAGCCTGTTTTAAACTCCCATGCAGTTTCACTCAAGATAGTTTAGTTGCCTGCCTCCTCCCTTGCACCCAGTTATAAGATACCGGTTAGTAAAACACCCATTTGTGGGGTTGAAAAATAAGGCTGACTACTAATGAGAGTTTAGCATGCTGTGGCTGACAAAGGAGGGAGGGTGAGGTCGGCTTAGAAGTTAAGTATTTAGGGCTGGCACAGTGGTTAGCACTGCTGCCTCACAGCGCCAGGGACCCGGGTTCGATTTCCGGCTTGGGTCACTGTGTGTGTGTGTGTGTGTGTGTGTGTGTGTGTGTGTGTGTGTGTGTGTGTGTGTGTGTGGAGTTTGCACGTTCCCCCCTTGTCTTCTTGGGTTTCCTCCGGATGCTCCCACAGTCTGAAAAATGTGCTGGTTAGGTGCATTGACCTGAACAGGCGCCGGAGTGTGGCGACCAGGAGAATTTCACAGTAACTTCATTGCAGTGTTAATGTAAGCTTTACTTGTGACTAATAAATAAATAAATTTACAAAAACATGATATTTTGGGTGGATCATAGTATAGCGGCACGGTAGCACAGTGGTTAGCACTGCTGCTTCACAGCTCCAGGGTCCCAGGTTCGATTCCTGGCTCGGGTCACTGTTTGTGTGGAGTTTGCACATTCTCCTCGTGTCTGCGTGGGTTTCCTCCTGGTGCTCCGGTTTCCTCCCACAGTCCAAAGATGTGCGGGTTAGGTTGATTGGCCAGGTTAAAAATTGCCCCTTAGAATCCTGAGATGCGTAGGTTAGAGGGATTAGCGGGTAAATATGTGGGGGTAGGGCCTGGGTGGGATTGTGGTCGGTGCAGACTCGATGGGCCGAATGGCCTCCTTCTGCACTGTAGGGTTTCTATAGTTTGCCTTTAAAATGGAAACAATGGACCCGATTTTGTAGGGGGCAAGGGTTGACAATAAACCGTCGGCTTTCGTGGTCATTACTCTCTTGAAACTGGGTGCAAGTTCAGGATGTGCAGATTAGTGTGGAAAAGCTAAAGGGCGCGGTCTGTCATTCTTGGCCTATGTCACAGACCTCGCTGGATCTGGCAATCACTGAAATCAGAGATAATTTCAACTTTCTTGCCCCATATCGCCATTTGAAACCCCTTAAAAACTAACTGCAATTTGATTAATAAAATTTGAAAATGGGCTCTAGAAATCGAACTGATCAATTAGATTATTTTTTCAAGCTAATTCCCACCCCCACCGCAAATATTTTAGCTTCTACCTTCACTCAAACGTGTGTTCCAATCCAATCTGTTCGATGTATTTTTTTTTTTAAGTGCTTTTATTTTGTCACTTTTTGTTTCCTGTTTCTTTGTTCATTAAAATCCTCTCATGCAATTGACAGCTTAGACAGCCTGAATATCACTGTAGCTCCATGCTGGGATATCTCCAGTAAAGAACGCAGTAATCAATTGCAGTATCAATAGATTGCACACCGATAGAGGTGAAATTCTTGGCAGAATGACTCCTCAGCAAGATACCTTCACAGTCAGCAGTAAGGGCCCTTGCTTTACGACATACCAAAACACTCTGGGACAATGAATAATTCATTTGAGTAATTCAACGACTGGATCACTTACTCATGTAGCGGAAAGTCTCTTCGGCCTGGGCAGGAGATAGCTCGCTGGATGCATGGCCAGGGTACGCGGGCAACTGCTCCCAGTCCTTGTTCTGATAGAGGTAGAGTGAGTCTGCCCGCAGATGGTACCGGGCCAGCTGGTCTTCTATCAGGCTTACGAGTTCCACTTCAGGCAAATCCTCACTGCTGCACACATCTGGTAACAGCAACAGGGACACACATTTCAGTGACATCTTGTCAAGTTCATCAGACCAGCATCATAACTGTAATTGCATACATTAGAGTACTCCCCAGTGTGGTTCCATCAAAGTCCTGAACAATTGCAGCAGAACTTCCTTACTCTTGTAATCCAAACCCTTGCAATAAAGGCTAACCATGCCAGTTGCAGGTACAGCAAGCAATTAAGGCAGCAATGGCGAATGTATTGGATTTTCCAACGCGATTTCCTTTTCATAAAACTATGTTGACTCAGACTAATCACCTCTACCTCACGTTGGCCCTCATATCTGCAAATTAATGGTGGAGCAGGTGCGAAGGACCGAATGGCCTCCCCTTGCTGATATTTCCTATGTTTCTATGTCCCCATGTCTCAATACCTATTCCTCACTCAACCCTCTTTCACATTCCTGTTCCACTGCTCAATTTTCCTTTGTCTCAGACCCAGAATCTGGAATGCACCCCTTAAATTCCTCTGCCTTTCAAAAACCTCCAATCCTTTCCTCAATAACCCTCTGTGATTGAGTAAGTTCTTGGCAATATTTTAATAAAGGCATTTAAGACGATTGAAGCTTACCTTTATAAAAATTCACAGTGCATAAATTTCATGAGAAGAACTGAGACATGATCAAACAGTGCATCAATACATTCTTTTACGATCCACTTATAAAAACTTCAGTGTTAGAATACAGAACAGTACAGCAAGGAACAGGCCCTTCGGCCCACGATGTTGTGCTGAACATGACGCCAAATTAAACCAATCCCTTCTGTCTGCCCTTGGTCCATATCCCTCTATTCCTTGCATATTCCTGTGCTCATCTCAAAGCCCCTTAAAAGAGCCTATTGTATCTGCCTCCACCACCACCTCTGGTAGTGCATTCCAGACACTTACCACCCTCTGTCTAAAAAACGTGCCCCTCACATCTCCTTCGAACTTTCCCCCTCTCATCTTAAGTGCATTTCAACTCTGGGAAAATGATTTTGACTGTCAACCATAACTACGTCTCTCAGTTTTATAGACTTTTATCAGGTCTCCCCACAGTCTCCGCTGCTCCAGAGAAAACAACCCTAGTTTGTCCAGCCTTTCCTTATAGCTCATACCCTAATCCAGGCAGCATCCTGGTACACCCCGTCTGCACCCTCTCCAAAGCCCCCACATCCTTCCTGTAACGTGGTGACCAGAATTGAATGCAATATTCTGAGTACGGCCTAACAAAATTTTTATAAAGTTGCAACATGACATCCCGACTCTTGTACTCAATGCCCTGACCAATAAAGACTAGCGTGCCATACGCCTTCTTTACCACCCTATCTACTGCTGTGGCCACTTTCAGGGAACTAGGGACCTGAACCCCAAGATCCTTCTGCACATCAATGCTGTTCAGGGTCCTAACACTAACCGTATACTTGCCCTTAAAATTTGATTTCCTCAAGTGCCGCACCTCACACTTGCCCGATTAAACTCCATCTGCCATTTCTCCGCCCATATCTGCAGCTGATCTATATCCTGCTGTATCCTTTGATAATCTTCTGAACTATCCACAACTCCACCTATCTTTGTGTCGTCTGCAAACTTACTAACCCACCCATCTACGTTTTCATCCAAGTCATGTATATTTTTCACAAACAGCAGAGGTTCCCAGTACGGATCCCTGCAGATAACACTAGTGACAGACGTCCAGCCAGAAAAATACCCTTCCACCAGTACTCTCTGACCTCTATGGACAAGCCAACTCAGAATCCAAGCAGCCAACTCACCATGGATCCCATGCATCTTAATCTTCTGGATGAGCCTACTATGAGTGACCTTGTCGAAAGCTTTACTAAAATCCACGTACACAACATTCACTGCTCTCCCCTCATCAATCCCTTTAATTATTTTGAGGAGGTGACAATCAAGTGAGAAAGACATGGCCTGCCCCACATAAAGCCATGCTGACTGCTGTGCAGTCAAACTGATTTGATCTAATTTTTGGACAGCCAAAGCAAGAGAATTAAAAAACTTACAGGCCACTGGATTCAAACTGGGGGTTTAGAAGTGGGTGCAATTTTCTAATCAACGGACATTTTAATTAAAACTAAGTCGCATCAAAACTTCCGCCAGTCTTCAGCACGACATCTGCAAACAATTACCATGACATTAAGAACACCCCCGACATACAAGTTCATTTCTCATGGATGTTCTAATTCATTTGAAGTCAGAGTCTAGTCAGTAGTTAACAGGCTGTTGAGTTTTGCAACATACAATTATATTCAAGTCCCATGTTACAAGCAAAAGAAAATTTGAACTGAATTCTTGTCTCTTAAAATGCGGAGTTTTGTTTCCGCTCTTACCAGTGATGCTTCCTGTCTCTTTGTGATTCACATTCATGGGTTTATTTTCTGGCATCACTTGTCCAAAGGCATCCTGGAAAAACCCCTCCTGTACGGTATATCCCCCCTTTGAAGCACTTTCATCAAGGCAGCAGAAGATTCACCGCTTTGGCGCAGTCCGCATACTGTCTGGTAGAATCTCCAATACTGCCGTGTGGATTCACATAGAAGTCTTTGTTGCTGATCTCATCGTATTCTGCGGAGACAGGACCAATGAAGCTATTAAAGGCTGAGCTAAAGATTCACAAAAAGGTCAAATGGAGGGAGAATGAACCTGATGTCTCTTGTTAGTGTGAATTCTTTGATGTTTCCAAGCAATCCGACATCTCTGGCAGTGAATTTAGCGCAGTTAAACTAATGCCACAATTACAAATGCATAATCATAGCTTCTTGCAATATACTCAATTCACCGAATGGTATCAGACTGACATTACATAGAGCAAGATGACCTTTCAGTAACAGTGTTCCCACCACACCATTGCATGTTGGAGTCTACAAAACGTGTAAAGATGTAATGCACCAGGAATATAGATTCAAAAGAAAGTTTGGGATTTAAATTTAGTCTGTTACTATAACACACAGAGAATCATAGAATCCCTACAGTGCAGATGGAGGCCATTTAGCCTATCGACTCACTGACAGAGCATTCTACTCTATCCCCGTAACCCCACATATTTTCCCCTCTAATCTCCCTAATTTACACATCTGTGGACACTAAAGGACAATTTAGCATGGCCACCTAACCTGTACATGGGGTGGCTCGGTGGCCCAGTGGTTAGCACTGCTGCCTCACAGCACCAGGGACCCGGGTGCAAATCCTGGTTTGGGTCACTCTCTGTGCGGAGTCTGCAAGGGTTTCCTCCCATACTCCAAAAGACGTGCTGGTTAGGTGCATTGGCCATGCTAAATTCTCCCTCAGTGTACCCGAACAGGCGCCGGAGTGTGGCGACTTCATTGGAGGGTTAATGTAAGCCTACTTGTGACACTAATAAATAAACTTTATAATCTTTGGACACACATACAGTGATGCACAGGTTTCCACCCTGCAGTTTAAAGTATCCACCTTCCTGAACTATGAAGGAAAACTCCTCTGGTAAGTTTAAAGTTCTCTATTTTTAAAAAGCATTTAGATAGTTACATGGATAAGATGGGGATAGAGGGATATGGGCCAAATGCGGGCAATTGGGGTTGGCTTAGGGGTTTAAAAAAAAAGGGCAGCATGGACAAGTTGGGCCGAAGGACCTGTTTCCATGCTGTAAAACTCTATGACTACAAGAGATACAATGGAGTGCCTGAACATATCTTAATCCAAACATGCGACCCAGTTGGAGCTTTAATTCATGTAGTATCAATCCCGAGTATTATGTAACCTCTGGACATTATGAACATGCGCCCTTCTCATTTCAAACCAAACAAACAGTGACTTTTTAAAAATCTACATTTTGTACCGCAATCAGAAAAGTAAGGGCGACTCTGCGATGGTGGTTATTGGTGCACTTGGAGAAAACCTCTACAGGAAATATCTTACTTACATCACTCTACTCAGATTGATCAGAAGACAGAACAGCCACTGAAACAAAATCAAGCAAGCACAATATCACACCAGGGTGTCACCAGCAGTGGAATTTGTACTATTAAAAACACAGAAGGTAGAGTAATGGTAGAAATAGAAATAAAGGAAACCATACAAATTACAATTACGTTTAAAAGGAATCAAATGAAAGTGAAAATAAGGGAAGAATGAAAATTTTAAAGGTCCAAAGAAAGAGGGGAAAAAAAAGCAAATGAGCAGTATGGCAAATAGTTTTACTAGTTTCTGCATCATTTTTATAGGAAAACTGGTTCAAACCTCCACGTCTGCTCTATCAGTGGACTCAACTGGACATTTTGCTGGAATTACATGAAATTCTGACAGTTCACTCGTCGGTGGCCTGTAGTTGGTGGTGTTCAGTCTACTTTCTGCACCATCTGATTGACCATGTTGTCTTATAATTGTCTGAGTGCTGCCCCATAGTGCCAGGGACCCGGGTTCGATTCCAGTCTTGGGTCGCTGTCTGTGCGGAATCTGCACATTCTCCCAGTGTCTGCGTGGGTTTCCTCCGGGTGCTCTGGTTTCCCACAGCAGTCCGAAAGATGTACAGTTAAGGTGGATTGGTCATGCTAAATTGCCCCTTAGTGTCCCTAGGTGTGTAGACTAGAGGAATTAATGGGGTAAATGAGTGGGGTTGTAACAATGTGGTGGGGGGAGGGCCTGGTTAAGATGCTGTGTCGGCACAGACTCGATGGGCTGAACAACCTCCTTCTGCACTGTAGGGATTCTATGATTCCAAGATGGACACCAGTTTAGAAGAATTTAGGAGAGAGAAATAAGTGGGAAGAAGAAAAAACAAAAATCAATAACACTGATTCAGAGCATCTCTACACAGACAACAGGATAGAGGAGGATGGGGGGAGAGAGAGTTTTAAATCTAGAGGTGAGTCAATGGAAAATAAAGCCTCTCTGATTCGTACACTTACTCTACTCTCCTTCAGTTATGCTTCTGCTGCAGAAGGACATTCTGTGGTCTGGCAAATTCTCACTGAGCCAATCATTTGCTACAGAACACAGGCTACAAACACTGTGGCATTAATCAGTGGAACACTTGCTGGGCCGTTGTTCAACGAGGTATTGACCTGAATAATTCAGCAACATTTTCATTACGAGCGAGTAAAGAGGGTGACCGAGATTAATCAGGGCACTGCACAATCTGCCAGCACGTACTGGGCAAAGTTCCAAGCTCCAATCAAACAACTATTTCCTCAGTTGCAAATTCAGTTTAGAAAATATTTCTGAGTGACGCCGCAGCCCTGCTCAAGGTTACATCTAACTGTCTTGCCCAAATCCTATAAGTTTTTTTTTCTCCCCGAATAACCCTGAAAGGTATGAGTACAGTTTTGGGTATTTACCCTGTTCATCTTGAACAAAGACAAACTCAAATCAACTAAAGTAAATAAATGTCCACCTTTATTCAATTGAGCAGAGTTGAGCCTGCCAGGGGTGAAGATGAACTGCATCAGCAACCTAAAACTGCATGCACTTCCAGTGGAACTCAACACAATCTTGCAACCCTCTGGTTCACTGAATGCAGACCCAGCGATAGTGACGGCGATACAGTTCCAAGTCAGGATGGTGTCAGACTTGGAAAGGAACTTGCAGGTGCTGGTGTTTCCTTGCACTTGCCACCCTTGTCCTACTAAGTGGTAGAGGTTATGGGTTGGGAAGAGGGGATGAGTTGGGAAGATGCTATTGAAGCTGCCCTAGGCGAAGTCTTGCAGTGCATCTCATCGGTGGCTTACTCCAGAGCCATGTTGAGTTGGTGCTGGACACAGATAGTTTTCTGATCGATAAGGGAATTAGGGGATATGGGGAGCAGGCGGGAAAGTGGAACTGATTCGCTTCAGATCAGCCATGATCTTGTTGAATGGCAGGGCAGGCTCGAAGGGCCAGATGGCCTACTCCTGCTCCTATTTCTTATGTTCTTAAACGTTTAAGGTGGTGGATGAGGTACTGACCAGTTCTGTGCACTTGATAATGTCGACTTTCAAGTGTTTTTGGAGTTGTACTCATCCAGGTAAGTGGATTCCATCCATCATGCTCCCGACTTGTGCTTTGTAGATGGTGGAAAGGCTTTGGGGAGTCTGGATGATTTCCCGCCACAGAATACCCAGACTTGAGTCCACAATTTGCGGGGTTGATTCAGTTACGTTTCTGGTCAATGATGATCGCCTCTCCTTCCTGCCGGCTGTGGATAGCGCTGTGCAACGGTAACAGTGCTGAAAGGCGTGGGGAAGTGCTTGAACTCTTGTTTGAGATATCTGCACTTCTGTGGCATAAGTGTCATTTATTAGCCCGAGCATGAATGTAGCCAGGTTTTATAGCATATGGGGACATTAGATAGGGCGTTTCAAATGATACTAATATTGTGCAATCAGCAGCAATTCACTGCTGATGAAAGGAAGATCATTGATGAGGCAAGCGGATAGGAAACAGAGGGTGGTGGTTGATAGTAAATATTCATCATGGAGTGCGGTTACAAGTGGTGTACCTCAGGGATCTGTTTTGGGGCCACTGCTGTTTGTAATATTTATTAATGATCTGGATGAGGGTATAGTTGGGTGGATTAGCAAATTTGCTGATGACACCAAAGTCGGTGGTGTGGTAGACAGTGAGGAAGGGTGTCGTAGTTTGCAGGAAGACTTAGACAGGTTGCAAAGTTGGGCCGAGAGGTGGCGGATGGAGTTTAATGCGGAGAAGTGTGAGGTAATTCACTTTGGTAGGAATAACAGATGTGTTGAGTATAGGGCTAACGGGAGGACTTTGAATAGTGTGGAGGAGCAGAGGGATCTAGGTGTATGTGTGCATAGATCCCTGAAAGTTGGGAATCAAGTAGATAAGGTTGTTAAGAAGGCATATGGTGTCTTGGCGTTTATTGGTAGGGGGATTGAATTTAGGAGTCGTAGCGTTATGTTGCAACTGTACACAACTCTGGTGCGGCCGCACTTGGAGTACTGTGTGCAGTTCTGGTCCCCACATTACAGGAAGGATGTGGAGGCTTTGGAGAGGGTGCAGAGGAGGTTTACCAGGATGTTGCCTGGTATGGAGGGGAGATCCTATGAGGAGAGGCTGAGGGATTTGGGATTGTTTTCGCTGGAAAGGCGGCGGCTAAGAGGGGATCTTATTGAAACATATAAGATGATTAGAGGTTTAGATAGGGTGGATAGTGATAGCCTTTTTCCTCTGATGGAGAAATCCAGCACGAGGGGGCATGGCTTTAAATTGAGGGGGGGTAGTTATAGAACCGATGTCAGGGGTAGGTTCTTTACCCAGAGGGTGGTGAGGGATTGGAATGCCCTGCCAGCATCAGTAGTAAATGCGCCTAGTTTGGGGGCGTTTAAGAGATCCGTAGATAGGTTCATGGACGAAAAGAAATTGGTTTAGGTTGGAGGGTCACAGTTTTTTTTTTTAACTGGTCGGTGCAACATCGTGGGCCGAAGGGCCTGTTCTGCGCTGTAATGTTCTATGTTCTATGTTCTAAGCTGAAGATGGCTGGGCCCAGGACATTACCCATTGGAACTCCCATAGTGGTATCAACTACAATACCTGGTTTAGCATAATTAATGTAAATAACAATCTACTTGGAGAAATCTGATAAATACATTGTGGAATATTTGGAATACAGTGTCCAATTCTGGTCACCACACTACCAGAAGGATGTGGAGCCTTTGGAGGGAGTGCAGAAAAGGTTTACGAGGATGTTGCCTGGTATGGAGGGTATTAGCTATGAGGAGAGATTGAATAAACTGAGATTGTTCTCCCTGGAAAGACGGAGCTGAGGGGCGTTCTGATAGAAGTTTATAAAATTATGAGAGGTATAGATAGGGTGAACAGTTGGAAGCTTTTACCCAGGGCAGAAATGATAATTACAAGGGGGCACAAGTTCAAGATAAGGGGAGAAAGGTTCAGTGGAGATGTGTGGGGGAAGATTTGTTTTTACACAGAGGGTGGTGGGGGCCTGGAATGCATTGCCAAGTGAGGTGGTTGAGGCAGTTATGTTAGCCACATTTAAGATATCTTGATAGGCATATGAACAAACGGGGAAGAGAGGGATATAAGCGGTTGGTCTAGATAGGACAATGTGATCAGCACAGGCTTGGAGGGCCAAAGGGCCTGTTCCTCTGCTGTACTGTTCTTTGTATTATGCCCACCACACATTAGGATTTGTTAAATTACACCACAGAGCAAATCTGGAGTCGCTGCCAAATTCAAACATGTTATTTACTTTGGGCAATGCTATTATAGAATCAGTAACATTTATTGTTAATATATCAGATACAAAACAGGAGGAACCTTTTTTTACTGGAGTATTGACAGTTCTAAGTCAGCTGTCAAGTTCAAGGAGGACACGACTTTAAACTAGTCTTTGTATACCGAATAAAGATTTTTTCATTAACAGCAAACTTCATGCCCAAAACACCGCAGTGTTGATAAAAGCTTGATTATTCTTCCAGCAAAATGCAGAAGAGGATAGTTTCATAATATAAAGTGTGTCTACACATATACCGGTCATTTAAGCAGTGACTGACACCCAGTCATCTCCCATCTAGCCAGGATAGATGGAGTCTTTCTTTGGTACAAAACAAGCAATCCTACTCTTTTTGTCTGCACTGTGGTTGGGCAGATGACTGTGGCAGAAACTGCAAGTTCCTTTTTGGCAGCAACCCAAGCTTATTTCCTGAACTGCCAACACAACAGCCGCCCATTGCAGCACAGCAGTGAGATAATTGTTTGGGCATTTAAGATGAATTGGAAAAGTAGAACAGGGCGACTTAAATAAACTACAGCCCACCTCCCCCAAGAGCATTAAAAATAATTTTAAAATGACCCTGGAAAAGCTATGAATCAAACGAAAAAAAAAGGTTAGATTTGTTAAAGTAGATTTTTAGAATTTCTACATATCCAGTCATTTAACAAACACAATTCCATCTGCCAGTCTGCACGATGTTAGAAACCAAAATAGAATTCCTCCCCTGGTGAAGAAAGTTTCTAAATTTCAGGTTTTTAAAGTTTATTTATTAGTGTCACAAGTAGGCTTACATTAACACTGCAATGAAGTTACTGTGAAAATCCCCTAGTCGCCACTCTCCAGCGGCGCCTGTTCGGGTACACTGAGAACTTAACACGTCCAATCCACCTAACCAGCACGTCTTTCGGACTGTGGGAGGAAACCAGAGCACCCGGAGAGCTTAAGTGAAGTGCTACCCCACTTTATATTATAATTCTATCAGTACTGTTTGAAACAGAACCACACCTCTCCAATGAAACTAGGAAGAGAAATTCACCAACAAGATTGCGATTAACAGTTCAAGCAATTTCTAGTACGGAATAAGGCCTTTAAATGAAGACTTTTGCCAACTTTCAGCACTGAGTGAGTGGTAGCACTCAACTCTAAAATAGACAGCTCAATTCGCATCGAACACAATCTAGGCTGGCACTTCACTGCAAAGTACTAACCCAAGACTCTGCCTGCCCACTTACGTAATCAAATAAAACCCTCTATACCATTTGAGGAGGAGCAGAGACACTTGTGCCCTAATGAACATTTATTCATCCCTTCGTCAACACCTCCAACATGTTACTGCATTTTTCTTTATGGGGCCTTGTTGCTCACTAAGTTGTTGTCATGTTTAGCTGCAATTCAGAAGCTATTTGTTTGGAACATTCCAAGCACAAAATAAGTCTGTGCATTTGGAAGTTTTTTTTATGTTCCTTCTTCAGGTCTTTCCATACCACATATGGACAACTACCAGTCAGCAGCTACCCAACTGGTTTGCCAGCTGTTGAAACCAAAGACATACTTCATCCCCCATGTGTTAGACAGCTTGGAAAAAGAGACAAGACTCCTACCAAAGTGAATGACAGCCTCTAAACCAGCAAGCCTGACCCCATTTTGTAAAAAAACATAAATCTGCTTAGAGACCTTGACAACCATGTAAAAGGGCAGTAAAATGTGTATTGTGTCCAGATGCATTTTAAGTTAATCAGATCTACTATCCTCAAACACTCATCCACCCAGTAATACATACTTTTTGTACTGTTTCTGGGTGCAACAATGTCAGCTGAATCCCCAAGAATTTGATTTTTCCAAGTGTTTTTGTTCCCTAGGGATCTTCCAGGGACACCATCCTTAGTGAAATTGGCAGGCTACTTTGGTGTTGCCATCTTCAGCACAAACTCCAAATGTCAGGGCCCGGTGACGTAAGCATTTTCTAACTACATAACAACATAAGAACTAGGAGCAGGAGTAGGCCATCTGACCCCTCGATCCTGCTCCGCCATTCGATAATGGCTGATCTTTTCATGGACTCAGCTCCACTTACCCACCTGCTCACCATAACCCTTAATTCCTTTACTGTTCAAAAACTTATCAATCCTTGCCTTGAAAACATTCAATGAGGTAGCCTCAACTGCTTCACTGGGCAGGGAATTCCACAGATTCACAACCCTTTGTGTGAAGAAGTTCCTCCTCAATTCAGTCCTAAATCTGCTTCCCCTTATTTTGAGGGCATGCCCCCTAGTTCTGGTTTCACCTGCCAGTGGAAACAACTTCCCTGCTTCTTTCTTACCCATTCCCTTCATAAACTTATATGTTTCTATAAGATCTCCACTCATTCATCTGAATTCCAATGAGTACAGCCCCAGTCTACTCAGTCTCTCCTCATAAACCAACACTCTCAACTCCGGAATCAATCTAGTGAATCTCCTCTGTACCCCCTCCAGTGCCAGTACATCCTTTCTCAAGTGAGACCAAAACTGTACACGTACTCTAGGTGTGGCCTCACCAGCACCTTATACAGCTGCAACATAACCTCACTGTTTTTAACTCCATCCCTCTAGCAATGAAGGAAAAATTCCATTTGCCTTCTTAATTACCTGCTGCACCTGCAAACCAACTTTGTGTGATTCATGCATAAAGACACCCAGGTCCCTCTGCACAGCAGCATGCTGCAATCTTTTTACCATTTAAATATTTTGCTGTTATTCCTACCAAACTGGATGACCTCACATTTACCAACATTGTACTCCATCTGCCAGACCCTCGCCCACTCACTTAGACTATCTATATCCCTTTGCAGACTTTCAGCATCCTCTGCACACTTCGCTCTGCCACTCATCTTGGCGTCATCTGTGGTGGAGGCAGACACACTGGGAACATTTAAGACTTATCTAGATAGCCACATGAATGGAGTGGGAATGGAGGGATACCAAAAGAATGGTCTAGTTTGGACCAGGGAGCGGCGCGGGCTTGGAGGGCCGAAGGGCCTGTTCTTGTGCTGTATTGTTTTTTGTTTCTTTGTTTGTTTGTTTGAGATCTCTGCCCTTGGCCTGCTGCTGCTGTTCCAGTGAATCTCAGCATAAGATAGAGGAACGTCATCTTATTTTTTCAATTAGACGATTTACAGCCTTCTGGATTCAACATCGAATTCAATAATTTCAGATCGTGACCCCACATTGCTTTTTTTTCTTTGCATGATTTGGATTTTCTCTTTTTATTGCCTCCTTTATTTTTGCTTTCACAACAGCAACACATCTGCTCTAGGTACATCTTTTGCTTCTTTTCTTGTCCCATCACCATTCCCTTTGACCTTCTAACACTCAGGAGGCTAAGGAAATTTGGCATGTCCACTATGACTCTCACCAACTTTTACAGATTCACCACAGAAAGCAGTTGTATCACAGCTTAGCATGGCTTCTGCTCTGTCCAAGACCACACCAAACTACAGAGAGTCATGAACGAAGCCCAGTCCAACAAGCAAACCAGCCTCCCATCCATTGACTGTCTACATTTTCCATTGCCTCAGAAAAGCAGCCAACATAATCTAGGGTCCCACGCACCCTGGACACACACTCTTCCACCTTCTTCTGTTGGGAAAAAGATACAAAAGCCTGAGGTCGTGTACCAACTGACTCAAGAACAGCTTCTTCCCTGCTGCCATCAGATTTTTGAATGCTACCTACCTTAAGTTGATCTTTCTCTGCACCCTAGCTATGACTGTAGCACTAAATTCTGCACCCTCCTTTCTCTCTCTCTCATGTACGGTATGCTTTGTCTGTATAGCGTTCAAGAAACAATACTTTTCACTGTATACTAATACATGGGCGACACGGTGGCACAGTGGTTAGCACTGCTGCCTCTCAACTCCAGGGACCCGGGTTCGATTCCCAGCTTGGGTCACTGTGTGGAGTTCGCATATTCCCCCCATGTCTGTGTGAGTTTCCTCCTGATGCTCCGGTTTCCTCCCCACAGTCTGAAGATGTGCGGGTTAGGTTGATTGACCATGCCAAATTGCCCGTGTGTCCCGGGAGACATAGGTTAGAGGGATTAGTGGGGTAAATATGTGGGGTTATGGCATAGGGCCTGGGTGGGATTCTTGTTGGTGCAGACTTGATGGGCCGAATGGCCTCCTTCTGCATCGTTGGGGTTCTACGATTTTATGATGTGACAATAATGGGCGGCACGGTGGCACAGTGGTTAGCACTGCTGCTTCACAGCTCCAGGGACCCGGCTTGGGTCACTGTCTGTGTGGAGTTTGCACATTCTCCTCGTGTCTGCGTGGGTTTCCTCCGGGTGCTCCGGTTTCCTCCCACAGTCCAAAGATGTGCGGGTTAGGTTGATTGGCCATGCTAAAATTGCCCCTTAGTGTCTTGGGATGAGTAGATTAGAGGGATTAGCGGGTAAAATATTTAGGGATATGGGGGTAGGGCCTGAGGGTGGGATTGTGGTCGGTGCAGACTCGATGGGCCGAATGGCCTCTTTCTGTACTGTGGGGTTTCTATTAAAAAAAATAATAAATCAAATCAAGTGTTCTCTCATTCAATCTCCCATCTTCTATCCTATCACTGATCTTTCTTTTGTCCTCGTCCCACCCTATCCTTTGTTCAAAACCTATTACATCTCAGTCAGTAAAGATAGGCGAGGTGATGAATGAATACTTTTCTTCAGTGTTCACCAAGGAGAGGGGCCATGTTTTTGAGGAAGAGAAGGTGTTACAGGCTAATAGGCTGGAGGAAATAGATGTTCGGAGGGAGGATGTACTGGCAGTTTTGAATAAACTGAAGGTCGATAAGTCCCCTGGGCCTGATGAAATATATCCTAGGATTCTTTGGGAGGCAAGGGATGAGATTGCAGAGCCTTTGGCTTTCATCTTTGGGTCCTCACTGTCCACGGGGATGGTGCCAAAGGACTGGAGATTGGCAAATGTTGTTCCTCTGTTTAAGAAAGGGAGTAGAAATGACCCTGGTAATTATAGACCGGTTAGTCTTCGGTGGTTGGTAAATTGATGGAAAAGGTCCTTAGGGATGGGATTTACGACCATTTAGAAAGATGCGGATTAATCCGGGATAGTCAGCACGGATTAGTGAAGGGCAAGTCGTGCCTCACAAATTTGATTGAACTTTTTGAGGAGGTAACTAAGTGTGTTGATGAAGGTAGGGCAGTTGATGTCATATACATGGATTTTAGTAAGGCGTTTGATAAGGTCCCCCATGGTCGGCTTATGATGAAACTGAGGAGGTGTGGGATAGAGGGAAAGTTGGCCGATTGGATAGGTAACTGGCTGTCTGATCGAAGACAGAGGATGGTGGTGGATGGAAAATTTTCGGATTGGAGGCAGGTTGCTAGCAGAGTGCCACAGGGATCAGTGCTGGGTCCTCTGCTCTTTGTGATTTTTATTAATGACTTAGAGGAGGGGGCTGAAGGGTGGATCAGTAAATTTGCTGATGACACCAAGATTGGTGGAGTAGTGGATGAGGTGGAGGGCTGTTGTAGGCTGCAAAGAGACATAGATAGGATGCAAAGCTGGGCTGAAAAATGGCAAATGGAGTTTAACCCGGATAAATATGAGCTGATTTATTTTGGTAGGACTAATTTAAATGTGGATTACAGGGTCAAAGGTAGGGTTCTGAAGACTGTGGAGGAACAGAGAGATCTTGGGGTCCAAATCCACAGATCTCCAAGGTTGCCACTCAAGTGGATAGAGCTGTGAAGAAGGCCTATAGTGTGTTAGCTTTTATTAACAGGGGCTTGGGGTTTAAGAGCCGTGGGGTTATGCTGCAACTGTACAGGACCTTGGTGAGACCACATTTGGAATATTGTGTGCAGTTCTGGTCACCACACTATAAGAAGGATGTGGAAGCGCTGGAAAGAGTGCAGAGGAGATTTACCAGGATGCTGCCTGGTTTGGAGGGTAGGTCTTATGAGGAAAGGTTGAGGGAGCTAGGGCTGTTCTCTCTGGAGCGGAGGAGGCTGAGGGGAGACTTAATAGAGGTTTATAAAATGATGAAGGGGATAGATAGAGTGAACGTTCAAAGACTATTTCCTCGGGTGGATGGAGCTAGGGTTTGTGGTGGGAGATATAGAAAGGATATCAGAGGTAGGTTCTTTACGCAGAGAGTGGTTGGGGTGTGGAATGGACTGCCTACAGTGATAGTGGAGTCAGACACTTTAGGAACATTTAAGCGGTTATTGGATAGGCACATGGAGCACACCAGGATGATAGGGAGTGGGATAGCTTGATCTTGGTTTCAGATAAAGCTTGACACAACATCGTGGGCCGAAGGGCCTGTTCTGTGCTGTACTGTTCTATGTTCTATGTTCTAACTTTTCCCAAGCTTGATATAAGGTCTGCGACCCGAGACATTAGCTCTTTCTCCCTCCATAGATGCTACTCCACTATGGAGTATCTCCAGCATTTTCTCTTTTTATTAGGAGTGTCATAGGTGCTATCTTTCAATTGGGACTTTAAATCAAGGCCTTGTCTACCCTCTGAAGATGTCCAAGCTCCCTTGACACTATTTCAAAGATTCAAGTAGAGGGGTCTCTTGGTCAATAAATATTTATCCCTCAACCAACATTGCTAAAACAGAAGTTCTGGTCGTTATCATATTGCTGTTTGTGGGAGTTTCCTTTGGGCAAATTGGCAATAACTATACTTCAAATGACTAAATTGGTTTAAAAGCACTTTGGGGCATCTCACATTGTTATGTAAATGCAAACCTTTCTTTCATAGAGCTGTGTCAGAGGCAATTCCACAGTGAGAGCAAATAAATAGTGATCGAGATTCTCATACAGCTCTCCTGCCAGCAACACTCTCTCCTCCCACCCGTCCCCAGGTATTACAAGTTAGTCCTTTGAAAATCGAAATGGAAAGGTTGAATTACAGCTGTTCTTTGAAATAAGCCTGCTGTCCCTTGCATAACTAGTGCGAACATTTTCAACAGTTCCAATCAAACAAACCCTGCACTGCACACTTTCACACTGGTGGTAAAAGGGAATGAGTGTCTGGATCAGGGTTAGCATGCAATCACACTTCTACCTGTCTCTCAACAGGCTTCGTATATTTTATCTTTCTAGAATACTATTTCACAGAAAGATGCAGCACAGGAGGTGGTTATTCAGCCTATTGTGCCTGTGCCACTTCTTCAAATAAATTATCGAGTTCCACTCTCCTCATTTTCCCCAGAACACTGCATATTTTGACTTTTCCAGTTTTTAACCCTTTTTGAAAGTTGTTATTCAGTCTGCCTCTGCCATCCTTTTATGCAGTGCCTTCTACATTCTAGCTTTCTTCCTGGCTTTTTCCTTCAATTTGCTGTAACTTGTGTCCTATGGTTATTGAACCTCTTGCTATCAAAAACAGCTTCTATACATAGAAAGATAGAATAGGATCATAGAACCCCGACAGTGCAGAAGGTCGTCATTCGGCCCATCAAGCCTGCACCGACAACTGAAGTAATCTTCTCAAAATTTTGAGCACTTTGATTAAATCTCCCCTTAGCCTTCTCTGCTCCAAGAACAAGTCTGACATTTTCAGCTGCTCCACTAAATAAAGCCCCTCATTCCTGGAATAAATCTAGTAAATTTCCTCTGCATTCTCTCCAGCGTCCTGACAGCCTCCCCACAGTGTGGTGCTCTCAATGAACACCAGCCCCTTGCTGAGGCCTAACAGTCATTTATTATGGTTTAGTAAACTTCCGTGCTTTGTATTCTATGCCTCTATTAATAAAGCCCAGGATCTTATATGTTTTTATTATAAATACAAACACAACTCTTCCGGCCATCTGCAAAGATTTGTTTGTATGTTGCTGCACGGACTTTAAAATGGTGCATTTAATTCCCTCCCCTCATGTCTCATCAGGCAATGACTACATGTTCCAAGAAACTCCTCAAATATTACTGGGAACATCCACAGCCGATGTTATTTCTAACTAAAGCAGCTTTTGTAAAAAAATATCTAACATTGACTCGAAACGGCAGCTCTTTTCTCTCCTTACAGATGCTGCCAGACCTGCTGAGATTTTCCAGCATTTTCCCTTTCGGTTTCAATATTTAACATCCAGTTACATTGGCCCCCAATCAGCTGTGTGCTTTAGTAAAATGTAGAGCTCCTATATTTGAAAACTGGATAGACAAATAGGAACCAGGATGTTTAAAATAAAAGAGGCCACTACTGAAATAGTCAGACTGCGAGTTGCTGAAGCTGACCATCGTAAACATCGACAACGTGATACTGGTCTGTCACCAAGCTACGATGTAATGGGACAGCCCTTAATATGGTCTGTTGATCTAGGTTCTATTTCTAGTAATAAAGGTGATTGATGCCAACTATTTTTGTTCATGCAACAAACACTGATGACTTGTTCCATGTTGAAGCGATTAGTAACTTCTCCAACCTGACACTTGCATTATACTATCTTTTGTTCAGAGTTTCCAATGTCTCAGCAGTTTGCGCACTCCTCTGAGGTGCACTGGCCACTGAATAAATAGAACTCATGAAAGATTTATTCAGATACAGAAGCTGAAACTAATTTATTATTCCACTCAATCACCAGAAAGTGTCTCTGGTTATACTCATGGTGATCTAATTTCTTCTCAAAATGCTCCATATATGCAGTAATTGGTGCTCCAGCTACATCTGATTCTCCCTCTCCTGTCCATCAACTCTACAATCTCTGGACTCTGCTCGATGTCTCAATTTCTCCAGATCAATAATTTTCTTCACTGCCACCCAACACATCTAGTTTCTTGCTAATGATTCCAATCGACATCCATCAGCTTCCTTTTGGTTGCACGCCCTCACTGCATACAGCCTTCATTCCTCAGTGTACATTAGCTGATTCTTGATCTCTTCCATGCCCTGCAATGGACAATGAAAATCTTTGTTTTACATCTTCCCCTTCAGTCCAGCCAACAAAGATCGTGCATCTTTGAAAAGTCCACACAGGTCTTCCCTCCATTGACCTTGTTGATTTTTAAAAATTTGATTTATTATTGTCGCATACATTATCCAGACAAAGCATAGCGTACATAGAGAAATAAAGGAGACGGTGCAGAATGCAGTGTTACAGTCTTAGCTAGGGTGTAGAGAAAGATCAACTTAATACAAGCCATGATCTTATTGAATGGTGGAGAAGGCTCAAGGGGCCAGATGGCCTACTCCTGCTCCTAGTTCTCATGTTATTATATAAAGGTAGGTCCATTCAAAAGTCTAATGGCAGCAGGGAAGAAGCTGTTCTGGAGTCGGTTGGTACGTGACCTCAGACTTTTGAATCCTTTTCCCGACGGAAGGTGGTGGAAGAGAGTATGTCCAGGGTGTGTGGGGACCTTGATTATGCTGGCTGCTTTCCCAAGGCAGCAGGAAATGTAGACAAAGTCAATGGATGGGAGGCTGGTTTGCATGATGGACTGGGCTTTGTTTATGACCCTTTGTAGTTTCTTGAAGTCTTGGACAGCGCAGGAGCCATACCAAGCTGTAATACAACCAGAAAGGATGTTTTCTATGGTGCATCTGTAAAAGTTGGAGAGTCATAGTGGACATGACAAATCTCCTTAGCCTCCTGAGAAAGTAGATCTTGTTAGCACCACTGATCTCAAATTAAATTTTACAGATCATTTCCATTGCTAAAATCCCAACAGGTTTGACTTTCTTTTTCATGCCAAACATTTCTTCTCAATACATACCATAAAGTCGAAACCCATTCAAGAATTTTGCTCTCGCATATAATGCTCCCATATCTGTGATTTTGCCTACATCAGAAACTTGAACTATGACATGCCCCCTTCAAGTTGCCCACATACATCTACCAGCAAACAGTGTTAGGAACACGGGATTTTATGCACTGGTTATGTTTTAAACCGTCTCCTTTAATTCAAGGTAAAATGGAATTGTCTGGGTGGGAGGGAAATGTGACTTTCTATCTGGCCAGAGACAAATCGGTGAGGTCTGGTCAAAATGTATTGATAGTAAGGAGCAAGTTTTAATACTGGACACAAGGAAGGTGGCACTGGTCTTGCTGCATTCAGACTCTGAGTCAGACATTGGGATTTGGGGAAGACCTCTGAAATAGGTGCTGTAAACCAAGTGGGACAGCTGTTGCGTTAATCACCAACCAAAATGCTGGTGATGATGGGTTCCCTATTTGAAGAGATGAGGCTTGTGGTTAGTTTGACACCAATGAGTCACTAGAGTGTGCCTTGCTATTGGAAATCCATTTGATTATGCTCAGAAGTTCAAGCCTTTTTAAAATAGAAACAACTGAAAGATTCACCCCGATGTGATCCTGTTGAAGCTGGGAGGAGCTTTGGACTTTGTGCACAAGACTATATCTCTGCTGAAAGTGTGATGCACAAATATGACCTGGGGTTTTCAGTTGTGTTAAGTTAATGGTGACTACCTTTCCCAAAGTTTAGTGTATTAGTTGCCTCTTAAGTAACATTTAGTCAATGTTGATTTTAGCTTGTTATTGTAAAAGTTTTGAAAATTATATCTGGTTGTGAGATTCTTTCCACCAGTTGTTGGAAAATTCATATTGCAGAAAGTTGTGGGTTCCCAGAGTCATCAACAATAAGGACTTCCAACAACACCGCTCATGATGACATTGTGCAGTTGCCTGCATGTGCTTTTGCATGCTGAGGAGTGCAGCATAGTAGTCTGTGCAATCCCATGCACATTTCTCTAGAAGATGCTTGGCTGAGCGAATTGTCCATTCCGCCAAACCGTTTGACTATGGATATAGGGGGTTGCTCATGACATGCTCAAAGACCTATGTGTGTGAAAAGTTCGGAAACAAATTAGCGAGCACTCACCACATTGTCATGAGTTAGTAGGATGTTGTTAGTGGCGACGTTTCTCAAACTTGATGATTATTGTTTTATCCATCATGTTTGGCAGATAGTAGAGTTCAAACCACCTAGAATACAAATCAGCTAAGACTAAATGTTATTTATCATTTTACTCGAAGATATCAGCAGCTGTGAATGACTATGGGAGGTTGGGATCTAAGTGTAAATGCAGCAGTTTCTTTGCTTGATGCAGCTTGGAGTGCATTGTACCATGCACATCTGGAGATTTCCCTCTCCATGTCTAAGTACATGGAGGGCCAGTACAATGATTCCTTGGACCTGTATATGGCTGCTTCCAACCCGGGTTGCCCTTGGTGCAGTTGTTGTGCGCGCAGTACCTCTGGAGGGCAGGGGATGACAAATCACTGGCCAAGCAGTAATAGTCTATCCTATTCGGTCAGTTCCTCTCTGACGGAGAATAATGTGAGGGGCTTATGGTGAAGCTCCCTTGAGGATTCTGGTGAGCTGCTCATGATGTTGTGCAGTTGCCTGCAAGTGAATTAATTTCAGTGCAAGTAGCAGAACCAGTAGCCACAGATAAGGGAGCACTTCAGTCATCCGGCCTGTAGCGCCAGCCCCCTGCAAGACCTTTTTGAGTTCCCGAAGTCGACGAGAGGACAGCACGTCTATTGCCACAATATCCATGTCATCCTCACAATCGACCTGATCTGGAGACGGCATTAGCCAAGCACCGCTCCTTGCCAAGCTTGTAGATGACCTGGAGATTGGACAATTGCAACATTAGCATCATGAGTTGCAGCCATGCAGACACAATGTGGTGAGGCTTCTTTAAGATAGATAAATTCCTTTTCGACCTGTGCATTACGAATCACCTTGTCAGTGAAGGTCCTGGAATCAAAGGCTTTTGGTCTGCCATTCTGGATGCTGACTGCACCAAGTCAGTGCTGGGTATGAGTACAGGTCCTCGAATGTCGAAGTATTTCTATACCAGTGGAGCTGCAAGTGCTTACTTGAGTCAGTTGAAGGCTGCTGTGTGGTGCACTTGCCAGCACCATTCAATGCCTTGGTGGAGAAGTTGACAATGAAGTTCAGTGACCTCACTATAACATGGGATAAACTCAGAAAAAGAATTTTCTATACCAAGGAAGCGCTGTAAGGCATGCTAGTCCCTGGGAGTGGCCATCTGTTGTGTAGCCATTGTCCTGTGTGGATTGGGCTTTACACTATTGGCTGAGAGTAAATGGCCCACTAGACTCTGAATGTGCATTTTGCAGGGTTGAACTTTAATTGGAAGGTCCTGATTCTGTCAAGAACAAGACAAAGACGTGCATTATGTTCTTGCATAGTACGACTCCAAACAAGTGACATCATCAACAATGATCTCACAAGGTTGGCCTGCATGAGTTGGTCCATGTACCGTTAGAAAACCTCACTGCCCATGGACATCCCATAGGACGTATGAAGAAAACGATGTCTGCCGGCTGAAGACATGAATGTGGTTAGCTTTAAGGATTCCTCATCTAATGGAATTGAGAATGCTGAACACTTTGGCATTCGGCATGTCTGCTATCACCTGTTTCACTGGCTCCCTAGGGTGATGTGGTCTGAGCAGCACTTTGTTCAAGTGCACTGGGTCAATACATATTCTGACCGTGTCATCTTGTTTTACTTCAGCCACCATTGCTGAAATCCATTCCATTATCTATAGGAGTTACAACACCCAGAGCAGCCATCCGATGTAGCTCATTAACAACTTTCTCCTTCATGGCTACTGGTACTCTTCCCAAAGCACAGACTGTTGGTGCTGCTGAATCATCTAGTCTCACGTCGTGTACAACCTGGTAGTTTATCAATGATGTCACAGTAGAAGAGGTCTCTACATGCGATCATCTCAGGGCTCAGAGTTGAATAGCATGCACTCCTGGACCAAGCTGAATCAGCCCCAGTTCAATGTTGTCCCAAGCCCTAGTAAAGGCTTTACATTCTGGTCAACTATGTGGAAATTGAAATTTCCCTGCGTGCAGTGGATTGTCTGTCCACCACAAGGTGCATCCAGGTGCTGGGATCTGTTGTTTCCATAGCCTTTGGCTAGATACTACATTATCCTTTGCTCCAGTGTCAACGTTGGCTTTAAGTCGGGCATTACTGCTAATTATGTAGAGGGTGGTGAAGATCTCACCCTTTCCTGGGAGGTTGTCATCACTTGTCGCAATAGTGTTGTAGGAGGCTCTGCAGCTTCACTGCTTTGGTTGCACTCCAATTCAATCATCTTACTGGTGTCCCTAACAACTTCTACGTTGTTGATGGCAGGAGAGGGTTGCTGTGGTTTGCATTTGCAGGACTTGGCAAAGTTCCATTTCCCACATTTGTTTCATTTTTTACTATATGGTAAAATATGTTCTATTCAGTGGACAGGCACTGGCCTCTGCAGTTGGAGCCGGTGTCCTCTGTACTGCAAATACTTGGGTTTCCCACCGAAAATCTCTGCTTCGTTTGTCTGACAGTTTGTTCAACATACAGATCTTGATGGTTGCTCGTAACATTGTCTTTTTCTCACAGCAGCTGCTTGCAGATTAAATCACTATACATTCCATAAACTACTCGACCTCTGGTTAGGTCTCCTGTGAGAGTTCCAAACGCACATTTCCTTGCCAATATATTTAGGGTGGCGTGTAATATTGTATTGATTGAAATGCTCTTTAGTTCGTTGAACTGAACACATGCCTTTCAAGATTATGTTTTTTTTTAAAACCGGGAGACAGGTGTTTTCAAACTATTTCAAGATTATTTTGGGGGCTACCTTTTCCTCTGCTGCCTGGAAAAAAAAGACCCGAATTTTTTTTTGACAGCCTTGGGGCCTGCGAGGCTTAAGAGAGCATAAGCCTGTACCTTTTTTTTGACTTGTCAGACAGTGCAACACCACAGTAAATACGCCACTCCTTTTGGAACTTTTGCCACCTACTCACAATATGTTCATCAAAGACAAGTGGGTCAATGCAAAAAAGTCCGTGTGCCATACTGCCATCTCCTGACACCATGCAGAAAGTTGCAAGTTTCCTAAATCACCCACAAGGACTTCTAATAAAAGGTAGTTTATTCCTGAGCTCAATAGCTATATATAACACTTGTGCTTTGCCCATGCTCCTGGGGACAACTCCCACATTCCCTCTATGAGACCTCTTTTGCAGCCACATCGTCACATTCCCACGTGACCATTCGGTCCACACATATCTATACAAAATCTGTTTCGACGGATCACAACAGGCTTAATATTTTAAACACATTTAATGCCCAAGCACTGTTTAAAATATGCAATCAGCAATACACACATACAACTTATACAATGCCTTAATTGAACTACTCACCATGAATGTGATGGATGAAATTCTTTGTTTGAGCATGATGTTTAGAGTTACATGAGTGATTGGAGAGAATCCAAAGATGTGTGCGGGTTAGGTTGATTGGCCATACTAAATTGATCCTAGTGTCAGGGGGCTTAGCAGAATAAATAAGTGGGGGTTACGGGAATAGGGCCTGGATGGGATTGTGGTCGGTGCAGACTCGATGGGCTAAATGGCCTCCTTCTGCATTGTAGGAATTCTATGATTCTATGAAACATAATACTTTTTTTTTGCGCTGCACATTTGGGTGAACAATAATTTTGTTACCCCCACTGCACCTGCTCCTCTCCCACAGCCCCAGATTATCCTTCCTTTTTAAATTATTTTAGGCGCAGTTTTCAAATATCACCAGTCGTCCAACTAGGGGAATATTCTCTGCCTGCTCTCATTGTATGCAGGCTGCAGGGACAGTTAAGGATAAAAAATGGCAGCCTTAAACCCTATTCGCTTAGAAGCTTACAGCAGAGTAGACCATAGCCAAGTCTAATTCACATACATTACATGAAAAAAAGCAATGATCCCAAGACAGAGCCATGGGCGAGTCCCCTGGCATCCTTCTCCAAGAGCACAGTCTAATCCCCTTCCCAACAACTCTCTCAGACAAAGAAGCAGCGCGAATCCTTGGCATTCTCTTTAATACTGAACTGAGTTTTAAACCCCATGCCCCATCATCAACACCACCTATGTCCAACTGTACAACATTGCAGCCCCTCTGCCACTGAAAAGTTTACACACACTTTGCCACATCAAGACTTGATTATTCGCTTCCTATCCAAAACACAGCAACTAGCATCCAGTACACTAAGTCCTACTCGTCCATCAATGACCGATACCCTCCTGTAGGTTCCCACAAATAACTGTGGATACTGGAATCTAAATCAAAAACAGAAAATGCTGGAATACCTCAGCAGGTCTGACAGTATCTGTGGAGAGGAAACAGAGCTAACATTTCAAGTCTGGATGACTCTTCGTCAGAGGTATTCATTTTTAGCAAATTTCTTCATGACCTTGCTGCATCCCATCGCTACAAGTCTTTTATCACCTTCCCAAATGCAATCCTTTAGTCCTCGGAGTCTTTTTCCAAATGCAACTCCCTCTCTAACTCACCATTGGTAGATCTGTTGGTGATACTAGCTTCACACTCTCCCTAGCCACCTCCACATTTTTTGGCCACCAGTCCCCACTCTCTGCAAGTCTTCTTAAAAAAAAACATAATTTTTGTTTATTCCCTATTAATTTCTCCCTTTATGGCTTACATTCTTTTCTCTATCAATTTCCGTTTGGGAAGTATGAAATGATTCATCTTAGTAGGAGGAAGGTGGAAAGACAATGTTAAACGAAGGGTATAATTCTAATTCTATAGGGGGTTCAGGAGCAGAAGAATCTAGGATATATAGGCACAAATCTTTGAAGGTGGCGGGACAGATTGAGAAAGCAGCTAATAAAGCATGCAGGATCCTGGGCTTTATAGATAGGAGCATAGAATACAAAAGCAAGGAAGTTAAGATAAATCTGTACAAAACACTAGTTCGCTCTCAACGGGTTCAGGGCCCCACCTTTTAGGAAGCCATTAGAGAGAATGCAGAAAAGATTCATGAGAATGGTCCCAGGGTCTTCAGTGACATGGACAGATTAGAGAAGCTGGAACTGTTCTCCTTGGAGAAGAGCGAACTAAGAGGAGAATTGATAGAGGCAGCCAGACTCCTGAAGGGTCTGGACAGAGCAGATAGGGAGAAACTATTCCCAACGGTGGAAGGGTGGAGGTTTGGTGGATACCAATTTAAGGCGGTTGTCAAAAGCAACACAAGGAAAAAACTTTTCCTTTTAACGCAGCGAATGGTTAGAAACTTGAATACACTGTCGGAGAGTGCGCTGAGGGCAGATTCAGTTGAAGTGGGTCAACGTAAACTATGCAGCAGCAGAGGGGCAGCAATGTTGTACAGTTGGTACTAGATGGTGTTAGTGATGGGACATGGGGTTTAAAACTCAGTTTCAAAGAAAACACCAAGGATTCACAGTTTGTTGCAGTCGGAGTGAGTCGCTGGGAAGGGGGTTAGATGGTACTTGGAGAAGGATGCTGAGAGCCTCACCCAGAGCTCGGTATTGGGATACTGCTTTTCCATCACAATACTGGACAATTTATAGATTATCTATATCCAGTGACATTAAAAAGATACAAAAGTCTGAGGTCACGTGCCAATGACTCAAGAACAGCTTCTTCCCTGCTGTCATCATTTGAATGGGTCTACCTTGTGTTAAGTTGATCTTTTTCTACACCCTAGCTTTTGGGGCGGCATGGCAGCACAGTGGTTAGCACTGCTGCCTCACAGCGCCAGAGTCCCAGGTTCAATTCTGGCCTCGGGTCATTGTGCGGGGAGTTTGCATATTCTCCCTGTGTCTGCGTGGGTTTCCTCTGGGTGCTCCAGTTTCCTTCCACGGTCCAAAGTTGATTGGCAATGCTAAATTGACCCTAGTGTCAGGGGGATTAGTTGGGTAAATGTGCGTGGTTGCGAGAATAGGGCCTGGGTGGGATTGTGGTTGGTGTAGGCTTGATGGACTGAATGGCCTCCTTCTGCACTGGAGGGATTCTATGACTGTAACACTACATTCTGCACTCTCTCATTTCCTTCTCTATGAACGATATGCTTTGCCTGTATAGCGCGCAAGAAACAATACATGTGACGATAGCAAATCAAACTCACTGTTATTCTGGACCAATATGCTTTGGCTCTGGTTGCACGGAAGTTTGCTTGCTTGTACAGGATAGCATTGGGATAATTGCTTGGCTTATTTTTTCATGGGATGTGAAAGGTTTATACTATTCCTTTAGCCTCATAAAAGAAGCAACATAGCTGCAACCTCCCGGGGAATGTTAAGGCATTGACGCATTTTGTCAATTCAACTTTTAACGCTGGTACTGAGTGTAAGTACATATTTCAAAGAGAAGATTTATTTTCCTACAATGTCACCAGAAAGCGAAAAATTGAAACTGTTGATTCTCATTTCTACAGGCTTTTTTTTCTAACGATTACTATGATTATATATTGCATTTTTCCAACTTTACCTGTCTTTTTTTCCCCCTTTCTCAAGAGAATCTTCCTTTCCTTCTCTCTGGCTGATGACTCTAATCCACCCTGCTTCCTTCTCTGTTGTTCCCGTTTCTCTCACAATTTTTAAATCTCATTGATTGGATATACTGTTGCTCCTGTCATTCACCAGGATCGTAGATGCCCCATTTCATAACAAACGGGAGTGGGGAGGCAAAAAATATTGAGCTGAAGGGTGATGGGAAAATTCTAAATAACGGAGCATGTTTCAGCAAATTCTGGGCCATTAGCTGCCCACAGGGTTCAGCAGCAGCATTGGCTGCCTGTGCCTGCTATTAGCAATGCTTTGAATCTAGCAGCACAGAGAAAGGAGACAGCTCGAGACTAGTTTCCACACTGCCCAAGGCACCACTGACACTTCATTACTGCTAGAGAGCAGGCTTCATGTGGCTGCATTGTTACAACGGTGCAGCATCACTCTGCCTGGGTGACAGTTCACGCAGCAGCTAAGGAGTGCCAGCTTGAAACAAAAAATAAGTGGAAACCTCTTTCAAACACTCCAGAAAATGCCCAGTTACCAAAGTGGAACTTCTACAAATTGGTGCACGGGGTTGAAATGTCAGAGGGAGTTCATTTTGACTGATGATCAGTTGTGGGAATAAGTGCTTTAACAACAAAGTCCACCAAACAAAAGATGTTCTCTAGCGATTTTAATATGTCACTGTTCAGCAGTCCCATCGCCCCTACATGCACAAACAAGTGCCTTGCTGCACTGTTCCTCCGGACAGAGACACGATGAATTGCCAGTGGGTTAACAAGCTGCCCAGTCCAATTAAAGAGGCTAAACAGTCAACCGTTTCCTGTTGAAAGGCCTCAAGCAAAATATCCAACCAGTCTGTACTTGGCTCCAGCTCATCAGTGCAGGAAGAACCTAATAGTCAGAATAGAAAGGGGTGCGCGCTAAACTAACCAATTCCATTTCACTTCTCCATACAGAATCCTTGTGCTTCAGAACCCAGGATATTTTGATTTAAAAGTAAACCACTGCTGGCTTCACACAACGGAAGTGTTAATTTTCTAAACATTTAATGTTCTGCATACTTCAAATGCCAGCTTTTAAAAAGCATTGTACTGCCTTACTGTTTGATGATGCATTGCAATTGGCTTTATTACACAGTAACATGACCAGAGTGGAGGCTCGATATTTTAGCAGCAACTCACAATTATATTAACAAAAGATTCATATGTGCCATATTCCACATTTGTTAGCAACCAAAATCATTGGAAATGTTCCTAATTTTTCACAGAATCCCTACAGTGCAGGAAGAGGCCTTTCAGCCCATCAAGCCTGCACCGATAATAATCCCACCCAGGCCCTATCCCCACAAAATTACCTTGCTAATCTCCCTGACACTAAGGGGCAATTTAGTATGGCCAATCAACCTATCTCCCACATCTTTGGAGTGTGGGAGGAAACTGGAGCGCCTGGAGCACACAGACAAGCTTTTGTCGGGAGCGGTTCTTTAAAATATGCACAAAAATCACATTTCCGTTAACTGTAAGATGTTAATTACGAGCCTTAACACAAGACCCGTTATTGGAATGTGAGTACTTGGCCTTACAGAAGCTCCTTGACTTGGAGGTGAATACAACACATGGGTATATACTTGGTAAGTGCTCGCCTGATCTTAATGATATGGTCATTGTGAGGAGCCACGTGGAATCCCAGGGACAAAGTGGGGAAAAAATACCTTCAAAAAATTTTGAGGCTCAGGGTTGTGCTGAACACTTGCTGCCGATGACATGTTCCTGGTGTCTGCCAAGTAAGGATTCAACAAACTTTCAAATGTCCAGTGACAACTGCTGACGGTCCTTTTGTTCCTGGGAGGAATGGCCAATGAAGTGGCAATCTGGGTCCTGGATGGTGTGCCTGGGTTGGATCTAGCTTGTTTCAAACACAGCAATCCTAGCTTTGCGTCCTGCCAGCTCGTGCTCAAATTCAGTGGGCTTAGAGATCAGGCATGGCTCTATCCCTAAATCAATCAAAATAAATTCCTCTGTGGTTTAATTGTACCCCCAACTCACTGAGAAAAAGACAAAGCAGCTACTCTTCTGAAAAGCGAACTCTTGTTCCCTACAGAATCGGTTACAACCTTCCCAAGCAGCATGATAGTTTCAGAACAGACTAGTGCTCTTCTGACTGAGTGTTTCGCATCACTCTCTTTTCAGTTTGGCTATCTGACCTTACAACACACAGGCAAAGACGTGAACAGTAGGCATATAGGATTACCACAATAAAAGGGACGCACACGACTAGCGTTCCTTTCAAAGTTATTCAGCAAGGTCAAAACCAAGTCGAGGGATTAACAGCAACAATCCTGCGGCTTTGCTGGCATCCAGCTTGTAATGAAGGTACACGCCAACTGAACTCTGTAGCAACTCCATGCAAATTAACAATCGCAACACTACGGGAAATATTAATTGCGTCTGGTACGTGGAAATTAATTTTTTCAGGTTAGAAATAACTTCACTCAAGTTTATCACTCGGTATAAATATTCAAAGCAACTACCTGTTTAGGTGGAATTAGCACGGAAGAGAGCTGGCGAGATGCTAATACAAAATAGATTTTGCAGTAACTGATCCACATGAGCCTCCGCTCCAGCATCACTCGTGTAGAACACACTGCATTCCGCAGAATCACATGGCAAAAATCAGAGTGTAGGCTGAAAATGATTAAGATAAAAATAGACAGACAGGAAGAAATGACTCATGGATGTGATGATGAACTGTGCACATTATAATGGATTGCTGGAAATGTGTTCAAAACACTTCTCAGAGCTCCTCAAATAATGAAGCAAATAATCAATTACGATGCTCAGCTGCAATCAGAACTAGACAACGTTCAGGTTTGGGGACGATAAACTTCATGCAGCACAAGTGCCAGGCAACAAAGAATCTCGTCATCTCCCCTCGACTTCAAATGAAAGTAAAGTTTCTTTATTAGTGTCACAAGTTGGCTTACATTAACACTGCAATGAAGTTACTGTGAAAATCCCCTTGTCGCCACACTCCAGCACCTGTTCGGGTACACTGAGGGAGAATTTGGCATGGCCAATGCACCTAACCTGCTCATCTTTGGAGTGTGGGAGGAAACCGGAGCACTCGGAGGAAACCCACGCAGAGACGGGGAGCGTGTGCAAACTCCACACAGAGTGACCCAAGCCGGGAATCAAACCTGGGTCCCTGGCGCTGTGAGGCAGCAGTGCTAATCACTGTGCCACTGTAATGACATTATCATCGCCAAATCCCCCATCATTAACATTCTGGCAGCCTTAATTGACTGAAAACTTAACTGCACCCCCTGACTCTGCAAAGCGATCTCAATATCTATAAAGCACAAGTTAGCGTGTGATGGAATATTCTCCACTTCACTGAATGAGTGCAGCCCTGACAAAGAACAAAGCTCAACACCATCCATGAGAAAGCAGCCCCTCCCCACCACCCCCAACTGGTACCCCACCCATCACCTTAAACATTCAAACCCTCCAGAACTGATGCACATTGGCAGCAGGGTGCACCATCTGCAAGATGGGCTGCAGCAAGTTGCCAAGGCTCCTTCAACAGCACCTTCCAAACTCACAACCTCTATCAAGAACAACAACAAAGAACAAAGAACAATACAGCACAGGAACAGGCCCTTCGGCCCTCCAAGCCCGCGCCGCTCCCCGGTCCAGGATTGAATCCTGAATCCAGGATCCCCGCCCAATTTTCCAGCCTATCTACATCCTAATATCCTATCCACCGAGCTGTCCCTCACAGCTACGATGCTTTGTTCATCACAACCTATTAACTCACCCCCACCCCCCCATTCCAGACCATGTGATCTCCAGGGAGAGGCGAAAACCCAGAGTGAAAACCCCAGGGCCAATATGGGGAAAAAAAATCTGGGAAATTCCTCTCCGACCCCCTGAGGCGATCGAAACGAGTCCAGGAGATCACACTGGCCCTGATCAGAAAATGCTTCCCAACCCTATTCATTTCCACCATTTCCATCACTTAGAAGAACAAGGGCACAGGTGCATGGGAAGACCACCACCTGAAAATTCCCCAAGTCACAGGCCATCCTGACTTGGAAATATAATTGCTGTTCATTGCTGTTATTACTGCTGAAGAGAATGTGCAAAGACAAATTGATTGTTGCCGAGGAAAATAAAATTAACAACACTGCTTGGAACTTTGATTGGAAGGTGCGCCCCTGCTGGAACAAAATCCTGGAACGCCCTCCCTAACGGCACAGTGGGTGCACCTACGCCACATGGACTACAAGGTTCGTGGAGGCAGCTCACCACCACCTTAAGGGCGGGCAATAAATACTGACTTAGCCAGCAATGCCCATAGCCCATGAATGAATAAAGAAACTTTACAGACCATGACCTCAAGCTGAATTCATAGAATCCCTACAACGCAGGAGGCCATTCAGCCCATCGAGCCTGAACTGACTATAATCCCATCCAGGCCCTACCCCACGTATTTACCCTGCTAATCTCCCTGGCACTAAGGGGCAACTTGGCGTGGCCAATCCACCTAACCTACACATCTTTGGAGTGTTCTTTATTCTTTATTTAATACAAAAACATCTCAAGTCCTGAAGAAAAAACATTAACAGCGTAACTGAATAGAGGCATGACAAACAAGGCGTTGTGTTTGAGCAGAAGAATGCCATGCTAAAATATTCAAGATTTTCCTTAGATAGCACCTTGTGACACCACAGTGCAAGGACATTGGTCTGGTCCGTGTCAAGTTACCCACCCTCAGCGGGTGGTCCCAGCTTCTGTTGCAGTGATAATACCCACCTGCATTTACATGGTGCCTTTAATGTAGGAAAACATCTCGATATTTTACAGGAGTGTACTCAGACCAAATAAATCAACACTGAGTCAAAGGAGGAGATAGTAAAACAAATAACCAAACGTTTGTTCAAAGGGCAGGCTCTAAAAGTGCATCTTAAGAGGCGGAGGGGGCTACAAACTGATTTCTTGAGCTCAGGGCCTGGGTGCAGCTGAAGGTATCGCTGAAATGGACAGGCGAATTAAATTGGGATGTACACAAGGTTCCAGTTTAAGGAATGTCGCCCACTTGGAGGGTTATACGAGGTTGCAGAGATGTTGGGGGGAGGGAGGGGGAGAAAGAAGGGAGGAAAGCGAGGCTTTGGAGGAATTTGAAGTAAAGATGAGAATTTTTAATTTGTGGTGTTAAGTTGACTGGGAGCCGACATAGATTGGTAAACATTTGGGTGATGGGTGAACAGGACTTGAACAAGCTGAGCTCATTCAAAACTCCAAAGTCCAAGCCCAAATTTGTAAGAGGATGCGGTAGAGATAAACAAGAGAGAAAAACAGCCAGAGTTTGTGATTATTATGGAAATAGCACTCAAGGACAGGATTAAGTTGAGCTGCAAAACTCCTTTTAAGTGCTAACGTTGCAAACGGAAGGGCACTAGCACCTTCGCTGTTCTGAACTCAGCAATGTAAAATGCTTCAATACAACATTGCATGGATTGAACTGCATATTGCAGCCAGCAGCAAAGTGAACGTGGCTTAATTATGCTGCAAGTGCTTGCCGTTATTAGTACAGTCCTTCACCAGAAGTGTCATAATCAGACACCAAAAAAGACACAGCCACAAACTATGAAATAAAATAGCTACTTTCAATATTAAAGCACATCACAAAGCAGAGGGCACTGCTGAATGGGCAGGCAATAACCAGACAAGCTCTACTTTCACGTTCCAACAGCATTACCCAATAATAAACAACTGACTGGCTTGCAACATACACATGATCCAGAATACATAAATGTGAAAATGTTTTCACTTACCTGGTATTAAGATCAGACAAAACACGGAACACATTGGAGCTTTGCAGTCCTCTTTCACCACGATGTTGTGTGTACATTTGGCATCACTTAAGAGCTACTCCCAAGACAGTAAACATAGAGCCTTGGGAATCTGTTCTGTGCAACACTTCACATGATGGGAACGTGAACATGACTCATCTGTTACTCGTCAAACAGGAGCAGGAAGTTACCAACACGCTAAGCAAAACATCTCATCGCCAATAGGCAACATCCTGACTAGATGCATTCCTGGAGGTTTCATCATCTTCCACTGCCACTCTCCTATACTACAATCTACATGGTGTACTGTCTTCCCTTGCCTCCCTCGCATAAGAAACAATACTTTTCACTGTGTATTAATACATGTGACAATAAATCAAATCAAAAAATGAAAAGCAATAGCCCGTTTCTGACTCAACTGGATGATTCTCGGTTGCCAAACCGCCGTTTATCCTGCAACTCTCACAGCTAATAAACAAAAACTCCTATATGCCTGGATTGCTTACAGCAGCATCATGGAAATTAATCTTCAGCTGCTGCGGAATGACAGTCGCAAAGGGTTGACAACCCAAATAACCCTATCAGGACCCAAGAGCTTAAAACCGGAAGTCACCTGCAAATTTGCAAACAGGATTTATGGAGCAACTTACAAGATAAAATTGATTTCAGCATACACGAGATGGGTAAACTGAAAATCAATCACAGCAGAGTAGAACAAGCCATATTTATAATGAAGTGTTTTGTCTTCAAGGCTTTCAAGCACCAACACTGCTTGGGCTTACCTTTGGTACACTGTGTACGCCACGTACTCATATCAAAGCCATCTTTATTTGAACAAGGCTACATATTAACTGCACAGAAAGAAAAAGTATCTGTTTTCATTTTCACTGAGACCTCAGAACATATCAAAGTGCTTTTGTGAAGCAAAATCCTTGTTGTAATGTAGGAAACAGCACTGTGACACAAACAGCAATACTCTTATTATCTGACAATCTGTTTTTAGATGTAGATGTTAGTTTGACCAAAACACCAGGGGCATTTCGTTTTTGAAATGCCATGGGATCTTCTCTGCCCATGTTTTTAAAGTTTATTTATTGGCGTCACAAGTAGGCCCACTTTAACACTGCAATGGAGTTACTGTGAAAATCCCCAGTCGCCACACTCCAGCGCCTGTTCGGGTACACCGAGGGAGAATTTAGCATGGTCAATGCACCTAAGGAAACCGGAGCAGCCAGAGGACGGAGTCTCAGTTTAATGTTACATCCAAAAGACAAACATGCCAAGCCTGCTTTCGGGCCATGTGAAGAATGCAGGAGTGTCATACATCCCTCAGTCTTTTGTACTGTGGAAGTATATTCCATCTCCTTCCCATAAAACATAGGAGCAGAATTAGGCCACTCGGCCCATTGAGTCTGCTCCGCCATTCAATCATGGCTGATATTTTTCTCATCCCCATTCTCCTGCCTTTCCCCCAGAACCCCCAATCCCCTTATTATCAAGAACCTATCTATCTCTGTCTTAAAGACACTCAATGACCTGGCTTCCACAGTCTTCTGTGGCAAAGAGTTCCATAGATTCACCATTCTCTGGCTGAAGAAATTCCTTCTCATCTCTGTTTTAAAGGATCATCCCTTTAGCCTGAAGTTGTGCCCGCTGGTTCTAGTTTTGCCTACTAGTGGTCACATCCTCTCCACATCCACTCTATCCAGGCTTCGCAGTATCTTGTAAGTTTCAATAAGATCCTCTCTCTCATTCTTCTAAACTCCAACGAGTACAGACCCAGAGCCCTCAACTGTTCCTCATATAACAAGTTCTTCATTCCAGGGATCATTCTTGTGAACATAGAACATAGAAAGGCTACAGCACAAACAGGCCCTTCGGCCCACAAGTTGCGCCGAACATGTCCCTACCTACTAGGCTTACCTATAACCCTCTATCTTACTAACTTCCATGAACTTATCCAAAAGTCTCTTAAAAGACCCTATCGAATCCACCTCCACCACCACTACTGGCAGCCGATTCCACGCACCCACCACCCTCTAAGTGAAAAACTTACCCCTAACATCTCCTCTGTACCTACTCCCCAGCACCCTAAACCTGTGACCTCTTGTGGCAACCATTCCAGCCCTGGGTAAAAGCCTCTGAGAATCCACTCTATCAATACCTCTCAACATCTTATACACCTCTATCAGGTCACCTCTCATCCTTCGCCTCTCCAAGGAGAAAAGACCTATCCTCATAAGGCATGCCATCTAATCCAGGCAACATCCTTGAAAATCTCCTCTGCACCCTTTCTATGGCTTCCACATCCTTTCTGTAATGAGGCGACCAGAACTGGGCACAGTACTCCAGGTGGGGTCTGACCAGGGTCCTATACAGCTGCAGCATTATCTCCCGATTTCTAAACTCAATTCCTCTGTTGATGAAGGCCAGTATTCCATATTACAGCCTCTACCTGCGACGCTGCTTTGAGTGTCCTCTGAACCCGGACCCAAGATCCTTCTGATCTTCCACACTGCCAAGCATCTTACCCTTAATATTATATTCTTTCATCCTATTCAACCTGCCAAAATGAACCACCACACACTTATCTTGGTTGAAGTCCATTTGCCACTTCTCCGCCCAGTCTTGCATCTTATCTATGTCTCGTTGCAACTGCTGACATCCCTCTACACTATCCACAACACCACCAACCTGTGTGTCATCAGCAAACTTGCCAACCCATCCTTCCACTTCCTCATCCAGGTCATTTATAAAAATCACAAAGAGCAAGGGTCCCAGAACAGATCCCTGGGGCACTCCACTGGTGACCAACCTCCATGCTGAAAAAGACCCATCTACAACCACTCTTTGCCTTCTGTGGGCAAGCCAGTTCTGAATCCACAAAGCAATGTCCCCTTGTATCCCATGCCCCTTCACTTTCTCAATAAGCCTTGCATGGGGCACCTTATCAAACGCCTTGCTGAAATCCATATAAACTACATCTACCGCTCTTCCCTCGTCTATGTGTCTAGTTACATCTTCAAAAAATTCAATTAGGCTCGTAAGGCATGGTCTGCCTTGGACCAAGCCGTGCTGGCTATTTCTGATCATACTATTCCTCTCCAGATGTTCATAAATCCTGCCTCTCAGGATCTTCTCCATCAACTTACCAACCACTGAGGTTAGACTCACTGGTCTATAATTTCCTGGGCTATCTCTTCTCCCTTTCTTGAATAACGGAACCACATGTGCAATCCTCCGGAACCTCTCCCGTCTCCATTGATGACGCAAAGATCATCGCCAGAGGCTCAGCAATCTCTTCCCTCGCCTCCCACAGTAACCTGGGGTACATCCCGGCGATTTATCTAACTTGATGCTTTTCAAAAGCTCCAACACATCCTCTCCCCTAATGTCCACATACTCAATCTTCTCAGTCCACTGCAAGTCTGTACTGCAACTACCAAGATCCTTTTCCACTGTGAATACTGAAGCAAAGTATTCATTGAGTACCTCTGCTATTTCTACCGGTTCTATACAGACTTTCCCACCGTCACATTTGATAGGTTCTACTCATTCACATCTTATCTTCTTGCTCTTAACATACTTGTAGAATGCCTTGGGGTTTTCCTTTATCCTGTCTGCCAAGGCCTTCTCATGACCCCTTCTTGCTCTTCTAATTTCCCTCTCAAGTTCCTTCCTACTAGTTGTATACTCTTCTAGATTTCTAACATTACCTAGCTCCCTGAACCTTTTGTAGGCTTTTCTTTTCTTCTTGACTAAATTCGTTACAGCTTTCGTGCACCATGGTTCCTGTAACCTACCATAACTTCCCTGTCTCATTGGAACATTGCTGTGCAGAGCTCCAGACAAATTTTCCCTGAAAATTTGCCACATTTCTTCTGTACATTTCCCTGAGAAAACCTCCTTCCAATTTATGCCTCTAATTTCCTGCCTAATAGCCTCATAATTGCCCTTACTCCAAATAAACACTTTCCTAGCTTGACTGATCCTATCTCTCTCCAATGCTAATGTAAAGGAGATAGAGTAATGATCACTATCCCCAAAATGCTCTCCCACAGAGATCTGACACCTGCCCAGGTTCATTCCTGAAGACCAAATCAAGTACAGCCTCTCCTCTTGCAGGCTTATCCACATACTGTGTCAGGAAGCCCTCCTGAACACACCTAACAAACTCCTCCCCATCGAAACCCCTTACCCTAGGGATATTCCAATCGATATTTGGGAAATTAAAATCTCCCATCACGACCACTCTGTTATTATCACATCTCTCCAGGATCTGCTTCCAAATCTGCTCCTCCACAACCCTGCTACTATTGGGCGGCCTATAGAAAACACCCAGTAAAGTTATTGACCCCTTCCTGTTGCGAACCTCCAGCCACAGAGATTCCATAGACAATCTCTCTGTGGCATCCATCTTTTCTACAGCCATGACACTATCCCTGATCAACAGTGCCACTCCCCCACCCCTTTTGCCTCCTTCCCTGTCCCTCCTGAAACATCTGAAACCCGGCACTTGAAGTATCCAGTCCTGTCCCCTGAGATAACCAAGTCTCTGTAATGGCCGCCACATCACACTTCCAAGTAGTGATCCATGCTCTAAGCTCATCCATTTCGTTCACTACACTCCTTGCGTTAAAATACACACATCTCAACCCTTCGGCCTGAGCGCTCCCCTTTTCCGTCACCTGCCTATCCTCCCTCTGACACCGTCTACAAGCCCCTTTTATTTTTAACCTAACCTCCTCTCTCCCAGTCACCTCATTTTGATTCCCACCCCCAACCATTCTGGTTTAAACACTCCCCAGCAGCCTTAGCAAACCTTCCCACCAGGATATTGGTCCCCCTGGGATTTCAGTGAAACCCGTCCTTTTTGTACAGGTCGCACCTGCCCCTAAAGAGGTCCCAATGATCCAGGAACCTGAATCCCTGACCCCTGCTCCAATCCCTCAGCCACGCATTTATCCTCCACCTTATTTCGTTCCTTTCCTCACTGTCTCATGGCACAGGCAGCAATCCCGAGATTACTACCTTTGCGTTCCTTCTTCTTAACTCCCTACCTAACTTCTTATATTCTCTTTTCATAACCCCTTCCCCTTTCCTGCCTATGTCAGTGGTACCAGTGTGCACCACGACCTCTGGCTCCTCTCTGTCCCACTTCAGGATTTCGTGGATATGGTCAGAAACATCCCTGATCCCGGCACCAGGGAGGCAAACCACCATCCGCGTTTCTCGACTTCCTCCACAGAAACACCTGTCTGACCCCCTCACTGTAGAGTCCCTTATCACCACTGCCTTCCTCCTCCTTTCCTTACCCTTTTGTGCCACAAGGCCAGACTCCGCGCCGGAGGCACGACCACTGCTGCTTCCACCAGGTGGGCTGTCCACCCCAACAGTACTCAGACAAGAGTACTTATTTTTAAGGGGCACAACCACTGGGGTACTCTCTACCACCTGACTTTTCCCTTTCCTGACTGTGACCCACTTGTTTGCTTCTTGTGGCCCCGGTGTGACCACCTGCCTATAACTCCTATCTATCACCTCCTCGTTTTCCCTGACCAGACGAATGTAAGAACATAAGAACATAAGAAATAGGAGCAGGAGTAGGCCATCTAGCCCCTCGAGCCTGCCCCGCCATTCAATAAGATCATGGCTGATCTGATAGTGGTTTAGTTCCACTGACCCGCCCGCTCCCCATAACCCTTAATTCCCTTATTGATCAGAAATCTATCTACCTGTGACTTAAACATATTTAACGAGGTAGCCTCCACTGCTTCAATGGGCAGAGAATTCCAGAGATTCACTACCCTCAGAGAAGAAGTTCCTCCTCAACTCTGTTCTAAACTGACTCCCCCTTATTTTGAGGCTGTGTCCTCTACTTCTTGTTTCCTTTCTAAGTGGAAAGAATCTCTCTGCCTCTACCCTGTCTAGCCCCTTCATTATCTTATGTGTCTCTATAAGATCTCCCCTCAGCCTTCTAAACTCCAACGAGTACAGGCCCAATCTACTCAATCTCTCCTCATAAGCTAACCCCCTCAACTCCGGTATCAACCTGGTGAACCTTCTCTGTACTCCCTCCAAGGCCAATATATCCTTCCGCAAATAAGGGGACCAAAATTGTACACAGTACTCCAGCTGCGGCCTCACCAGTACCCTGTACAATTGCAGCAAGACCTCCCTGCTTTTATACTCCATCCCCTTCACGATAAAGGCCAACATTCCATTTGCCTTCTTGATCACCTGCTGCACCTGCAAACTGAGTTTTTGCGATTCATGCACAAGGACCCCCAGGTCCCTCTGCACAGTAGCATGTTGTAATTTTTCACCATTTAAATAATAGTCCATTTTACTATTATTCCTTCCAAAGTGAATGTCCTCGAGGTGCAGCTCCAGTTCCCTAACTCGGTCCCTTAGGAGCCGCAGCTCGATGCACCCAGCGCAGATATGCACTTCTTGTGAACCTCCTCTGGATCCTTTCCAAAGCCAGTACATCCTTCCTTAGATACGGAGCCCAAAACTGCTCACAATATGCCAAATGGGGTCTGACCAGAGCCTTAAACAGTCTCAGAAGTACATCCTTGCTCTTGTATTCTAGCCCTCTCAACACGAATGCTAACATTGCACTTGCCTTCCTAACTGAACCTGCACGTTAATCTTAAGAGAATCTTGAACAAGGACTCCCAAGTCCCTTTATGCTTCTGATTTCCTAAGCATTTCCCCATTTAGAAAATAGTCTATGCCTCCATTCCTCCTTCTGAAGTGCATAAACTCACACTTTTTCACATTGTATTCCATCTGCCACTTCTTTGCCCGCTCTCCTAACCTGTCCAAGTCCTTCTACAGCCCCCCTGCTTCCCCAATATTACCTGTCCCTCTACATATCTTTCCCCTGCCTCCATCCAAACGTCCTCCCACAGCTAAAGCTACATAGTATGAGTGTGACTCAAAAGAAATACCAGACTGCCTGGGCAGCGTGCTACTGCTCACAGCTGTATAGTGCATTCAAAGCAAACTAAAATCTGCAGGCTGCATCCACAGAGTCCAAATCCCCTTCACAAACTGCTGTAGACTTGGACATCTTTCAACCAGTGATCTGACTTCTGGCAGGAAGTCAAAAGTAATCAGTCTCATGAGACAAGCAGCTGAAGCTCAGGCAGAATAAGAATGTGCCTTTGTACTTGGCCTTTCAACACCTCAGAATGGTCCAAAGCACTTTACAGGTGAAGAAAAACTTTTGACGTCCAGTCACCATTGTAATGTAGGAAACCCAATGGTGTCAGTAGGGAAAAAAAGCAAATTAACTCATTAGTTGTTTTTTAAAAAAACCCACAATCAGTCAGAATTTCTGAAACAAAACCAGAAAATGCTGGAAAATCTCAGCAGGTCTGACAGCATCTGTGGGGAGAGAATAGAGCCAACGTTTCGAGTCTTGGTCAGAGTTGAAGAGAAGGACCAGCTCTGACAAAGGGTCATCCAGACTCGAAATGCTGGTTCTATTCTCTCTCAGTAAGAAGTCTAACAACACCAGGTTACCCGAAGATCAGAGGCCGAATGCCCGTGACCGCTGAAGTGCTCCCCAACAGGAAGAGAACAGTTTTGCCTGCTGATTGTCGAGCGGTGTTCATTCATCCGTTGTACTTCAGCGGACACGGGCATTCAGCCTCTGATCTTCAGGTAAGCGTTCTCCAAGGCGGCCTTCACGACACGCGACAGCGCAGAGTCGCTGAGCAGAAACTGATAGCCAAGTTTCACACCCATGAGGATGGCCTCAACCGGGATCTTGGGTTCATGTCACACTATCTGTAACCCCTACAACTTGCCTGGACTTGCAAAATCTCACTAGCTATCCTGTCTGCAGACAACACACATCTCTTTAACCTGTGCTTAATGCTCTCTCCGCTCACATTGTCTGTACCTTTAAGACTTGATTAGCTGTAAAGAATCGCATTCCAATCATTATTCTGTAAATTGAGTTTGTGTCTCTGTACGCCCTGTTTGTGAGCAGATCTCCCACTCCACCTGACGAAGGAGCAGCGCTCTGAAAGCTAGTGGCGTTTGCTACCAAATAAACCTGTTGGACTTTAACCTGGTGTTGTGAGACTTCTTACTGTGTTTACCCCAGTCCAACGCCGGCATCTCCACATCTATTTTCTCTCCACAGTGACTACCTACTGGTAACTGTATGTGTTTGTATATGGGCATCAGATAAGAACACCAAGTAAGGGCACAGCGTATGCGCCAAGGTTAAATAAATCACCAACATTCATATGTAACATTCAGCAAAGTGGCCTTTATGTCAGAATTTCTGAACCTTATATTGTGGGAATCGAAGCACAGAAATTGTCCACTCTGATGTTGTTGCTTACGGTTGCAGGGTATAGTTTTAGAACACAGGGTGTGCAAGGTCAAACAGCCTTTATTTACAGTGTGCTACTGTGCCCCATAACACAATATCCAATCTTTTTGTCCGCCCATGACTCTGTGGCTGGTACTCCCCCCACACTGAGTCAGGAGGTTCAGTCATCAAGCCTCACTTTACGGGCTTAAGCATGCCTTGCTAACGCTCTAGTGCAGTGCTGAGGGGGTGCTGCACTGTCAGAGGGGACACCTTTTGCATCAGACATTAAATCTAGGCCCCATTTACCCCCTCAGATGCCTGTAAAAGATTCGCATAGCACAATTTCAAAGAGCAATAGGAAAATATAATCCATTGTTTCATCCAATGCTTACCCCCGATTGATCAATATCGATCCATTTCCTGTTTTTCTTCCTCAGTATGCGAACAAATTTAATTCAAGAATTTTAAAGTGAAACAGTCAGAATAATTCCTACTGGCAACCCTTTTCTCTTGGAATTTGAGGAAGATAGGTACTCCATAATCAGGCTGCAGTACAATGAAGCTCAATCACAACCATGATGGCACAGTGGTTGGCACTGCGGTCTCACAGCGCCAGGGATCCAGGTTCAATTCCCAGCTTGAGTCACTGTCTGTGCGGAGTCTGCACGTCCCCCCCATGTCTGTGTGGGTTTCCTCCGGGTGCTCCAGTTTCCTCCCACAGTCCAAAAGACGTGCTGGTTAGATGCTTTGGCCATGCTAAATTTTCCCTCAGTGTACCCGAACAGGCGACATGGGGATTTTCACAGTAACTTCATTGCGGTGTTAATGTAAGCCTACTTGTGACACTAATAAATAAACTTAACCAGTTAGAAAGTTGAAAAACGCAAGTATGTAACCAATGAGTAAGAAACTGATCAATCAATTTCTGCTATCCCAATTCGTGGCCCACATCAAAACTTTGAATTTGAAAGATTTAAACCTATTGAGAGGTTGAATTAATTTGAAGCCCAAATACACTCCCAAGCCTACTGTTACTTCAACAGGACTGTCCGATAACTGATTGAAATTTTAAATACATCAATATTATTTTAATGGCAGGAGGAGGAGGGGGAACAGTGTCACAACCACACTGCAAATTCACCTTCTCATTTTACTTTCTCTACAACAAGCCCCCAACTCCCACTCCCTCACACCCATGGTGAAAACTACAGACTAATATTTTTGATGTGTGATTTGCAAGCAAATGGAAATACTTCAGTGAATCTCCAAGACTGAAAGTCCCTCGTAAAAAAATCCACAAACTTGTGCATCAAATGGCTGTGCATACAGTATTCCAAGTGGGGCGGGGGGGTGAAGAGACAAACCACGAGCTGAGAAACGAACAATACAGCTCAAAAACTTTAGAACATAGAACATTACAGCGCAGAACAGGCCCTTCGGCCCACGATGTTGCACCGACCAGTTAAAAAAAAAAACTGTGACCCTCCAACCTAAACCAATTTCTTTTCGTCCATGAACCTATCTACGGATCTCTTAAACGCCCCCAAACTAGGCGCATTTACTACTGATGCTGGCAGGGCATTCCAATCCCTCACCACCCTCTGGGTAAAGAACCTACCCCTGACATCGGTTCTATAACTACCCCCCCTCAATTTAAAGCCATGCCCCCTCGTGCTGGATTTCTCCATCAGAGGAAAAAGGCTATCACTATCCACCCTATCTAAACCTCTAATCATCTTATATGTTTCAATAAGATCCCCTCTTAGCCGCCGCCTTTCCAGCGAAAACAATCCCAAATCCCTCAGCCTCTCCTCATAGGATCTCCCCTCCATACCAGGCAACATCCTGGTAAACCTCCTCTGCACCCTCTCCAAAGCCTCCACATCCTTCCTGTAATGTGGGGACCAGAACTGCACACAGTACTCCAAGTGCGGCCGCACCAGAGTTGTGTACAGTTGCAACATAACGCTACGACTCCTAAATTCAATCCCCCTACCAATACAGCTCAAAAACTTTGGCAGCTTCATTCAGGAGAGAAACAAATTGCCTTTTATTTTTCAATATTCTGAACAGTCACAAGCATCTCAGCAACGTGGATCAGTTAATGAATCCAGTGGAGCACAAAGTTCATGTCCTTTCTCTTCTAAAAGTAGATTTTAAAACCCTCCTGAACATCAAGAAACAACCCTGACTGGTTTACTCAGGAAGCATAGGATAGCATAAGATTGGAATGGACATTAAGGTCCATCTGCTCAGTCACTAAGCATTTCCATCACATGCACAAAATACTAACGGTCAGAAAGAAAAAATCCAATTCCCTCTTGGAATTGGCAAAACTGCCTGTTAATTTTAAGTCATAGAATCATAGATTCCCTACATCAGAAGGAGGCCATTAGGCCCATCCGAGCCTTCACTGATGACAATCCCACCTAGGTCCTATCCCCTTACAATCATCTCTCCCTCAATGTCAACAAAACGAAGGAGATTGTCATTGACTTCAGGAAGCATAGAGAACATGCCCCTGTCTACATCAATGGGGACGAAGTAGAAAGTGTTGAGAGCTTCCAAGTTTTTAGGTGTCCAGATCACCTGCCAACACTATAGTTAAGAAAGCCCACCAAAGCCTCTACTTTCTCAGAAGACTAAAGAAATTTGGCGTGTCAGCTATGACTCTCACCAACGTTTACAGATGTACCATTCTTTCTGGTTGTATCACAGCTTGGTATTGCTCCTGCTCTGCTCAAGACTGCAAGAAACTACAAAAGGTCGTGAATGTAGCCCAATTCAGCACGCAAACCAACCTCCCAGTAATTGACTCTGTCTATGCTTCCTGCTGCCTTGGCAAAGCGGCCAGCATAATTAAGGACCTCACGCACCCCGGACATTCTCTTTTCCACCTTCTTATGTTAGGAAAAAGATACAAAAGTCTGAGGTCACGTACCAACCGACTCAAGAACAGCTTCTTTCCTGCTGTCATCAGACTTTGAATGGACCCACCTTGTATGAAGTTGATCTTTCTCTACACCCTAGCTATGACTGTAACACTACATTCTGCACTCTCTACATTTGTCTACAGACTTTGTCTGCTTTGTTTGTATATCGCGCAAGAAACAATACTTTTCACTGTATATAATACATGTGACAATAATAAATCAAATCAAAATTAATCCCAAATATTTACCCTCCTAATCCCTTTGACACTAAGGGGCAATGGCCAATCAACCTAACCTGCACATCTTTGGACTGTGAGAGGAAGAGCACATATAACAGAGCACCCGGAGGAAACCCATGCAGACACGGGGAGAACGTGCAAACCCCACGCAGACAGTGACCCGAGGCTGGAATTCAACCCAGGTCTCTGGTGCTGTGAGGCAGCAGTGCTAACCACTATGCCATGGTGTCGCCCATGAAATTCTCTTAAAATTGTAGCAACAACTAGCAGATTTAGAACAAGTCAAATATTAATGATAAAACATCAAGGTTGCAGAACTACCTATATCTACACTGCATCTTTCAACATAAGAACTTTCCACAATAAATGTCCCAAAGCACTTCAACAGGCGATTATAAAATTAGGTATTACAACAAGTTATATATGTAGATGTTAGGTTAGATGGCCCAAAGCTTTATTAAAGCAGTTGGTCTTAAATAATACATGAAAGCCAGAATGCAAGCGAGAAAGGCTGAGATGTACTGTGAGAGAATACCAGAAGTTACAACTAAAAGGTATGACCAACGGTGGAGCTATTAAAATTGGGATGTCTAAGCAGCCAGAATTAGAGGATCATAAACTTTGGGGAGGATTGTGGGGCTGGAGGAGGTTAAAAATAGGGAAGGGCAAGGCCACAGAGGGATTAACACATTTGGGATGGTGAGCAAGGTCCTCTACACGTTTAACCCAAGATGTGGTGCAATGTCTTATCCTGTCATCTTGGACCATGAATGGGGTTCAATTTCAATTTGGTTTTTGAAGCAAGCAAGGAGATGGATTCGGGTCTGCTCAGTCCAATCCGAGCATTGGCTTTGTAACTTTAAGAACGGAGTAAAAAAAAAGTTTTCTTTGATACGTCCTGTAGTCATTATTAAACCCCGGCTGTAAACTAGGACCCATTCAAAACTCCCCTCACTGCCCATGCCCTGGAACCACATAGGGTTTCAAATACAAGAGTGAGGGTATTCAAAAATCAAGACTTTGCTTGACCTGGAACCTGGGAGGATGTAGGGGAACAGGTGTTGGTTTGAGTTGGGACATGGGCAGCAAAATTTAGCTCGAGCCCAAGTTAATGGAGGATAGAATATGAGAGAGCAGCCAGGATCTAATAAGGACTACAAGACATAAAAGTGAAAACATCTGATTTGGTTTATTATTGTTCCATGTATTGGGATATAGTGAAAAGTCTCGTTTCTTGCATGCTATACAGGCAAAGCATACCGTTCATAGAGTACATAGGGGAGAAGGAAAGGAGATTGTGCAGAATGTGGTGTTACAATCATAACTGGGGTGTGGAGAAAAGTCAATGTAATATAAGGTAGGTCCATTCAAAAGTCTGATGGCAGCAGGGAAGAAGCTCTCCTTGAGTCTCTTGTACATGATCTCAGACTTTTGTGTCCCTTTCCTGACGGAAGGTGGAGGAGAGAATGTCCGGGGTCCTTGATTATGCTGGCTGCTTTTCCGAGGCTGCGGGAAGTGTAGACAGAGTCAATGGATGGGAAGCTGGTTTGAGTGATGGACTGGGCTACGTTCACGACCAAAAAGCGAGGGTGTAGAGAGAGATCAGCTTAATATATAAAGGTCAGGTACACACAAGACCTTACTCACAGTCCCAACTGTCTGAAATGTGAGAAATAGTGATCATAAATTTAAAGTGAAACAAAATGGAGCGGGGGTTGGTGGAGGAGAGGTCCATCACTGAAGGTTAACATGGGGAGAACAATAAACGATTAAGACAGAAGAAGGAAACCCCGAACTTACCGATCGGCAAAGCCGCGATACACTCATCACTCCACCGTCAACTCCGCTTCTGCCCAGCCACCGGAAAGACCTTAGCAACCGGCCACCTTCCCCACCCTTTACACATCGTCATCAACTACAGTCCGCCCGCCTCGCCCACTCTTACTCAAAGCCTGAACGTCATAATTTTGCGACGGGACAAAACCGTCACCTGCAGTGGACCGCGCGCCCCCTGGTGGCCGCAGACTGCAGTAACGGGAGGGACTCTGTCTTTTATCTTAGGCGTTTGTTGCTCAGCCTCTGTATCCTTTCAGAAGTTGGCTGATGAACCACCTAATTATAAACCATTGCAGCTTCTGTGGGTGTAGTTACAGTCAGAGTGCTGTTGAGTTTAAGTTTTTTTTATTAGTGTCATAAGTAGGCTTACATTAACATTACAATGAAATTACTGTGGAAGTGCTGTTGAGTAGGGCATTTCAGGGTTTTGATTTGGCACAGCCAATTTGTATATTTAGTCAGGATGTAGTGTTAGAGAGGAGAACAAGCAGGACATGTTGTTCTCATGCTGCCTTTCTTAAGTTTAAACTTATTTATTTAGTGTCACAAGTAGTCTTATATTAACACTGCAATGAAGTGACTGTGAAAATCCCCACGTCGCCACGCTCTGTTGCCTGTTCAGGTAGACTGAGGGACAATTTAGCATAGCCAATGCACCTAATCAGCTTGCCTTTCGGTTTGTGGGAGGAAACCGGACCGCCCATAAGAAACCCACACAGCCATGGGGAGAACGTGCAGACTACGCACAGACAATGACGCAAGCCGGGAATTGAACCCGGGTCCCTGGCGCTGTGAGGCAGCAATGCTAACCACTGTGCCACCGTTTCTAGGGAGTAGGGGTTTCATCTGGAATTAGCTGAGAAGAAGCCTTGGGAGAGTTGTCGCATGTCATGGGGAAATAGTTTGATTTGATTTATTGTCACATGTATTAGTATACAATGAAATGTATTGTTTCTTGCGTGTTATACAGACAAAGCATACTGTACATAGAGAAGGAAAGGAGAGAGTGCAGAATGTAGTGTTACAGTCATAGCTAGGGTGTAGAGAAAGATCAACTTAATGAGAGATAGGTCCATTCAAAAGTCTGATGGCAGCAGGGAAGAAGCTGTTCTTGAGTCAGTTTGTACATGTCCTCAAACTTTTGTATCTTTTTCCCAACGGAAGAAGGTGGAAGAGAGTAAGTCCGGGGTGCGTGGAATCCTTCATTATGCTGGCTGCTTTTCCAAGGTAGCGGAAATGTAGGCAGAGTCAATGGATGGGAGGCTGGTTTGTGTGATGGACTGGGCTTCGTCCACGACCCTTTGTCGTTTCTTGCGGTCTTGGTCAGAGCAGGAGCCCATACCAAGCTGTGATACAACCAGAAAGGATGCTTTCTATTGCATCTGTAAAAGTTGGTGAGAGTCATGGCAGACGTGCCAAATTTCCTTAGTCTTCTGAGAAAGTAGAGGCATTGGTGGGCTTTCTTGACTATAGTACCATCATGGAGGGACCTTGGCTTCGGCCCCATTGATGTAGACAGGGGCATGCCCTCTACTATGCTTTCTGAAGTAGATGATTGTCTCCTTCATTTTGTTGACATTGAGGGAGAGATTATTGTTATCGCACTCGTTCACCAGATTCTCTATCTCTTTCCTCTACTCCGTCTCGACGTTGTTAGATATCTGATCCAGTAAGATGGTGTCATAAGGAAACTTGAAAATTGAGTTGGAGGGTCATGATGGCGCAGTGGTTAGCACTGTTGCCTCACAGCGTCACGGACCAGGGTTCGATTCTGGCCTTGGGTAACTGTGTAGAACAAAGAAAATTACAGGAACAGGCCCTTCAACCCTCCAAGCCTGCACCGACCATGCTGCCCGATTGAACTAAAGCCCCCTACCCTTCCAGGGACCATATCCCTCTATTCCCATCCTATTCATGTATTTGTGAAGAAGCCCCTTAAAAGTCACTATCGTATCTGCTTCCACGACCTCCCCCAGCAATGAGTTCCAGGCACCAACCACCCTCTGTGTAAAAGACTTGCCTCGTCCATCTCCTTTAAACCTTGCCCCTCACACCTTAAACCTATGCCCCCTAGTAATTGACTCTTCCACCCTGGGAAAAAGCTTCTGACTATCCATTCTGTCCATGCCCCGCATAATCTTGTAGACTTACATCAGCTCGCCCCTCAACCTCAGTCATTCCATTGAGAACAAACCAAGTTTCTCCAACCTCTCCTCATAGCTAATGCCCTCCATGCCAGGCAACATCCTATTAAATCTTTTCTGTACCCTCTCCAAAGCCTGTTTGCATGTTCTCCCAATGTCTGCATTGGTTTCCTTTGGGTGCTGTGGTTTTTTCCCACAGTCCAAAGGTGTGCAGGTTAGGTGGATTAGTTATGCTAAATTGCCCCTATACGTCCCAAGGTCTGTAGGCTAGGGAAATTAGTGGGGTAAATACGTCGGGTTATGGAGGTTGGGCCTGGGAAAGATGCTCTGTCAGAGAGTCGGTGCAGACCTGATGGGCCGAATGGCCTCCTTCTGCACTGTAGGGATTCTCTTGATGATCATTGCCTACCCGCTGTGTGGTGTGAAAGTCAGTTGTCACTGATGAGCATAAAGTTGAATGTTTCCCAGGTTTTGCTACATATGGATACCCACTGCTTCATTCGCTGAGAACTGGCAAATTAAATTAAACCTTGTAAACGTTCAGTGAAAATACTACAATCCTTCAGATGTAGGACAAATGTGTTCCTGAACTTTTTTTTTGTGCCCTTCTCTACAAGAACTTTGATGTGTAGACAAGGCTATGCACTGAGTTCGGAACTCACTGATTATTTTAATGCACCAGAATAGTTTTTTAATGCATATTTCGTTAAAGTTAAATTGCTGTGATCGGGTAATTTTCTTTCTTTTATTGTTGTTATTCATTTGAATGTACACAGTAAGAAGTCTCACAACACCAGCTTAAAGTTCAACAGGTTTGTTTGGAATCACGAGCTTTCGGAACGTTGCTCCTTCATCAGATGAGTGGAGAGGTAGGTTTCACAAACGTGGCATATATAGACTGATGTGGAGATGCCGGCATTGGACTGGGGTGAACACGGTAAGAAGTCTCACAACACCAGGTTAAAGTCCAACAGGTTTATTTGGTAGCAAATACCATAAGCTTTCGGAGCACTGCTCCTTCGTCAGATGGAGTGGAAATGTCACTCCATCTGACGAAGAAGCAGTGCTCCGAAAGCTTATGGTATTTGCTACCAAATAAACCTGCTGGACTTTAACCTGGTGTTGTGAGACTTCTTACCATATATAGACTGTGTCATGTTTGTGAAACCTACCTCTCCACTCACCTGATGAAGGAGCAGCGCTCCGAAAGCTTGTGATTCCCAATAAACCTGTTGAACTTTAACCTGGTGTTGTGAGACTTCTTACTGTGCCTACCCCAGTCCAACACCGGCATCTCCACATTTGGATATAAATGGCTTATGTCTCAGTTGACTTTGTTGAAAGAATTAGCTGTGTTTTTAGCAGCTGAATAGCATTCAGATCTTAGTTTCACTGAACTTACCGGTGTATTTATCTCCTGTTGTTCACGAACGGTCTTCCACAGAGGATGCCCTGTCTGAGTCCAGGATAGAATCCATAGGGGATCACACTGCTAAAGAGATGATAACTTCCAAGGGTGAATGTCAACTGGCATTCATACTTCAGTCCCAGCTGAAAGTCTTCTTCCCTCCTGAGCTGGAGGGTCAGCACAGAAGGTGCAGCAGAATCTTTAGCACTGATGAAGCTGCAGAATCCTGTACAACAAACTTGTCCCTGAGTTGATAGCCTACAGGAAATTTGTCTCATTACAGAATATGAAACTGTTTTGTTTCCATATTCTCAGCAATTTTTCCCATTGCCCTGAGTGGAGCAATCTTTTTTTTATTCATTCGTGGGACATGGGCATTGCTGGCTGGCAAGCATTTATTGCCCATCCCTCGTAGGGCAGCATGGTGGCACAGTGGTTAGCACCACTGCCTCACAGTACCAAGGACTCGGGTTCAATTACCACTGTCCGTGTGGAGTCTGTACGTTCTTCCTGAATCTGCATGGGTTTCCTCTGGGTGCTCCAGTTTCCTCCCACAGTCCCAAGACATAAGAACATAAGAACGTAAGAAATAGGAGCAGGAGTCGGCCATCTAGCCCCTCGAGCCTGCCCCGCCATTCAATAAGATCATGGCTGATCTGAAGTGGATCAGTTCCACTTACCCGCCTGATCCCTATAACCCCTAATTCCCTTACCGATCAGGAATCCATCTATCCGTGATTTAAACATATTCAACGAGGTAGCCTCCACCACTTCAGTGGGCAGAGAATTCCAGAGATTCACCACCCTCTGAGAGAAGAAGTTCCTCCTCAACTCTGTCCTAAACTGACCCCCCTTTATTTTGAGGCTGTGCCCTCTAGTTCTAGTTTCCTTTCTAAGTGGAAAGAATCTCTCCATCTCTACCCTATCCAGCCCCTTCATTATCTTATAGGTCTCTATAAGATCCCCCCTCAGCCTTCTAAATTCTAACGAATGCAAACCCAATCTGCTCAGTCTCTCCTCATAATCAACACTCCTCATCTCTGGTATCAATCTGGTGAACCTTCTCTGCACTCCCTCCAAGGCCAATATATCCTTCCGCAAATAAGGGGACCAGTACTGCACACAGTATCCCAGCTGCGGCCTCACCAATGCCCTGTACAGATGCAGCAAGACATCTCTGCTTTTATATTCTATCCCCCTTGCGATATAGGCCAACATCCCATTTGCCTTCTTGATCACCTGTTGCACCTGCAGACTGGGTTTTTGCGTCTCATGCACAAGGACCCCCAGGTCCCTCTGCACAGCAGCATGTTGTAATTTCTTTCCATTTAGATAATAATCCGATTTGCTATTATTTCTTCCAAAGTGAATAACCTCGCATTTGTTAACGTTATACTCCATCTGCCAGATCCTCGCCCACTCACTCAGCCTGTCCAAATCTCTCTGCAGACCTTCTACGCCCTCCACACGATTCACTTTTCCACTTATCTTTGTGACGTCTGCAAACTTTGTTACCCTACACTCAGACGTGCTGGTTAGGTTCATTGGTCATGCTAAATTCTCCCTCAGTATATCCGAACAGTCACCAGAGTGTGGCGACTAGGGGATTTTCACAGTAACTTCATTGCAATGTTAATTGTGACACTAATAAATAAGCTTCAAACTCGTTGCCCTTGGAGGGCAGTTAAGAGTCAACCACATTGCTGTGGATCTGGAGTCACATGTAGGTCAGACCAAGTAAGGATGCCAGATTTTCTTCCCTAGAGGACATTAATGAACCAGATGGATAGGCTTTTTTTTCATGGTCATCAGTAGATTTTAAATTCCAGATTTTTAAATTTTTTAAAATTGAATTCAAATTCCAGCATGGTGGGGATTTGAAGCCGGGTTCCCAGAACATTAGCTGAGTTTCTGGATTGATAGTCCAGTGATAATACCACTAGGCCATCACCTCCCCCTCACACAGAGTGAAGTGTGGCTCTCTTATCACTGCCTACAGAAAGTAGGTGGTCCTCTCAAAATACCATTGGGAAATCATCTCTTCTTCTCCTGACTGTCTTACAGGTAGTTGGTTTTATATTCCTTTGTTATCTAAGTTCATTGAACTTGGATGCCCATCCTCAAGGTGTCCCAACGCACTTGGCAGCCAATGAAGTACTTTTATGAATTGTAGTCACTGTTGTATTGTAGGAAGCACTGCAGCATAATTTGTACATAGTGAGATCCCACAAACAGATAATCTGTTCTTTGGTGTTGGTGGGGAGATAAATATTAACAGGGCAGAACTCTTTGAAATAGTGCCATTAATTTTCTTATTGCGCCTAAGTCTAATGTCTCATTTGATGGCAATGCAGCAATCCCAGGTTAATAAATTTAACAACTCTGAACCAGTGAATTAGTCCTTGACCATCAATGTTGCTTTTGTTGTTGTGTGGGTAATGTATGCCACTGACTGCAGGGTGGAATAACAGTGCTGCTTATTGTAGGTTGGATGCAGGCCGCTGGTGACTAGGATGCTGCTGATTCCGTTCCTAATCTGATCTGTGTCAGTAGCAGTACTAGGCAGTGACTGCCACGGCCTTCTGAAAGGGAGAGGGAAAACCGGACAGAGAAGCCATTGTTTTTAGGTTGTCATAGTTTGCTTCCGGCCAGTTGGCCACCAGAACATCAGAATGCTCCCTGACAATGAAGATAAAAAGCGCGAGTGCACATTGTATCCAAAGATAAACACCTTCCCAAAATCTTATCTATTTCATCAAGTCACAATTTTGCCTGTTCATTGTCGTTGAAAAATATATTTTACACATCATTCTCCCTTTTGCCTATTTGTTGTCTCAACTATATATTCACTTGTGCAGCTTTTTACTAATACGGAACGGCTAATACAAGAACTATTGTTAGGGCAAAATGGAACAATACAGGTAAGCATAGTTAGCCTAAGAAAGCAATGTGTTTCTGCCTATGGCCTTTCTGAAGCTCAGACTAAAACATCCAAGCACAAATTTCACAGTTCAAATAGCTTACTTTATCGGTCAAGCAGGAAGGTATTTTGTGAGGACATATGTAGTGAAAGATAGTTGACAATGCTTTAAACGATAAAAAGTTTAGAGAATGGAATGAGATTTGATAAAGAAAATAACCCAATGAATGTGTGCTCATTCAGATAACATATCCAAAAAGGCAAAGCACCTGACATGACTTCAGGATGTCTCATACTACGCAGCGAAGTACTTTTGACATGTAGTCGCTGTTGTAATGTAGGAGGAACAAGGTCAAATTCAGTGATCTAAATGTCACAAATTAAACCTTAATAACTTAAGTGATTCGGAAAAGTCACGAATGTGATCATTTACATGATCAGTATGATGCAATCAGCATCAATTCTGACCTTGGGTGACTGTCTGTGTGGAGTTTGCACATTCTCTCTGTGGCTGCATGGATTTCTTCCCCGCAGTCCAACCATGTGCAGGTTAGGTGGATTGGCCATGCTAAATTGGCCCTTTGTATCCAAAGATGTGTGGGTTAAGTGGATTGACCAAGCTAAATTGCCCCTTAGTGTTCTAAGATGTGTCGGTTAAATGGATTAGCCATGATAAATGAGTGGGGTTACAGGAATAGGGTGGAACGGAGGGCCAGGGTACGATACTCTGTCAGAGAGTCGGTGCAGACTTGATGGGCCGGATGGCCTCTTCTGCACTGTAGGGATTCTATGATTTTATGATTCAATGAATGAATATCTATAAAGGGAGAGAGCTCTTGCTTTCTGTCACTTGGGGAGAACAGGAGAATAATCTGAATTTAGCCAAGTGTCCCAAGCATGAGTATGCAATCAACTACTTATTGCCCCTATCAGAATAGGTCTGATAGACTTGTTAAACTGTCTAGTGTTTAATCAAGTTCACATGGATTTCTGATTAATTACATGATGTGTTGAACTGTCTCAGATTAATATCGCATCATGCTGTTGGCAGCTTTGACAATGCAGTGTTCCCTCACTAAAGCACTGAAATGTTACCATAGCTTATGCTCTCAAAGCCTTGAGAGGGACTTGGACTCTCAAACTTCTGACTCTGGTGAAAGTGTCACCACTGAGCCAAGCTGACATTGCACAGTAAAGGAAAATGAGAGGCAACAGTAATATTGCATCTCAGAGGTGTGGACTTTCCTCTGCCCATTATTCATAAGGGGTGAATGCTTTTGTTAAAATTCTTCAGAAGAAAGATGTTAGATTATAGTTAGAATCAGAACCATACCAGAGCTAAAAGGGTTTAATCATGAGGACAGGTTGAATGAACGAGGCTTCAATTCCCCTGAATAAAGAAGATTGAAGGGGTAATCTAATTTTGCTGATTATGATTAAAAGATCTCAGAGGGTAGATAGAAATACGATAAGATATTTCTTTTGGTTGGGGAGTCCATATAACCTTACAATTAGAGCTACAGTATTCAGGTGATGATGCCAGGAAGGAACCTCTTCATACAAAGGGTACAAAATATCTAGAACTTTCTCCAAAAGGCTGTAGACATTGTGGAAGGTGTTGTCAATTGATTAACTTGATTGTGACATTTTTGTTAGGTAAGGGTATTCAGGGTTACAGAATAAAGGTGCGTGGATGGAATGAAGATACACTACAGCAATGATCTAACTGAATGATGGAACCGTCTCTAGGAGCTGAATATCCTCTTCTTGTCCCATGTTTCTGTTAGACCTTTTATTTTTGAACCTGACAGCATACTCTCGGTGTCCAGACCACCAACAACCTGTCCCTCCATGCCGACACTATAGTTAAGAAAGCCCAGCAATGCCTCTACTTTCTCAGGAGGCTAAGGAAATTTGGCATGTCAGTTATAACTCTCACCAACTTTTACAGATGCACCATTCTGGTTGTATCACAGCTTGGTATGGCTCCTGCTCTGCCCAAGACCACAAGAAACTACAAAAGGTCGCGAATGTAGCCCAATCCATCATGCAAACCAGCCTCCCATCCATTGACTCTGTCTATGCTTCCTGCTGCCTCGGCAAAGCAGCCAGCATAATTAAGGAACCCACACATCCCGGATATACTATCTTCCGCCTTCTTCGTCAAGAAAAATATACAAAAGTCTGAGGTCACGTACCAACCAACTCAAGAACAGCTTCTTCCCTGCTTTTGAATGGATTTACCTTGCATTAAGTTGATCTTTCTCTACACGCTAGCTATGACTGTAACACTACGTTCTGCACCCTCTCCTTTCCTTCTCTATGCACTATATGCTTTATCTGTATAGCGTGCAAGAAACAATATTTGCACTATATACTAATACGTGACAATAATAAATCAAATCAAAAAGTGTACATAGGCAAATTTCATTACAAATGTGAATGTAGGAATTTAAAATGTAAATATGTACAGATAATGTATTACCTGAAGATTACACTTGACATTGATTCATTGTATGCAATGCTTGGTGGGATCAGCTAATATATTATAAATTTATTCTGTATTTCCACTCTTCTCTTTTCTTGTGTATTGAACTTGTTAGGGTACCGATCAGAAAGCCCAAGGTATAGTATGAAGCCAGACTAGAGCCCAACAGTTTTTCTATTCTGGCATTAGTATGAGGACAAGATGTTTCACTCCAGGTGTGATTCTATTGACAAAGTAGGGAGCTAGTAAAACCAACTTTATTTAACAATACGGTTTAACTATAACAACTGAATCCGCTTAACATTATCATTTGAACAATACTTAAATATGACAAGATACAATTCTTAACTGCTATCCTATCTCTATTAGTTCCAATTCAAGCAATTTTCTTCTTACAGACTTAAAATCCCTCTTCAAAATCAGTTAGCAAAAATCACAGGCTTAAGTGCGTGTACTTGTTAACAATCCTAGAGCTTTTTCAAACCTCTGGAGAGAGAGAGATCTTTTCATAAAGGGAGAGAAAGCCATCTCTTTTAAACAGGTCCAGTCAGCAACTGCTCTTGATTTTTTAAAATGTAACTAAAACACTGTCTTTCCTGCAAGCTTAGCTCGTCCCATTAATCATGGCTCTGTCAATCAATCTAATCAAAACCATACTCTGAAACCCCAAGGGAAACAAAAATGCATTAACTCTGTATAAACAAACAAATCCCTGGCTAAACTCTGCCATTATCCTGCATTTGAGCTCCCTGCTGCCCAGACAAAATGGCACTGTATAAAACAGAGCTGAATTTCAAACATACCTCCTACAAGGCACATGATGAAATTACATTTCTTAAAGGCACAGTATCACCTCAAACTTCAAAAACTATATTCAAATATGCGGAAACAAATGTGGAAAATTGAACAGATGAAAGAATGTCCTTTTTGAAAATGGGTATTACATTTGTTATTCTGAATTATAGAGCCCTATAATATAATCTCTAGGATTTGGTTATTTCATTTTACTTTTTTTTTAGACAAAGCTTAAAACTTTTAAAATGATCAATGTTGAGTTTCAGTTGTCTATTTTGATGGAAAGCCAATCTAAATCCTTCTTCAGCACTTGTCCTGCTGCCTCTGTATCTAAGACTCTGCGTTTTAGTGTTATCAGGAAACTTAGCAGGTTCGCATTTACTTTCTACGTCCACATTTTGACAATGAGAAACTACAGAGGTCAAAGCATTCAGGACCGTCCTCCTGCTCTGAGAATGAGTTCCCAGAAGAAACTGGTGGGTATTATGTCAGCACCGGACTCTATACCCACTCAAAATTTTCCATCCATTAAAATAATAATGGCACGGTGGTGGAGTGGTTAGCACTGCTGCCTCATAGCTTCAGGGTTCTGGGTTCAATTCCAGCCTTGGGTGACTGTCTGTGTGGAGTTTGCATGTTCTCCCCATATCTATGTGGGTTCTCTCCGGGTGCTCCAGTTTCCTTCCACATTCCAAAGATGTGTGGGTTAGGTTGATTGGTCATGGTAAATTGCCCTTTAGTGTCAGGCAGATTAGCAGGGTAAATGCATGGGGTTACGGGATACAGCCTGAGTGGGATTGTGGTCTGTGCAGATTCGATGGGCCAAATGGCCTCCTTCTGCACTGTCGGGATTCTATGATTCTATAAAGCAAGGAAAAACTATGATGAGTTCAGAAGCAGAAAATCCTGTCCTGTCTCTCTTGACTCCCAGAAGCCTTATAGATATTGAGGGAAAAGTGAATGTTTAATGGACCCACGATAGCACAGCAGACATGTCCAAACAGGAAAACTCTGTTGAATCATATGAAATTACAGCACCAAAGAAGACCAGTCAATTGCATTTTTCATTTAGATAGTATCAGTTAGGTACTGGCCTATTGGAATTATTTAATCTGCCATTGTGAGGGAGCTATATTAACACACAATTGAGTTTATGATAAAATATTCTGGATTAATGCTAATATCTACCTATGTTCCAGCAACAACCAAGCTTACAACCGCACCTTCAACAACCTCCCTCTGCTGGACACTCATTCACACGCATCAACCCATGCCTGAAATCTAACAAATTTGTCACACACTATTTCTCTCTCATAAAATGCTTACTTACAAATTAAGGAAATAACTAACTAATGCAGATTGTGTTAAAAGTCTGTCATTAAGCATCTCACGTTTACATGAAATTCAGCAACGATCACCTCAAGGGATTTTCACAGTAACTTCATTGCAGTGTTAATGTAAGCCTACTTGTGACTAATAAATAAACGTTAACTTTAATTTCTTTATCATTATCCTGGCTCAGGATTACCTCATTAGCCTGAATCAAAGGATTGGAAATCTTTGGAATTCGATACCTCACAGGATTGTGAATGCTCCATTGTTGAATATATTTAAGGCTGGGATAGACAGATTTTTGGTCTTTCAGGAAATTGAAGGATATGGGGTGTGGAGTTGAGGCATAATGTCAGTTGTGATGGTAATAAATCAATGGTACAAGAGGCTGAATGGTCCATTCTGCTTCTATTTGTCATGCCATATCATGGAATTGGGGAGGGCTGGGGTGAGCTGGCATTGATGTTAGAAAATCATCCTTGATCTTGTTGAACAATGTAAGTCCATAAGATATAGGAGCAGAATTAGACCATTTGGCCCATCAAGTCTGATCCGCCATTCAATCATGGCTGATAAGTTTCTGAACCCCATTCTCCTGCCTTTTCCCCATAAACTTTGATCACCTTACCAATGAAGAACTTATCTATCTCTGTCTTAAATACACTCAATGACTTGGCCTCACAGCCTTCTATGGCAATGAATTCCACAGATTAACCACCCTGTGTCCCTTTACTCTGAGGCTGTGCCATCGGATCCTAGTCTCTCCTACTAATGTATATAGCAGGCTTCGTGGCCAGATGGCCAGATTGAGCATTTTTTAACTCAAAGGGAGAAAATGCTGGAAAGTCTCAGTAGGTCTGGCAGCATTTGTAAGGAGAGAAAAGAGCTGCCATTTTGAGTCCAGATGACCCTTTGTCAAAGCTACCAAAAGAGAAAATGCTGGAAAATGTCAGCAGGTCTGGTCCAAAAGAGAAAATGCTGGAAAATCTCAGCAGAGAGAAACAGGGCTAATATTTCCAGTCCAGGTATATGACTTTTCTACAGTTCTGGAACATCCATAACCCTCTGGGTTAGTGAATTCCAAAGATTCCCAACCCTTTGAATAAACAAATTTCTTCTCATATCAGTCCTAAATGGTCAGATATGTAAAAGGGTCATATTGGATTCAGAATGATGGGCGCAATCTTTCTGTCAATGCTACAATGACGAGACAGAGTCCAGGAATGAGATAGAGAATCTGGTGAACTGATGCGGCAACAATAATCTCTCCCTCAATGTCAACAAAACGAAAGAGATTGCCATCGACTTCAGGAAGCGTAAAAGAGAACATGCCCTGTCTACGTCAATGGGGACAAAGTAGAAAGGGTCAAGAGCTTCAAGTTTTTAGATGTCCAGCTCACCAACATGTCCTGGTCCCCCCCATGCCAACACTATAGTTAAGAAAGCCACCAACACCTCTACTTTCTCAGAAGACTAAGGAAATTTGGCACGTCAGCTACGACTCTCACCAACTTTTACAGATGCACCACAGCATTCTTTCTGGTTGTATCACAGTTTGGTATGGCTCCTGCTCTGCCCAAGACCGCAAGAAACTACAAAAGGTCATGAATGTAGCCCAACCCATCATGCAAACCAGCCTCCCATCCATTAACTCTGTTTACACTTGCCACTGCCTCGGCAAAGCAGCCAGCATAATCAAGGACCCCACACACCCCAGACATTCTCTCTGCCACCTTCTACCGTTGGGAAAAAGATACAAAAGTCAGAGGTCACGTACCAACCGACTAAAGAACAGCTTCTTCCCTGCTGCTGTCAGACTTTTGAATGGACCTACCTCGCATTAAATTGATCTTTCTCTGCAACCGAGCTATGACTCTAACACTACATTCTGCACTCTCTCATTTCCTTCTCCATGAACGGTATGCTTTGTCTGTATAAAGCGCAAGTAACAATACTTTTCACTGTATGCTAATACATGTGACAATAATAGACCAAATCAAATACATTCCTGCTGCAGTAAGGATGGAGAAATCGGTGTCAAGCTAAATCTCTGTTCACTGCGGCAGGATAGGAAAATCTCGCCAGCCTGAACAGTCAGATATTCTGGCCATTAACTGTTTCTCTCTCCACAGATGCTGCAAGAGCTGCTGAGTATATCCAGCATTTTCTGTTTTTATTTCAAATTTCCAGTATTTTGCTTTCATAAAATTTTAGAAATGCACAAGTTCCCCAGGATAATTCTGCCTTAGTTTGAGAAATTATTGTTTGTTTTTGAACAAAAAAGGAAGGGAACAAGGAAGCAGAGTGAGGGGAGAGGGCCACACTGATGGTGTTGGGTGATTCACTATGGCTCCTTCAGTGATTCACTATAAGATTTGGCCCATAAACAGCCTCATTCAAACCCGGGTCAGAATCTAACGGCCGCCGCTCGCGAGGATAGAGGGAGCGGCTGAGCCGCAGGTGACGAAAGGGGGCGGGGCTGAGCCGCAGGTGAGGAAAGGGGGCGGGGCTGCGCCGCAGGTGAGGGACGGAGAATGGTTGGTTGAGTCCAGGACCAGGAGGGGGGCTGGGGGAGGGGCTGAGCACGGATCGGAGCCATGGGAAGTAGGGTTCGGGAAAAGACCGGAGATGAAGGAAGGGAAATGGGGCTGGGGGGGCTTCAGGCGGGGACTGAGAAAAGGAGTGGTTCTGAGAGCCTGCCAGTATGCGGGGCTGAGATCACGGGAGGAGACGGAGCAACACGAGGGAGCGAAGCTCAAGGCGGGCCGGCGTCAGCTCGCGCCGGCGACGAAGCGGCTCCCTTGTTAATGTGGAGGTGGAAGGGGCGGGGATTATGTCGTCACGATAAGTGGGCGCGTTCTGGGCCCAACAGCACCACCGGTCAGAGACGGAGTGGCAGCCGAAGGGGCGGGGCCTAGGTAGGGATGGGCGGGCACGGCTGGGCTTGTGGGCGGGCACGGCTGGGCTTGTGGGCGGGCACGGCTGGGCTTGTGGGCGGGGCCGGAGTGGGGGTGGGCGGGGCCGGAGTGGGGGTGGGCGGGGCCGGAGTGGGCAGTGGGCGGGGCCGAGGTAGGGATGGGCGGGCACGGCTGGGCTGTGGGCGAGGTGTTAACCTGGTGTTGTGAGACTTCTTACTGTGGGCGAGGCCAGAGTAGGGGTGGGCGAGGCCAGAGTAGGGGTGGGCGGGGCCAGAGTGGGGGTGGGCGGGAGTGGGCAGTGGGCGGGGCCGGAGTGGGGACGAGCTAAGCTGGAGTGGGTGGGGCTGGCCGTGTTGTCGCGAGCTTTGAAGCACTCTCGTTGTTATGGGTGAGAGAAGGTGCCAGAAGCGTGAGCGCCGGTTTACCCCTCACCATCTCGGACCAGGTGAGAGAGATACAACCGAGTGGGAAAGGCAGGGGACAGGTAATGAGAACGAAGATGTCGGGGAGGAGCCGGCAGCAGGGATGGTGTGTGGAGCTGGGTGTCTGAGAGGGAGCTCCTCCTGGTCTCTAACTGACCGGCCGGTCCCAGGCTGCTGATGGCTGGGCCCCCCTCACAGTGACAGGCTCTGTACCCTCTCCTTTCCTTCTCTCCTATGTACTCTATGAACGGTATGTTCTGTCTGTACAGTGTGCAAGAAACAATACTTTTCACTGTATGGGCAGTATAGTGGCACGGAAGGGGGGGTGGGAGTCCTGGCTTCACAGTGCCAGGGACCTGGGTTCGATTCCTGTCTTGGGTCACTGTCTGTGCGGAGTCTGCACGTTCTCCACGTGTCTGTGTGGGTTTCCTCCGGGTGCTCTGGTTTCCCCCCACAGTCCAAAGACATGCTAATTCGGTGTATTGGCCATGCTAAATTCATCCTCAGTGTACCCGAATAGGCACCAGAGTGTGGCGACTAGGGGATTTCCACAATAACTTCATTTACAGTGTTAATGTAAGTCTACTTTTGATACTAATAAATAGTTTTTTTTAGTTTAATTATTAGTGTCATAAGTAGGCTTGCGGACAGAAACCAAAGCACCTGGAGGAAACCCACGCAGACACAGGGAGAATGTGTAAACTCCACACAGACAGTGACCCAAGCTGGGAATTGAACCTGTGTCCATGGTGCTGTGCCACCATGCTGCCCAATATATGTAACAATAATAAATCAAATCTAAAGAGAAAATGCTAGAAAATCTCAGCAGGTCTGGCAACATCTGTAAGGAGAGAAAGGAGCTGATGTTTTGAGGCCAGATGACCTTTTGTCAAAGTTTTGACAAAGGGTTACCTGGACCCTCAAAACGTCAGCTCTTTTCTCTCCTTAGAGATGAAGCCAGACCTGCTGAAATTTTCCAGCATTTTCTCTTTTTGTTTCAGATTCCAGCATCCGCAGTAATTTGCTTTTAAATCAAATCCCGGCTGGTGCATGGAAAGGGATGTGGGATATTTAAAACCCTGACCTTCGAGGTGGGGGAGGGAGATCTTTCCCTGTTGGGATAAATTAGGGTTTATTTTATCTGGGGTGGGAGTTGGCCCTGTGCTTCTGATGCCATGGATCAGTAGAATTTGTAATGTGCATCTTTTTTTGGAAACTTTGGAAAGAGAAAGCTTATCTTTCTTGTATGTACAATCAACCAATCTTCATGCGTGCCAGGTGCCAACTTTTTTTGCATTGATCCAAGTTGTTGGTTTCAATGTTCTTGCACCACTTAATTGTGTGCTGTGACTTATTTTCTGTTGAATTGATGGTTTAATATTTGTATTACTATTTTAGTGTCTTTGGCTGTTGGAAGAAGTAGTTCATTTTCAAGAACCCAATTTCTTCAGAGGCAGAAGTACTGAGCTGTTTCCTAGATATTGTTAACATCCTTTGCAAATGATGCTTTGCATTCAGTAAGTGCCCTTAATTCTATACCAGTATTTATATTTTATTAGCAGCTTATCAAATTGGATCTTTATTGTCCCATTGTTTAAGAAGGGGAACAGAGACTTCCCCGGGAATTATAGACCGGTGAGTCTCACTTCTGTTGTCGGCAAGATGTTGGAAAAAATTATAAGGGATAGGATTTATAGTTATTTGGAGAGTAATGAATTGATAGGTGATAGTCAGCATGGTTTTGTGGCAGGTAGGTCGTGCCTTACTAACCTTATTGAGTTTTTTGAGAAAGTGACCAAGGAGGTGGATGGGGGCAAGGCAGTGGACGTGGTATATATGGATTTTAGTAAGGCGTTTGATAAGGTTCACCATGGTAGGCTTCTGCAGAAAATGCAGATGTATGGGATTGGGGGTGATCTAGGAAATTGGATCAGGAATTGGCTAGCGGATAGGAAACAGAGGGTGGTGGTTGATAGTAAATATTCATCATGGAGTGCGGTTACAAGTGGTGTACCTCAGGGATCTGTTTTGGGGCCACTGCTGTTTGTAATATTTATTAATGATCTGGATGAGGGTATAGTTGGGTGGATTAGCAAATTTGCTGATGACACCAAAGTCGGTGGTGTGGTAGACAGTGAGGAAGGGTGTCGTAGTTTGCAGGAAGACTTAGACAGGTTGCAAAGTTGGGCCGAGAGGTGGCGGATGGAGTTTAATGCGGAGAAGTGTGAGGTAATTCACTTTGGTAGGAATAACAGATGTGTTGAGTATAGGGCTAACGGGAGGACTTTGAATAGTGTGGAGGAGCAGAGGGATCTAGGTGTATGTGTGCATAGATCCCTGAAAGTTGGGAATCAAGTAGATAAGGTTGTTAAGAAGGCATATGGTGTCTTGGCGTTTATTGGTAGGGGGATTGAATTTAGGAGTCGTAGCGTTATGTTGCAACTGTACACAACTCTGGTGCGGCCGCACTTGGAGTACTGTGTGCAGTTCTGGTCCCCACATTACAGGAAGGATGTGGAGGCTTTGGAGAGGGTGCAGAGGAGGTTTACCAGGATGTTGCCTGGTATGGAGGGGAGATCCTATGAGGAGAGGCTGAGGGATTTGGGATTGTTTTCGCTGGAAAGGCGGCGGCTAAGAGGGGATCTTATTGAAACATATAAGATGATTAGAGGTTTAGATAGGGTGGATAGTGATAGCCTTTTTCCTCTGATGGAGAAATCCAGCACGAGGGGGCATGGCTTTAAATTGAGGGGGGGTAGTTATAGAACCGATGTCAGGGGTAGGTTCTTTACCCAGAGGGTGGTGAGGGATTGGAATGCCCTGCCAGCATCAGTAGTAAATGCGCCTAGTTTGGGGGCGTTTAAGAGATCCGTAGATAGGTTCATGGACGAAAAGAAATTGGTTTAGGTTGGAGGGTCACAGTTTTTTTTTTTAACTGGTCGGTGCAACATCGTGTGCCGAAGGGCCTGTTCTGCGCTGTAATGTTCTATGTTCTATGTTCTATTAACATATAGTTGCGATGTCTGGACTTGCAGTATGCTTAATATGCATTTATTTTGGTATACATTTAAATAATGTGATCAACTAATTTCCATGATAAAATTAAAGTAAAGTTTATTTATTAGTCACAAATAAGGCTTACATTAACACTGCAATGAAGTTACTGTGAAATTCCCCTAGTCGCCAGTCCAGTGCCTGTTCAGGTCAATGCACCTAACCAGCATGTCTTTCAGAATGTGGGAGGAAACTGGAGCATCTGGCGGAAACCCACGAAGACACGGGGAGAACATGCGAACTCCACACAGACAGTGACCCAAGCCGGGTCCCTGGCGCTGTGAAGCAACAGTGCTAACCACTGTGCTACCGTACCATCCTTTAGGTTTCAATTAGCTTTCAATAAATGTGTATTTTAAATGACATTCTCGCAGAGATTTGGAATTGTGATACACAGAGCTTGTTAAACTGCAAGAGTACCTGGCAACAGGAAAAAGTTTCAGTGTTGCAAGAAAGCGAAGAGAGTCCATAACTGGTAGCAGAATTGATCCAAAACTATGTGGGAATTACTGAGGAATAAGCCTGCTCTCAGTCACAGCAAAGATTCAACTAAACTCTATTAAAACAGTACTAGACAGCCTTGTAGGTTTGTTCTCCAGGAATCAGTGTAGTTTTAGGGCTAATGTTGGACCAGCTGATAAAATGATTACAGCAAGACAACTACAAGGGAAGTGTAGGAATTACATCAGTTTCTATATATGTTGTGCAGCGATCTAACTAAAGCTTTTGACGTTGTGAGCCAACCTGGCCTATGGCACTTGCTCCCTTAGCTGGGATGTCCAAACAAATTTGTCAAAACCCTGTACCTACTGCATGATTGAATGTGTTTATGCCTGTGGTGAGACGTTCAATGCTTTTGCAATAATCAGCAGTGTAAAGCAAGGATGTGTCATGGTTTCCTGACTCTTCAATCTCTACCTTGCTGTAATGTTGAAGGAAGACCTACCATGTCTTTAGGGAAGCTTTTCAATCTGTACAGACTGCATGCTTCCATCAAAGTCACAGAGGCAGTAATCAGAGAGCTTCTGTTTGCAGTGACTGTATCTTAGCTGCTCGCAACATCCTGATTGTAGCAACAAATTCTTGAGTGCTGTCGCAAGCTTTGGTCTCAACATCAGTCTCGGAAATGCTGATTTGACGCTTTGGCCAGCCTCAGGCATGCACCATGCAATACCAGATTTAACTGTTGATGGCATCAATTTTAAGGTTTTAATTTTTCATATCTTGTCAGTGTTCTCTAAGGATGCTTATTGGTGAAGTCTGGCATCCAGAAAGCAAGTTCAGTCTCCTCCTGACCCCATGATCATTTCTGGAAGCAAAATGGCGTTAAGCTGAAGACTAAAATCAAACTCTACCAGGTCATTATCCTCCCCACCCTGCTGTATGGTGCAGAATCCTGGGTCTGCCACATCAAAGCTATGGAATGCTTCCACAAAGGCACTTGAGATCTATGAAAATTAAATGGCAGAACAAAATCACAGCCAATAGATTTGGATGAACTTAAATTAATGGAAGATTGAAGTCTGGCCAGGAGAATGGTGGAATAACTTATTATCCAGTCCTGCTCTGTTAGAAATGCACACGAAAGGGTGAACAGGTAGTGGTTCATGTGATCTCTGCTACCTCCCAGGATACAGAGGCATCATTGATCGCTAAAAGAATTCTGAAGAGGAGTCATAATGAGCTCAACGTTAACTATTTTTCTCTCCACAGATGCTACCAGACTTGCTCAGTTTCTCCAGCCTTTTTTTTGTTTATTGCTTCAGATCGCCAACATCCACGGTATTTTTCTTTGTGGTGCTGTGTGTGGTACATCAAAAAAATGTATCTAAGGTCTTATCGAATCCTGGAAACAATTAAAATGAATACCACAAATCATGGAAGTACCCTATGGCTTTCCTATAGAATTACCTCCCCTTTAAGTTAATTCTGGTATCTGTTGCTGCTTAAAATCCAGGTAGCATTGCCTTTCTTAACTTTTTAAATCCATTTTATTGCTGTGCTTGTTTAATTTCACGCGAATTGAAGGAAGGGAATATCAAAACATTAAAGGATTATATATTTTTACAGAGAACGACAAAAAAGCTTCCTTGTATCCACTATATTGGATAGTGTTTGATCTACAGCTAGAAAAAGTAGAGGGCCGTCCTTCACATATTGACTTCTTGTTTTCAGGCTTGTTGTGCTCATGTGAGGTACCCAGTATTTCGGGAGCTTCCATGCCTTTTTTGGTAAGTCGGCCATTTGTTACAAAAATAACTTGATTAACACGATTAAGAATCAGTTCAGAAAATCCAAGTTGTATTATGAAGTTAGCCTAGATCCTAACTATTTTTGATATTAATGTGAGCACAAGGTGTTCCGCTCTAGGTGTGATTTTGTTGACAAAGAACAAAGAACAATACAGCACAGGAACAGGCCCTTCGGCCCTCCAAACCCGCGCTGCTCCCTGGGACAAACTAGACCATTCTTTTGTATCCCTCCATTCCCACTCCGTTCATGTGGCTATCTAGATAAGTCTTAAACGTTCCCAGTGTGTCCGCCTCCACCACCTTGCCCGGCAGCGCATTCCAGGCCCCCACCACCCTCTGTGTAAAATACGTCCTTCTGATATCCGTGTTAAACCTTCTCCCCCCCCCACCCCCCCTCACCTTGAATCTATGACCCCTCATGAACGTAACCACCGACCTGGGAAAAAGCTTCCCACCGTTCACCCTATCTATGCCTTTCATAATTTTATACACCTCTATTAGGTCACCCCTCATCCTCCGTCTTTCCAGTGAGAACAACCCCAGTTTACCCAATCTCTCCTCATAACTAAACCCCTCCATACCAGGCAACATCCTGGTAAACCTCCTCTGCACTCTTTCTAAAGCCTCCACGTCCTTCTGGTAGTGTGGCGACCAGAACTGGACGCAGTATTCCAAATGTGGCCGAACCAACGTTCTATACAACTGCAACATCAGACTCCAATTTTTATACTCTATGCCCCGTCTTATAAAGGCAAGCATGCCATATGCCTTATTCACTACCTTCTCCACCTGTGACGTCACCTTCAAGGATCTGTGGACTTGCACACCCAGGTCCCTCTGCGTATCTACACCCTTTATGGTTCTGCCATTTATCGTATAGCTCCCCCCTACGTTAGTTCTACCAAAATGCATCACTTCGCATTTATCTGGATTGAACTTCATCTGCCATTTCTTTGCCCAAATTTCCAGCCCACCTATATCCTTCGGTAGCCTCTGACAATGTTCCTCACTGTCTGAAAGTCCAGCCATTTTCGTGTCGTCCACAAACTTATTGATCACCCCAGTTACACCTTCTTCCAGATCGTTTATATAAATCACAAACAGAGATCCACTAGGAAGTTTTTATTAAAGCAAACTTTATTTAATAACACAGTTAAAATAAAACAATTGGCATAACTTTACCATTTCAAATACCTAAACATGAAAGGTATAATTCTTAACTGCTAGGTATTTCTGTTGGTTCCAATTCAAGCAATATCTCCATAGACGTATACTCTTCAGAATCCGTCAGCAAGACACAGGCTCGTGTGTTTCGCTAGTCCTCCAGCCTTTTAACCCCACTTAAGAGATTCAGAGAGATGCCCATCTTCTGACTCTAAGCGGCCTCCAGAGGAAAATATTTCATCACACAGATGAACTCCAGTGAGAAAGAGAGGGAGAAAACACACCTCTTGCCTTTTTCAGACCTCTGGAGAGAGATACCTATTTCCGAACAGGTCCCCAGACTTCAACCTATTTGGTCATTATCCATGATTGAAGGACCAGGATGTTGATATCTTCCCAAATCTCAGCTGATGGCATTGAGCAGTTAGCCAATGATGGATATGGGGAGGTAGCTCTCTTATTTTCTGTCCTGTTCTTCTATCAGTTTCTCTGTATGATGGCCTGACAGCCAGACAGACAGAGAGAGAGAGACAACCATGTGCGAGAACAACCTGTTGCTCCATGTGTCAGAATTTTCAACACTGGCCCCTCACAGATGATGTGCACCATCGTTCAATCTCACTGCGCTGTAACTGCAGTAAACAATCAGCAGTTTCATTCTAATTTCAAGGAGGAAGAGTAAACCATTCTCGTATTAGCTTAACCTACTCTAACTGTAGAGGTTGCAGGAAAGAGACTTTGGAGACTAGACTGGCAACAGTGCCAAGATTTGGTACTCAAAAGGAACTGGTAGTTCTGATATCATTTATGTAAACTCTTTTTGCATAATTCTCCAGTGCCTCTATAGAGAGATATAAAAGGCAATTTAAAGTCAAAATGAAATACAGTGCCAGGAATAGGGAAAGGAATGCACGCCTAGGGAAGGGAATAAGATAGGTCACTGGTTTTGAAAAAGACCTGCAAATATTGTGCAATAATAAAACAGCAAGGGATGGGGGAAGCCCAATGGAATAGTTCAGGTGAAAGAAAAAAGTGATTTAGGATGGGTCTATATTAGAACAAAGAACAATACAGCACAGGAACAGGCCCTTCGGCCCTCCAAGCCCGCGCCACTCCCCGGTCCAGGATTGAATCCTGAATCCAGGATCCCCGCCCAATTTTCCAGCCTATCTACATACTAATATCCTATCCACCGAGCTGTCCCTCACAGCTACGATGCTTTGTTCATCACAACCTATTAACTCACCCCCACCGCCCCATTCCAGACCATGTGATCTCCAGGGAGAGGCGAAAACCCAGAGTGAAAACCCCAGGGCCAATATGGGGAAAAAAAATCTGGGAAATTCCTCTCCGACCCCCTGAGGCGATCGAAACGAGTCCAGGAGATCACACTGGCCCTGATCGGAAAATGCTTCCCAACCCTATTCATTTTCATTTCCACTTCCACGAACACCATATGAATTCCCTGCCCCCGAGACAGGTTCCCAACTATCCGCAGTCTCGCTCTGTACTGGCACCAGCAAGATGATCATAGAATGAAGCCTTGAAACGAGAAACAAAGAACAATTAGCCCGCGCCGCTCCCTGGTCCAAACTAGACCACTCTTTCGTATCCCTCCATTCCCACTCCGTTCATATAGCTGTCTAGATAAGTCTTAAACGTTCCCAGTGTGTCCGCCTCCACCACCTTGCCCGGCAACACATTCCAGGCCCCCACGACTGATTACTGTGAAATCAGAAAGTTTGATGTTTTTATTACATCATCTCTTGAAATACAAGGTAGTGACTTTGGGGGTCTAATTGAGGGCTCCAGTGTAGCTCAGCTAATATTTAAAGATCTGGGTCAACAATTTTGATTATTAGTGGAAAGTTGTGTGAAAAAGATTTATAAAATTAAATCAGAACCGAGAGGATATATGTGTCAGGAAAATCTGTTTTCACTAGAAAAGATGTGGCTGGGAGAGAATCCAATAGAGGCCTTTAAAATTGTGAAGGGTTTGATAGGCTAGACATAGAAGATCTTTCCACTTGCAGTTTAACACCAGGGGCCATAAGGAATTCAGGCGAACCATCTTTACCCAGCGTGGAGCTCGCTACCACATGGAGTGGTTGAGGAGATTAACATAAATGCATTTTTAGTGAAAGCTAAATAATTACAAGACAGAAAGGAACAAAATAATATTTTGGTAGGATTGGAGGAGGCTTGTGTGAAGCTGAAACACTAGCACAGACTAGTCGGGCCAAATGGCCTGTTCCTGTGCTGTGAATTCTATGTGGTTTGTCTTAGAGGGTTGCTCACAAATATTTGTTGGTTTGAGTCCCATCCTTGATTATCTGGAACACAAATTCACCTCCCAATTCTATTCACCAACTGGTCCCACATCTATGTTTTAATTACTCTTTGATATTACACTAAATGCATTATATAATTTGAAACTTGTTTAACTTGCATTTTTTTCTCTTGAGGTCTGTTCCTGCCTTTCGGGGACAGAAGTAGAATCAATCGATGCTGGAAGCCAGGTAGACGGCATAGACCGTCTGCATCTGGTAGGTTGGAGTTTTGACATATTGGTTTTCAGGAGAGGTAGGTATGCACACGTGGTGAACAGTGGGAGGGATTTGTCTTTTCATTTGATAAAACATTTTATGGCCTGTTTTTGCAAAGTAATGTTGTAGTGAACCTTTGCGTGCATGTTGGACACATTCACATCATCCTAGAATTGAGTTGAGTAGTTCAAGGCTGAGAAGGCAGTTTCAGTGCCTCTGGCTCTTCAACAGTTCAGTTGGGTTAGGAAGGAGTTCCAGTTTAAGCTGTCTATTCTTGTGTGAATGTGTAACCTGTATTCTGAGAAAGACACACAGGCAGAGGAATGCTGTGCCGTATGAGAAAAATCACATTCTTTGTCATGCGCAACATTATGGAACAGGTTATCCTCCTTTTGGACATAGATGGAAACTAATCCTTGGATAGATAAAGAAAATTTGAAAGCCCTTGAAAATTTTTAGCTGATCAGGGAGAACCACCTTGAATTTGACAAATTGTATTTTTTTTTAGAGGTGATCAAAGTAGTGGATTGGGGAATATCTATGGATGTTATTTATATAGACTTCCAAATGACTTTTGAAGTCCTTCTTAAGAGGAAAGGTTGAAGTTCATAGAATAGAAGGCAAATGATTGATCTGGTGAGGAAATTGGCTGAGTGACTGGAGACTGAGTAGGGATAATGGCAGTATCCAAACAGTGCTGAAGAGATGTCCTGGGTGGTGTGTCCTCAGGTTGTTTACATTACAGCTAGAGTATTGTGAATGATTCTGCTACCAGATCTTAAGAAAGATATATCGACCTTGGAGGGAAAGTTTTAAAGGTATTAATGGGGACAGAGAAGGTAGATTGAGAAAAATAATTTTCAGTAGTTGGAGAGTCCAAGACTAGGGAAATATCACCTAAAAATTAGAGCCAAACCCTTTCAGGAGTGAAATTAGGAAACATTTCTTCACACCAAGGGTGATAGAAGTTTGGAACTCGCTTCCACAAAAGGCAATTGAAGCTAGATCAATTAATATTTAAAACTGTGCTAACTTTGTTAGCCAAGGGATATGGGATGAGTTGGGTCCCAAATCAGCTAACATCTCATTGATGGGGCAACCTTGAGGAGCTAAATGGCCTTCTCCTATGTCTGTGTTGCTATGATGTGTAAGGAAATTACTGGATTTAAGAATGCGGCAGGTTTTTGTAAGTGATTAACGATTGGATTGTCCTGGTTGGGTCATGATCCTGATGGCAACATCAGTTGCAGATCAGGAAGCTGGAAGTACCTGAGGTGGGATGTCAGTCGCAATCTTCCTTTGGCAGCCAATTAAGAAGTCACCTATAGGAACCTTGTCTGATTTAAGGACAGGATAGACCATGGAACTGGAAGGCTCAAAAGGTAGATGCACTGATGTTTGGTGGGCAACCCACTGCAAGAAGTGGGTGCTGCTGAGGTTGGCAGGAGAATGCCAGGCTGCTGGGGGGCATTCCAGTGGCATCATCATGTTCCCCAGTTGGCTTAGTGGGTACACTTGGAGATAGAAACATATTGGATAGCCAACTGAAGAGTTATTTTCCAACTTTGCTTCTGGTCCTGCCTCCTAACCAGCCCACAGTGGACTAGGAAAATTCAGCTGTAAGTATCTTAAATACTGTACAATTCACATATTTACTTAATTCCATGATTATTGTGCAAGTTAAACTTTTCATCCTTGTTCCCTTTCATCTGCCTGATACCAAAGCTTACCTGGAAGTGTTTAACACTATGGATGCAATGCATATAAGAATAACATTTAACTCGCAGCACTGTTGTTCTCCTTCCAATCCCAAACACATACTCAGCAGTAATATATGTTTTTCTCCACAGAGCGATGAGGTTTCAGTGCATTCAAAGAACCCTCTGCGAGATGCTAACATGATGTACGCTACCAGTGCCAGTCACTATGAGCTGTTATCAGAACTAGGTAAAAATACTTTGTAAATTTGCTTCTGACACCACATAGTGGTTGAATCTTGAATCATTAAATGTTATATCATAGAAACAGACCATTTGGCCCACTTAATCTGTGCTAGTTTATTTTGCTTCAGGGTAACTAATCAAATCTTACTTTTGTCCAAATCCAAACCTTTTAATGTTTCTCTTTTTTTTTTAAAGCAGTTCCCTTTAGACATAATTTATGGATTCAGTACGATTTGTGGGTAAGAATTCCACATATTCACACTGAGTATAATAAATCTTATCTAAACACAGAATATCAATTTCCACTTCCTTCTCAAAGCACAGAAGTGCAATTTTGTTGGAAGCAATAACCCTTTGTATCTGGTTCACTAAGCATTTTTCAGGTGAGTCGAAAGTGAATATGTGGGCAGGCTTGTTGACTATGAACAACAGCATTACCATCAATCTAATCCTGTTAATGGATGCACACAGTTTACAGCAGAGCTTATAATGATATTGATGAGAAGTGGAAAGTGTGCCTGAATTTCTTCCTAGCTCAAGGAATCTGAGGCGCATCCAATCTGTCTTTCTCTATTGAACAAATAATTTGCATTTGGATAGCTCTTTTCATCTCTCCTGCATGAGTAGCACCATGTGACCTTTCAAATGTACTGAAACAGGCAGTGAAACCAGGCTAAGATTCCCGGCTTGGGTCACTGTCTGTGCGTGGGTTTCCCCGGGTGCTCCGGTTTCCTCCCACAGTCTGAAAGATGTGCTGGTTTGGTGCATTGACCCGAACAGGCGCTGGAGTGTGGGCAAGTAGGGGAATTTCACAGTAACTTCATTGCAATGTTAACGTAAGCCTTACTTGTGACTAATAAACAAACTTTACTTTAGAAAATGTAAGATCTTGCTGAAAAGATTGTAGATGTCTAAAGAGGCACTGTGCAGAGTAAGATGTGTAAGGCATGCATTGTGTGTTATGGTTATAGCAGCAGTTCGGCTTTTGTGTTAGTAAGGATCAACAGGCCAGCTACAGGAATCTATAAAGAAGAAAGACTGTGTATTTATATAGCACCTTTCACAACCTCCCAAACATCGCAAGTACTTTACAGCCAATGGAATTTGGTTTATAAAGTGTAGTCACTGTTGTAATGCAAGAAATGTAGCAGCTAATTTGTATGCAGCAGTATTCCAGAAAAACCAAAAAGGTAATGATCAGACATGGTGGCACAGTGGTTAGCACTGCTGCCTCACAGCGCCAGGGACCCAGGTTCAATTCTGGCCTTGGGTGACTGTGTGGGTTTCCTCCAGGTGCTCCAGTTTCCTCCCACACTCTGAAGATGTACAGGTTAAATTTATTGGCCAGGCTAAATTGCTCCTTCGTCTCAGGGGAAATAACAGGTTAAGTATGCAGGGTTATGGAAATAGGGCCTGGGTGGGATTGTTGTCGGTGCAGACACGATGGGCGAATGGCCTCCTTCTGCACTGTAGGAGTTCTTTGATTCTATGAGATCAGTTGCTTTTATTGATGTTGATGGGTTAATACTGACCAGAATACCGGTGAGAACTCCCTAGCTTTTCTTTGAACGAGGTCTTGATTTAAAGTCCTTCAGAGGGTGACATTACTGACAGTGCAACACACACTCTCAGTACTCCACTGGACTGTTAACCTGATTGTTTTGGGAATACTAGTCTGGGTTGAGGAACCAAACCAAAGGCCTCTTATCATGTGACATAAGTAAGTGAATCACAATGCCTTAACAGTAGGTGCTCCTACAGTGAGTATTAGCACATGGTGTTCCAGTTGCTTTCATTTTAATATTTGATCTTGACTACTTTTTAATGGACAAATGTCCATTAGCTTAACCCTTGGAATTATATTATCAATATTGTTTCCTGTCCATGCAGAGTGTTTTGCCTCTGTTTTAGCTACGGGAGTGGAAACTAAGAGTTTGATTATTGCATCTTGATATTTTTATTTATTTTGTGTGTTAGGAAAGAGTTTTTGTAATCTAACCACGGTAAATCTGGCCAAACACATCCCATCAGGTAAAATGGTGGTTGTGAAACGCACTAACATGGACACCTGTTCTGAAGAAAACCTGGCCTCCCTACAGGTCAGTACAGTAGAAATGCTAAGAAAAAGAGTACTTTTTTATTGGTTAATTGAGCTCATATTTTTAAAAACTTAGCAAATGGTTACTTTATTAAGTAAGTACCCTAGCATGTATAGAGTCCAAGAAAGAGTCCACTTGGTCCATCGTGTTTGTGTGAGTCCAAAAACAAACCACTCGGCCTAATCCCACTTTCCAGCTCTGCAGGTTATGGCACTTGAGGTACATATTTGGACATCTTTTAACTGAAATTGAGGATTTTTGCCTCCACCATCCTTTCAGGTCGCGAGTTTCAGATCCTTGCCACCTTCTGGGTGAAAAACATTTTCCTCATCTCTCCTTTAACCTTTATACTGAATCACTTTAACTCTATGTCCCCTAGTCACTGACTCTCTGCTAAGGTAAATAGTCCCTTCCCATCCACTCTATCCAGGCCTTCACAATTTTGTACATCTGAATCAAATCTCTATTTAGCTTCAATAACAAAAACAGCAATGTGATTGACTCTTAAATGCCCTCTGGAATGGGCAATAAATGCTGGCCCAGCTAGCGACACCCACATCCCATGAATGAATTTTTAAAAACTTTAGGAATCCATGGAAATTCACTACTATTTCTTCTCTTGGTATCCTCCCATTCATTGTGTAATCCTTTGCTTTGTTTGACCTCTCCAAATGCATTGCCTCACACTTCTCTGGGTCGAATTCGATTTGTTACTTTTCTACCCACCTGACCAGTCCATTGCTATTTTAGTGCAGACTACAGTATTTTTCAATAAAATAAAAGCAAAAATACTGTGGATGCTGGAATCTGAAACAAAAACAGAAAAATGCTAAAAAATCTCAGCAGATCTGACAGCATCTTTGAATAGAGAATAGAGCCAACGCTTCGAGTCTGGATGATCCTTCGTCAGAGCCAGTGTTCCTTGCTTTCAACCACACAGCCAATTTCTGTGTTGTTCATCTCTGAACTGTCCCCCTGCTCCATCTTCCTTGAAGCTTGTGAGCCTTTGCAACATAGAGCCATCATGGCACAGAAAAAGGCCCTCTGGTCCCTGATGGCGCTCTGTAGAACTATAGCCATGCAAGTGCCCATCCAACTTTTTTTGAAATCATTCATCTTCTCCACTTTAATCACCTTTGCAGGCAGCGAGTTCCAATTCATCATCATCCACTGCATAAAGATGTTCTTTCCTGCGTGCCCCCTGTCTCTCTCGCATAGGACTTTAAATCAATCTCTCCTAATCTTTTATACTATCGGCTAGTGGGAGTAGCTTATCTTTGCCCACTCTATCTGAGCCTGCCATAATCTTATACACCTCTATCAAATCTCCCTTCAAAATCCTTTGTTCCAAGGAGAACAACCTCAACCCTCCAATCGAAACAACCCAAAATAAATGGCAATCATTGTTGCTATCATTTGAGTACAAAACTTTAAATGGGAAGATAGTTACCAATGATGAGCACCATTTGTTTCCCCTCTGCCCCTGTCTTATTTCATCCATCCAAATCCTTGAACCCCCATTTCAACATTCAATTGTTCACTAAATAATTGACCTCCACTGATACTTTGCTGAGTGTTACATATGAATGTTGGTGATTTATTTGACCTTGGAGCATACGCTGTGCCCTTACTTGGTGTTCTTATCTGATGCCCATATACAAACACGTACAGTTTCCAATAGGCAGTCACTGGATACTGATCAGGGTGTGAAAACTGACTATCTTTCCCCTGCTTTTCCCATGTAAAGGAGTCTTGAAGCCACTCGTAGCACACTAATTGCTGCCTGGGCTATAAACTGGTAAATGCAGTTATCAACCAAATTTCTCAATAAATGAATGCATTTGACGCGATGTGGAGCATGACATTATGGGAGCCACGATTTGTACCAAGCCAGAGATCTGTAAGTTTTATAATAGAGCAGCTAAAGAAAAGCTATTGCTGCTGATATGTTGAAGGAAGAATGTAGTTTGTTTCCCATATGCAGGAAAATGTGCAATATACATGTTTCGCTGACCACGGCCATAGTGCCCGACTTTAAAACAGTGCCACGCTTTAGAGAATTTATACTTTCCTTTCAGAATGAGCTTCTTGTCTGGCAATTTCTCCGGCACCCAAACATCCTGCCACACACAGCTGCTTTTGCACAGGGCAGCGAGCTATGGGTCACTATGGCATTCACAGCTTATGGTAAGGTAACATTGGGACAGAGAGCCACGCGCTCTGCATCCTGTAGTTAAAAAGCCACATTTAATCGATAAGCATACATGTCCTGAGCTTACCTTTCTGGCCTTACAGGTTCTGCCAGCAGCCTGTTAAAGCTGTATTTTACTCAAGGCATGAGTGAAAGTCTCATTGCGCACATTTTTTACGGAGTCTTGAAGGCACTGGATTATATTCATCGAATGGGATGCATTCACAGGTAAATTTAGATTTTATAGCTAGTCAGTTTTTTGGCATGAACTTTCTGCCCAGTGCCACACCATATGTTTTAAACCTTTCCCATTGCTATCATCACTGTCACGTTTTTAATGCTTTTATGCAAGCATGTTTTGGAAAAGGTCTAACCTCATGATGGTCTTTAATGTCAAGCATGTTCATATAAGTGAGGCTGAACTAGCTGTGTCATGATACTGCTTTGACACTTTGGAGGCAGACATGTGAATAGCCCTGAGGGGAGATTCCAATGCTTCAGTGGTTCTCCACTTCCACCTCTTATAAAAATACGATAAATGTTGTAAAGCAAAGCCCATAGAGAATGACACAAATAGCCAGAAGTGCCTGATATCTCCTAAAAGGTGTAGTGAGAGGCTTTTATATTGCTCATTCAACTGTTTTCATTTGTATAGCAACTTTATAAAGTAAAACAGTTTAAGGTAGTTTGCAGGAGTGTTATTGGACAGAATGTGATACCCAGGCACATATGATGATACTAGGACAGGTGACCAAGTGTTGGTCAAAGCATGAGATTTTCAGGACTGTCTTGAGAAGCAAAGAGATGTAGAAAGTGTGTTGTGAAGCTTGGAGCCTAGGAAGTTGAAGGCACATCTACCAATGGTGGAATGGTAATACTGGGATATGCAAGAAACCAGATGGGAAGAGTGCAAAGTTCTCCATGGATTGTAGGACTAGAGGAGGTAACAGAGTTCAGGAGTGGTGAGTTCATGGATTGGGAGAGTGATATCTGCAATTCTCCTATTAAAGCCAAATTGTTAATCCAGAGACAGAATGAGTTTTTAATTTTCTCCAGCAGTATAGGCATTGCTCCTCTCCCATCATCCAAATATTGCAGTGTCTGTTAGTATGCATTCCTGTATTTTGGTAATGTCACACCTGTAAACTCTATTGTCTTTCTGCTTTTGAACAATTATTAGATTATTATTATGTCTTGTGTAAAGACAAAAATTGCTTGTGTTTTTTTTGTAGTTGCTTAGTGTGTTTCCTTGCCTGTTCATTAAGACAGATCTAACCTTGCTGTCTGTGGTGACTCAGTCAAATATTTTTATTGTTCTAATACTGCACTTCCACCCCAATGTTGAAAGAACAACTTTTCTTAAGAGTTTGAATGCCTTCTTAGCTATTGTTATCCAATCAGTTTATAATGTTCACACTGTATTCCTCTATTGTTTTAAGACAGCTGCTAGCCCATTTAATAAATACACAATGCCAATACTGTTTTAAATCTAGATAATTCGAAAAAACACTTCAAACCTAAATGATGAATGAAACAGCCCAAATTCAAGTTAAATGAAAATAGCATTAGTATTTTGTACAAAAAAACCCTGGAGGACAGATTACACCATGTTCAGTACCGGTCAAGATTATTCCAATCCCTCAGCAGCAAGGCCTGGACAACATTCAGGTTTGGGATGAGAAGTGGCAAGTAACGTTCACATTGCGCAAGTGCCAGGCAGTAACCATCCCCAAAAAAGAGAACCTAACTATCTCCCTTAGACAATCAGTGGTATTGCCATCAGTGAATCCCTCCCCATCAACCACATGGCTTACAATTGAGCAGAAATGTAATTGGACCAGCCATATAAATGCTGTGGCTACAAGAGCAGGTCAAAGACCGAGAATTCTGTGCTGAGTAACTCGCATCCTAACTCCAGAAGTTTGACCACCTTCCACGAAGCACAAGCCAGGAATGTGATGGAATTCTCTCCATTTGCCTGCATGAGAGTGTCTCCAGCACTTAAGCTTGACACTATCCAGAACAAAGTAGTTTGCTTGATCGGCACCCCATCCACTAACTTGAACATACACTCCCTGCACTATTGATGCATGGTGGCAGCAGTGTGCACCAGATATAAGATGCACTGCAGCAACCTGCCAAGGCTCTTTCGACAGCACTTTCCAAACCCACCACCTCTACCACCTGAAAGGACAAGAGTAATAAATGTATGGGAATGTACCCGTCTGCATGTTCTCCTTCTACTCACCATACTGATTTGGAACTATATCACCTCTCCTTCACTGTTGGTGGGTCAAAAATCCTGCAACTCTCTCCCTGACAGCACTGTGGGTGAACCTACACCACATGAACTGCAGTACCACCTTTTCAAGGACAATTAGGATTGAACAACAATCATATATACATAGGAACAAGGTGCAGGAATAGGCCATATAGCCTGCTTCGCCATTCAACAATATTATGACTGAACTGATAGTAACTTCAAATCTGCATTCCGCCTGCACCCAATAACCTGGCACCCCTTGTTTACCGTGAATCTATCTACCTCTGACTTAAAAATATTCAAAGGCTCTACTTCCACCGCCATTTCAGGAAGACAGTTCCAAAGACACTCTACCCTTGATGAGAGAGAAGATTTTGCCTCACCTCTATTTTAAATGGATGGCGCCTTATTTTTAAATTTATTCCTAGTTCGAGATTCTGCCCCAAGACAACCCACCCATAACAGAATCATAGTTCCTTATTATAGTGTGGTGCCTAGAACCGTACATAATATTCCAGCTAAGGTCTAGTCAGCGTCTTGTATAAGTTCAGCATAACCTACTTGCTCTTGTACTCTATACCCCTATTAATAAAGCCCCGTATACTGTATGCTTTATTAACTGCTCTCTCCATCTGTCCTGTTACCTTCAATGATCTATGCACCCAGGTCTCTGAGCTCCTGCACCCCTTAAGAATTTTACACCTTATTTTATTTTGTCTCTCCATGTTCTTCTTACCAAAATGCATCACCTCATATTTATATGCTTTGAACTTATCTGCCGCCTATCTGCTCACTCCACCAACTTGTCTATGTTCTTTTGAAGTTCTACACTGTCCTCTTCACAGTTTACAGTACTTCCAAATTTTGTGTCACCCTCGAACTTTGAAATTGTCCCCTCCATGACATCTGGGGAACACCATTACAAATCTTCCTACAGCCTGAAAAATATCCATTGACCATTGCTCTCTATTATTCAGTCAGTTTTTGTATCTGAGTTGCTACTGTCCCTTTTATTCCATCAACTATAACTTTTCTCACAAGTCTGTTGTGTGGCACTGTATTGTTTCCCTTCTGAAAGTGCATGTACACCACATCAACACTATTACCCTCATTGACTCTGTTTAAAAAAATCCAGAAAATTAGTTCAACACAACTTACTTTCCCACCTATCTTTGTGCTTTCAGCAAATTTGGCAACCATCCCTTCATCCAAGTCATCTATATAAATTGTAAACATTTGTGGTCCTAGCACTGACCCCTGTGGCACACCACACGTGACCTTTTGCCAACCTGAGAAAGACCCATTTATGCCTACTCTCTGCTTCTTGTTAGCCAGTCAATCTTTATCCCCTGTACCATGAGTTTTTCTTTTCTGCAATGACCTTTGATGTGGCACTTTGTCAAATATCTGTTGAAAATCTTAAGTACAGTCCATCCACTGGTTCCCCATTATCCACAGCACGTTACTTCCACAGTGGTGTCTTTTTCTGGCTCATTGAAATGTATCTATTCTGTGTATTCTGAAATGTCCCCTTGAATGTTTGCCACTGTATCTCTATTGACCTATCCCTTAACCTAATAACTCCAAAAGGTTGGTTAAACATGAGTTCCCTTCCACAAAACCATGTTGACTCTGCCCGATTGCCTTATCCTGCTAGAATTTCTTGAATAATAACTTCTACATTTTCCCTATGACAGACATTAAGTTAACTGGCCTGTTTCCCACTCTGTGTCACCCTCCCTTTTTGAATAATGGATTACATTTGCCATCTTCCAATCGAATGAGGCATTCCCTGAATCCAGGGAATTTTGGAAAATGAAAACCAATGCATTGTCTATCTCATTAGCCACAGACACTGGGATGAAGTCTGGTACGGTGGCACAGTGGTTAATATTGCTGCCTCACAGCATCAGGGACCCAGGTTCAATTCTGGCCTTGGGTCACTGTGTGGAGTTTGCACATTCTCCCCATGTCTGTGTGGGCTTTCTCCGAGTGCTCTGGTTTCCTCCCACAGTCCAAAGATGTGCAGGTTAGGTTGATTGGCCATGCTAAATTGCCCCTTAGTGTCTGAACATGTGTTGGTTAGGGGAATTAGCATGGTAAATACTTGGGGTTACGGGGATAGGGGTTGGGTGGGATTATTGTCGTGCAGGCTCGATGGGCCAAATGGCCTCCCTCAGCACTGTAGGGATTCTATGAGAACCTGGGCACTTGTCAGCTCCAACAATTTATTCAATACCACTTCTCTGGTGATTGTAATTTTCCTAAGTTGCCCCCCTCCTTTCCACTTTCTGATCTATTGCTGCACCTGGGATGCGACTTGTATCTTTTGTAGTGAAGACTGATGCAAAGCACCTGTTTAATTCATCTTCTATCTCCTTATTTTCCATTATCAATTCTCCAGGCTCATTTTGTTAACTCATTTCCTTTTTGAATATTTTGAGGAATGCTTACTCCCTGTTTATATATTTCTGATTAGCTTTTCCGGACTATAATTTTTAATTAATCTTTTAGTTATCCTTTGTTGTTCCTTTATATTCTCTTCAGTCTTCTAATGTTCCATCTATCTTTGCACAATTATATGCTTTTTCTTTAAGTTTGATACTATCTTTAACCCTTCTAGTTAACCAAGGATGGTTTGTCTCTCCATTTGTCTTTTTCTGGCTCATTGAAATGTATCTATTCTGTGTATTCTGAAATGTCCTCTTCAATGTTTGCCACTGCATCTCTATTGACCTATCCCTTAACCTAATTTGCCAATTCGCTTTAGCTAACTCTGCTTTCATGTCTTCGTAATTGCCCTTAAAGACCGTTGCGGATCCATTCCCCTCTCCCTCAAACTGAATGTAAAATTCAGTCATATTATGGTCGCTTCTACCGAAGGGTGCTTTCACTGTTAGATCATTAATTAATCCCACCTTGTTGCACAATAACAGGTCCAGTATAGCCTACTCTCTGGTTGGCTCCAAAACATGCTGTCCAAAGAAACTATCCCAGAAATATTCTATGAACTCCTTATCTAGGCCAGCTTTGTCCATCTGACTTTTCCAGTCTATATCAGTTAAAATCTCCCATGATTATCCCTGTGTCTTTCTGACAAGATCCCATTTTATTCTTCCTTTATGCTCCACCCTACCATGTGGCTGTACCAGGGTGCCATGGCCAGTTAGCTCATCTATCCTGCAGCCCCCACTCTCATCAAAACAAGCTGGGTTGGGACTCCTGCCCTCTGGGTCCCCTGTACCTATCTCATTGGCATTCACACCCTCCTGTCCGTGATAAAATCAGAAGACCTTTTCCTAATGGATGTGACTGCCTCCTGGAATAAAGTATTCAGTTAACTTTTCCCTTCCCTGGTGTGTTGCAGTGTTGCCTCCAGCTTAATAACTCTGAGCCAAAGCTCCTGCAGCCGCAAATACTTGCTGCAGATATCACACTGGTAACCAGAAGCGCCCACATCCTGCCATTGCAGCATATCATCTGCCCTGCCATCTCCGTGTTGGCTTTGCCATTGGCACCCAAAATCCATGAAATAGTTTCTTCTACTTTGACTACGTTTGTGTAATTTTCTTTTGGCTTGTGTCAATAAAGTGAATCTCTCAAGTAAAATTTGAACAGTTGGTGCAGACAGCTGTTTGCTGAAAAGTGCAAAGAGACTGGTCCAGAGGTAAGGAATTAAGGGTTATGGTGAGTGGGCAGGTAAGTGGAACTGAGTCCACGAAAAGATCAGCCATGATCTTATTGAATGGCAGAGCAGGCTCGAGGGGCCAGATGGCCTACTCCTGCTCCTTGTTCTTATGTTCTTACATCAGTTTCTGAAGCTTTTTTTCTTTTTCTTCAACAGATGTGTTAGACCCAGGCACATTCTTATATCTGGGGAAGGGCACATTTATCTCACTGGTCTGCATGGCCTCTGCAATATGGTCACAGATGGACAAAGATTAAAGCTTGTGTATGATTTCCCAGAGTACAGTGCTTCTGTTTTGCCTTGGCTGAGCCCTGAAGTTCTCCAGCAGGTTCGTTGTCTGCTTGCCTATAACTGGAACTTGCCTTCTTAACTACTAACTTAAATTTGTGTAGTGAATGCAGAATAACTGGTTTATCTAATTGAGTACTTCATTTTGCAAGTGAATTTATTGTATTGCTTCCAGAGTGTAATGTCTGGAATTGTTCGTTTGGGTGATGTGTTTCAAGCAGATTTAATGGTTTTATGCAATGGAAACACTTTTTTTGCTTCCGTGGAACTAATATATTTCACAGTATAGGAACAGAGGGTAGGACATTCAGTCTTTCTTGTATCTTAACCCCATGGGTTATATTTATGGTATCCCCCCAAGGGACTCCGCCACTTTGCCATCTCCATCTCGCTTAAGTTAGCACTGCTGCCTCACAGCGCCAGGGACCCGGGTTCAATTCAGCCTTGGGTGACTGGAGTTTGCACGTTCTTCCCATGTCTGGGTTTCCTCCAGGTGCTCCAGTTTCCCCTCGTACTCCAAAGATGTGCGGGTTAGGTTGATTGGCTATGCTAAATTGACCCTTAGTGTCAGGATTAGCAGGATTAATTTCTGGGGTTACAGGGATAGGACCTGGGTGGGATTGTTATTGGTACAGGGACCGAATGACTTCCTTCTGCACTGTGGGGATTCTATGGCTTTCCTGCCCTGCCCCCAAAAGAAGCCCTTATGTGGACAATTAATTTTTTAAAAATCATTTTACAGGATGTGGACGTCGCTGGCGAGGCCAACGTTTATTGCCCATCTCTGGTTGTCCTTTAGAAGGTGGTGGTTAATTAAAGCCCAAGTAAGGGCCCCTTCTTGCTGCTGTTGGTATGGCAGAAGGGCCTGTCACCATACGGTAACAAGCAAACCTGTGTGGGGTATTTGTGGTCTCCCAGGGAGAGAGGTACCTTATCAAGTGACCTGCCATTGGAAAGAGAGGGTGGCCCAGTGAGGGCCAACCCCCTGGCCTTGCTGCAGGATTCCCGCAATGTCTTAACTATGTTAGGAGTTGTGGGTTTTAAAGAAAAAGACATGGTTTATACACACAAATTCAAAGTAACACGCAACAGGTTTATAGGAAGGCTGTTATATGCACAGAACAGAAAATGAAGCTGAACAGCAGCCTGTGAAACACCCTAATGACATCACCATCACATCATGTGATCAGCTTTTAAAGCAATCATGCAACTTCTTAAATATATAACAACCCCCATCCTGCAAAACTCCTCCCACCATCACTTATATCTGGCGTGGGAATCGCTGGGATTCGTGGGCTCCAGTGAGTGTCATTCTGGCAGCAGCTGCCTCCTCACTCCTACTGAACAAAAGAACTGCTGGCGTCCGGCCGGCACCTCTCAGTGGACAGGGCTTTCCAAAGTCCTGATCACCTGGAAGGCCAGCTAGAACCCTTCACTCACCTGATTAGCTGGTAATTTGGTTGGTTCTTCTCAAAGGAGTTAATGAGGTGGAGGGGGGGTCTCACTGGCTCACCAATCAGCAGCCAAGGTCCCCATTGCCTTGATCAGCTCCCCCATCATTTGGTTCCCTGTTTTCCTATCAAATCCTTTAATTGTTTTAAGCACCTCAATTAGATCACTCTTAATGTTCTATACGTAAAAGAATACAAACATGTTAATTCAGCCTGTCTTTGCCAGTATACTCAGAAACAGGATTCACCGCCTGCTGTTGTGATTCTCGAGGAAATCTAGTTTCGTGGCATTAGAGTTTTTGCTAGAAACATAGAAACTAAAAGCCATTTAGGAGTAGGCCATTCGACCCTTCGAGCCTGCTCTGCCATTCATTTTGGTCATGACTGATCATCAAATTCAATATCCTGATCTTCCCCTCACCCTCATATCTCTTGATCCCTTTAGCCCTTCTTGAAATCAGACAACCTTTTGGCCGCAACTACATGCTAAGGTAGTGCATTCCACACATTCACCACCCTCCAGGTGAAGAAATTCTCCTCACTGCAGTTCTAAAAGATTTACCCCATATGCTCAACTATGACCTCTAGTTCTGGACTCTTCTGACATTGGCAACATTCTTTCTGAATCTACTCTGTCTAACCCTGTTAAAATTTTATAAGTTTCTGAGATCCCCTCTCACTCTTCTAAACTCCAGAAAATATAATCCTAACTGACTTAGTCTCTCCTCATATGACAGACCTGGCATCCCAGGAATCAGCCTGGTAAACCTTCGCTGTACTCCCTCTATAGCAAGGACATCCTTCCTCAAATAAGGACATCAAAACTGTACACAATACTCTAGGTGTGGCCTCACCAGCACCCTATACAATTGCTGCAAAACATCCCTATCCCTGTACTCAAATCCTCTTGCTATGAAGGCCAACATACCATTTGCCTTCTTTACTGCCTGCTGTACCTGAACGCTTACTTTCAGTGACTGATGCACAAGGACACCAAAGTCTTGCTGAGTATCCACCTCTCTCAATTTACATCCATTTAAGTATTAATCTGTCTTCCTATTACAAGTGGATAATCTATACTTATCCACATTATACTGCATCTGCCATGCATATGCCCATACACTCAGCCTATCCAAATCATGCTGAAGCATCTCTGCATCCTCCTCACAGCTCACCTTCCCACCCAATTTTGTATCATTTGCAAATTTGGAGATAATACATTCAATTCCCTCTTCCAAATCATTAATATATAATGTGAACAGTTGGGGTCCTAGCGCAGAACCCCACTAGTCACTGACTGCCAATCAGTAAATGACCCATTTATGCCAACTCTTTGCTTTCAACCATCTCAAGACATTACCTGTAATCCCACGTGCTTTAACTTTACATAGTAGTTTGTTATGTGAGACCATGTGAAAGTCTAAATAAACCACATCCACTGGTTCTCCTCAGTCAACTCTTAGTTACATCCTCAAAGAATTCAAATAGATTCACCAAGCATGATTTCCCTTTTGTAAATCCATGCTGACCTTGTCTGATTATACTACTGCCTTCCAAATGCTGAGTTATGAAATCCTTGATAATGGACTTTAGCAACTTCTCCAGTACTAACTTTAGGCTCACTGGCCTACAGTTTTTTCTCTACCTCCCTTTTGAATAGTGGGTTTACATCAGCCATCCTCCAATCTGTAGGAACCAGTCCAGAGTCCAAAGAATTCTGGAAAATAACCACCAATGGGTCTATGATTTCCAGGGCCACTTCCTTAAGTACTCTGGGATGAAGATTATCAGAAACTGGCGATTTATCCACCTTCAATCCCATCAATTTCCCCAAAACCATTTCTCTGCTAATGCTGATTTCCTTCAGCTCCTCACTAAAACTTGTTTCTCTCAGAACTTCTGGTACATTATTCATCTCTTCCTTTGTGAAGATTGGAGCAAAGTATAAATTTAATACCTCAGCCATTTTCTTTATTCCCTGTTATGAATTTTCTCGTTGTAAGGGGCCTACATTAAGTTTTGTCAATCTTTTTCTCTTTGTATACCTAATGAAAGTTTTTATGTTCCCCACTAACTTACTTTCCTACTCTATTTTTCCCTTTTAATCAATCCCTTGGTCCTCCTTTGCTGAATTTTAAACTGCTCCCAATCCTCAGGCCTATTGCTTTTTCTTGACAGTCTGTATGCTTCTTCCTTGAATCTGATACTATCTCTAATTTCGCTTGTAAGCCATGGTTTAGTCATAATTCCCTTATCACTCTTGCACCAAACAGGAATAAACAACTTCTAGAATTTACCTATTTCTTTAAATGCCTGCCATTGCCTGTCCACTCTTTCCTTTCAGTAATGTTTCCCAGTCTATCAGAGCCAGTTCATGCCTCATACCATCATAGGTACCTTTATTGAGATTCAGGACCCTGGTCTCAGAATCAACTACATCACTATCCACCTTGACAAAGAATTCTACCATATTATGGTCACTTGTCCCCAAGGATTCTCTCACAACTAGATTGCCAACTAATCCTTTCTCATTGCACAACACCCAGTCCAAGATGGCCTGTTGCCTTGTTGGTTCCTTAACGTATTGTTCCAAAAAAACATCCCATATGCACTCCAGAAATTCCTCCTCTATTGTACTGTGACTAATTTGACACTCCCAATCTATACGCAGATTAAAGTTGCCCATATTCACAGATGTTCCTTTAACACATGCATCTCTGAATTCCTGTCTAATGCTTTTCCCAACATCACTACAGTTTGGTGGTCTGTATATCAACACCCCCCCCCCCCCCCCACCCCCCATCAATGCCTTTTGCCCCTTGTTATTTCTTAACTCGATCCATATAGATTCCACATCATCTATGCTAATATCTTTCCTCGATATCATATCAATATCATCTTTGATCAACAATGCAACTCCATCACCTTTTCCTTTCCATCTGTCCTTCCTCAATGCAGAATAGTCCTCAATGTTTGGTTCCCATCCTTGGTCACCTTGGAGCCATGTCTTTGTAATACCAACTATACCATATCCCTTTACATCTATCTGTGCAACTCATTCATCCATTTTGTTTTGAATGTTCCGAGCATTTAAGTACAAAACCTTAAGGTGAGCACTTTTAACATTTCTTTCCCATTTCCTACTGTTTTTTTACTCTGTTCCTATCTGACTCTGGCCCTTGATTTCTCTATCACTTATTCTCCTTACTGTCTTTTCCTCTTTTTCTTAATTCCTCCTGCTTTTAATCCTTGTGAAGATTCCCAGCCCCCTGCCATATTAGAAATGCTACAGTGCAGAAGGAAGCCATTGGGCCCATCGATTCTGTACGGACAGCAATCCCACCTAGGCCCTATCCCTGTAACCTCACAGTAGCACAGTGGTTAGCACTGCTGCCTCACAGCACCAGGGACCCTGGTTCAATCCCAGCTTGGATCACTTGAGTCTGCACATTCTCCCCGTGTCTGCGTGGGTTTCCTCCGGGTGCTCTGGTTTCCTCCCAGAGTCCAAAGATGTGGGGGTAAGGTGGATTGGCCATGCTAAATTGCCCCTTAGTGTCAGGGGGATTAGCTGGGGTAAATGCATGAGGTTATGGGGATAGGGCCTGGGTGGGATTGTGGTTGGTGCAGACTCAATGCGCTGAATGGCCTCCTTCTGCACTGTAGGATTCTATGATTCTCTGGCATTAGTTTAAACCCTCCCCAGTGAGTGAGTCTCCATGCACCTGATGAAGGAGCAGCACTCTGAAAGCTCGTGATTCCAAATAAACTTGTTGGACTTTAACCTGGTGTTGTGAGACTTCTTACTGTGCCCACCCAGTCCAATGCCGTCACCTCCACATCATCCCTATATTCTGCTTTTAGGACCTTGTCCCTTTTTTTAACCTATGTCATTTGTACCAACATATACTATGGCCTTTTCTCCTTGGAGAGATGAAGGATGAGGGGTGACCTGATGGAGGTATATAAAATGTTGAGAGGTATTGATCGAGTGGATAGTCAGAGGCTTTTTCCCAGGGCTGAAATGGTTGCCACAAGAGGACACAGGTTTAAGGTGCTGGGGAGTAGGTACAGAGGAGATGTCAGGGGTAAGTTTTTCACTCAGAGGGTGGTGGGTGAGTGGAATGGGCTACTAGCAACAGTGGTGGAGGCGGATTCGATAGGGTCTTTTAAGAGACTTTTAGATAAGTACATGGAACTTAGTAAAATAGAGGGTTATAGGTAAGCCTAGTAATTGCCAAGGTAGGGACATGTTAGGCACAACTTTGTGGGCTGAAGGGCCTGTATTGTGCTGTAGTTTTTCTATGTTTCTATGACCACTGGCTGTTCACCCTCCCCCTTCAGAATGTCCTGCAGCTGCTCCGATACATACTTGACCCTAGCACCAGGTAGGCAACATACCATCCTAGAGACTCATGTGGCCACAGAAATGCCTATCTATTCCCCTTACAATTGAATCCCCTTTAACTATTGCATTCCCACACTTTTTACCCCTCCCTTCTGCAGCAGAACCAACGGTGGTGCAACAGATTTGGCTATTACTGTTTTCCTCTGAAAGGCATTGACCTGCAGAGTTTGACATGCGCTGCGTTTATCCAGCATTTTCTGTTTTAATTTGTAATAGGCTAGCTTTAAGTCTTTTCTCATTCAGTTATCAAAGAAAAGCAGATGAGTCATGTTATTCAGATTACTTACCAACAAAGTATCTGATTCAACATTAGGTGGAGGACACTTTTTCAGGGCCTAAGTGAGCAGGAGGATGGCAGAGTTTCCATTCCATAGATTCATAAATGTTTACAGCACAGACCGAGGTTGTTCGGCTCATTGTGTCCATGCAGTCAACAAAGATCTGACTACACTAATCCCATTTTCCAAAAAAAACTTTTTTTATTTTCATAACCCTGGAGGTTATGGCACAATAAGTAAATATCCAAATATTTCTGAAATGTTGCAAGAGTTTCTGACTTGACCACCCTTTCAGGCAGTGAGTTCCAGATTCCCACACCCTCTGGGTGAAATAGTTTCTCCTCAACTTGTCTCTTAGTCTTCTACCTCTTACCTTAAATCTATGCTTCCTGGTTATTGACCTCTAACTGACTCAGCCGGTTTTTTGAGCGACTGTACTGTAGCATAATGGGTTAATAATAATGGTAATGAGATAGTGATGTGTTTCATGATGTAAAAATTACATCAGGAGCCATGTGCTGAAGACCCTGTAGAGCAGATGGAAGAGTCTGTACGTAAGAGAATAAAAGTTGCTTAGTTAGTAGCTATTGCAGTTTAAATAAAGCAGTTTTGAAGTTACCCAGCTGAGTTGGACCAGAATTATTCATGAGTAGAAGGAAACCTTCCCAGTATACATGAGACTCTGAGACAAACCTCAGAACATGTACTGAGCCATGCTTTAAATATTGTGGAGGAGAGTATACAAGTCTTAATGGATATGGTCAAATTCTGCCTCTTGCCTACTAATCTATAATGAGAAGGAGCGCATCTTTTAGCTGTATTTTGGTACGTGCTCAACTGGTTTTCAGTGTCCACACTCTACATGTTTGGAGTATAGAAATCCTATCCCCATTACCTCCCCTTGAGTGTCAAACACTGTGCCTTCTCTTCCACATTAGGACTTGCATGGATATGATGCAAAGTCTGACATCTACAGCCTTGGGATCACAGCGTGCGAGTTAGCCAGAGGCCAGGTTCCCTTTCAGGATATGCGCCCTACGCAGGTGACATTCTTCTTAATCTTTAATGTTGAGCATTCTATCATATAATGGGGATTGAGAGAGAAAGGATAGTCCATTTACTGCTGTAATATTTCCCTCAGATGCTGCTCCAGAAGCTGAAAGGCTCATTGTGTCTGGGAGACCTCAGTTTCCCTCCAAAGGAACTGGTGATGAAGAATTACCGGTCTGGAGTGGATTCTGGAATTGGAGAAAGTGTTGACCCCTGCAGTATGATGAGGACAAACACAAAGGAACGACCCCAGAGTTCAATGAAGAAAACTTTCTCTTCTACCTTTCATAGCTTTGTGGAGCTCTGTCTGCAGAGAGAGCCTAGAAATCGGTATGTAAATTATATAATTCTTTGATTAAGTGCCTTTCTCTTTTGCAGAGACGTTTCTAGTCTCTTAGTTATTGCACCAGGAGTTGTGATTGAAGATTTCGAACACATGTTGCACAACTGTTGTAGATTTAAATGCACCCAAGTGGTTCAAAGAAAATTGCATTCATGTAGTCCTACTGCTCTCCTGTATCACTCGCACCAAATATCTTTAATCAATGTCACTGGTCCCTTGCAGTCAGGTAAATTAATTAAATCATTGGTTGATGAATTTTGGCAGGAACTGATGGGCATTGAACAACCATCTGCGCTATAAAAAATCTACCTTTCTGTTACCCCATGGTTTTTCTTCCCAAGATCGGCCCTGATCGTATTGAATGGGAGGGCAGGCACAATAGGCCATATGGTCGTCTTCCGCTACTGTTTCTTATGTTCATCAGTTAATGTATTTAGCTTTCTCAGTAACATCCACAATTTGAAGGAAATGCAACATTTTACTTAAACTCGTTTACAGATTGGGAATTTCATCACAAGAATCCAGGTCAAAATTCTCCAGTCGTGCATATCCTGCTACCACTGGCATTAAGGACGGTGAATTTGGCACTCAGCCAAATCTCTGCTCACAACAGCAGGACCAGAGATTCTCAGCCGTGGGCAAAGTCAGAGAATCCGGCCCCAGGTTTCCAGGCTTTCCTCTTGGTTAACTGACACCAACCTTGTATAGAGCTTTTACTAAAACGTCCCAAGGTGCTTCATATATATGTTAACATGCAGAATTTGGTACTGAGCTATATAAGGCAATAATAAGACAAGTGATCGAAATGCTTGGTCAATGAGGTATTCTTTTTTTAAGGAGCTGAAAGAAAATGATGGTGTGTAGTACTGACAAAATACAGTCTATTCTTGGTAATTCCGAGCTTATGTCCAAAAGGAATGGAATTATCCAATAAATTGAATTAAGCAATTTCATTAAAATGGCACACCAGATGACTTGAAACAAAACTGAAATTCAGACTGAATGGAAATTTGATTTGTGGTTTTCAGAAAAATGAAAATGTTATCATGTAGTTAAATGTGTAGGTTTCTTTTTGTAACTATTGATATGACTATCTTCATTTGGATTAAATAAATTATAAACATCTCTTCTGTTCTAGACCGTCAGCTAGCATGTTGTTGGCTCATCCTTTCTTCAAACGGGTGAGTATTTACTCTGGTTATATTCTGTGCCTGGAAAATGTTGAAAATGGACAATAGGAGCCTGGAAACCCAAGAGAGAGAGAAATGTGAATGCATATTACAGGATGGAGATCACTTTGTTAGATTCCCAGCATGTACAACTTGTTTTAATCTGTGGTTAAATAAGTGTCTGGCTAGACGTTTGCAATAATTTAACTCATTTCTAATGAGGAATGTATGCTGTGATTTAAAACCCAATGTATCAGGAGGGGGCAGGGTAGATGCAGATTATGCGAATGTCAGTAAATCATACTGGATTCTCGCACTATAATAACAGAAGCAGTCGTAAAATTCAGTGTCTTTTTAATAGGTTTATATCTAGAAGATTTTATCTTGCATTGGAGACTGGCATCGGTCATTTTGTAAACCCGAACCATTGCACCGTATCTTGCTGTGACTGACTTTGATTTTTTTTTTCTCTCGCTCTCTTCTTCTGCAGGTGAAAAAACAGACCAGAAAAACTCTAATTAATCTGCTTCAACCAGCGATGCCACTTTCTGGTTCTCAGGCCAAAGCAGAGACCTCGCAAACACAGATAGATGGTTCGATAAGTCCCTTACATGAACTAGATGGTGATTGGGAATTTTAACTTTCCTTTTGTTTTCCCGTCAACTTTTCCCTCTCTTTATATAAAAAAAGCAAACAAAATGAGTTTGAATAGAGACAACTTGGATTAATTGCCCATTAAGGTGACTGAAGGCATGGAAAGTGGCCTACTGTCTCACTGGGCATTTGTCATTGTTGCCTTGTACCTGGGATTGTTGACCTGTATTACAGACTCCATCTCTGCTGTAAATAGATCAGACATTTACACAGTTTAATCCAAATTGGTCCTGCAATCAGATTGGACTTCTTATTTCAGGTGGTGCATTTTGTACTTCAGTATTAAATTATTGCCTTGAAACTGGCTGACAAGCACATAAAATATATTTTTGAGTATATATTTGTATTTTCTTTACAGTTGTAACATTTAAGGTTGGGTATATTGTAGCACACTTATGGTGGTGCATTAGTGAGCTCTGTGTGCCCTTGAAAGTTAAACCCAGTTTTGGACCTACAATTTCCACCCTGTTGTGCTCCTCAGTGCCCCTTGGTATTGGATTGGGGTGGGGGGCCAAGTACAGAAGGAAGAAAAAGCACTAAGCAGGGATCTACAGGTCCAAGAGGAAATGGAGAGAGGAGTGGAACTGACAGGCAAGTTTATCAAGAGACATTCTCATCAACTTGTCGTGGTTAGGGGAGTGTTCACCCTCCTGATTGGGAGATACCAAATTAAAGAATTTCTGCCATTTTATTGAAAGAAAAACTCAATTTATCTCTTTTCCTATCAAAGTGACGGACTTTATATCCTCTAAACTCCCACCAGAGTTTACAAAGTATTGTTGCAGTGTGTTTCTGCTGGTGAAAGTGGTTCTGAAGATTAAGTGTGTGCATTGTTTGATGAAAGTGGACCACAGTGCCTTCAGACAGTTCTTGATGTGTGACACACAATATTATAAAACTTGGCTTTATAGGATGTGTTGCGAGAGTTTCAACTTAACCCAGACTTTGGTTATTCAGTGTGGAACCAGGTTAATGACGCAAACTTTCTTTCACAAAGAGTGCATTTTGTTTAAATTTCTTATTTTGTTAATGCTTCAACCCCAGCTGGTTATTAGTGGTAACTAGATTTTTTGGTTGGGGGTGGGAAGAGTTTTGTTTGCAGGACATAGAGAAAGTACTGATGTGAAACATGATGGGAGGCAAAATAAGAAGGGAGGAGAAAGTTACAAACAGACTTGAGTGGACGGAACTGGTGACTGATTTCAGTGTGGAGATGTGTGAAGCCATTCATTTTGGATTTGAGAAAGACAAATCCAAGTATTCCCTTGGGGAGAGGTTAGGAGATGTGAAGGAGGAGAGAGTTTTGTGGAGTTCTCATTTACACATCCAAGTTTATAGGCACAAAAATAATTCAAAACCACTAATGGAATGTTGACCTTTATCTCAAGAGGACTGAATTCAGAACCTGGAGCCCTCATCTGCTTTACTTTGCAGTTTTGGGCATATTTCAGGAAGGTTAGATATGGCTTGGAGGGGGGCTCAGTGCCGGTTTACCAGGGTTGAAATGGGTCAATTGAAGTTGGGTTGCATAAATTTGATTTGATTTGATCTCCATTGAGTTTAAGGGATTGAGGTTTGAATTAATGGGTGTTTAAACTGATAGTGAGTTGATGGAATGGACATTGCGTGTTGCCTGAATATATATCTCTCTGTGCCATAACTCCAGTAAGATAGTGTTTAGGTGGAGCAGGAACGTTGGTATTTTTATATTTTAAGCAAAATAACTTGCAGTACAAATGGTAAACACAGTTCCTGATCATTTAGATTTATATATAACTAAACTGTGCCACCTACAAACAGTCTGATAATTTCCTTTACAGTTATGCAGTTAGGTTGGTTTTTGACATTGCACTTGCATACAATTTTTTCCCAGGGTCTTCCAAGCATATATATATATATATCCTTGTTAAGTTCTTAATTTTTTGAGGATTGTCGGAATGTATACTTTTTGTCTTATTTTGAGGTTAATACTGATACTTTTAAACAAAGGTTACCAAAAAGCTTTGTTAGCCTAAATGTAATCCTCTTCTTCATTTTCCAGTAAAGTGTTTACCACCGCAGGTAGACTCCTGTCCTTCAAAGGTGTGAGCAACATGATTTGGTCACATTTCTGTACAGTACTTCTTTCGTGGTCCCAGTTCCCCATATTGGGATCGTCCCCACACAACTGCAAACAATTGTTGTTTAAGAATGTTGGGTGTTTTGGAGGCACTATGCAGAATGTGACTGAACATGATTTGACCTCTAAAGCTAGGTGAAATTAAAAGCTTGACAAACTATTCGCTGAAATAGTGTATATGCCAAACTGAAGAGAGACAGGGTGGACTTTTCCTCTCCTGCCTGACACGGGAATCGTAGGGGCGAGACACGGACCATACAAAGGTCCATTGACCTCGGGTGGGATTTTCCAACCTTGGGGTGGGCGTGACCAGAAAATTCCACCCACAGTGTTGGTTCAAATTATCACAGAATTTTTAACTAAAAATCATTGTCTTATGCCTCACTTCCCCAACAGTTGCATTCATCTGTTTTTTTCTCTTTATGCTGCCCCAGGTTTTTTCAGATTATTTTCTGTATTTCATTTCTGCCACAAAATCATTGATGAATAGAAGCTGTCCTAGGTCTCTGCCGTTAACTCAAAGCAGGACAGCAAGTGACGCAATGGAGAATGAGCATGATCTTTTCCTCTTTCCAACCTCCATTATTTCTGGTTCATTTTTTCTAAGGTTTCTTCAGTGATATTTTTAAAACTGAAATTAGCAATTTTTGAAAGTTGTGCCTCTCTGCATACATGCTAGGATCTTAGGAAGGAGAAATCTGCCATCGAAGCTGATTTTCTTTCATAAGGACCCCCAAAAGGTATTTTTAGAGTCACTGGTAAACTGGGTATATTACATGGCATCAAATGGTTTTAAATCAGGATTGACTGCAGTTAGACATGATTTTTTTCCCCCCACAATTCCCCTATGGGGAATTGGTGGAAGGATTCCTGAGCTGATTATCAGCTTGTTGAACATCATCATGAATGCTCCTTCCGTTGCCAACAAGTCCTGGCATTGGACTTGAACCTGGAGCTTCTGGTCCACTGCTGTGCCATAAGACCTCATTGGACATGGTGATCAAAAGCTAAACCTTTGGTGAATGTGTTTGCTCAGTATCTAGGCACTTACCCAGACCATGAGGTATGTTTGGGGATGGTTATAGGGGTATGGCGGTATAGGTTAAATGTTGTGTAGCTAATGGTCTTTCATCAAGTTTTAAGGTTTTCTATGGAATTCCGATAAGCCTTTGGATGGGCCAATAGAGGAAAATTCTGGGTATCGTTAGCTGCTCCCTTTATTGCACAGCTCCAGAAGACTCCATCCGCAAGTAAGCCGTGAACATTTTCATTTTCATCTATTAAAATGGGTGCCTAAATCTTCTATTCTCCCACTGAGCAATCTATTTCATGTCCTAATTAAAAATGTCCACCGAATAACTCACGGATTATTTTCTTCTTTAAAACAAACATGCTAAACTGCCCTAATTTTTAAATGTTAAAAAGAACATACCTAGCCATATATATGCTTTTGTTATGCCATTCCATGTGTCAGATTTATACTTGGGGGTTGTCTGAGAGCAGATGCTTTGTGTGGAACTTTTCCCTCCTCAAGAAACACCCAAATGATGTAGTAAATTGCATCAATAGATATGGCTAAATCAACCAGTTATGACTGAAAGTTAACAAGTCATAATGCTGTCACAAAATGTTCCTTCTAGTGGTATAATTAAAGGTGTATAAGACCGCTTTATAATATTGAGGCTTTGTCAGAAATCTTGAACTGAGAAAGACTATTCAGCCCATCATTCGAGCTCCTTCCACAGTAAAAGATGGACCACGCCTTTGATGGACACCTCCTAAAACATTTATATCCCTAGCTCCTATATTAAACAAATCAATGACCAAAAAAAAAGAACTTGCATTTATCTAGCATCTTTTGCAATCTTCAGGTATCCCAAAATGTTTAACAGACTTGTTTTTGAAGTTTGGTCATTGCAGTAATGTATACTATCATCTTCACATCCCTTTCCAGAACATAAGGAAGCAATCTAACATTTTGTTTGAATATTCTTAAATATTATTGAAACACTAAAGGCATTTTAATACCTTGATAGAGCAACACTGTTTATCTAAGCATTTGAAAGATGATGAGGTTGCAAAAGCTTTCATAACAGGCTCCCAGTAAGTAAATTGTGAAACTTGTGAAATATGGAGCTTATTGTAAACGTGAGGGACCAGGATAAATAAGGTATCACAGGTCTTGTGTACAGAATAAATTCTGCATTTTACCACCGAATATAATTTCATATATTGCGCATAAATGTGATACAAGAACAAATATTTCTTCTATTAAATATCTGAACTATTCTAAGCACACAAAACATTTAAATGTTTTATTAGTTTGTGAGCAATCTGATTCCAAATTGGAAATCTTGCATATTAATATAAATGCAGTATGTTAAGTCCTGTGCACTCTGCAAAGGTGGAGATAAAGGGAAGGATCCTGGACATGTGTCTGAAGGTATTTATAGTTGATACTGATGCTGAATAATGATGGTCTATTGACTGAAATGATTAGCATTTCGCAATGCGGCATACTTCAAATGGTTAGCTTCATGCTTTTTGGACCCCTTCTGTTGGAGATATTTTAAGTGTGTGTTTTCATATTTCAAAATTGTTAAGTTTAAAAGTAAATTTCAGTCTTACTGTTTTATTCTGCCTAAGAAAGTCTCCTGAAATGTTGCTGCGATCGAGCAGGAATACTTGTTGGAAGATGTGTTTAACAAGGAAACTTGTTCCATGGGCAACACTGGTAATATTGAAGTGTTGTACCTTTCTATGAATCACTCTTTTTTGCATCATACAAATGTATTACTGTAAACACAATGTATAATTTATTACTTCTATAAAATGAATAAAATAACCTGTGGCGTGTGTTGCCAAACTTGTATAGCTGTAAGTGAATGAGGCCCACTGGAAACAGGATGAGACTCGATGTGATGCTGTTACAAGTGCTCATGATCCTGACTTTTTTAAAAGAAAGTATCACATTTTAATCACTTTTGCTTTGTTTGGGGGAGTGGGGGATAAAGGAGGCTCTTGTAGTATTTTCCTTTAACTCAAAGAACACTACAGCACAGGGTCAGACCCTTCGGCACTCCAAGTCTGCGCTGATCATGATGTCTGCCTAAACTAAAACCATATGCATTAAGGAGTACGTATCCTTCCATTCCCATCCTATTCATGTATTTGTCTAGTTGCCCCTTAAATGCCTCTATCGCACCTGCTCTCGCCACCTCCCCGGGCAGCATGTTCCAGACATTCACCACCCTCTCTGTAAAAAAAAAAAAAGACTTGCCTCACACACCTCCTTTAAACTTTTCCCCACTCACATTAAACCTATGTCCCCTAGAACTTGACTTTTCTATCCTAGGAAAGAGCATCTGACTATCCACTCTGTCTATGCCACTCATAATCTTGTAAACCTCTTATCGGATCACCCCTCAACCTCCGTCGTCCCAGTGACAACAAACCAAGTTTATCCAACCTCTTCTCATAGTTAATGCCCTTCAGACCAGGCAACATCCTGGTAAACCTCTTCTGTACCTTCTCCAAAGCATCCACATCCTTCTGGTAGTGTGGCATCCAGAATTGTACACACTATTCTAAATGAGGCCTAACCAAGGTTCTGTGCAGCTGCAGCATGATCTGCCAATTTTTATACTCAATGCCCCGACTGCTGAAGGCAAGCATGCCATATGCCTTCTTGACTGCCTTATCCACCTGCGTTGCCACTTTGTGATCGGTGGACATGTACAACCCAGATCTCTCTGCCTGTCAATACTGCTAAGGGTTCTACCATTTACTGTATAATTCCTACATGCATTGGACCTTCCAAAATGCATTATCTCTCACTTGTCTGGATTAAACTCCATCCGCCATTTCTCCACCCAAGTCTCCAACCGGTCTGTATCTTGCTGTATCCTCTGACAATCCTTTTCACTATTCACAATTCCACCAATTTATGTGTCATCTGCGAACTAACTAATCAGACCAGCTACAATTTCCTCCAAATCATTTATATATGCTATAAACAACAAAGGTCCCAGAACTGATCCGTGTGGAACACCACTAGTCACAGCCTTCCATTCAGGAAAGCACCCCTCTACTGCTATCCTCTGTCTTCTATGGCCAAGCCAATTCCGTATCCATCTTGCCAGCTCTCCTCTGATCCCGTATGAGTTCACCTTTCATTCCTTTCTATCATAAGGTACCTTGTCAAAGGCTTTACTGAAGTCCATGTATACAACATCCACTGCCTTTCCCTCATCTATTATCCTTGTCACCTCCTCAAAAAACTAAATCAAGTTAGTGAGGCATGACCTCCCCTTCACAAAACCATGCTGCCTATCCATTTGTTTCCAATGTGAGTAAAACCTGACCCTAAGAATCTTTTTCAATAATTTCCCTACCACTGACGTAAGGCTCAGTGACCTATAATTTGCTGGATTATCCCTGCTGTCCTCCTTAAACAATGGAACAACATTGGCTATCCTCCAGTCCTCTGAACTTCGCCTATAGCCAATAAGGATACAAAAGTTTTGCCAAGGCCCCAGCAATTTCCGCCCTTGCCTCCCTCAGTATTCTGGGGTAGATGCCATCAGGCCTGGGGACTTAACTACTTTAATACTTTTTAAGACACCACCTTTTTGATATTGACATGATGCAGAATATCTACACACCATACTCTACACTCCTTATCCATCAAGTCCCTCTCTTTGGTGAGTACTGAGGCAAAGTATTCATTTAGTATCTCACCCATTTCCTCTGGTTTCATTCATTGATTCCCTCCACTACCTTGAGTGGACCAACCCTTTCCCTGGCTTTCCTCTTGCTCTTTACATATGTATAAAATTCCTTAGGATTTTCCTTAATCCCGTTTGCCAAGGACTTTTCATGACCCCTTTTAGGCCTCCTAACTCCTTCCTTAAGTTTCTTCCTACGTTCTTTATATTCTTCAAGGACTTCATCTATCCTAAGCCTTATTCCTCTGTCACCATTTTCCAAGAAGATTGGTGCAACTGGTTTGTAGGAAACGTTTGAAAATGAGTGTTTGCAGTAACAAGTAATGAGGTAAGTTGTAATTTTTACTGTATTCCAAAGATGTGATCAAAGGATTTCGACAGTTGTGATCGTTTGTCAATGTTTTGGAGTTCTCTGGATGACTTTTAATCAAGGAATTATCTGGAATGATCGATATCTCAAAAGTTCCAATAGTATAAGTAGATCCAGCTGTTACTCCATGATGAAGGAAAGTATTGTATTTCTATCGTGCCTTTCTCAACCTCAATCTTCCAAAGCATTTTACAACCAATTTTGATTTGTTACATGTGAAACGTGGCAGCCAACTTGCATAAAGCAAGTGGCCATAACAGCAATGTGATAGCCAATTAATCTGTTTTTGTGTTGTTGGTTGAGGCATAAATGTACATCAGAACATTGACAACTCTCACTTGAGAGGGCCGACAGCACTTCAGTTTAATTTGCACCTGAAAGCTGGCACCTCAGACAGGGCAGCGTTCCCTCAGAACTGCAGTGTCAGCTGTAATTAGTAAGTTTGCGGATGAAACAAAGGTTAGTGGATTTGCAGATAGCAATGAAGACCATCAGAGGATACAGCAGGATATAGATCGGTTGGAGACTTGGGCAGAGAGATGACAGATGTAGTTTAATCCAGACAAATGTGAGGTAATGCATTTTGGAAGGTCTAATACAGATAGGAAATATACAGTAAATGGCAGAATCCTTAAGAGTATTGGTAGGCAGAGGGATCTGGGTGTACAGGTACACAGATCACTAAAAGTGGCAACGCAGGTGGAGAAGGTAGTCAAGAAGGCATACGGCATGCTTGCTTTCATCGGCTGGGGCATTGAGTTTAAAAATTGGCAAGTCATGTTGCAGCTTTATACAACCTTAGTTAGACCACACTTGGAATATAGTGTTCAATTCTGGTCGCCGCACTCCCAGAAAGATGTGGAGACTTTGGACAGGGTACATAAAAGATTTACCAGGATGTTGCCTGGTATCGAGGGCATTAGCTATGAGGAGAGGTTGGAGAAACTTGGTTTGTTCTCACTGGAATGACGGAGGTTGAGGGGTGACCTAATAGAAGTCTACAAGATTGAGAGGCGTGGATAGTCAGAAGCTTTTTCCCAGGGTGGAAGAGTCAATTACTAGGGGCATAGGTTTAAGATGTGAGGGGCAAGGTTTAAAGGAGATGTACGAGGCAAGTTTTTTACACAGAGGGTGCCTGCAACTCGCTGCCGGGGGAAATTGTGGAAGCAGATACGATAGTGACTTTTAAGAGGCATTTTGACAAATACATGAATAGGATGGCATTAGAAGGATACGGTCCCCGGAAAGGTAGAGGGTTTTAGTTCAGTCGGGCAGCATGGTCAGTGCAGGCTTGGAGGGCCGAAGGGCCTGTTCCTGTGCTGTAGGCTTCTTTGTTCTTTGTTCAGTGCCTAAATCCCTGGAATGGGACTTAAGCCAATTACTTTCTGACTGTTCAGTGAACCATAGTTGGCAAATTTGGGCATTTGTTAGTCCAACAGAGTTAAGTCAGTGAGTTAACTGATTGCTGCTATAGTATCTTCGCTTCTTTGACTGATTTGATTATTTATCAGCCACGCTCTAGTTCTTTAAAAGACACAGGCCGGAGTTTTACCGCCCCGCCTGCAACAGGAATCGGAGCTGGCAAGGGATGGAATGTAGAAAGGTCAGTTGACCTCAGGTGGGATTTTACAGTTTCAGGATGAGTGAGGCCATAAAGGTGAGGGAAGCCATGTAACCCATCCTTCCACAGAACCCTCAGCATTCCCATAAAAGCTGAGTCTAAAGTCTGAGTCTATAAGTCTGAAGTCATAGAAGTCTATCGAATGGCTTCAAGAGTTTTCGCCTCCACTGTCCAAAGCCAGGCATTCATTCTGATGGGAAGCTGGTTGTCAAACAAAGTACTTGGCAACTGAAGATGATGTTTGTTTATCTTGGTGAGTATAATTTTAATGTATATATTAGACAATTAGGGTAAAGTTAAGCACACAGTGTAGAGCTGAGGGGGAAAATAGATAATTAACCAGAGTCTTATGTTACAAATCTACTTTCCATTCAAGATTCCAGATACAATTGCCCAAATTTTCTTTTAGATTTATTAAAGACCAACAAAAAATACTTAAAAACAAGATACCATGCTATCTTGGAACATCACTACATGAAGAAATTTAAAAATGCCCTATTCCAGTTCTTTCAGCAGGCATGTGCACTGTCGTGTGTTGAGCTGCCTTGAGGTGTTTGTTTTTTGGAGGACTGTTGTGATGGTTTATCCTGGGCTACCACTTCTGTATCGTCACTTTGCTGCTTATTTTGCTTGTTGGGTGCCGCGCTAGCCAATTTTTCTGAATTAGCACCATGTACACCAACTGCATTACCTGGAAGAAGCGCGTTTAGAATGCGCTCAGATTCCAGCCTATCCGTAGAAGGCTTTCGTACATATTTGCATGCTTTCCGTTTTTGGGATTTTCCTTTTGTGGATCCTACCTTCACTTTGTGATGTTTTGTAATAATTTCTTTATCTTTTTCTAATACATATCTGTGCATTTTGAAGCCCAGGGTGCCTTTTTTTCGGTCTGTCACCACTACTTCTGGAAATAAAATAGTTCTTCTACATCTGTCACCAGTGGTTGAAAGGTGTTTCTGCGTTTTTAAGAAAAGATAATAGTTATTTGCACTCATTTTCCTTTTAGATATTTCACCTCTCCGCTGAAACCAGGGCAGATACATATGACCAAGATGTATTTATTGCCTGGATATTTCTGTATTTTTAACACTGTTAACGGTTGCTGATGAAAACAACTGAACTAGAGTTATTGGAAGAGATCAACAAAATAAAAAGCTAATTAAGAACATTACTGTTTAAGTTCTCCCTCTTTTTATTTTGGTTCCCATTCCCTAGCTCTGTTCACTAGTGGTATACATCTAAGTACAAGATTGGCTATTGAGAACTTAAAATGAGATATGTCTGCTTTGTACTTTTCTGTTTGAAGAAGCTCTGACCCATGAAAGGCAGGATCAATTATTACCAGGAAGAAGGGTGAATGTTTATATATCAAAATTCAAAACCTTGGGCTTCCAACTTTCAATGGATATATCCAACCTGCACCCTAAGTGCTGATGAAGGCTGAAAAATGGCTTTTGAAACCTAGACAACCCCTTTTGTAGTTCTTATTTATTGGCTTGACCTTTTGGAATTTGGAAGGTTTGGAGAAAGCTGCTGTTTCATTGGATGAATCCCAAATTGCAAGGCCCAGATCAGACTGTGTCCTCCGCTTGAGCTGATTGAAACTTGAACTGGTTTCCTTAGCAGACTGTGAAGGGGTGGCCCTTGAAAGTAAAAAGAACCTAGACACACCTATGACGCTGAACATAATCCAAGGAAGAATTGAAACATCTTTGTGACCAGACAGCAAACCTCTGCCATCTGCCCCAGCACACTGCAAGCAAGCTCATCAACAGTTGTGTAGAAATCACATGTGAACGAACCTGTACAATATCAAGTCATGGTATTGAGTTAGAAAACAATCTTGCCAGAAACTGTACAGCACCAGGAGGAAGAGAATAAAATGTTCTCTGATCTAATGCTTCCCAGAACCTCATTTTGCTTCTGTGTGCAGATAGCTCAATGCAATTTCAGTAGACTCAGACATGGGCCTGTGTCACACCTTCCACACAAGTATGGTCCCAGGAGGGTGACTGCTGCCAATGATGTTTGAAGACACCAGAGAATTGTCACTTGATCCCTGGCTGAGTGGGGAAGGAGTGTGAGGAGAGGTCAGATGCAATGGCTAAGGGTAACTTTGACACATGTACTGAATTCCAAGTGAAGCATTTGGGTGCTATTGAAAACTTAAAAGCCAGTTTATTTGAATGTCTTCAAGGACCACAAGATTTGATTGATTATCAATGGTTTCCTCTCCTGATGCTGGGTTCTTCAATCGGTACTGAGTACCTGTCAACAAAGGACCCCTCTGAGACTAGAGGCAAATCTAATGTGGTTTGTTAGGCAGCCTTCAAGAGCCGGGGAGACTTATGTAGTCCAGTTAAATTTCTGAGCCACTGAGGATCTAAAACCTGTGTGTGTAGGTGTATATATATTTAAAAATAAAATATGTAGAATTATGCTCATTGCTATCTCTAAAATTTTAAAGCTTGAGAAAGACCTAAAATAGCTGAATCAATATATCTGTGACCCTTTAACAAAAGCCATCAGGAAAATCCACACATCATTATCTCTTAAGAGTTACCAACAACACTTTGAATTTTTTTCTGTGCAGCCCTCAAAGAGAGCTATGCAAAGGCTATCTGCATTTCATAACCCAGGCTGGCCAACAGGAGTCTGCTTGTCTGTTAAGACAAGGACCTTGCAACCTTTCTTTTAACTCTTAGTGATTGAGACATTCAGCAATCTTGGGGACTCAGATGATGGATACACATCGCTTGTCAAAGCCAGAGTGGAGAGGTGAGAAGTCATATAACATGGACCACTAGCTCATCAAATCAGTAATATTGCCTTGTGGATTTGCAGAGTCAGTCTGCTAGTTTTGTCATTTAACCACAACCTGAGCTCTGGCAGGTTAGACACCTGGCCTCATCTACACTCCATCTCTTGGAAATTCTGTACCATCCTCTACAAGACTGATTCATCGCTGCGTGCCTACCTCATAGTGTGAAGTCACCACCACTGGAGAACTGAATTATCCAGCATTGGTTTTCAGCTCAACTCACCAACCTCTGAAGGAATACCTCACTGGACTCTGGAACCCACGTGAAACAATATTTATTTTTGTGGCCCCTGCACATCTTTATCTGTCTTTTGCTGTATAGCTACAAAGATGGCAACTTTGTAACCTTCCCAAGTATTGTGTGTGTTTTAAATAAACTAATTCTTAGGATGAATTCAATCTCAAATTTGCTGTGGTGTTATTTATTAGAAAATTGGATCACACCAAAAGAGAGGTTGGAAAATGCAAATTAAAAGTATCTGTCTGTTTATGGGATGGGTGGTGAAAAGATACATTTGTGCTGCTTAAAGTAACACAACTAATAAATTCTGGAGGGCTCAGAGATAATTGGCTCTAAATGACTCATCTGTGAGCCTAATTGGCATCCTGCCACGGACATTCAGGATTCTTGAGTCAGGTCTTTCCTGCCCCTGCCCAAATTGGGCCTTGTTTGCCCGATGCTGAGAATGTGAAGTAGGTACCCACGCCTGCTTCCTTCAGCCACCACACACCCCCTCACTATCCTACTTCTTCTGGCAGGATCCACTAAACTCACACTTCATGCTCTTGGAGGTCTCTCAAATCTCATCTTTCTTTGCCTTCTCTACCTGTGTTGGAAGTTTTTCTATTCCCTCTCACCTCCTGTTCACTATCAGTTGTTTCCATTTCCAGTTCTTTCAGTGCTGAGGAAATCATAGAATCGAAAACATCTTCCTCCCCGTGAGCCGGTTTCGGGATCTTGGTCATTGTTTGATCATGGATGGGATCTGATGCTTTTCTGGACTCTGGGGCTTCCGATAGTTGTGGACCACTATCTGATTCTGGCAGCGACTTCTCTCTCACCTAAAATTCAATTCATTATTACAAATTGAACAGAACAGTTCAACCATCAGGCACTTAAACGTTAGCATCCAAAGGGAATCGCGAATGATATAAACATAGGAAGGGAATCTTGAAGTAGAGTGGCATCACCACAAACTGATGATGAATGATTAGGAGGCAACCTCTCAGTACGAAGGTCAATTGCAGTGCTCCTAATTGCTGTTCTGAATGAGATCAGCTAACTCATGTGGGGGAAGGAGAATCATGTTCTACAGGCTGAGCGGCGAGGAGAACAATTGGGGGACAGTGATCATACCTACAAGTTAGCTTTGGAAAATAAATTGGGGCAGGATGGGGAGGCCAATTTCAGTAGGCTGTGAACAAATCTGGCCCAGGTAAACTGGAGTCAAAAATTAACAGAGTTTCAGTGAAGATTGATTCAAGCCAAGATAGTACAAGTAAAACTGAAAGAAAATTGATAATCAAAGTGAGAGCCAAACTAAATGTAGAAAGTTCAGAAAGGAAGTGGGGCACAGGATGAGGTTAAAAATTGATAGTTATTAGAAAATCTGGCTGCATTTAAAACAATTGGAATCTAGTAAATCTCGTGGAAGTGGGAACAAGATGGGTGGGGTAATTAATTGTGTGGGAGGTGAAGTGTCAAGTGGAATGAAGTTGGGAAATAAATTGCTGGTGGATTAAAAGCCAATCGTGGTTCTGGCAAGCAGTGGCAACCTATTTTTAATGTATTAACGTGTCATGTATATTCATTAAAACACATGCCCGGTGGGCAGTGCCAAGGTGTCCCCTTGGGCATTGCCACTTTGCCCCTTTGGGCAGTGACAGGGGGCCAGGCTGGCACTGCCAGTCTGGCAATGCCCAGGGAACAGCCCCCACCCCCCTTGCCCCTGACCCTTCACTCCAGCGGGGTAGGGCCGCCAGCTCCCCATTAGTATTGTAAACCCTGCTGGAGTAAAACACTTGGGCGGGGGGGGGGGGCGCTGGCAGGCCCGGAGACTTCAGTCCCAGACCCGCTAATTGGATTCAAATTCTCAATTAAATGTTTTAAATAGCTCCGCGCTGATTGCTTGAGCAGCACAGCGAGCTGGGAGAAGCATCCCCAAGGTGTACAGAAAGATGAACTTAATACAAAGTAGATCGATTCAAAAGTCTGATGGCAACAGAAGAAGCTGTTCTTGAGTCGGTTGGTACACGACCTCAGACTTTTGTATCTTTCTTCTGATGGAAGAAGGTGGAAGAGAGAATGTAAGGAGTGCGTGGGGTCCTTAGAGTCATAGAGGTTTACAGCATGGAAACGGGCCCTTTGGCCCAACTTGTCCATATCGCCCTTTTTTTTTTAAACTCCTAAGCTAATCCCAATTGCCCACATTTGGCCCATATCCCTCTTGGCCCAAAGTTGTGCGGGTTAGGTTGATTGGCCAGGTTAAAAATTGCCTCTTAGAGTCCTGGGATGTGTAGGTTAGCGGGATTAGCGGGTAAATATTGTGGGGGTAGGGGTAGGGCCTGGGTGGGATTGTGGTCGGTGCAGACTCGATGGGCCGAATGGCCTCCTTCTGCACTGTAGGGTTTCTATGATTTCTATACCCACGTAACTGTCTAAATGCTTTTTAAAAGACAAATTGTACCCGCCTCTACTACTACCTCAGGGAGCTTGTTCCAGACACTTGCCACCCTCTGTACGACAAAATTGCCCCTCTGGACACTTTTGTATCTCTCCCCTCTCGCCTTAAATCTATGCCCTCTAGTTTTAGATTCCTCTACCTCTGGGAAAAGATATTGACTATCTAGCTGATCTGTGCCCCTCATTATTTTATAGACCTCTGTAAGATCACCCCTCAGCCTTCTACGCTCCAGAGAAAAAAGTCCCAGTCTATCCAGCCTCCTTATAACTCAAACCATCAAGTCCCGGTAGTATCCTGGTAAATCTTTTCTGCATTCTTTCTAGTTTAGTTTAATAATATCCTTGATTATGCTGGCTGCTTTTCCGAGGCAGCGGGAAGTGTAGACAGAGTCAATGGATGAGAGGCTGGTTTGCGTGATGAACTGGGCTACGTTCATGACCCTTTGTAGTTTCTTGCGGTCTTGGACAGAGCAGGAGCCATACTAAGCTGTGATACAACCAGCTTTCTATGGTGCATCAGTAAATATTGGTGAGAGTCATAATGGACATGCCAAATTTCCTCAGCCTCCTGAGAAAGTAGAGGCATTGGTGGGCTTTCTGAATTATAGCGTCGGCGTGGAGGGACCAGGACAGGTTGTTGGTGATCTGAACACCTAGAAACGTGAAGTTCTCGACCATTTCCACTCATCCCCGTTGATGTAGATTGTACTGGAGGAAGGTATATTGTGCTTTCTTCCCAGGGTTTGGTATTGGGTCAACTGTTTTTCTTAATCTATACTAATGACCTAGACTAAACACAAACAGTTGAAAGTGTTGTGAACTATGAGGATGACGGTGGATAGACTTCAAACACTGGTAGAATGGATGGACATGTGATAGATGAAATTTATTACATAGTAATGTGAAATGCTTTGGGAGGAAGGATCAAGAATAGGCAACATAAAATGAAGGATGTGATTCTAAAGGCATTGCAGGGGTAGAGGGACCTGGCAGCACATGTCCATTTTATTCTGTTCTATTTCTGCTTGGACGCACCGGCTTAGTTCACGGGCCTCAGGAAACACTAGTCTGGGCTCTTTGTTTTTAAATTGACTAGTTTCAACCTCTGCCCAAGGGTGACTCCAGGTTCTTTGTGACAGAAGCTGGGCTTCCTGCGGGTCCTTCTGTTACCTCCAGCTGTAGGTGACTCTGCACCTACTGGGTTCCGAGAGAGGCTTATCTGTTTCCAAGTCCAGTGTGGAATCTGTTCCTGCCAAACATTTCTGAACGTGTGAGCAGAATGATTTGATGTAATAAAACAGATGAGCTTTTGGGGGAATGTAATACTAACTGGGACTGGGGCTGTTCTCATTAACTCTTCAATGTCTCTGTTATAGAAAATAAGAACACAACTAGACTTAGTCGCAAGCTTTGGATTAAAGTATGTTGGGGAAGGGGTAGATGTCATGTTAAAGAGACATTTGAAATAAAATATCAAATACTGCCATATAAAGCGTAGAAGAAATTAAATAGTTTAAGGATCTGTGAGTTGGATGAAAATAATGAGCTAGAATTTCAGTTCAAGGGTTAAAATGAATGCTGAAAAAACTGAGTGGAACAATAAGGGGGATTGTAATTCTGTGAACAATGACTCACAATGAAGATCAACTTGCATAAGCATTAAATGCTGCCTGAATTAAATAGAACAGGCATGTTCTTCGCGCATGATCTGTGTGCCCTCTTTCAGGTGTGTCCGGGACTTCCAATCTGTCATAGAATCATCATCATAGAGTGCAGAAGGAGGCCATTTGGCCCATCGAGTCTGCACCAACCACAATCCCACCCAGGCCCTATCTCCCCATAACCTCACTTATTTAAGCTGCTAACCCCCTAATTGGCAATTTAGCATAGCCAATCAACCTAACCCACACACCTTTGGAGAGTGGGAGGAAACCGGAGTACCCAGAGGAAACCCACGCAGTTACGGTGAGAACGTGCAAACTCCACACACACAGTGAGGGGCTGGAATTGAACCCGGCTTCCTGGCGCTGAGGCAGCAGTGCTAACCACTGTGCCTCTCCTGTCATCCAAATTATCGTTGTTAATAGCATTATTATTGATGACCAAGGCAATAAATTAAAGCATCCTGAATAAATCGACCTTCAAAAGAGGAAAAACTGAGAAGTCACACCCCGGGTACAGATAAACTCCATTGTGACCAGTATGTCCAAAATCATGACTGATCCTTCTACTTTTAATTCGCATCACTGACCTCTTCCTGCTGACTGCTGCTTTCAAGGTTGACTTCTTCAGTTGTGGCCCCCATTTTGGGCAGTTCTGTAATTGCTGGATCATCCACTGGTAGTGTGGAGATTTCTGTAGTTACACCAAGAGGTGCGTCTGAACTGGAAAATTCTTCTCTTGGAGTTTCATTGCTTTCCAAATCCAGATTGAGGCTGGTTCCTGATGGAAGTTTCTGTATTTATAAGCAAAAGAATGTCAGCAGTAATCGGGCTGAAGCAGCTTTTATGAGATCTTTATACTAATTGCTAAACCTGGTTTATACTAATTGCTGTTCTGGTTTTATTTTGGGTTAAATAGAATGAAAAAGCAGTAAAACAGGGTCAGTCGGCTCAACTGATCTGTGCCAGTGTTTATGTTCCATGCGAGCATAAAACAGTACAGCACAGAACAGGCCCTTCGGCCCACGATGTTGTGCCGAGCTTTATCTGAAACTAAGATCAAGCTATTCCACTCCATCATCCTGGTGTGCTCCATGTGCCTATCCAATAACCGCTTAAATGTTCCTAAAATGTCTGACTCCACTATCACTGCAGGCAGTCCATTCCACACCCCAACCACTCTCTGCGTAAAGAACCTACCTCTGATATCCTTCCTATATCTCCCACCATGAACCCTATAGTTATGCCCCCTTGTAATAGCTCCATCCACCTGAGGAAATAGTCTTTGAATGTTCACTCTATCTATCCCCTTCATCATCTTCTAAACCTCTATTAAGTCTCCCCTCAGTCTCCTCCACTCCAGAGAGAACAGCCCTAGCTCCCTCAACCTTTCCTCATAAGACCTACCCTCCAAACCTCCAACCCTCCAAGCATCCTTTAATCCTTCTGTCTAACTTCTTCAGCAGATCATTCTATTCCTTTCTAACTTGTGAATCTACTATTTAAATAAATCTGCTCACCTCAACTGTGCCATATGCTAACGAGTTCCTCCGGATAGGCAGGTTTTTCCTGAATTCCCTATTGGATTTATCATTCATGATTTCATTTTTGGTCAGCCCCACAAGTGGAAAGGTCTTCTATATATCTACCCTTTCAAAGCCTTCCATTGCCTTAAAAACCTCCATCAGTTCACCCCTCGGCCATCTCTTTTCTAGAAAAGAGAAAGTAAACAGCCCCAGCCTTCCCTGGTTGACTCAACCCCCTCAATTCAGACATCATTCTTGTAAATCTACCCCCCCAACCACATCTTTTCCAGTCTCTGCATCCTCTTTATAGTATGGAGGCCAGAACAGTGTTCCAATTATTGTCTAAGCAAAGTTCTCTAAGTTTAGCATAACTACTCTCCTTTTCAGTTCTATTCCCCTGGTAATAATGCTTTTTTTTTAACTTTCAAATTCCATTATTAATTTGCAACTAGATACTGAATGATTGGTGTGTCTATTCTCTAGATCGCTTTGTTCTTCTACTCTATTTAGATGATTATTTTCCAGGGAGTATCTGGCTGCTTTATTCTTCCGACCATTTCAAGAACAAAGAACAGTGCAGCACAGGAACAGGCCCTTCGGCCCTCCAAGCCTCCGCCGATCATGTTTACCTATTTAAACCAACCGCTTCTATCCCTCTATTCCCCATTTGTTCATATGCCTATCAAGATAAGTCTTAAATGTGGCTAACGTAACTGCCTCAACCACCTCACTTGGCAGTGCATTCCAGGCCTCCACCACCCTCTGTGTAAAAACAAAAACTTCCCCCGCACAAAATTCTGGCCTTTCAGCATCATTGATTCTTGAGTGTAGGTTTTCCAGAGAAAGAAGCCAAAGGACGTTTAAGCTGGCTGGGTGTTTGGTGGTGATAATGGTGACGTGGACCAGGATAGGGGAAAGGGGTCATGATCACAGAGTGAAACATTTGAAATACGACAGGTCTTAGTCACCAGAGAATCACTTGCAATGGCTTTTCTTCCTGTTCCCGAAACATTACTTCTGGTGTTTCCCAAGGATCTATGCTTAACCTCCTTCTATTTCTCATCTACATGCCACCCCTTGGCACCATCATTCAAAAAGCTCAGCTTTAGTTTTCACATGTTTGCTTATGACACCCAATTCTACCTCACCACCACCACCTCCCTGATGACTCCATTATTGTTAAATTATCAGACTGCTTATCCAAAATCCAGTAATGTATGGGCAGAAATTTCCTCCAATAAATATTGGGAAGACAAGCAATTGTTTTCACTCCCTGCTCCAAACTCTGTTACCTAGCTACCAACTCCATCCCTCTCCCAGGCAACACTTTGAGGTGAAATCAATCTGGTCACATGCTTGGGATCGCATTAATCCTGAGATGAGATTCTGACTTCATATTTCTACCATCACTAAGACCACTTATTTGTACCTCTGTCATCATGCTCAACTTCATCCCAGTCTTAGCTCAACTGCTGCATAAACCCTGTTACCTCAAGACAAGACTAGACTAGCCCGATGCACTCCTGCCTGGTCTCCCACATTCTATCCTCGGTAATTTTGAGGTTAACTAAAGCTCCACTATCCTTGCATTAATTTGCAGCAAGTCCTGTTCTCCTACCACCCCTGTTTTTACTGACCCATACGTTGATTCCCAGTCAAGCAACATCTTAAAATTCTCATCCCCATTTTCAAATCCTTCCACAGCCTTGCCCTCTCTATCTCTGTAATCTCCCCCAACTCCACTAGCCTCCAATATATCTGCGCAGCTCTAATCCTGGACTTTTGTGCATTTCCAATTATAATTGCTCTCCCATTGGTGGCCGTGTCTTCAGGCAGGCCCTGGAATTCGCTCTCTACACCTAGCTTTCTTCTAAGACACTTCTTAAAACCGATCTCCTTGACCAAGCTTTTGGTCATTTGACCTAATATCTCTTTAAGTAGCTCATTGTCATACTTTGTTTTATAACTCTCCTGTGAAGCATCTGGTGGAATTTCATAATGTTAGAAGTTGCTATATAAATATAATTTGCTGTTGTTACTGTCATTTTCACTTGGGAAATGCGACATTTTGGATATCCTTGCGTTGAATACAAATAAGAGGACACCATTTCAGTGGAAAGCCCAAAAGGAATTCTCAAAGACTGAATAAAACAAAAAGGAGGGATGTAACTCTGTTAATCACTAAAAGAAAAAAAGTTCTAAAAGCACCCAATCCAATAAACTCCATTGCACCAATGGCGGGGAGGACATTTTTTTTTAAATCCCTAGAGAAAAAGTAATAGGGAAACTAATGGGGCTAAAGGCTAAAAATCCTCTGACCCTGATGAATTGCATCCTAGGATTTTCTTTTTATTTTGTTTTTATTAATTTACAGTATGTTGGCGTCACTGGCTAGGCTAGCATTTATTGCCTATCTCTAGTTGCCCTTGAGAAAATAGTGGTGAGCTGTCGCCTTCAACTGCTGCACCCACAGTGCTGTTTGGGAGGGAATTTCAGTGTTTTGACCAAGAAATAGGAAGGAACAGCAATATGTTTCCAAGTCAGGATGGTGAGCAACTTGGTGGGGAACCTCCATGTGGTGGTGTTCCCAGATATCTGCTGCCCTTGTCCTTCAAGTTGGTAGTGATTGTGGGTTTTGAGGGTGCTGTCTAAGAAGCCTTGGTAAGTTCCCTGCAGTGCATCTTGTAGCTGGTATGCATGGTTGCCACCGTTCATCAGTGGTGGAGGGAGTGAATGTTTGAGACTGGGGTGCTAATCAAGGGGGGGGCAATTAGCTTAACATCTGCTTTTGGGAAAATGTTAAGAGTCCATTATAAAGGGTGTAATAGCAGAGCCTTTAGAAAAATATAACATTAATCAAGCAGAGTCAGCATGGTTTCATTAAAAGGGAAATCATACCTGGATTTTCAAAAAGCATTTGATAAAGTACCACACAAAAGGAAAGATAAGAGCCCATGGAATTGTGGGTAATATATAATTATGGCTAGAACATTGGCTAACAAAAAGAAGACGGAGTTGAGATAATAGGGGAATTTTCAGGATGGCAACCTGTAACTAATGGATGCCTACAAGGATCAGTGCCGGGGCCACAATTATTTACAATATAAATGATTTGGACAAAGGAAGTGAATGTACTATTGCCAAGTTTGAGGATGACACACAAACAGGTGGGAAGGCAAGTGGTGAAGATTACACAAGGAGTCTATAGAAGAATGTAGACAGGTTTAGTGGGCAGATGGAATATAATGTGGGAAATGTGAAGTTCTGCACTTTGGTAGGAAGAATAAAGGAGCTGAATATTCTTTAAATGGAGAAAGACTGCAGAAAGCTGCAGCACAGAGATTTGAGGGGTCCTCGTGCAAAAATCATAAAACGCGTATGCAAGTTCAGCAGGTAATTGGGACGACAAATGGAATGTTGACCTTTATTTCAAAGGAAATGACGTATAAAAATAGGGAACTCTACCTAAAACTATACAGGGCATTAGTTAGAGCACACCTGGAATGCTGTGAACAGTTTTGGACCCCTTATCTAAGGAAGGATATATTGGCATTGGAGGCAGTCCAGAGAAGGTTCCCTAAGTTGATATGGAGGGATTTTCTTATGAGGAGAGGTTGAGTAGGTTGGGCCTGCACTCATTGGAGTTTAGACAAATGAGAGGCAACCTTATTGAGGGTTGTAGAGGCTTGGTTATTAAATATATTGAAGGCTGAGATAGACAGTTTTTAAATCAGTAAGGGAATTGAGGGTTATGGGGATAAGGAGGGAAAGTGGAGTTAAGGATTATCATATCGGATAAGTCATGAGCTCATTGAATGGTGGAGCAGATTTGATGGGCCAAATGGTCTACTTCTGCTCCTTTGTCTTGTGGTCTTCTGGTAACACACCTATCCACACCCATCTTCCCCTCCAACCCTTAATATACATGGATCATTGATCATTCCTGTTGGTCGCTCTCTTCACAATTAATTTCATCAAATGCAGCCCAATTTTGGGCACTTTCCGTGTTTCGTATTTGAATCTAATACATCTGCAGTACTTGTTGAAAAGTTCTGCATTGTAGCAGAAAGATTGGATTATTGTTGTGTATATTTTTCTATTACTCTGCAACGCTTTCTAACATGACCAAGATAAAACTGTCAGAGATCTAGGCCAGATTTTGCTATGCAAAAGAGCATGAAGCCAAGTGAGCAGGCTATTGGCTGCACACCTCTCTCATTGTAATATTACGTGCCACCATTCCTTTTGGCTAAACAAATTAAACTAAATTAAATAAAATGAGGGACAAAGCAAAGGGCAGCCGCTTAAAGGGAACCACCCGAAACAAAAACAAAGCATAAATGAACCATCAAACCAAAAGGTGATTAAAGGGGCCAATAATGCACTCCAGTCCCAACAAGCACGGAAGGCCTCGATGGTGCCCGTGGACACCACATGCTCTCTCTCTCTCCAGTGACATCGGGCCATGAATATAGCCAGGCAGAGGGACAGACAGTCAGGTCGGATGATCCCCTCGGTCGCCTGCTGCCTGGACCTATTGATGGCAAGTTTGGCCAGGCCCAGGAGCAGGTTCATGAAGATTACATGCTGCCTAAGTCAATTACAATCATGTGTGCGGCTCAGGTCCCACCCCCTGCATGTCCATTTCCAGATTTAATTGGACGTCCAGGCCTCTCAATCTGTAGTCACTAATTACCATTGGCAATATTGAAGTTGCTCTAAATCTTGAAGCAGTCGATCGAGACATCCTGAATAAACCCTATTTCACCAAAAATCTCCAAAATTCACGCCATGATGCAAATAAACTGCACGGTACTTATATATACAAAATTATTACTCACCTGCCACATCCTTTCAACTTCTAACATACAAGAATCACTCATCAGCTTCTTGCTGATCACTCTTTATGTTTGACGTCATCAGATGTGGCCCCCGGTTGAAGAATTACCTGAGGAACTGAAGTATCTTTATGAGTTGTATGTTCTATGTCATCCTCTGCAGCCAAAAGTATTTTTTCTGCTGAATCCACATTGGAATATTTTTCTGGATGTACCTAAGTAGAGGAATATGATCCTTTTTAACATTGGTGCATCTATTTTTTTATTACTCTCCACAGCCTCCAAGGCAGTGAACAAGGCAAACAATTGAGATCCCAGGATATTTCTGTGTTGTGAAATAGGAAGCCAACTACTGAACCTTTTGATCTTTGCAAGTACTAGAGTCAGTGATCCACCATTTATTGGTTAAGGAATGTTAACTGTGAACATATGAACTATTTATGAACCCTTTGGTTTTCTTGAACAATGAACAGACATCTGTCTAAGAGATTAATGGTCTTATTCTTGATGTGGAGCCCATTATAACTTTGGAGTTTAGTCTCGTGATTTAAAGATGGATGATTGGCGCAGAACACTTCTACCTACTTCCCTCAGGTGAGTCATGGTAGTACCTGTGCCATCCACGTAACTGGGGGCCATCCGTACTGCTGTGACTGCTATTTTTAAATGACAGGAGTGATTTCTATAGGGATGTCTAGTTCAGCTATGCATTCGATGGTCTCCAGAGATGCTGAGTGAAGGAATGAGATGATGACATACCGGCAGCAGCAGGTCTTAAAGAACAGGTTGATGTGATGTGTTCCATGGCCACAATTGCAGTTTGGGTTGTCCAGCATCTTCCATTTATGAACTAGATGGCCGTGCATAGTATGGATTCAGGTGAATGATGGTCACTGACCATAGAACATAGAACAGTACAGCACAGAACAGGCCCTTCGGCCCACGATGTTGTGCCGAGCTTTATCTGAAACCGAGATCAAGCTATCCCACTCCCTATCATCCTGGTGTGCTCCATGTGCCTATCCAATAACCGCTTAAATGTTCCTAAAGTGTCTGACTCCACTATCACTGCAGGCAGTCCATTCCACACCCCAACCACACTCTGCGTAAAGAACCTACCTCTGATATCCTTCCTGTATCTCCCACCACGAACCCTATAGTTATGCCCCCTCGTAATAGCTCCATCCACCCGAGGAAATAGTCTTTGAACGTTCACTCTATCTATCCCCTTCATCAGTTTATAAACCTCTAAGGAAGTGAAAGCCAGGAACCAGTTAAATTAATTATTTCAGGGGATGTGGGTGTCGCTGGCAAGGCCAGCATTTATTACCCATCCCTAATTGCCCATGAGAAGATGGTGTCGAGCCACCTTCTTGAACTGCTGCAGTCAATGGCATGTAAGTACACCCACCGTGCTGTTAGGAAGGTAGTTCCAGGATTTAGACATTGAAGAAAGTGATATTGTTCCAGTTTATCCATCGGAATAGTGGGTTGAGATCAACTGCATGAATATTAGCTATTGTTTCTCAAAATGATTGGCATGCTTTTTAGTGATTCCTTGGTGGCTTTTTCAAGTCGTCATGAATGTGATGGGCAAGATCGCGTTGTGGCGAATGGCAGATAGGTCATTGTGGGACAACAGGAAGCCACTTGGTTGGAGTGGATTAAGTGTCCATGATACTGTCCTCATGGCAGAGTTTAACTGCACTTCCATGTCCAGGTGTGGCGGCTGCAGGACCATGAGGCACAGCAGTATCCCACAGCTGGACAAACTGGAATGTCATCCATCAAATGAATACAAAACACTCCGCTTTGAAATCATTCTGATACTGATTCCGTTGTGGAAAAATATGATTTTGGTCAGATCAAAGTAAAATATGTTAAATGGTCCATCTTGCTGAGATAACTGGGACAAAGATACGTAGAAGAAGCTGGTATTATTGGGCAGAATTTTTCACATGCCAGGTTTCATACCCTGCAACCGAAGACTTGGTGGAGAATGCCTTCTGGCTGATAACGGCTGCCCTGCAGCTATTTTATACTCAGCGGGACATTAATTTGTTAATGACGAGACTTTGGACCCTATCGAGAGAGGAGGTCCCACCTAGGAAAGCTGATGGCTGGCAACTCTGCAGTCCAGTCAGTGCCAAGTTCACTCAGTGGCCATTGCTGGAACTGCAGCCAATCCCCAGAGATAATGAGGCTGGATTGAAGGTATCAGTGGGGCTTGATTGGCAAGTCCCAGCAAGGGCAGTGATGGAGGTAGGGGGTTTGGCTTCAAAGGCCATGTGGGGAGAGGGGGTGTGAGTTAAATGTTATGGGGGCTTTTAAGCTTGAGAGGGGGTGTCTCCAATGAGTACAGGGGACCCCAAAAGAGATAACAACCCTCCAGCCCAACACCAACCAGCATAGGTAAAGGTGCCAGGAGGCTACCCTCTTGGTCTGTGTCTCTCCCAGCTGTGAGTAAAGCGGAGGCGGAGGTGGGAGTTTAAGGGAGGGGCTTTCATAGTACCATCGGAACATAGCAGTGTCCTCTCAGTAGTTACTTCATCCACATTTCTCCTCTCAGACATTTTCCCAGGGATTGTTCAGCCAGACTGCACCATCTTTTGAACAGATGTTAACTTCCTTTAAGTGGGTGTCATACATGCCCAAAATCTGGTCCCCACTTAAGGATCATAGAAAGAATCATAGAAACCCTACAGTGCAGAAAGAGGCCATTTGGCCCAACGAGTCTGAACCGACCACAATCCCACCCAGGCCCTACCTCCATATCCCTACATATTTACCTGCTAATCCCATGCATCTCAGGACGCTAAGGGGCAATTTTTAGCATAGCCAATCAACCTAACCCGCACATCTTTGGACTGTGGGAGGAAACCGGAGCACCCGGAGGAAAACCCACGCAGACACGAGGAGAATGTGCAAACTCCACACAGACAGTGACCCAAGCCAGGAATCGAACCCAGGTCCTTGGAGCTGTGAAGCAGCAGTGCTAACCACTGTGCTACCGTGCCGCTCACTGGCCTCAAGGATGTGAGGCCAGTGAGCATTGTGGGAGTGCTGACTGCTCACTGCATGCATTAATAATGTATACACGCTGCCTGAGTCCATTATAACAGGCATGTGCAGTCTGTGCTCCAGTCCTGCTTGTCCATTTCTGGGCATGATCAGATACTCAGCACTTTCAATCTATAGTCCCTAATTATCGTTAGTGATGCCAGCATTGCTTGATGACCCGAGATGGTAGATCCAAAAAATCCAAATAAAGCCACCTCCAAAACTCCAAAGTCACACCCAGGGTACAAATAAACTGCATTGCACGTTTACTGCACACCTATCATGACCCTTCAACTTTCAACCCATTATTTTCTGACCTCTTCCTGCTGGTGGCCCTCTTCATGTTTGCCTTCATCAGTTCTGGGTTGCTGATTTTCATCTGCCACCAGGATGGAAGTTTCTGAAGGTTTTCCTTGCTCTGCATCAACCTTTGATGAAGGGCTAAGTTTTGACATCTCAGCTGTTAATTTCTGCATTCAAAAATAATTATTGTTAGCAATGCTGCATACACTTTCAAAATTCTCTGTGCCACCTCCTACAGTGAATAAGGCACTCCAGTGAAGTCCAGGGTTTATTTTGTATTAAGAACAAAGAAAATTCAATGGAAGAAAAGGCCATTCGGCCGTCCAAGCCTGCACCCACCATGCTGCCCATCTGAACTAAAACCAAGTAGTTTTAGTGAAGTAGAAAACCAAGATAACAAGGCTAAGGCTGTCACACTGTGAACATGTCAGCCTTCTATAAATTTGCTCATTAGATTGCTCAAGAATGGTGAGTGAAGGTTGCCCAATGGATAGAATCAGTTGCACATTGATGTTTTGGAGTTTTAGCTGGAGTGTTCATAGAATTATAGAATCTCTACAGTGCAGAAAGAGGCCATGCGGTGCATTGACCTTGCACTCACAACAACCTCACCCAGGCCTTATCTTGGCAACCCCACGCATTTACCCTCCGAATCGCCCTGACACTAAGGGGCAATTGAGTGTGGTCAATCAGCCTAACTTGCACATCTTTGAAGTGTGGGAGGAAACCCATGCAGACATGGGGAGAATGTGCAAACTCCACACAGACAGTGACCCAAGGCCGGAATTGAACCCAGGTCCCTGGCACTATGAGGCAGCAGTGCTAACCATTGTGCTGCTGTAGGGTTGGTTAATTGACATTTTGATCCACTTGTCTCTGGTTTATCACCAGCTACACTAGACAAGTAACTAGGATTCCACTGATCATTCAGAAGTACAGAGGTCAACCAACTGCAGTATACTACTTTCAGCTGTAGGATTATCTGGATATAATGGTAGTGAGGATCAGTACTAAAAAATATGATTTTAGGCAGAAGCTAAATGGTTTGTGTAGTCAAGAGATAGATTGGGTCAAAACATTACATGTTAGCATTAGTAAATATGCAGTGCAAAGAATATCCTCAAGTTACTTTAACTTATTTTTAGACAAGATACTATAGTTCCGATTTTCTCCAGATAGTTAATGCACTAAGGAGTTTCAAAGGTGGCTCTTGAATAGTGGGTCGGATCTCAAACAATGATGAGACAGAGTACAGGAATGAGATAGAGAATCTGGTGAACTAGTGCGACAACAATAATCTCTCCCTCAATGTCAACAAAATGAAGGAGATAGTCATCAACTTCAGAAAGCATAGTGGAGAACATGCCCCTGTCTACATCAACAGGATGAAGTGGAAATGCTCAAGAGTTTCAAATTCCTAAGTGTCCAGATCACCAACAATCTGCCCTGGTCACTCCACGCCGACACTATAGTTAAGAAAGCTCATTAATGCCTTTACTTTCTCAGGAGGCCAAGGAAATTTGGCATGTCTGCCACAACTCTCACCAACTTTTACAGATGTACCATAGAAAGCATTCTTCCTGGATGTACCACAGCTTGGTATGGCTCCTGCTCTGTCCAAGACAGTAAAAAACTACAAAGGGTCATGAACAAATCCCAGTCCAACGCAAACCAGGCTCCCATCCATTGAATCTGTCTACACTTCCCGCTGCCTCGGAAAAGCAGCCAGCATAATCAAGGGCCTCACGCACCCCAGGCATACTCTCTTCCACCTTTTTCCATCAGGAAAAAGGTACACGTACCAACCATCTCAAGAATAGCTTCTTCCCTGCTGCCATCAGACTTTGAAAGGACCTACCTCACATTAAGTTGATCTTTCTCTACACCCTAGCTATGACTGTAACATTACATTCTGCACCCTCTCCTTTCCTTCTCTATGGTATGCTTTGTACAGGGCACAGGAAACAATACTTTTCACTGTATACTAATACATGTGACAATAATAAATCAAATGTGTTGCAAAGCCAATTTAACCCATGTTTATCACATATCAACATTTCGGTAAGGGAGCTGAAACATGTGCTAGAAATCTAACTATAAGTTTTACCTTTCCAGACACAGAAACATTAAATTAAACATTTAAAACTATATCTTGTTTCTAATATTTACCGATACAAAATATAAATGCCTCAAAACTAACTTTTTCCCAACAAGGTACATCCTAATTGCTCTTTGGCAGGAAGTTCCAAGGTTTTGACAGTGAAGGAAGGGTGACAGATTCCCAGTTAGGGTGGAGTGTGGCTTGGAGGGGAATTTGCAGCTGGGTGTGTTCCCATTTACCTTTTGCCCTTGTCCTAGGTGGAGTGGTCATGGTTTTGGAGGGTGCATTAAAGGAGCCTTGGTGAGTTGCTGCAGTGGAGGGAGTGAATATTTAAGGTGACGGATGGAGCGCTGATCCGACTCACTTTTTCCTGAAAGGTGTCATGTTTTTCTTAAGTGTTGTTGGAGCTGCATTAATGCAGAAGTATTCCATTACACTCCTTACTTGTTTCTCGTAGATGGTTCACAGGCTTTGGGAAGTCAAGAGATGAATTGCTCACCACAGAATTCTCAGTTTATGACCTGCTCTCGTAGCCACACTTTATATGGTTGGTGTACTTACAAGGTTTGAATCAAGGGTCGGCTGACCCTCCTGTGGGCTGCTCTCATCTTTTCCCAATGTAAATGGGGCTCCCACATTCTCCAAACATGAAAAGAAAAAAAGAGTCAAAGATTAGCCTGTGGTGTGAAATGAGTAAGAAGTCTCCCAGCACCAGGTTAAAGTCCAACAGGTTTATTTGGTAGCAAAAGCCACTAGTTTTCGGAGCGCTGCCCCTTCATCGGGTGAGTGGGAGTTCTGTTCACAAACAGGGCATATAAAGACACAAACTCAATTTACAAAATAATGTTTGGAATGCGAGTCTTTACAGGTAATCAAGTCTTAAAGGTACAGACAATGCGAGTGGAGAGAGGGTTAAGCACAGGTTAAAGAGATGTGTATTGTTTCAAGCCAGGACAGTTAGTGAGATTTTGCAAGCCCAGGCAAGTTGTGGGGGTTACAGATAGTGTGACATGAACCCAAGATCCCGGTTGAGGCCGTCCTCATGTGTGCAGAACTTGGTTATCAGTCTCTGCTCAGCGACTCTGCGTTGTCGTGTGTCATGAAGGCCGCCTTGGAGAACGCTTACCCGAAGATCAGACACATCAAGATCAGACACATTGAAGCGTTCTCCAAGGCGGCCTTCACGACACACGACAACGCAGAGTTGCTGAGCAAAGACTGATAGCCAAGTTCTGCTTGGTGGCCAAGCTAGTGGCTTTTGCTACCAAATAAACCTGTTGGACCTTAACCTGGTGTTGTGAGACTTCTTACTGTGTTTACCCCAGTCCAACGCCGGCATCTCCACATCGTGTGAAATGAGAGCAGGGGGAGAAGGATGCGGGTGCTGAAATAATCTGCAGCTCGTTACAGAGTGTAGGGCGAAACAGAAATCTGAAGGGACAATAAGGATTAGATGTGAAGAAACAGAGTGATATCTTTTTGGCCTACTCCTCCTAATGATTGAAGAGCGAGAAATCCTGAATGAATGAACTTTGTCCCAAAGAGGAAATACTCTGAAATCACACCCAGGAAAAAATAAACTCCATTGCACTCCAAAATCACTACCCATGTGGCCTGACCCTTCCAACTTTTAACGCACGTGGATCACTGACCTCTTCCTGCCAATCACTCTTTCATGATTGACTGCATCAGCAGTGAGCCCAGTTTAGTAATTACCTGAGAAGCTGAGCCAGGCTTGGTAATTTTAAGAGATGCATCTCGCTCTTTATCAGCCCCTGAACCTGAAGTTGAGGATTCTGAAGGTTCTTTCATTTTTGAAGGACTCTAAATAGAAAGATATAGATGTTTTTTAAGAATGTTACATAAGTTTTCTTTTTACCGTGCACTGCTTCCTACACTAACCATTGTGACCTAGGATCTATCTGAAATCTGATAAGAAGGAAGGCGGACAGATATTCCTATATAGACTGTCGTGTTGAATACTGTGTGATTACTATGCATAACGTTCAATAGAAGATAAAGTTTTCTAACAGTATGGAGATCTTCCATCCATCCCCAAACAGAAGAAGGGGACATCCCCACTTTTATGTGCCGTCTGCCTCTGTAGCACCATGAGAACATATCAGTGCCATCTCAGTATATCTATCAGTCATATCCGTTCTCTTAGAAGGTACAATGTCCATCAACTTGAACTTATATAGTAAATGCGGCATAATGAATTGAATTCATAAAAGTAGAAAATCACTAAACATCTGTGAAATCTGAGCACACGTCACTGACCCCTTCCTGCTGGTTCCTCACTTTCCTATTGGTTTATTAAAGTCAGGTAACATTTTAGGATTGTTGATAATTACCTGCTGAACTGAGGATTCTGTGGAGATTCCTGTGGATTTATCTTGCTCTGCATCATCCTGTGGACTCATAATTGCTCCCAATGTAGGGCCAAGTTTTGACAAATCCATTCTCTGGCGTCTTGTATATCTCTGTATTAGTAAATAGAAAGATATGATTATCGTTTAATTTTGTTCAAAGGCTCTGAGTGCTGCTAACACTCTGATTAGACATCGGAAGGTGGTGGTGAGTTGCCTTCTTGGAATGATGTGGTATAGGGATACCCTGAGAGATGTTAGGAATGAAATTCCAGGATTTTGACTGAGCTATGTGAAGAAACAGTGATATGGTTTGTGTGTGGTTTGAACGGAGAATAACAGCTGCTGGTGTTCCCATTCAGCTGTCACCCTATCCTTCTCAGTAGTAGGGGTTGTGGGATTAGAAAGTGCTGTTGAAGGAGCCTTGCAAGGTGCTCCAGTGCATCTTACGGATGCTACACAATGCTGCCACTCTGCCCACATGGTAGAGGGAATAATTGTTTATAATGGCTGGTCAAACAAGTGGACAGTTTTGCTCTTGGTTGGTGTCAAACTTCATGAGTTTTGTTAGAGGTGTCCTCATCTAGGTAAATGGAGAGTACTACATTGCTCTTCTGACTTTTTCCTTGCAGGTGGTGGGCAGGCTTTGGACAGAGCATATGCGAGTTACACATCACATGATTCCTAACTCTGAAACGCTCTCGTAGCAACTCTTTTTATATGTTTGGTGTAAGTATATCTTTGGTCAATGGTAATGCAGGGGATTTAGATGCTGTGGGATTCTTTGATGGAAATGCAATTGAAAGTCAAGGGGAGTGGGATAGATTCTCTCTTGTTGGGAATGCCATGAACTTAGCCTATCAACTATGTCCTTCAGGAATCATGATGTGGAGATGCCGGTGTTGGACTGGGGTAAACGCATTAAGAAGTCTCACAACACCAGGTTAAAGTCCAACAGGTTTATTTGGTAGCAAAAGCCACTAGCTTTTGGAGCGCTGCCCCTTCGTCAGGTGAGTGGGAGTTCTGTTCACAAACAGAGCATATAAAGACACAAACTCAATTTACAAAATAATGATTGGAATGCGAGTCTTTACAGGTAATTAAGTCTTAAAGGTACAGACAATGTGAGTGGAGAGAGCGTTAAGCACAGGTTAAAGAGATGTGTATTGTCTCCAGACAGGACAGTTAGTGAGATTTTGCAAGTCCAGGCAAGTCGTGGGGGTTACAGATAGTGTGACATGAACCCAAGATCCCGGTTGAGGCCATCCTCATGTGTGGGGAACTTGGTTCTGCTCTGCTCGCTGACGAAGGGGCAGCGCTCCGAAAGCTAGTGGCTTTTGCTACCAAATAAACCTGTTGGACTTTAACCTGGTGTGAGAATTCAGGAATCAGCCAGCTCAGTCAGTTGTAGCGTGACCAAGGACCCTTGATGATAGACACTGTCCCCCATCCAGGTCCATTGTACGCTCAGGCTACTCTCAGTACCTCCTCCAAGTAATGCTCAACATGGAGGGGTATGAATTCGTAGTATAAAGAATTAATGTTGAATATGCAAAAATATAGCCTCTATCGTCAGTGATGTAAGATCACATGATAATAGAGACTACGGTCAGATGTTCCGATATAGACTGTTGTGTCGAATAGTGTGTGATTACTTAGCATAATGTTAAATAAAATATAGATTTTACTGACAGTATCACCTCCAGCCTTATCAATAATTCCAGGACCACGATTATCATATATCAGACCACAATCAACAGTGACCGGTTACTCAACAATTGAGGGAGGTTGGTAAGTGATAATCAGCAAGAGGTTTATTTTCCTATGGTTGACTTGATGCCATGGCATCTGCAGGCGATTCTGAGTCCTCCCAGGGCTACTCCCTCCCCACCGTGTCGCCACCTCTGGTGGATCCATGCTGCCAGTGGGACAGGAATGGTGAAGGAGAAGCTTGGTTGTAAGATTCTAGGAGTAACTATGTCAAGTCTTGCTGGACTAGGCTGCTGGAAGAGCAGACCTTTCTGTCTGCTGTCTCTAATTATTATTGCTAATGTCAGGCCAATGTTGTTTGATGACCCAAGGCAGTAGATTGAGAAATCCTGAATGAATCAACCTTGTCCCAAAGAGGAAACACTCTGAAATCACATCTGGAGAAAAATAAACTCTATTGCAATGTGTACGGACAAAATCACTGCTCATCTGGCCTGACCCTTCAATGTATAACATACATGGATCAGTGACCTCTTCCTGCCAATCACTCTCTTCATGGTGACTGGTCAGCTGTGAGCCCAGTTTAGGGCAGTTTAGTAATTACCTGAGAAGCTGAGCCAGGCTTGGAAATTTTAAGAGCTGCCTTTCGCTCTTTATCAGTCCCCGAACCTGAACTTGATGATTCTGGAGGTTCTTTCATTTTTGAAGGACTCTAAATAGAAAGATATAGATGTTTTTAACAATGTTGCATGAGTTTTCTTATGATCATGCACTGCCTCCTACACTAACCATTGAGATCTAGGGTCTATCTGAAATCTGAAGGGACACAGAGGATTAGGATTGAAGAAACCCTGAGCAAAATCCTTTTCAGAGTAGTCAGTTGCAATGGCTTTGACTCTGCCCTCCCCATGACTGGCAGCATGCCAAACATCAAAGGGGCAGAGAATGTGCCAAGCAGTTTATCCCCTTCCAGTTTCAAACTGGTGTCATGCGCTGAGCTCCTTCTCTTGCACGAGTTGTCTTTTTCATGAGTTTTTCCAATATCTACCTTTGGAGATCCTGTCTTGGAACTCTCTCCACTACCTCAAACCGACTGAAGCAGAGTTGTTTGCTGTGAGTTTAAAACTATCTCCCTTTTTAATGTTTTTCCAGTTGTCTCTCCAGAATGTAATCAACAGCACAATTCCAGATCTTAGAAACTAGAAGCAGGAGTAGGCCATTCTGCCCTTCGAGCCTGCTCCACCATTCATTTTGATAATGGCTGATCATCAAATTCAATATCCTGATCCCCCCCCTTCCTCCCATATCCCTTGATCCCTTTCACCCCCAGAGCTGTATCTAATTTCTTCTTGAAACACACAATGTTTTGGCCTCAACTACTTTCTGTGATAGTGAATTCCACACATTCACCACCCTCTGGATGAAGAAATTTCTCCTCACTTCAGTTGCTCTAAACAAAACACTGTTGTGTTTCTCCAAGCTCCAAACCCCCAGTAATGCTTGTGGGCTTCCCCGACCTTCTCAGAGCCCTTCAGTAACATGGAACCAGTGACTCTCTGCTCCTTACTCAGCTCCTGGCATACTTCTTCTGAACCCCAGCTGCACCATATAGTGCCTGGGGCTTTACTTAGCTCCCAAAGCTCCCAAAGCTAACAGCATGGAGCCAGCTACATTCTTTTTCATTGCTCCTGACTGAAAAACTGACTGAAGTTGACCAATTGAACTGCCCTTCCCAGACACTTGAACTGATGTGAGGAACCTGTCAAGCACTCAGTGTCCTCCCCCCCCGCCCACCCCCTCCCCGTTCCCCCCACCCCTACCCCCACCACTCCTTATTACAAGGCTGAAACAACTATATCGGCATTGAAACATCCTGGCCAGAACTTTCCGGCCATTCACGCCGTCGGGACCTTCAGGTCCTGCCAATGATGTACCCAGCCATGGATTTTCCAGCAGTGAGGGGTGCATTCAGCAGGAAACCCTGATGATAACGGTGGAGGCAGTAGATCCCACCACTGGCCTAATGGTGAGCCAGCTCTGCCATTGCAAAGCACATGGCGGGGGTGCAGAAAATTCTGTCTGCTGTCTCTGAAAAGGTACAAAGTCCATCAAGTGTGAACTTACATAGCAAATGCAGACATAATGACTTGAATTCATAAGTGTGCTAAATCACTGCACATCTGTCCCAATCCTCCAAATTTGAACACATATCATTGACCCCTTCCTACTGGTTCCTCACTTCCCAATTGGTTTATTAAAGTCAAATGTCAGTTTAAAATTGTTGATGATTACCTGCTGAACTGAGGATTCTGTGGAGATTCCACATGGTGGATTATGGATTTAGAGTATAAAGATTTAATGTTGAACATGCAAAAATATAGTTCACATCATCAGGGATCTAAAATCACATGATAACAGGGGATGCGGACAGATATTCCAATATAGACTGTTGTGTCAAGTACTGTGTGATTACTTAGCATAATGTTAAATAAAAGATGGAGTTTGCTACCAGTAGCACCTCCAGCCTTATCAGTAATTCCAGGCCCATGGTTAGAACATAAGAACTAGGAGCAGGAGTAGGCCATCTGGCCCCTCGAGCCTGCTCTGCCATTCAAGAAAATCATGGCTGATCTTTTTGTGGACTCAGCTCCACTTCCCCGCCCGCTCACCATAACCCTTAATTCCTTTACTGTTCAAAAATTTATCTATCCTTGCCTTAAACTTATATAATGAGGTAGCCTCAACTGCTTCACTGGGCAGGGAATTCCACAGATTCACAACCCTTTGTGTGAAGAAGTTCCTCCTCAACTCAGCCCTAAATCTGCTTCCCCTTATTTTGAGGCTATGCCCCCTAGTTCTAGTTTCACCTGCCAGTGGAAACAACTTCCCTGCTTCTATCTTATCTATTCCCTTCATAATCTTATATGTTTCTTTAAGATCTCCCCTCATTCTTCTGAATTCCAATGAGTACAGCCCCAGTCTACTCAGTCTCTCCTCATAAGCCAACCCTCTCAACTCCGGAATCAACCTAGTGAATCTCCTCTGTACCACCTCCAGTGCCAGTATATCCTTTCTCAAGTAAGGAGACCAAAATTGTACACAGTACTCCAGGTATGGCCTCACCAGCACCTTATACAGCTGCAACATAACCTTGCTGTTTTTAAACTCCATTCCTCTAGCAATAAAGGACAAAATTCCATTTGCCTTCTTAATTACTTGCTGCACCTGCAAACCAACTCCTTGAGATTCCTGCACAAGGACACCCAGGTCCCTCTGCACAGCAGCATGTTACAATTTTTTACCATTTAAATAATAGTCCATTTTGCTGTTATTCCTACCAAAATGGATGACCTCATATTTATCAACATTGTACTCCATCTGCCAGACCCTCGCCCACTCACTTAAACTATCTATATCCCTTTGCAGACTTTCAGCATCCTCTGCACACTTTGCTCTGCCAACCATCTTAGCGTCATCTGCAAATTTTGCCTCAATACACTTGGTCCCCAACTCCAAATCATCTATGTAAATCGTTACTATATACCAGATCACCATCAACAATGACAGATTACTCAGTAGTTGAGGGAGGTTGGTCAGTGATAATCAGCAGGAGGTTTCTTTTCCTTTGGTTGACTTGATGCCAAGAGGCTTCATGGCATCTGGAGGCGATTCTGAGTCCTTCCAGGGCCACTCCCTCCCGACTGTGTACCACCGTGTCGCCACCTCTGGTGGACCCGTGCTGCCAGTGGAGAAAGGGATGGTGAGGGAGGAGCTTAGCTGTAAGATTCTGGGAGCGACTATATCAAGTCTTGCTGGACTAGGCTGCTGGAAGAGCAGACCTTTCTGTCTGCTCTAATTGTTATTACTAATGTCAGGCCAATGTTGTTTGATGACCCAAGGCAGTAGATTGAGAAATCCCGAATAAATCAACTTTGAACAAAATAGGAAACACACTGAAATCACATCCGGGGAAAAATAAACTCCATTGCACTGTGTACGGACAAAATCACTACGCATCTGGCCTGACTCTTCAATGTTTAACACATGTGGGTCAATGATCCCTTCCTGCCACTCACACTCTTCATGGTGACTGCATCAGCTGAGAGTCCAGATTCGGGCAGTTTAGTAATTACCTGAGCAGCTGAGCCAGGCTTGGAAATTTTAAGAGTTGCATCTCGCTCTTTATCAGCCTCTGAACCTGAACCTGATGATTCTGGAGGTTCTTTCATTTTTGAAGGACTCTAAATAGAAAGATATAGATTTTTTAACAATGTTGCATAATTTTTCTTATCACTGTGCACTGCCTCCTACACTAACCAGTGCAATCTAGGGTCTATCTGAAATCTGAAGGGACACAAAGGATTAGATCTGAAGAAACACTGAGCAAAATCCTTTTCAGCGCAGCCAGACACAATGGCTCCATCTTCTCTTGCACAAAGTATTGAGTTAGTGAGAGTCTTGTAATTTCCCTGTGTCTTACACAGAGAATATTCGACCATGAAACATGTAAGTCATGGGTAAGGATGGAAATATTTCTCAGTTAGCTTAATGTGGGTAGTGAAATGGATAATAGAATTGGTATACAAAATAAATAGATAATCACCCAGAAATTGAATATAGATCTGACACTGGGAAGTTGGGAGGTCCGGTTAAAGACCAGTAACATTTTCTTTAAAACCGATGAAGCTTGAACTTCACACACCTGCTTTTGGAATAAAACCGCAAGATTCCACGGATTTGCACAAACACAATAAACATTACTATCCTAAGTTAGAAAAGTAAATATTCTGCAGTAAATTATACTCTGATATTCAGAATTAATAGGAGATACATAAAAAATTAACAGACAAACTGTGGTTGGACACACTGAACAACAGAGTAAATGACAGATGCTACCAAGACAGAGTCCTTTGATTTCTCAAGAACACGCCCAGACATTTGTTTACCTCCGTTTTGCACGACCAATCTTATGCACAGAATTCATAAAAAAATGGGATAAATGGTTTCTAGGCTGAGGGAGATGTTGCGCTCTGTGGCAGATGCCTGACAGAGACAGAGAGAGCTCTCAGGCCTCTGTTGCTGCAGCCAGCCTCAACCCAACCACCCCACCCCCTCCTGCAATCATGGGCCCTGTGGTCGATTGTCAGCACCACTCCACCCAAACACAGCACCCCACCCACCGCCCAAACTGATCGCACACCCCGCCCCACAATCGATTGCATGCAGAATATGCAGTGGACCCGCTCCTTCCCCATTCGGGCCATGCTGGCATGGCCCCACCCCTACAGGCCCTGATACCATATGCCTCGCCCTCATATGCCCTGCCCTTCTCAGTCCTGACCCTGTGGCACTGCCCAGACCACAGTGCCAAGATGCCCAGTGGGCATTGCCAAAGTGCCAGGCTGTTAGGGCAAAGGGTCAGGCTGGCACTGCCCATGGGGCACATCCCTTGCCCTTGACCTCCCCAGGCAGCCTCAATTGCCTCTGGTTCTACTGTTGACTGTTCATGGCGAGCATGTGTTTTCCCTGCCCGAGAAAAACTCTCCCGCCAAGGCCATAAGGGTAAGTGGGCCCGGAAGATTGAGCACCGGCTCTCTAAACACATGGAAATAAGTATTATAATAAATTTAAATAATTTATTCACCCTCTCACCAGAAATGGGCGAGAGACAGACTGCGCCAGAAATCTGGTTCTGGTAAGATCGCGAGAGCCAAGAAATCAGGCATGATCCTGATTCCTTGGCTCTTGCGTGATTTTACCAGCTCGCTCCGCCCATCGATGGGCGGGGTGAACTGGCAAAATCATGGCAATGGAAGTCATAAGAGTACAAAATCACTACCCATCTGTCCCAATCCTTCAAGTTTGAACACATATCACTGACCCTTTCAGGGTAGTCCCTCACTTCCCTATTGGTTTATTAAAGTCAGACCGCAGTTTAGGATTGTTGATAATTACCTGTTGAACTGAGGATTCTGTGGAGATTCCTGTGGGTTTATCTTGCTCTGCATCATCCTGTGGACTCTTAATTGCTGCCAATGTAGGGTCAGGTTTTGACAAATCCATACTCGGTCGTCTTGCTGAATATCTCTGTTTTGGTAAATAGAAAGATATGATTATAGTTTAACTTTGCTCAATGGCTCTGAGTGCTGCTGGCAAAAAGCAACATTCATTGTCCATCTCTGATTATACTTCGGAAGGTGGTGGTGAGTTCCTTCATGGAATGATGTGATGTAGAGATACCCTGAGAGATATTAGGAATGAAATTCCAGGATTTTGACTGAGCTTTGATGAAGAAGCAGTGATATGGTTTGTGTGTGGCTTGAACGGAGAATTTGCAGGTGGTGGTGTTCCCATTCAGCTGTCACCCTATCCTTCTCGGTAGTAGAGGTCATGGGTTTAGGAAGTGCTGTTGAAGGAACCTTGGCATCTTACAGATGATACACAATGCTGCCACTCTGCCCAAATGGTAGAGGGAGTAATTGTTTATAATGACTTGTCAAACAAGTGGGCAGTTTTGTTGTTGGTGTCAAACTTCATGAGTGTTGTTGGAGGTGTCCTCATCCAGGCAAGTGGAGAGTACTTCATCACTCTTCTGACTTTTGCCTTGTAGAGGGTGGGCAGGCTTTGGACAGAGCATATGTGAGTTACACATCACACGATTCCCTAACTCTGACGCACTCTTGTAGCAACTCTTTTTATATGTCTGGCGTAAGTACATCTTTGGTCAATGGTAATGCAGGGGATTTAAATGCTGGGGGATTCTCTGATGGAAATGCAATTGAATGTCAAGGGGAGTGGGTTAGATTCTCTCTTGTTGGGAATGCCATGAGCTCAGTCTATCAACTATGTCCTTCAGGAATCAGCCAGCTCAGCCAGTTGTGGTGTGACCAAGGACCCTTGGTGATAGACACTGTCCCCCATCCAGGTACATTGTACGCCCAGGCTACTCTCAGTACCTCCTCCAAGTGTTGCTCAGCATGGAGGAGTATGAATTTGTAGTATAAAGAATAAATGGTATGCAAAAATATAGCCTCTATCATCAGCGATGTAAGGTCACATTAAAACAGAGAATGGGGAAAGATATTCCTACAGAGACTGTTGTGTCAACTACTGTGTGATTACTTAGCATAATGTTAAATAAAAGATGGAGGTTGCTACCAGTATCACCTCCAGCCTTATTAGTAATTCCAGAAGTAAGTAATTTTTTATTTTCTTTTTACTCTTGGCATTGTAATTGTTGTTGTACACTACAATAGTGTTTCCGTGTAATTTCTGTGGTTTATAGTTTGTAAAGGTTATATTCAGTCGTAACAAGGAGCAGGAAAGAAGAGGCCTAGACAATTGGATATAATCTGAAACAAAAAAATTAAACTTTCAAAAGTTTAATTTAAAAGGGTAAGACAGGAGAGCTCCGAGCCGTGGTTTGCTCCTCTTGCTCCATGTGGCAGGCTGGGAACAGTTCCAGACCCCTGGGTCAGCATGTGTACAGGAAGTGTCTCCAGCTACAGCTCCTGGAAGCTCGAGTTTCAGAGCTGGAGCGGCGGCTGGAGACACTGTGGAGCATCCCCGAGTCAGAGAGTATCGTGGATAGCACATATAGCGAGGTGGTCACACCGCAGGCTCAGACTCCGCAGGCAGGAAGGGAATGGGTGACCACCAGACAGAGCAAGGGAGATAAGGAGTGCAGGAATCTCCTGTGGCCATTCCCCTGCAAAACAGATATACCGCTTTGGATACTATTGAGGGGAATTACCTCTCTGGGGAAAGAATCAGCAGCCAAACTCATTGCACCACGGTTGGTTCTGCTGCAGAGGGAAGAGGTAAAAAGTGTGCCAGTGCAATAGCTATCGGGGACTTGATTGTAAGGGGGATAGACAGCCGCAAACAAGACTCCAGGATGGGTATGTTGTCTCCCTGGTGCTAGGGTCAAGGCTGTCTCAGAGCGGCTGCAGGACATTCTGAAGGGGGAGGGCGAACAGCCAGTAGTCGCAGTACACATTGGTACAAACAACATTGAAAAAAGGGATGAAATCCTAAAAGCAGAATACAGGGAGCGAGGAAGAAATTTCAGAAATCGGACCTCAAAGGTGGTGATCTCAGGATTACTACTGATGCCACGTGCTAGTCAGAGTAGAAATGACAGAATATATCGGATAAATATGTGGCTGAAGAGATGGTGTCAGGGGAAAGGTTTCAGATTCCTGGGGCGTTGGGACCGGTTCTGGGGGAGGTGGGACCTGTACAAATTGGACGGGTTACACCTGGGCAGGACTGGGACTGATGTCCTAGGGGGACTGTTTGCTAGAGCGGTTGGGGAGGGTTTAAACTAATATGCCAGGGGGATGGGAACCTATGTAAGGAGTCAGAGAAGGAGGGAGCAAGGACAAAAACAAAAGGTAGAAAAGGGAATAAGAAAGGTGATAGGCAGAGAAACCAAGGACAAAGTTCAAACAGGGCTATAGAGAAAAATACTGGGATCAAGACAACCTTAAATGCTCTGTACCTTAATGTGCGCAGCATTTAGAGTCACAGAGGTTTACAGCATGGAAACAGGCCCTTCTTGTCCATGCTGCCCTTTCTTTTTTAAAACCCCGAAGCTAGTCCCAATTGCCCGCATTTGGCCCATATCCCTCTATACCCATCGTACCCATGTAACTATCTAAATGCTTTTTAAAAGACATAATTGTACCCGCCTCTACTACTACCTCTGGCAGCTTGTTCCAGACACTCACCACCCTGTGTGTGAAAAAAATTGCCCTTCTGGACACTTTTGTATCTCTCCCCTCTCACCTTAAACCTATGCCCTCTAGTTTTAGATTCCCCTACCTTTGGGAAAAGATATTGACTATCTAGCTGATCTGTGCCCCTCATTATTTTATAGACCTCTATAAGGTCACCCCTCAGCCTCCTACGCTCCAGAGAAAAAAGTCCCAGTCTATCCAGCCTCTCCTTATAACTCAATCCATCAAGTCCCGGTAGCATCCTAGTAAATCTTTCCTGCACTCTTTCTAGTTTAATAATATCCTTTCTATAATAGAGTGACCAGAATTGCACACAGTATTCCAAGTGTGGCCTTACCAATGTCTTGTACAGCTTCAACAAGACATTCCAACTCCTGTATTCAATGTTCTGACCGATGAAACAAAGCATGCCAAATGCCTTCTTCACCACTCTGTCCACCTGTGACTCCACTTTCAAGGAGCTATGAACATGTACCCCATGATCTCTTTGTTCTGTAACTCTCCACAAAGCCCTACCATTAACTGAGTAAGTCCTGCCCTGGTTCAATCTACCAAAATGCATCACCTTGCATTTGTCTAAATTAAACTCCATCTGCCATTCGTCAGCCCACTGGCCCAATTGATCAAGATCCCGTTGCAATTGGAGATAACTTTCTTCACTGTCCACTGTGCCACTAATCTTAGTGTCATCTGCAAACTTACTAACCATGCCTCCTATATTCTCATCCAAATCATTAATATAAATGACAAATAACAGTGGACCCAGCACTTTATTTGCAATAAAGTGAATGAACTAATCGCACAGATAGATATAAAGGGGTACAATATAATTGGGATTACGGAGACATGGCTGCAGGGTGACCAGGAGTGGGAATTGAATGTCCCAGGGTATTCAATATTGAGGAAGGACAGGCATAAAGGAAAAGGTGGTGGAGTGGCACTGCTGGTTAAAGGGGAAATTACCACAATAGTGAGAAAGGATATTGGCTCTGACAACGTGGAGTCTGTATAGGTAGAGTTGAGAAATACCAAGGGGCAAAAAACATTAGTGGGTGTCATATATAAACCCTAAAACTGCATTGGTGATGTTGGGAATGACATTACACATAAAATTAGTGATGCATATGATAAGCAAATATCAGTGATCATGGGTGATTTTAATTTGCACATAGATTGGGCAAATCAAATTAGCCACAATGCCATAGAGGAGGAATTCTTGGGGTGTATACGGGATAGTTTTCTTGATCAATATGTGGAGGAATCAACTCGAGAGCAGGCCATCTTAGACTGTGTAATGAGAAGGGAATCATTGCTAATCTAGCTGTGCAAGATCCCTTGGGGATGAGCGACCATAACATGATAGAATTTTTTATCAAAGAGTTTCTACAGATAGGTGAAGAGAAAGAGGTTGGTGAAGACAAATGTAGGTCCCCTATAGACAGAAATGGGAGAATATATAATAGGGGACAAAGAAATGGCCGAGCAACTGAATACATACATTGGTTCTGTCTTCACAAAAGAGGACACAAATCAGATGCCAGATATGTTGGAGAATGCAAGATCTAGTGAGAGGGAAGAACTGAGGGAGATCAATATTAGTAGAGAAATGGTACTGGGAAAGTTGATGGGATTGAAGGTGGATACATCCCCAGGGCCTGATAATCTACATCCCAGAGTACTTCAGGAAGTGGCTCTAGAAGTAGTAGATGCATTGGTGGTCATCTTCCAGAATCCTATAGACTCGGGAACAGTCCCTGCAAATTGGAGGGTAGTGAATGTCACTCCAATATTCAAAAAGGGAGGTAGAGAGAAAACAGGGAATTATAGACCAGTAAGCTTAACATCGGTAGTGGGGAAAATGCTCGAATCCATTATCAAGGACTTTATAGCAGAGCATTTAGAAAGCAGTGGCAGGATCAGGCAGAGTCAGCATGGATTAATGAAGGGGAAATCATGCTTGACTTATCTGTTGGAATTCTTTGAAGATGTAACTAGTAGAGTTGACAAGGGGGAACCAGGAGATGTGATATATTTGGACTTTCAGAAAGCGTTTGACAAAGTCCCGCACAAGAGATTATCATGCCAGATTAAAGCTCATGGGATTGGAAGAAGTTATTGAGATGGATAGAAAACTGGTTGGCAGAGAGGAAACAAAGAGTAGGAATTAATGGGTTCTTTTCAAATTGGCAGGCAGTAACTAGTGGGGTGCCACAGGGATGGGTGCTCGGACCCCAGCTATTTACAATATATATTAATGATTTGGATGAGAGAACAAAATGTAACATCTCAAAGTTTGCAGATGATACCAAGTTGGGTGGGAGGGTGAACTGTGACGAGGATGCAGAGATCCTTCAGAATGATCTGGACAGGTTGGGTGAGTGGGCTAATCAATGGCAGATGCAGACTAATTTGGATAAGTGTGAGGTTATTCACTTTGGAAGCAAAACAAGAAGGCAGTTTACTACCTGAATGGCTGTAAATTGGGAGAGGGGAGTGTGCAGCGGGACCTGGGTGTCCTTGTACACCAGTCACTGAAGGTAAGCATGCAGGTGCAGCAGGCGGTAAAGAAGGCAAATGGCATGTTGGCCTTCATTGCGAGAGGTTTCAAGTACAGGAGCAGGGATGTGTTGTTGCAACTATACAGGGCCTTGGTGAGGCCACACCTAGAGTATTGTGTGCAGTTTTGGTCTCCTTTTCTGAGGAAGGATGTTCTTGCTGTCAAGGGAGTGCAGCGAAGGTTTACCAGGCTGATTCCAGGGGTGGCGGGACTGATGTATGAGGAGAGATTAACTAGGTTAGGATTGTTTTCGCTGGAGTTCAGACAAATGAGGGGGGATCTCATAGAGACTTATAAAATTCTAACAGGACTAGACAGGATAGATGCAGGGAGGATGTTCCCAATGGTTGGGGAGTCCAGAACCAGGGGTCACAGTCTGAGGATCCAGAGTAGACCTTTTAGAACGGAGGTGAGGAGACATTTCTTCACCCAAAGAGTGGTGAGCCTGTGGAATTTATTACCACAGGAAGTAGTTGATGTCAAAACATTGAATGCATTCAAGAGGCGGCTGGATATAGCACTTGGGGGTGAATGGGATCAAAGGTTATGGGGAAAAAGCAGGATTAGGCTATTGCGTTGGATGATCAGCCATGATCTTAATGAATGGCGGAGCAGGCTCGAAGGGCCAAATGGCCTCCTCCTGCTCCTATCTTCTATGTTTCTATGTCTATGTTTCTATGACCACGGTTATCATATACCAGACCACAATCAACAATGACAGATTACTCAGCAGTCGAGGGAGGTTGGTAAGTGATGATCAGCAGGAGGTTTCTTTTCCTGTGGTTGACTTGGTGCCAAGAGGCTTCATGGCATCTGGAGGTGATCCTGAATCCTCCCAGGGCCACTCCCTCCCGAAAGTGTACCACTGTGTCGCCACCTCTGATGGATCCATGCTGTCAGTGGGACAGGGATGGTGAAGAAGGAGCTTGGCTGTAAGATAAGATTCTGGGAGTGAATATGTCAAGTCTTGCTGGACTAGGCTGCTGGAAGAGCAGACCTTTCTGTCTGCTCTCTCTCATTGTTATTATTAATGTTAGGCCAATGTTGTTTGATGACCCAAGGCAGTAGATTGAAAAATCCTGAATGAATCAACCTTGTCTAAAAGAGGAAACACTCTGAAATCACACCCAGGGAAAAATAAACTCCATTGCACTGTGTACGGACAAAATCACTACACATCTGGACCGACCCTTCAATGTTTAACATACATGGATCACTGACTCCTTCCTGCCAATCACTCTCTTCATGGTGACTGCATCGGCTGAGAGTTCAGTTTAGGGCAGTTTAGTAATTACCTGAGCAGCTGAGCCATGCTTAATTTTAAGAGTTCCATCTTGCTCTTTATCAGCCCCTGAACCTGAACTTGAGGATTCTGGACGTTCTTTCATTTTTGAAGGACTCTAAATAGAAAGATATAGATGTTTTTAATAATGTTTTATAAGTTTTCTTATCACTGTGCTCTGCCTCCTACAATAACCAGTGAGATCTAGGGTCTATCTGAAATCTGAAGGGATACAGAGGATTAGATCTGAAGAATCCCTGAGCAAACCCCTTTCCAGCGTAGCCCAGTTGCAATGGCTTTGACTCTGCCCCTCCCTATGACTTCAAGGGGGCAGAGAATGTGCCATGGAGTTTATCCTCTTCCAGTTCCAACCTGCTCTCCTGGGTTGAGCTCCATCTTCTCTTGCACAAAGTAGTGTGTTGGTGGAAGTCTTGTAATTTCCTTGTTTCTTTCATGGTCAAATATTCTCTGTGTAAGATGCAAGTCATTGGTAAGGATGGAACTAATTTCAGTTAGCTTAACGTGGGTAGTTACCAGGATAACAGAACTGGTACACAAAAAAATAGAAAAACACCGGAAACTGAATATATAACGAAGAACAAAAGATTGGAAAACGGAAATTCACAGTTTACCAACTTGATTGAATATTTTGAAGTAAGCAAAGAATAGACAAGGATATGAGGGTAGATGCAATGAACATGGATTTTCTAAAGGGCGCCAATGGGGTGCCACAGTGGCATTGCCATCACTGAATCCCCCATTATTAAATTCCTGGAGGTTCCCATTGACTCAAAATTGAACCAAACCAGCCATATAAATACAGTGGCTGCCACAGCAGGTCAAAGACTCGAAACTCTGTGACAAGTCACTCATCTCCTGACTCCCCAATGCCTGTCCACCATCTATAAGGCACAAGTAATGTAATACTTTCCATTTGTCTGGATGAGTGCTCCCCACTTGCCTGGAACACTCAAGAAGCTCGATACCATCCAGGACAAAGCTGCCCGCAAGACTGCTACCCTTTTGCACAAACATTCACTCCTTTCGCCACCTGCGAACTGTGGCAGCGGTGTGTATCATCTACAAGATGCACTTCAGGAACTCAACAAGGCTCCTTAGAGAGCACCCTTCACACCCACAACCATTACCATCTAGAAAGACAGGAGCAGCAGATACTGGGGACTTCACAATCTGGAGGTTTCCCTCCAAGTCACTCACCATCTTGACTTGGGAATAGATCATTGCTCATTCACTATTGCTGGATCCAAATCCTGGAATTCCTTGCCTAACAGAACTGTAGGTATACCTACACCACAGGGACTGCAGTAATTCAAGATACTGCTGACCGGTGACCTTCTGAAGGGCAACTCGAGATGGGCAATAAATGCTGACTTAGCCAGCGATGCCCACAGTCCGTAAAAGAACATAGAAGAATAGATAGTGAAAGGGTTATTAAACAGATAACAGATTAATGGTTAAAGGTTACTCAGACTGGGGAAGTAGAGGTGTTTCTCAAAGATTAGTGCTGACATCCCTGTGCATAAAGTTTTTGCTTTCAGGAGTTGGATGTAATATTTCCCAATGTGTGTAAGGGAGATCAAATTAGGAATTAGAATTAACACGAGGGACTGCAACAAGATACCAGAACACATTAATAAACTTGGACAAATGGTCTGTCGTAGTTGGAAGAATAAGAAGGATATATCTCCTGGGAAAATAACCATATTAAAGGGGTGAGTGAACAAAGGGATTTTGTGGTACGGATACAGAAATAATTTAAAATAGCAACACGATCAAACAAGCTTACAAATAATATGGAAACACTTGACAGGTCATTTTGAAAGGAATTGAACTGAAATGTTGTCGTATTCTATTCAATTTGTGTAGAAACTTGCACTATGCTCAGAATGATGTGCACAATTCTGTTCTTAGTATCAAAAATATTCAGATAGAGGCTCTTTCTCTAGAAAAGACAAGACTGAGGAATGACGTAATGAAGGTCTTTAAAATTATGAAGTGCTTAGATATAGACAGGATATATCCTCAAATTGGACAATAAATGCCGACCTTGCTTCATTGGTGTTGTTGGAGGTGTCCTCATTCAGGCAAGCGGAGACTATTTCATCCCTAACCTAAATTTGCACTATAGATGGTGGGCAGGCTTTGGACAGAGCGAATGTGAGGTACCCATCACAGACTTCTCAAACTCTGACCTGCTCTCCTTTTGCATATCTAGTGCAGATGTGCTTTTGGTTAATGGTAACCCCTATGATGTAGATGCTTGGAGATTGACAGATAGAAATGCAGTTGACTGTCAAGGGGGGGTGGGTTAGATTCTCCCTTGTTGGGAATGCCATGAGTTCAGTCGAGTAATTATCTCCTTCAGGAATCAGCCAGCTCAGACAGTCAGTTGAGGTGTGACCACGGAGTCTTGGTGATCGACACTGCCCCCAATCCAGGTACATTGTGCGCCTATGCTACTCTCAGTACCTCTGACAAGTGTTGTTCGACATGGAGAAGTATGGATTTCTAGTACAAAGAATTAATGTGGAATATACAAAAATATAGTTTGCACCATCAGTGATGTAAGATCACATGATAATAGAGAATTAAGACATATTCCTATATAGGCTGTAGTGTCAACTACTGTGTGATTACTTAGCATAATGTTAAGTAGAAGATAGAGTTTGCTAACAGTATGGAGATCTTACACTCATCCCCAAACAGGAGAAGGCGTTATCCCCGCTCTCATTTGGTGTCTGCCTCTGTAGCACCATGAGAAAACATCAGTGTCATCTCATTATATCCATCAGTCATATTCTTGCTCTTAGAAGTACAATGTCCATCAACTATGAACTTACAGAGTAAATACAGACATAATTAATTCAATTCATAAGTATACAAAATCACTACACCCCTGTCCCAATCCTTCAAGTTTGAACACACATCACTAACCCCTTTCTGCTGGTCCCTCACTTCCCAATTGGTTTATTAAAGTCAAATCTCAGTTTAGGATTGTTGATAATTACCTGTTGAACTGAGGATTCTGTGGAGATTCCTGTGGGTTTATCTTGCTCTGCATCATCCTGTGGATTCATAATTGCTGCCAATGTAGGGCCAAGTTTTGACAAATCCATATTCGGGTGTCTTGCTGAATATCTCTGTATTGGTAAATAGAAAGATATGATTGTTGTTTAATTTTGCTCAATGGCTCTGAGTGCTGCTGGCAAAAACCAACATTTATTGTCCATCTCTGATTACCCTTTGGAAGGTGGTGGTGAGTTGCCTTCTTGTGATGTAGGGGTAACCTGAGATATTAGGAATGAAATTCCAGGATTTTGACTAAGCGATGGTGAAGGAACAGTGATATGGTTGCCATGTGGCTTGAACGGAGAATTTGCAGGTGGTGGTGTTCCCATTCAGCTATCACCTATCCTTCTCGGTAGTAGAGGTCATGGTTTTAGAAGGTCCGGTTGAAGGAACCTTGGCAAGTTGCTCCAGTGCATCTTACAGATGCTACACAATGCTGGCATTCTGCCCCAATGGTAGAGGGAGTGATTGTTATACTGGCTTGTCAAACAAGTGAATGGTTTTGCTCTTATTGGTGTTGAGCTTCATGTGTTGTTGGAGGAGTCCTCATTCAGGCAGATGGAGACTATTTTATCACTATCCAGACTTTTGCACTGTAGATGGTGGGCAGGCTTTGGATAGAGCACATGTGAGTAACCCATCACAGAATTCAGAAATTCTGATTTGATCTTGTGGCAATTGATTTTATATGCCTGGTGTAAAAACATTTTTGGTCAGTGGTAACCCTGGAGATGTTGATACTGGGGCATTCTGTGATGGAAATGTGATTGAGTGTCAAGAGGAGTGGGTTAGATTCTCTCTTGTTGGGGATGCTATGAGCTCAGTCCAGCAACAATGTCCTTCAGGAATCAGCCAGCTCAATCAGTTGTGGTGTCACCAAGGATAGAAACTGCCCCCCATCTCGGTACATTGTGAGTCCTTGTTGCACTCAGTAGCTCCTCCAAGTGCTGGAGATATGAGCAACTAGGAATCGAGTTCCAGGATTTTGACTGAGCGATGGTGAAGGAACAGTGAAATGGTTGCTGTGTGGTTTGAATGGAGAATAGCAGGTGGTGGTGTTCCCATTCAGCTGTCACCCTGTGCTTCTTGGTAGTAGGGGTCATGGGTTTAGAAGGTGCTGTTGCAGAATCTCGGTGAGTAGCTCCAGTGCATCTTACAGATGCTACACAATGCTGCCACTCTGCCTCAATGGTAGAGGAGCAACTGTTCATAATGGTGTGTCAAACAAGTGGGCAGTTTTGTTCTTATTGGTGTTGACTTTCATGAGTGTTGTTGGAGATGTCCTCATTCAGGCAAGTGGAGACTTTGGACAGATTGAATGTAAGTTCCTTATCACAGAATTCCCAAATTCTGACTTGCTCTTTTTGCAGCTCTTTTCGTATGTATGGTGTAAATACATTTTTGGTCAGTGGTAACCACAAAGATGTAGATGCTGGGATATTCTATGATGGTAATAGAATCATAGAATCCTACAGTGCAGAGGGAATCCATTCGGCCCATCGAGTCTGTAATCCCACCTAGTCCCCCTGACACTGAGGGGCAATTTAGCATGGCCAATCCATCTCACCCCACATCTTTGGACTGCAGAAGAAAACCAGAGCACCTGGAAGTATCCCACACAGACACGGGGAGAATTTGCAAACTCCACACAGACAGGTACCCAAGCCACGAAGCGAACCCAGGTCCCTGGTGCTATGAGGCAGCAGTGCTAACCACTGTGCCACCGTATGATCGTGCCTTCATTGTCAAGGGGAGTGGGTTAGATTCTCTCTAGTTGGAAATGCCATGATTTCAGTCTGGCAATGATGTCCTTCAGGAATCACAGTAAGAAGTCTAACAACACCAGGTTAAAGTCCAACAGGTTTATTTGGTAGCAAAAGCCACTAGCTTTCGGAACAGGCTGTTCCTTCGTCAGGTGGATGGGAGTTCTGATCACAGACAGGACACAAAGACTCTTTGTGATCAGAACTCCCAGTATAACCTGACGAAGGAACAGTCTGTTCCAAAAGCTAGTGGCTTTTGCTACCAAATAAACCTGTTGGACTTTAACCTGGTGTTGTAAGACTTCTTACTGTGTTTACCCCAGTCCAACGCCGGCATCTCCACTTCAGGAATCAGCCAGCTCAGTCAGTTGAGGTGTGACCAAGGAGTCTTAGTGATGGACACTGTCCCCCATCTAGGTGCAGATTGCGCCCATGCTATTCTCAGTATCTCCTTCAAGTGTTGTTGAACATGGAGGAGTATGGATTTTTAGTATAAAGAATTAATGTTGAATATGCAAATATATAGTCTACATCATCAGTGATGTAAAATCACATGGAAAAAGAGAATGCGGACAGATATTCCAATGTAGACAATTGTGTAGAATACTGTGTGATTACTGTGCATTATGTTAAATAGAAGATAAGAGTTTTCTAACAGTATGGAGGTCTTCCACCCACCCCCAAACAGGTGATGGAGATATCCCCACTCTCGTGCTGGCTACCTCTGTAGCACCATGAGAACATATCAGTGCCATCTCAGTATATCTGTCAGTCATATTCCTTCTCTTAGAAGGTACAATGTCCATCAACTGTCTACTTATATAACAAATGCAGGCATAATGAATTGAATTCATAAGTGTACAAAATCACTACACACCTGTGCCAATCTGTAAAATCAGAACACACATCACTGACCCTTTTATGTTGGTCCCTCACTTCCTAATTGGTTTATTAAAGTCAGATCGTAGTTTAGGATTGATGGTAATTACCTGTTGAACTGAGGATTCTGCAGAGATTTCTATGGGTTTATCTTGCTCTGCTTCATCTTGTGGACTGAATAATGCTGTGAATGTAGGGCCAGGTTTTGGCATATCCATACTCGGTCGTCTTGCTGAATATCTCTATTGGTAAATAGAAAGATGTGATTATCATTTAATTTTGTTCAATGGCTCTGAGTGCTGCTGGCAAAAATCAACATTCATCAGTAATTCCAGGCCCACGATTACTATCTGGAGGCGATTCTGAGCCCTCCCAGGGCCACTCCTTCCTGACTGTGTACCACCGTGCCGCCACCTCTAGTGGATCCATACTGCCAGTGGGACAGGGATGGTGAAAGAGGAGCTTGGCTGTAAGATTCTGGGAGTAACTATGTCAAGTCTTGCTGGACTAGGCTGCTGGAAGAGCAGTCCTTTCTGTCTGCTCTCTCTAATTATTATTGCTAATGTCGGGCCAATGTTGTTTGATGACCCAAGGCAGTAGATTGAGAAATCCCGAATAAATCAACCTTGTCCAAAAGAGGAAACACTCTGAAATCACACCCGGGGAAAAATAAACTCCATTGCACTGTGTACGGACAAAATACACATCTGGACTGACCCTTCAATGTTTAACACACATGAATCACTGACCCCTTCCTATCAATCGCTCTCTTCATGATGACTGCATCGGATGAGAGTTCAGTTTAGGGCAGTTTAGTAATTACCTGAGAAGCTGAGCCATGCTTAATTTTAAGAGTTCCATCTCGCTCTTTATCAGCCCCTGAACCTGAACTTGAGGATTCTGAACGTTCTTTCATTTTTGAAGGACTCTAAATAGAAAGATATAGATGTTTTTAATAATGTTTCATAACCTTGTCCCAAAGAGGAAACACGCTGAAATCACACCCGGGGAAAAATAAACTCCATTGCACTGTGTACGGACAAAATACTGCACATCTGGCCTGACCCTTCAATGTTTAACACACATGGATCAATGACCTCTTCCTACCAATCACTGTCTTCATGGTGACTGCATCAGCTGAGAGTTCAGTTTAGGAAGGTTTAGTAATTACCTGAGCAGCTGAGCCAGGCTTGGAAATTTTAAGAGTTGCATCTCGCTCTTTATCAGCTCCTGAACCTGAACTTGATGATTCTGTTGGTTCTTTCATTTTTAAAGGACTCTAAATAGAAAGATATAGATGTTTTTAACCATATTGCATAAGTTTTCTTATTACTGTGCACTGGCTCCTACACTAACCATTGCAATCTAGGCTCTATCTGAAATCTGATTCTTTGCCCAAACTTTATCACTGGCCTCCAGTTGTCTCTCCTGGCTGCCATTGTCGTGACCTTTGCTTTGGGTTTCTTGATGCTTTTCCACCTTTCTCCCCAGGTTTGGGAAGAGCAAACTTAATCTGGTGTGGCGTCGTCTGCCCATGAGCAATTCTGCGGGCACTATTTCCATTGTGGCATGGGGGGTTGTTCAAATCAAATAACCAACAGAAGAGCTTGGTGTCTGTTGATGCTGCCGGCTGTTTTTTAAACCAGCTTTAAAGTCTGACCACTCTCGCCACGAGGCCATTTGACTGCGGATGGTATGGTGCCATCTTGATTTGTCGAATCCCATTCGACTTCATGAAACTGGGTGAACTTCTGGCTGGCAAAAGCTGAACCATTGTCAGAGACCAGCACCTCCGGGACCCCATGCATCGAAAATGAAGTGCGAAGATTTTCTACCGTTATTGTTGTGGTCACCGAATGTACCCTATGCAGTCACTTGGAGTGGCCTTCCACTATGACCAAGAACACCGAGCCCATGAATGGACCTGCATAATCCATGAGCAGCCGAGTCCATAGTCCACCCGGCCATTTCCACAGGTGTTGGGGAGTTGCTGGTGGCATTCCTGGCACCGACTCACAAGCGCCGCTATGTCCGCGTCTATTCCAGGCCACCGAACATGCTTCTGACCAGCATCTTCATTTTGGACACCTTGGGTGGCCATGATATAGTTCAGCCAGTATGGCACGGCAGCCCTGACTCAGAACAACCACTCATGACACCCCCCCCCCCCGCCCCCCCCCCCCCCCTTCCCCACAAAGCAGTATTCCAGCTTCTAGAAAGCTGCTCTCTTCTACTCCAATAAGGGTGGAATTGGGGCTCTACTGGCATTTCCGATTCCCCGTCTGTGTTTAACTTTTGCGAGGACAGGGTCCATTTGCATCCAAAGTAGTGTATTATGTGTGGCCACTGGGAGCATATCCAGAAAATTCATAGTCATTACTGTCCCTTCTACTTGGGGGACCATCTGTTGGATGTCTGCTAAAGGTAGCCTACTTAAGACATCTGCGTTTGCCACTTGGCCTCTCGGTTGGTGCTCCAACTGAGGCAGCCATTAAAAAGCCTACTGCTGAACGTGGGCCGATGCTATTCGGTGCACTTTGTCCTCTCTTAGCAGTCCCAATAGCAACTTGTGATCAATGACGATCAGAAATTTCTGTCCATAAAGGCATTGATGGAATTTCTTTACTCCAAATATTACCATCAATCCTTCATTTTCAATGTGAGCGACTTTCTTTCTGCTATGGCCAAGGTCCTGGAGGCATTGCTATTGGGCATTCCTCTCCATTTGGCCATCTATGATTTGATTTGATTTATTATTGTAACGTGTATTAGTATACAGTGAAAAGTATTGTTTCTTGCGCGCTATACAGAAAAAGCAAACCGTTCATAGAGAAGGAAAGGAGAGAGTGCAGAATGTAGTGCTAGGGTGTAGAGAAAGATCAACTTAACATAAAGTAGGTCCATTCAAAAGTCTGATGGCAGCAGGGAAGAAGCTGTTCATGAGTCAGTTGGTAGGTGTCCTTATACTTTTGTACCATTTTCCCCGACAGACCAATCTTGTCATACCAATTAGTGGATCTAATAATTCCTTGTAGAATTCACATCCAGACCACCAGGCCTGAGCACCTTACCAGGTTGAAGCTCTTTTATGGCAGAGACTGCCTCTTACCCAGAAATGGAGCACTCAAAGCTGTTTTCAGATGCTCTGAGACAGAGGGAAGCTGAAGATTTGAGAAGAAACGTTCTGTAAGTGCTGGAGCATCCTCAGCTTGATCTAATTCCTACAAATTGGCACCAAAGCTCTTAAAAGCCTCGTTAATCTGCCCCAACACTATTTCCCTTTCGAGTCCACTCCCGAAGCAATCATCCTAGAGGTCGATTTCTTCCTAGTAAGAAAAGGCAAATCCTTACTTGGTTTATTCCCAAATTCATACAACTTCTACTTAGCAAACCTGAAACTCCTCTTTGCAAGCTGGGTCAGCAAAACTACATCAATTTCCTTCAGTTTTGTATGACAAGAATTACTACCATACTACTCTCCAATTCAGCTATCTGGATCTCCAACTTACATTGCTGCTCCATCAACCTACACCTTCTTCTGGCCAAAAATCAGATAGCAAAACCTCTACCAAAGGTTGTGCTGGTCTCCCACAGAATAAAGAGGCTCACATTAGAAAGAGAATAAATAGCATCAAATTTGATCTTATGGGGTCGACACAGGCGCTTGGACCACAGTAATAGGTGAACAAACCTACAAGTGTTTGCAGGGAATTCTATAATCTATGAGGCTGAACAATACCATAGCAAAGTTGGCAACCTACACGAGAGAAGTACTGAAGATATCGGGCACGTCGTTAACACCAATGTTTCATCAGCCATCCCTGATGGTCGTGAAAGGACAGAGGCCTAGCCTTATAGGACGAGAATGGCTGAAGCAAATCAAGTTAAATTGGCTGGAAATATTCAACGCCACAGATACGGTTTGCGAAGAGCTCTTGTGCAAGTATCATGAAGTCTTTCAGAGAGAGCTGGGGTGCACACATGGAGTTAAAGCTTAAATTTACATGCAACCTGGGTCAACGCTGAACTTTGTTAGAGCCTGGCCTGTCCTTATGCCCTACATCAAAAGGCTGAGGTGGAGTTGAAGCGATTGGTAGACCTACGGATAACAAGACTGGCACAATTCTCAGGGTGGGCTCCGCCAATAGTCCCAGTGCTAAAACCAGACTGCACAGTGAGGATTTGTGGCGATTACAAGCAGACAGTGAACAGAGCCATTCAAATAGATAGATATCCTATTCCTAGGATAGAAGACCTTTACGCTAAACAGGCAGGAGGTCTAAAGTACATAAAATTGGATTTAAGTCATACATAGCAACAGCTTGAGCTGGAAGAAGACTTGAGGAAATTTGTCTCCATTAATACACACAAGGGCCTATCCCAGTATTTCATCTGCATGCACTATCAATGCAGCATGGAGAGCCTTCTGCAAGGGATCTCAATAGTTGCCGTGTATCTGAACGATGTTTTAATAACAGGGGCATCACCTAAGGAGCATAGGATCAATTTGGATGAAGTCGTCAAAAGATTCAAAGAAGCTGGTGTCCATTTGAAAAGAGAAAAATGTACTTTTCAGGCCAGAGAGGATGTATTTAGGATTCAGAGTCAATCCAAAAAGGATTGCACCCAATACAAGCAAAGGTGAAGGCAATAAGACAGATGTCTGCACCGAAGAACCTAACTGAGCTGAAGTCCTTCTTAAGGGTGGTCAAACACTATGGCCATTTTTTACCCAACTTGTCTACCGTTTTGCCACCCGAACATCGACTTCGAGAAAAAACATCAATGTTGGCAATGGGAAGATTCTCAGAGAGGAACCTTTGACCAAGTAAATGGGCCCTACAAACATCTACCTTACTTGTCCATTTTGACCCAGGCAACCAGATCATAGTGACATGTGATGCATCACCTTATGGTATAGGGGCCATACTTTCCCATAAGAATGAAGATGGCATGGAGCGGCCTGCCACTTTTGTTTCCAGGACCCCGTCAGATGCCGAAAGGAAGTATTCGCAGATTGATATATTTGCTGTGAAGAAGTTTCACCAGTAAATGTACGGCCACCATTTCACCATCATCTTGGAGCAGAAGCTATTACTAGGGCTATACAGCGAAGGTAAACCAGTTCATATCAGCCAGAGTACAAAGATGGACCTTACTGTAGGCTGCTTTCGGCTACCCATTTGAACACAGGCCAGGGGTACAAATCTCAAATGCCCCATGCTTTAAGTTGCCTCCACCTTCCACAGAACGTATCTTCACCACCTGTTCCACAGGAGATAGTCCTTGCTTTGAATTCTCTGCACACTCTGCCCATTTTGTCGGCCTGCATCAAGACTTGGATCTGGAGGGACCCAGTCCTTTCAAAAATTAAAAGAAGGTATTGATTGGCTGGCGTTTTGACAAACCCAAGCAAGTTCTGCCCTACTTGCAATGTAGGGATGAAATCAGCTGTGAAAACTGGGTGCTTTTGTGGGGGAGCCGAGTGAATAGCCCCCTGGGCGACAGCCACTTATCCAGGAACAGCACAGTGCACATCCTGAGCAAACCATGATGACGATGCTGGTCAGGAGCTATATTTGGTGGCCAGGAATTGACAAGGAGATAGAGGGTGTGGTCAACGCTTGATCAACATTGTCAAACACAGCAGACACTTCCACCTACACCCCTGGGAGTGGCCCGGCCACCCTTGGACGAGGCTCCACGTTGATTTCGCTAGCTCTTTCATGGGGATGATATTTTTGATCCTGGTGGATGTGGTTTGATGTGCAAATTATGCGTTCCGTCACCTCGTCAGCCACCGTAGACAGGCTGCGACACATTTTTGTGATTCGTGGCGATCCAGAAGTAATCGTTTCCGACAATGGCACCATTTTTACAGCCGAAGACTTTCAATATTTTGTCAGATCGAACAGCATCCAACACATACGCATGGCCCCTTACCACCCTGCTTCCAATGGTTTATCAGTAAAAACTTTCAAGATGTCGATGAGGAAACACTCCAACAGACCACTGCCCCTCCAATTAGCCAAATTTCTGCTCTCGTATAAGACGGCTCCAGGGGTTACACCCCCTGAATTGTGGGGCGGATGCCTGAGGACCCACCTTGACCTTGTTTTCCCGAATTTGACAAGAGGGATAGAGGCTAAGCAAGCCTCACAGAAGGAGAATCACAATTCCATTAGGGTAGATAGGACATTTGACCTGAATGATTTGGTTTCTATTCGGAACTTTTTTTTGGTTAGGGGGTAAGGGGGATAGCCGGGAAGATAATTCATAGAACCTGCCCAGTATCTTAAATCATCGACCTGCAGGGCCGCGAATTGCAGAAGCACGCAATCACGTTAGGAGGTGGGAAGCTGCGCTCCCCACCACCAGTTATCAGGACCCAGTATTAGAGTCCAATGTGTCGGCAGCTGAGTCGACACTAGCAGAACCTAGTGTTCCCCGAAGAAAATTGCGCCTATCAGTGGGAGCAGAGGAAGAGTGCACCGGCCCCAGTTCAACGTCAGAACCTCTTGATCCACCTGCCACTACTGTAGACCCTGATACCCCTAGCTTGGAGAACCTGGTTGCGGAGTTGTAATGCTCTACAGGAATCTGGAAGCCCCTGAGCCACAAACTTTGTGAACTTTGCCAAATGGCCCCTATTTAAAGTTCGATTTAGACTGTATGGCCAGGATTTTACGGCCGCGCTCGACCCAAGACCGAAAAATCCCGCCCGAGGTCAACGGTCCTTTTCGTTGTCAGCCCCTCGCCTGCTCCGATTCCCATGGTGGGTGGGACGGTAGAATTCCTGTGTATATATCTGATTTTGAATTTTTGCATAATTGCAAGGGAATTTAAGGGGTGAAATGTGATAGCATCACTTCTGTAAGGGGCAGTTGTTTGTGGGTCTCAAAGTTAGAAAAGTAAATAATCTACAATATATTATACTCTGACATTCAGAATTAATATGAGATACGTATGAATTAACAGACAAACAGTGGTTGGACACACAACACTACAGAGTAAATGACAGATGCTACCAAGACAATGTCCTATGATTTCTCAAGAACACGCCCAGATATTCGTCAACCAATCTCACTGAAACTTTACCTTTTGCATGCAGTTTTCCAAACTCCACCTTTGGAGACCCTGTCTTGGATTTATCTCCACTATCTCAATCTGACTGAAAAGGAGTTGCTCACTGTGAGTTCACCCTTTAAATCCCTGTTTCCCATTTTAGGGATTTCCAGTTTTCACTCTAGAATCCAATCACTGGCAGAATTCCTGCTCCTTAGCTGCTCTGATCAGAAAACGAATGACTTTCTCTGAGCTCCAAACCTTCCAATGCCGCTCCTGGGCTTCCCTGACCTTCTCTGAGTGTTGGTCCCTTCAGCACACAGAGCCAGCGACCTTCCGCTGCCTTCTCAATTCCTGACAGACTCGCATTGAGCTCCAACTGAGGCTTCACTTAGACTTCTGACGTCCCCACAGCTAACAACATTTCAGTTGTATAGAGTTAGCCACCTTCTTTTTCACCTGTTCCTGACTAAACTTGACTGACCCTTGAGCTGCTCCTCACTGGCACTTGAACTGATGTGAGGAACCTATTAACACACTCATAGTAGTAGGTACCAACCTTGTTACAAGGTGGAGATTACTGTAATGGCATTGAAGCATCCTGTCTCTTAAAAATACAATGTCCATCAACTGCAAACTTACATAGCAAATGCAGACATAATGAATTCAATTCACAAGAGTACAGAATCACTACACACCTGTCCCAATCCTTTGAGTTTGAACCCATCCTGCTGGTCCCTCACTTCCCAATTGGTTTAGTAAAGTCAGATTGTAGTTTAGGATTGTTGATAATTACCTGTTGAACTGAGGTGTCTATGGAGGTTTCTGTGGGTTTATCTTGCTCACTGTCATCCTGTGGACTCATAAATGTTGCCAATGTAGGGCGAAATTTTGACAAGTCCAACCTTCGTCTTCTTGCTGAATATCTCTGTATTGGTAAATAGAAAGATATGATTATTGTTAAATTTTGTTCAATGGTTCTGAGTGCTGCTAACATTTATTATCCATCTCAGATTACTCTTTGGAATGTGGTGGTGAGCTGCTTTTTTGTAATGATGTGGTCTAGTGTCCCTTTGGATTTGTTAGCAGATCCAAAGGTGACACTAGAATTCCAGGATGGAATTCCAATGGCTCTGAGCGCTGCTGGCAAAAAGCAACATTTATTGTCCATCTCTGATTAGCCTTTGGAAGGTGGTGGTGAGTTGCCTTCTTGTAATGATGTAGGATGAGATATTAGGAAGTGAGTTCCAGGGGTTTTCTAAGTGATGGTAAAGGAACGGTGATGTGGTTTGTGTGTGTTTGAAATGGAGAATAGCAGGTGGTGGTGTTCCCATTCAGCTGTTCCCCCATCCTTCTTGGTAGTAGGGGTTGTGAGTTCAGAAGGTGCTGTTGAAGGAACCTTGGTAAGTTGCTCCAGTGCATCTTACAGATGCTACACAATGGTGCCACTCTGCCCAAATGGCAGAGGGAGTAATTGTTTATAATGGCTTGTCAAACAAGTGGACAGTTTTGTCCTTGTTGGTGACAGGCTTCATGAATGTTGTTGAAGTTTAAGTTCGAAGTTTACTTATTAGTGTCACAAGTAGACTTACATTAACACACATCCTGGAAATTGGGAAGGATTTCATCACAATCCTGACTTCTGCAGTGCAGATGGTGGACAGTCTGAATGGAGTTACTCACAGTAAGAAGTCTCACAACACCAGGTTAAACCTAGTGTTGTGAGACGGCACGGGGCGGCACGGTAGCACAGTGGTTAGCACTGCTGCTTCACAGCTCCAGGGACATGGGTTCGATTCCCGGCTTGGGTCACTGTCTGTGTGGAGTTTGCACATTCTCCTCGTGTCTGCGTGGTTTTCCTCCGGGTGCTCCGGTTTCCTCCCACAGTCCAAAGATGTGCGGGTTAGGTTGATTGGCCATGCTAAATTGCCCCTTAGTGTCCCGGGATGCGTAGGCTAGAGGGATTAGCGGGTAAATATGTAGGGATGTGGGGATAGGGCCTGGGTGGGATCTTGGTCGGTGCAGACTCGATGGGCCGAATGGCCTCTTTCTGCACTGTAGGGTTTCTATGATTTCTAAAGTCCAACAGGTTTACTTGGTAGCAAATACCATAAGCTTTCGGAGCGCTGCTCCTTCGTCAGATGGAGTGGAAATGTGCTCTCAAACAGTGCACAGAGACACAAAATCAAGTTACAGAATACTAATTAGAATGCGAATCCCTACAGCCAGCCAGGTCTTAAAGGTACAGACAATGTGGGTGGAGGGAGCATTAAACACAGGTTAAAGAGATGTCTATTGTCTCCAGACAGAACAGCTAGTGAGATTCTGCAAGTCCAGGGGGCAAGCTGTGGGGGTTACTGATAATGTGACATAAATCCAACATCCCGGTTTAGGCCGTCCTCATGTGTGCGGAACTTGGCTATCAGTTTCTGCTCAGCGACTCTGCGCTGTCATGTGTCATGAAGGCCGCCTTGGAGAACGCTTACCTGAAGATCCAAGGCTGAATGCCCGTGACTGCTGAAGTGCTCCCCCACAGGAAGAGAACAGTCTTGCCTGGTGATTGTCGAGCAGCGTTCATTCATCCATTGTCGTAGCATCTGCATGGTTTCCCCAATGTACCAAGCCTCGGGACATCCTTTCCTGCAGCGTATCAGGTAGACAAGTTGCAAGAGTAGGTACCGTGTACCTGGTAGATGGTGTTCTCACGTGAGATGATGGCATCCGTGTCGATGATCCGGCATGTCTTGCTGTGGCAGGGTTGTGTGGTGTCGTGGTCACTGTTCTCCTGAAGGCTGGGTAGTTTGCTGAGTTACTCACCACAGAATTCCCAAACACTGACTTGCTTTAAGAGCGACTCTTTCTATATACCTGGTGTAGATATGTTTTTGGTCAATGGTAACCCCTGGGAGGTAGGTGCTGGGGGTTCTCTGATGGAAATACAGTTGAATGTCAAGGAGAGTGGGTTAGATTCGCTCTTGTTGGGAATGCCATGAGTTCAGTCTAGCAATGATATCTTTCAGGAATCAGCCAGCTCAGCCAGTTGAGGTGTGACCAAGGACTCTTGGTGATGGACACTGTCCCCCCTCTAGGTACATTGTGCGCCCATGCAATTCTGAGTACCTCCTCCAAGTGTTGCTCAACATGGAGGAATATGGATTTGTAGTAAAAAGAATTAATGTTGGATATGTTGATATATAGTCGATATCATCAGTGATGTAAGGTCACATGAAAACAGTGCATTAAGACAGAGAGTCATGTGTAGAGTGTCGTGTTGAGTACCGTGTGATCAGTTAGCATAATGTTAAATAAAAGGTGGAGTTTACTGACAGTATCACCTCCAGCCTTATCAGTAATTCCAGGACCACGGTTATTATATACCAGATCACAACAATGACAGATTACTCAGTAGTTGAGGCAGGTTGGTGATAATTAGCGGGAGGTTTCTTTTCCTATGGTTGACTTGATGCCAAGAGGCTTCATGGCATCTGGAGACGATTTGGAGTCCTCCCGGGGTCACTTCCTCTCCACTATGTACCACCGTGTCGCCACCTCTGGTGAATCCATGCTGCCATTGGGACAGGGATGGAGGAGCTTGGCTGTAAGATGAGATTCTGGGAGTGACTATGTCAAGTCTTGCTGGACTAGGCTGCTGGAAGAGCAGACATTTCTGTCTGCTCTCTCTAATTATTATTATTAATGTCGGGCCAATGTTGTTTGATGACCCAAGGCAGTAGATTGAGAAATCCTAAGTGAATCAACCTTGTCCCGAAGAGGAAACACTCTGAAGTCACACGCGGGGAAAAATAAACTCCATTGCACTGTGTACGTACAAAATCGCTACACATCTGGACTGACCCTTCAAACGCTGACGAATGGCAGATGGAGTTTAATTTAGACAAATGCGAGGTGATGCATTTTGGTAGATTGAACCAGGGCAGGACTTACTCAGTTAATGGTAGGGTGTTGGGGAGAGTTACAGAACAAAGAGATCTAGGGGTACATGTTCATAGCTCCTTGAAAGTGGAGTCACAGGTGGACAGAGTGGTGAAGAAGGCATTCAGCATGCTTGGTTTCATTGGTCAGAACATTGAATACAGGAGTTGGGAGGTCTTGTTGAAGTTGTACAAGACATTGGTAAGGCCACTCTTGGAATACTGTGTGCAATTCTGGTCACCCTATTATAGAAAGGATATTATTAAACTAGAAAGAGTGCAGAAAGGATTTACTAGGATGCTACTGGGACTTGATGGATTGAGTTATAAGGAGAGGCTGAATAGACTGGGACTTTTTTCTCTGGAGCGTAGGAGGCTGAGGGGTGACCTTATAGAGGTCTATAAAATAATGAGGGCACAGATCAGCTAGATAGTCAATATCTTTTCCCAAAGGTAGGGGAGTCTAAAACTAGAGGGCATAGGTTTAAGGTGAGAGGGGAGAGATACAAAAGTATCCAGAGGGGCAGTTTTTTCACACAGAGGGTGGTGAGTGTCTGGAACAAGCTGCCAGAGGTAGTAGTAGAGGCGGGTACAATTTTATCTTTTAAAAAGCATTTAGATAGTTACATGGATAAGATGGGTATAGAGGGATATGGGCCAAATGCGGGCAATTGGGATTAGCTTAGGGGTTTTTTTTTAAAAGGGCGGAATGGACAAGTTGGGCCGTAGGGCCTGTTTCCATGCTGTAAACCTCTGTGACTCTATGACTCTAGTCTGAGGTTGTGTCCTTGAATGCTATGACATGCCAAGTGCCCATCCAGGTACTTTTAAAAGAATGTGAGGCAACCTGCTGCACCACCCTCCCAAGCAGCGCATTCCAGACTTACAGGGCAGCACGGCGGCACAGTGGTTAGCACTGCTGCCTCACAGCACCAGGGGCCCAGGTTCAATTCCCGGCTTGGGTCACTACTATGTGGAGTTTGCATGTTCTCCCCGTGTCTGCGTGGGTTTCCTCCCACAGTCCAAAAAACTTGCTGGTTACGTGCATTGACCATGCTAAATTCTCAGTGTACCCGAACAGGCGCCGGAGTGTGGCGTCTTGGGGATTTCCACAGTAATTTCATTGCATTGTTAATGTAAACCTGCTTGTGACAATAATAAATAAACTTTAAACTTTACCACCCTCTGGTAAAACATTTTTCCTCATGTCCCCCTAAACCTCAATCACCTTGAATTTGTGCTCCCTCCTGACTGACCTTCAACTAAAGGTCAACTATGATGGAAGGGAGCTAGATCATTGATGAAGCAACTGAAGATGATTGTGCCTAGGACACTATCCTTAAGAACTCCTGCAGTGATGACCTTGAGCTCAAATGATTGACTACCAACCACCACAACCAACTTCCTTTCTGTTGCCAGGTATGACTCCAACCAATGGGGTATTCCCTCTTTCCCGCCCCCCCCTCCCGGTGGCTCTAACATCCACCATTATGAAGCATCTTGAAAGACGAATGTCATGAATCAATTCCAGCCTCCTGAACTACCTGGATTCACTACAATTTGCCTATCGCCGCAACAGGTCCACAGCAGATGCCATCTCCCTGACCCTGCACTCAACCCTGGAACACCTGGATAACAAAGACATCTATGTCAGACTCCTATTTATTGACTACAGCTGAGCCTTCAACACCATTATTCCCACGAAAATCATCTCCAAACTCCGTGGCCTGGGCCTCAGCACCTCCCTCCCTCTGTGACTGGATCCTGAACTTTCTAACGCACAGACCACAATCAGTAAGGATAGGCAACAACACCTCCTCCACAATCATCCTCAACACCGATGGCCCACAAGACATTGTTCTCAGCACCCTACTATACTCCTTATACACCTATGACTGTGTGGCCAAATTCCACATCAATTCGATTTTCAAGTTTGCTGACGACACCACCGTAGTGGGTTAGATCTCAAACAATGACAAGACAGAGTACAGGAATGAGATAGAGAATCTGGTGAACTGGTGCGGCAACAATAATCTCTCCCTCAATGTCAACAAAACAAAGAAGATTGTCATCAACTTCACGAAGTGTAAAGGAGAACATACCCCTATTGACACCAACGGGGATGAAGTAGAAAGGGTTGAGAGCGTCAGGTTTTTAGGTGTCCAGATCACCAACAACCTGTCCTAGTCCCCCCATGCCGACACTATAGTTAAGAATGCTCACCAACGCCTCTACTTTCTCAGGAGGCTAAGGAAATTTGGCATGTCAGCTACGACTCTCACCAACTTTTACAGATGCACCATAGAAAGCATTCTTTCAGATTTGATTTGATTTATTATTGTCATATGTATTAGCACACAGTGAAAAGTATTGTTTCTTGTGGGCTATACAGACAAAACATACCGTTCATAGAGAAGGAAAGGAGTGCAGAATGTAGTGTTACAGTCATAGCTAGGGTGTAGAGAAAGATCAACTTAATACAAGGTAAGTCCATTCAAAAGTCTGACAGCAGCAGGGAAGAAGCTGTTCTTGAATCGGTTGGTACGTGACTTCAGACTTTTATATCTTTTTTCCTGACGGATGAAGGTGAAAGAGCGAATGTCTGGGGTGCGTGGGATCCTTAATTATGCTGGCTGCTTTGCCGAGGCAGAGGGAAGTATAGACAGAGTCAATGGATGGGAGGCTGGTTTGCGTGACGGATTGGGTTACATTCATGACCTTTTGTAGTTCCTTGCAGTCTTGGTTAGAATAGGAGCCATACCAAGCTGTGGTACAACCAGAAAGAATGCTTTCTGTGGTGCATTTGTAAACGTTGGTGAGAGTCATAGCTGACATGCCAAATTTCCTTTGTCTTCTGAGAAAGTAGAGGCATTGGTGGGCTTTCTTAACTAGAATGTCGGCATGGGGGGACCAGGACAGGTTGTTGGTGATCTGGACATTTAAAACTTGAAGCTCTCGACCCTTTCTACTTCGTCCCCATTGATGTAGACAGGGGCATGTTCTCCTTTACGCTTCCTGAAGTCGATGACAATCTCCTTCATTTTGTTGACATTGAGGGAGAGATTATTGTTGCCGCACCAGTTCACCAGATTCTCTATCTCATTCCTGTACTCTGCCTTGTCATTGTTTGAGATCCGACCCATTCTGGTGGTGTCATCAGCAAACTTGAAAATCGAATTGGAGGGGCATTTGGCTGCACAGTCATAGGTGTATAAGGAGTATAGTAGGGGGCTGAGAACACAGCCTTGTGGGGCACTGGTGTTGAGGATGATCGTGGAGGAGGTGCTGTTGCCTATCCTTACTGATTGTGGTCTTCATAATGATGGATGTCAGAACCACCGGCCAATCGTCATTAAGGCACGCTGCTTGGTTTTTCTTAGGTACCAGGATGATGGTCGTCTTCTTAAAGCAGATAGGGACCTCAGATTGTTGTAAAGAGAGGTTGAAGATATCTGTGAATACCTTTGCCAGCTGATCCACGCAGGATCTGAATGCTCGTCCGGGTACCCCATCCGGGCCAGTCGCTTGCAGTGGGTTGACCTTCAAGAAAGCTGTTCTGACATCTGCAATGGTGACCCCAGATACAGCTGGTTGTATCACAGCTTGGTATGGCTCCTGCTCTGCCTAAGACCACAAGGAACTACAAAAAGTCGTGAATGTAGCTCAGTCCATCAAGCAAACCAGCCTCCCATCCATTGACTCTGTCTACACTTGCCGTTGCCTCGGCAAAGCAGTCAACATAATTAAGGACCCCACGCACCCCGGACATTCTCTCTTCCATCTTCCATCGGGAAAAAGATACAAAAGTCTGAGGTCACGTACCAACCAAATCAAGAACAGCTTCCCTGTTGCTATCAGACTTTTGAATGGACCTACCTTGCATTAAGTTGATCTTTCTTTACACCCTGGCTATGACTGTAACACTACATTCTGCACTCTCCCCTTTCCTTCTCTATGAATGATATGCTTTGTCTGTATAGAGCGCAAGAAACAATACTTTTCACTGTATGCTAATATATATATGTAACAATAATATATCAAATCAACTTTCCATTGACTCCAGTTTTGCTAGGGCTTCTTGATGTCATACTCAGTCAAATGTTGCCTTGATGTCTCACCTTACCTCTGGCTTTCAGCTCTTTTGTCCGTTTGTCCATTTGTGGAATAAGGTTGTAATGAAGTCAGGAGCTGAGTGACCCTGACGTAACCCAAACTGAGTGTCTGTGAGCAGCTTACTGCTGAGTATGTGCTGCTTGATAGTGATGACCCCTTCCATAATTTTACTGATGATCAAGAATAGACTGATGGGGAGGTAATTGGCTGGCTTAGTTTTGCCCTGTTTCATATGTACAGGACATACCTGTGCAATTTTCCCATTGCCGGGTGGATGCCAGCATTGCAACTGTACTGGAACGGCTTGGCTAGGGATGCGCAAATTCTGGAACACAAGGCTTCAGTAGTATTGCCAGAATATTGTCCAAACCCATAGCCTTTGCAATATCCAGTGCCTTTAGCCATTCCTTAATATCACATGGAGTGAATCAAACTGGCTGAAGACTGACATCTGTAATGCTGGGGACCTTCCTGAGGAGGCCAAGATGGATCATTTACTTGGCCCTTATGGCTGAAGATTGTTGTGAATGCTTCAGTCTTATCTTTTGAACTGATGTGCTGGGCTCCTCCAACGTTGAGGATGGGGATATTTGTGGGGCTTCCTCTTCCAGTGAATTGTTTAATTGTCCACCACCATTTATGGCTGCAGGTGGCAGCACTGCAGAGCTTAGATCTGATCCATTGTTAACTACCAATGAATTCACTAAATCTATAGCCACCTTCATCAACACTCTGAGATGCAGCTTATCAGGTCGAGGGGATTTATCACAAAAGCCACAAGTACAGCAAGTAATTCAGAAAGCTAACAAAACATTATCATTTATTTTGAAGGAAATTGATTACAAAAGTAGGGAGGTTATGCTTGGGCATTGATGAGACCACACCTGGAATATTGTGTATAGTACTGATCTCCTTATTTAAAGAAAGATGTAAATGTGTTAGAGGCAGCTCAGAGAAAGTTCACTAGTCTAATACCAGGAATGGGCAGGTTGTCTCCTGTGGAAACTTGGAGAGGTTAGGTTCGTATCCACTTGGGTTTAGAAGAATAAGAGGCAACCTGATCAAAACTTTTAAGTTCCTGAGAAGTACTGACAGGGTGGATTTGGAAAGGAGGTTTCTTCTTATCGGAGATTCTGGAACCAGGGTTCATTGAAGACAAAGATGAGGAGGATTTATGTCTCTCAGAGGGTTGCGAGTCTTTGGAACTCTCTTCCTCAAAAAGCAGTGGAAATAGATTTTTTGAATATTTTTAAAGCAGGACTAGATTGACCTGATTAACAAGAAGGTGAAAGGTTATTGGGAGTAGGCAGGAATGTCGGACTGAGATTATAATCAGGTTAACCATGAATTTATTGACGGAGCAGGCTCAAGGAGCCGAGTAGCTTACTCCTGCTCCAAACTCATGTGTAAATATATTTTAATATATCAATCTTCACTCCAATTATTTTTTTGAATACTATCTCTTTATTAATACAATTTCTTTCAGTTTTTCATTTTCACAAGCTGCTTAGTTCCCAAATATTTCTGAAAGATTTCCTTTATCGCCCTCCACAAAGACAGGCACAAAGCAAATGTTTTGTTTCTCTGTCATTTCCCTATTCTCCCTATAAATTCTCCTGTCATTTCTGTAATGAGCCCACATTTGTCTGAGCGGATCTTTTCCTTTTCGCATACCGAAAGAAGCCTTTACAGTCAGCCATTATGTTTCTCGCTAACTTGCATTCATAGAACCATAGAAAATTACAGCTCAGAAACAGGCCTTTTGGCCCTTCTTGTCTGTGCCGAACCATTTAATGCCTAGTCCCACTGACCTGCACTTGGACCATATCCCTCCACACCCCTCTCATCCATGAACCCGTCCAAGTTTTTCTTAAATGTTAAAAGCATTTACCACTTTATCCGGCAGCTCATTCCACACTCCCACCACTCTCTGCGTGAAGAAGCCCCCCCTAATATTCCCTTTAAACTTTTCTCCTTTCACCCTTAACCCGTGCCCTCTGGTTTTTTTCTCCCCTAGCCTCAGCGGAAAAAGCCTGCTTGCATTCACTCTATCTATACCCATCAAAATCTTATACACCTCTATCAAATCTCCCCTCAATCTTCTACGCTCCAGGGAATAAAGTCCCAACCTATTCAATCTCTCTCTGTAACTCATATTCTCTTTTCTCTTTTCTCTTTCTTTGTCAGTTTCTTGGTCCTCCCATGGCTGGATTTACTTTGATCTCAACCCTTTCATCTGCTGTCGACACCAGTGCCTCTGTAGCACCATGAGAACATATCAGTGTGCCATCTCAGTAGTTGCATCAGTTATACTCCTGCTCCCAGAAGTGTTTACTGGATTCATCTCCTCTTTAAGAGGTGCTTGCTGCCCTTAAGAGGCCTCATCAGTGAGTGAAATCCATACTTCCTATCCCACCCAGTACGCGTGTGCAGGCAGTGAGCAGTGTTGGGCGTCCAGGATATAAACTCCACTCATTATGTTTGTATACGCTGTCCAAGTCCATTACAACGGGTATGTACAGGGTATACTTCATCATTTTCCAGGCGTGATTACCATTTAATCTGCAGTCTCTAATTATATTTGACAATACGAAAGCTGCTTAATGGTCTGAGCCAGGAGGTCAACATCCTGGTTGAACAAACTACACTGCAAGAGAAAAAGAACTCTGATTCCAATTTGTACGTACAGCATTGAGCTGTATTACAAAGCCATTACACACCTACCCCCAACGTTTCAACTTTGAACACCCATCCTGCTGGTCCCTTACTTCCCCATTGATTTATTAAAGTCAGATCCCAATTTAGGGTAATGAATAATTTATTACCTGTTGAACTAAGAATTGTGTGGAGATTTCTGTCATCTTATCCTGCTCTGCATCATTCTGTGGATTCATAAATGCTGCCAATGATGGACTAACTTTTGACAAATTCACTTTATGACTTCTTGATGAATATTTCTGTATTGATAAATAGAGAAATATGATCATTTTCTTATTCTTTCATGGGATGCATGCATCTCTGAGCATTTGTTACCCATCTCTGATTGCCCATGAGAAGGTGTTGATGAGCCACCTTCTTGGACCGCTGCAGGCCAGTTGTTGTACGTATGCCTTTGGAAAAGGAATTCCAGAATTTTTATCCAGTGACAGAGAAGGAATCATAGAATCCCTACAGTGCAGAAGGAGGCCTTTCAACCGATTGAGCCTGCACCGACGACAATCCTACTCCTGCCCTATCCCCGTAAGCCCATGTGTTTACCCTGATAATCCCCCTGACACTAAGGGAACATTTAGCATGGTCAATCAACCTAACCCAGACATCATTGAAATATGGGAGGAAACCCACACAGACACTGGGAGAACATGCAAACACCAGGGCGTAACCCGAGATTGGAATTGAACCAGGGTCCCTAGTGCTGTGAGGCAGTAGTGCTAACCACTGTGAAACTGTGCTGCCCAAGGGAAGGAACAGAAAAACAATTCTAAGTCTGGATGATATGTGGCTTGGAGGGGAATTTGCAGTTGGTGGTATTCTATCGCCATTTTAGGTGATCTAGATCACGTGTTGTCAAAGGAGCCTTGGTGAGTTGTTGCAGTGCATGTCCATGGTGCACACTGCTGCCACTGTGTATCAATGGTGGAGGGATTGACTTTGAAGGTGATGGATGTTAATCAAATGGACTGCTTTATCTTGGTTGGTGTTGAGCTTCTTGAGTATTGTTGGAGCTGCACCCATCCATCACATTCCTCACTCTTGCCTTGTAGTTGGTGGACAGGCTTGAGCAAGTCATGGAATCCCTACAGTACAGAAGGAGTCCATTTGACCCATCGGGTCTGCACCGAGTGCGATTGGAAAAGGAATTCCAGGGTTATCCAGTGACAGCGAGGGAATCATAGAATCCTTACAGTACAGAAAGATGCCATTCAAACCTTCGGGTCTGCACTGACTCTCTGACAGAGCAGCTTACCCAGGCCCACCCTCCCATCCTTTCCCGTAACCCCACGCATTTACTCCCACTAATCCCTCTGACCTACACATCTTGGGACACAAAAGAGTAATTGTTTTAACATGGCCATCTAACCTGCACATCTATGGAGTGCGGGAGGAAACGGAAGCACCCAGAGAAAACCCATGCAGACAACTGGGAGAACATGCAAACTCCATACAGTCACCCGAAGTCACCCGAAAATTCCCCTGCCTGTGTCACGGGTAGTGCCTCTTGTGAGCTGCACTGCGTGGTGTTGCCCTCCATTCTGTGCAGCTGCACATTGGCCAGAAGCTTTTGCTGATGCTGTCACTCATATTGCTCCTGCTCTGAGGTCTGGCCTGTGGTAACATCTCCTGATGTGTGGAAACAAACCTCCTAAGTATAGCTCAAATCTCCGAGCTACACACCATCCTGACTTGGAGTTGTATCACCATTCCTTCAGTGTATCTGGGTCACAATCCTGTCGCTCCCTTCCTAACAGAACTGTGGGGCTACCTACACCACATGGATTGCAGTGGTTCAATAAGCAGCTCGCCACCTCCTTCTGAAGAGCAATTAGAGACAGGAAATAACATCTAAGAAAACATTTTAAAAGTTCAAAACAAAGTGACCCCTTTCAGAAAACAAGAATGTACGTTCCTGCAAGAAAAATTAAAGGTACGACAATTAAACTAAATAGGCTTCATGCAACAAAGAAAATTCAGATGCATCATTGCCAATGCTTCAACTTTTTAAACTTGTAGATCATTAACTCCTTCCTGCCTGTCGATCTCTTCCTGATTGACTTCACCAGGCGTGACTTCATTTCAGAGGAGTATATACCTTGTAACTAGTTTGGAAGGTCTGTGCAAAGTTTTCTTGTTGGTAATCAGCCTCTTCATCTCGAAGTATTGCGGATGGACCCGAAATATGTGACAAATCCAGACTGTGTCTAGTTTCATCTTTCTGTATTGAAACAAGGGAAGATGATTATTTTTAGCAATGCTGAATCAATTTTTATATTACTCTGCATCGCTTCCTACACCAAACAAGACAGACTTGTGAGATCGAGAGCATATTTTATGTTTTATGGAACAGGAAATAGAGGTAAATATTAATCCAATGATTTTCATAACTGTAAAGTGATTTGCTACTTACTGGACAAGAAATATTAGCCATCCACATAGTGACTTTTTATAAATTCTTTCACTAGATTTCTTGTTAAACAATGAGAGTAAGTTTCTCTAATGGAGAAAATGAGTTATCTGTTGGTATTAAACAATTTATTGGCTGCCTTCTATCTCTTAAATGATGGTTTACACCTTGGTGGTCAACTCTGCATTATCTGGTATGGCTCAGGAGCCCCACTTTGGCATGTCAGTTGTAGTGTATTGAGAATTGCATCATGCATTTTGTCCATTAAAGGCTAACATATATACATGTACCAGCAAAGAGAGTCTAGAAAAGGGTTGTCCAGCATGTACTGTGCCCAGATTTGTTTTTTAAACAATACGTGACAAGCCCAATGAGAGGAGATACAATTCCGGATTTAGTCTTGGGAAGTGAAGATGGGCAAGTAGGTGAATTGACACTGGGGCGAACACATCGGGAATAATCACAACTCGATTAGATTTAGTAATATGGAAAAGGACAGAAATAAATAAGTTTTAAACTGTGGGAAGGCAAATCTTACAAAACTGAGAAGTGACTTGGCTGATGTTGACCTGACAAGACTGCTGAAGGATAAAACCAATGGCAAACTAGTGGGAAGCACTAATAAGTGAGATCCTTAGGGTACAAAACAGACATGTACCCCTCCAAAAATAAGAATGGTACTGCCAAATCCAGACCCCAAGGTTGTCTAGAAAAATACAGGGGAAGATTAAATAGGAAAAAAAAGCTTATTGTATTAAAAAAAACTCAACACTGCAGGTAACCTAGAGGATTATAGAAAGTACAGGGATCAAGTAAAAAAAAAAGGAAATCAGAGAGGGCATGAAAAAATATTAGCAAGCAAGATTAAGGAAAACCCAAAGATGTTTTCCCAGTATACAAAGAGCAAAAGGATTGTTAAGGAAATAATGGGACCTTTCAGAGATGAAGAAGGGAACTTGCGTGAAAATACAGAGATTATGGGAGGAGTTTTAAATGATTTTTTTTGTCTCCGTGTTCAGAAAGGAAAGGAATGATGTGGATATAGTAATGCAAGATGTGCAGTGTGAAATATTGGATAAAATAATCATAATGAGAGAGGAAGTGATAGAGGAGTTGGAATCCTTGAAAATAGCTAAGTCGCCAGGGCCGGATGGATTGTTTTCTAGGATATTGAAGGAGGTCAGGAAGGAAATAGCAGATGCTCTGAGGATTATTTTCCAATCTTCACCAGACACAGGGAAAGTACTGCAGGAATGCAAATGTGGTTTTGTTGTTTAAAAAGGGTATGATTGAAATGCCAAACAATTATAGGCCAGTTAGTCTTACTTCAGTGATGGGAAAATTATTAGAATCAATCCTGAGAGGTCGGATGAACTATCACTTAGAAAAGTAAGGACAAGTTTGGGATAGTTCAGGGAAGGTCATACCTTACAAATCTGATTGAATTCTTTGAGGGAGTGACCAGGAGGATCAATGAGGGATGTTGGCTACATGGATTTTAGTAAGAGATTCGAAAAGGTCCTCATGGCTGACTGGTCAAAAAAGTAAAAGCCCATGGGATACAGGGTAATGTGGCAAATTAGATCCAAAGTTGGCTTAATAAGAGGAAACAAAGGGTAAAGGTCAATGGCTGCCCTTACGAATGGAAAGCTGTTTCAAGTGGAATTCCGCAGGGCTCGGTGTTAGGACTCCTGCTGATTGTTTTATATATTAATAATTTGGACTTGAACATGGGCATGTTTGGAAAATTTGCAGACGACACAAAAATTGGCCATGTAGTGGATAGTGTAGATAGCTGTAAGCTCCAAAATAATATAGATGGGTTGCTGGAGTGGGCAGGAAAGTGGCAGATAGAGTCCTGTGATAAGTGTGCGGTAATGCATTTAGGGAGGTCAAACAGGAAAAGGGAATGTACAATAAACGGGAATGTACTGAGAGGGGTAGATGAAGTGAGAGATCTTGGTGTGCAAGTGCACATGTCCCTAAAGGTAGCAGTACAGGTATTTAAAGTTGTCATGAAGGCATATGGAATGCTCTCCTTCATTGGCAGAGATATAGAATACAAAAGTAGGAATATAAAATTGGAAGTGTGTAAGACACTGGTGAGGCCACAACTGGAGTAGTGATATGACTCTTACCAGCGAAGAGGTTTTCCCCTGATTCCATTGGCTCCAATTTTGCTAGGGCTTCTTGATGCCACATTCAGTCAAATGTTGCCTCAATATCAAGGGCAGTCACTCTCACCTCACCTCTGGCATTTCACTCTTGGTCCATGTTTGTACCAAGGGTCTAATGAGGTCAGGAGCTGAGTGACCCTGGCAGAACCCAAATTGAGTGTCTGTGAGCAGGTTATTGCTGAGTAAGTGCTGCTTGAAAGCACTGTTGATGACCCCTTCCATCACTTTGCTGATGATCGAGAGTAGGCTGCTGGGGTAGCAATTGATTGGGTTGGATTTGTCCTGCCTTGTGTACAGGACATACCTGGACCATTTTCCCCATTGCCGGATAGATGCCAATATTGTAGCTGTACTGGAACAGATTCGCTTGGGGCAAAGTAAGTTCTGGAGATCAAGTGTTCAGTACTATTGCCGGAATATCGTCAGGGACTGAAGACTGACATCTGTGATGCTCGGGACCTTCAGAGGAGACTGAGATGGATCATCTACTCGGCACTGCTAGCTGAAGATGTTGCGAATGCTTCAGCCAGAAGAATATGCCAGGCCATGAAGTTACAGATTGTGGTTGAGTACAGTTCTGCTGCTGCTTATGGGCCATAAAACCTCATTGATGCCCAGTATTGAGTTGCCAAATCTGTTCGAATTTGATCCCATTTAGCAAGGTGGCAGTGCCACACAGCACAATGGAGCGTATTCTCAATGTGAAGATGGGATTTCGTCTCCACAAGGACTGTGCGGACCTACTGATTCTGTCATGGACAGATGCATTTGCAGAGGCAGGTTGGTGAGGATGAGGTCAAGAATATTTTTCCCTCTATCGGTTCCTTCACCACCTGTTGCAGTCCCAGTCCAGCAGCTCTGTTCTTTAGGATGTGGCCAGTTTGGGTCTGTGGTGATAGTACCAAGCCACTCTTGGAGATGGATATTGAAGTCACCCATCCAGAGTACATTGTGCACCCTTGCCAACCTCAGTGCTTCCTCCAAGTGGTGTTCAACATGGGAGAATACTGATTTATCAACTGAGGGAGGACGGTATCAGCAGGAGGTTTCCTTGCCCATCTTTGACCTGATGCTATGAGACTTCATGGAGTCCAAAATCGATATTGAGGACTCCCAGGGCAATTCCTTCCCTGTTGTGTAACACAGTGCCACCAACTCTGCTGGGTCTGCCCTGCCGGTGAGACAGGACATACCCAGAAATAGTGATGGTGGTGTCTGGGACATTATCTGTAAGGTATCATTCTGACAGAATGACTATGGTAGGCTGTTGCTTGACTAGTCTGAATAGAATTCCTACAGTGCAGAAGGACACCATTCGGCCCATCAAGCCTGCACCAACAACAATCCCTCCCAGGCCCTATCAATGTAACCCTACGTATATAGCCTGCTAATCCCCCTGACACTAAGGGGCAATTTAGGATGGCTAATCCACCCAACCTGCACATCTTCAGACTGTGGGAGGAAACCGGAGCAAACCCATGCAGACACGGGGAAAACATGCAAACTCCACACAGTCACCCAAGGTTGGAATCGAACCCGGGTCCCAGATGCTGAGAGGCAGCAGTGTTAACGCTGTCCCACTGTGCCGCCCAGCTGTCTGTGAGACAGCTTTCCCAATTTTGGCACAATCCCTCAGATGTTAGTTAGGAGGACTTTGCAACATCGACGAGGCTGTGTTTGTCATTGTGCCTCGAGCGAGGCCAGATGGTCTAATGTTGAAGCTGCCAACAGTAACAACAGTAACAGTACCACACTCCAAATTCAACTCCTGTGAACACTGTTCACATGTCAGGAAACTGCCTGCAAAGCAGCAACAACAACAGTCTCACAAAGAGAATTGCGACTTGTTCAAAGAAGGTTTCACTGCACAACTATCCAGACCCCCTCAACGTTTAATCCCCGTGGATCACTGAGTACTTCCGATGGTCATTCTCTCTATGGTTGTCTTCATGAGGAATGATCCCTGGTTTGGACAATTCTGTGATTATTCAAAAAGTTGAGAATGGCGAAGGGAAACTTACTTGTTCTTCCTCTTCTTCCTCTTCTTCTGATGGTAATGGTGTCAATGAAATGCCACGAGTTGACCAAGCAACAGTGTGACGTCTTCCTTTCAGCTTCTACATGACATACAGAAGGATATGATTATTTTTAGCAATGTTACAGATATTTGTCTGATACTTTGCACTGCCTCTATCACTGAAAACCGCGGAACAATGGGATTCAGGCCATACTTATGCAAGTAGGAAGCAAAGCATCCATCCATTCAATAATTAGTGGGAGGTGCTTTGTCGAACTGATAGAATCATCTCCTAATTGACAATGGACCCTTTTGGAGTTTTAACTCGGGTATTGAAGGAAATAATTGGCTCGGGCCAGCCTCGGGTACCTGTTACACGATTATAAGTGATTTGGATTATATCTCTCATAGAATCATAGAATCCCTGCAGTGCAGAGGGAGGCCACTTGGCCCATCAAGCCCACACCGACAACAATCCCAACCAAGCCCTATCCCCGTAACCCCTGCTAATCCCTCTAACCTACGCATCCCAGGACATTAAGGGGCAATTTAGGATGGCCAATCAACCTAACCTGCACATACCAAGTTAACACCAACATGTCTCCTGTTCCACCAGAGGTCCAAATACCCTAGACCACTGCTACACAAATATCAAACATTCCTACTGCTCTATCGCCTGCCCACATTTTTGGCAAATCAGACCACAAGGCTATGCTCTTGCTCCCGGCTTACAAGCAAAAACTGAAGCAGAAGAATCCATTAAAGAAAGTCATGCAATGTTGGTCTAAGGAATTGGATGATCTCCTCCAGCACTGCCTAGAGTCAGTGGACTGCTCGGTATTTAAAAACTCTGCGACCAGCCTGAACGAGTACGCCACTACAGTAACTGACTTCATTAGTAAGTATGTAGAAGACTGTGTGCCAAAGAAGCAAATCCTCATGTTTCCCAACCGGAAACCATGGATGAACAGGGATATCCTCTGCTTGCTGAAGTCTAGGTCTGAGACGTTCAAGTCAGGCGACCCTGACCTATACAAGAAAGCCAGACACGATCTAAGGAGATCCATCAAAGATGCCAAAAGACAATACCGGACCAACCTAGAGTCCCAGGCTAGCCACACAGACCCCCACTGACTATGGCAAGGTCTGCAAGACATAACAAGCTACAAGGTGAAGACATGTAAAATTGCTGGCTCCAATACACCCCTCACTGATAAGCTTAATGCATTCTACACCTGTTTTGAGCAAGAGGTCAGCGAGAGCACATTCTCCACCCTGGAAGCCTCTGATCAGCTTGTATCTGGGGTCACCATTGCAGATGTCAGAGCAGCTTTCTCGAAGATCAACCCACTAAAAGCGACTGGCCCAGATGGGGTACCTGGACGAGCACTCAGATCCTGTGTGGACCAGCTGGCGGGAGCATTCACAAACATCTTCAACTTCTCTTTACAACAATCTGAGGTCCCTATCTGCTTCAAGAAGACGACCATCATCCCAGTACTAAGGAAAAGCCAAGAAGCGTGCCTTAATGACTATCGTCCGGGGCTCTGATATCCATCATTATGAAGTGCTTCGAAAAACTAGTCACTGCACGAATCAATTCCAGCCTCCCGGATCACCTGGATCCACTACAGTTCGCCTACTGCCTCAATAGGTCCACAGCGGATGCCATCTCCTTGGCGCTGCACTCAACCCTGGAACACCTAGATAACAAAGACATCTATGTGAGACTCCTATTTATTGACTACAGCTGAGCCTTCAACACCATTATTCCCACGAAACGCATCTCCAAACTCCATGGTCTGGGCCTCGGCTCCTCCCTCTGCAACTGGATCCTGAACTTCCTAACCCACAGACCACAATCAGTAAGGTAAGGCAACAACACCTCCTCCACAATCATCCTCAACACCAGTGCCCCACAAGGCTGTGTTCTCAGCCCCCTACTATACTCCTTATACACCTATGACTGTGCGGCCAAATTCCCCTCCAATTCGATTTTCAAGTTTGCTGATGACACCACCATAGTGGGTTAGATCTCAAACAATGACAAGACAGAGTACAGGAATGAGATAGAGAATCTGGTGAACTGGTGCGGCAACAATAATCTTTCCCTCAATGTCAACAAAGCGAAGGAGATTGTCATCGACCTCAGAAAGCGTAAAGGAGAACATGCTCCTGTCTACATCAATGGGGGCAAAGTAGAAATGGTCGAGAGCTTCAAGCTTTTAGGTGTGCAGATCACCAACAACCTGTCCTGGACCCCCCATGCTGACACTATAATTAAGAAAGCCCACCAAGGCCTCTAATTTCTCAGAAGACGAAGGAAATTTGGCATGTCAGCTACGACTCTCACCAACTTTTACAGATGCAACATAGAATGCATTCTTTCTGGTTGTTTCACAGCTTGGTAAGGCTCCTGCTCTGCCTAAGACTACAAAAAACTTCAAAAGGTCGTGAATGTAGCCCAATCCATCACACAAACCAATCTCCCATCCATTGACTCTGTCTACACTTGCAGCTGCCTTGGCAAAGCAGCTAGCATAATTAAGGACCCCACGCACCCCGGACATTCTCTCTTCCACCTTCTTCCTTCGGGAAAAAGATACAAAAGGGTTCGTGGTGGGAGATATAGGAAGGATATCAGAGGTAGGTTCTTTATGCAGAGAGTGGTTGGGGTGTGGAATGGACTGCCTGCAATGATAGTGGAGTCAGACACTTTAGGAACATTTAAGCGGTTATTGGATAGGCACATGGAGCACACCAGGATAATAGGGAGTGGGATAGCTTGATCTTGGTTTCAGATAAAGCTCGGCACAACATCGTGGGCCGAAGGGCCTGTTCTGTGTTGTACTGTTCTATAAAAGTCTGAGGTCACGTACCAACCGACTCAAGAACAGCTTCTTCCCTGCTGCCATCAGACATTTGAATGAACCTAACTTGCATTAAGCTGATCTTTCTCTACATCCTAGCTATGACTGTAACACCACATTCTGCACTCTCTCATTTCCTTCTCTATGAACGGTATGCTTTGTCTGTACAGCGTGCAAAAAACAATGCTTTTCACTGTATACTGATACATGTGATAATAACATATCAAATCAAAATTTTGGACTGTGGGAGGAAACTGGAGCACCACGCAGACATGGGGAAAACATGCAAACTCCACACAGTCACCCAAAGTCGGAATTGAACCCGGGTCCCTGATGCTGTGAGGCAGCAGTGCTCAACACTGTGCCACCGTGCCACCCAGCTGTCTGTGAGGCAGCTCCCCATTTTTGACACAAGCCCCCCGATGTTAGTAAGGAGGACTTTGCAGGCTCGACGAGGTTGTGTTTGTCATTGTGCCTCGAACGATGCCAGATGGTCTAATGTTGAAGCTGCCAACAGTAACTACCACACTCCAAGTTCAACTCCTGTGAACAATGTTCACGCGTCAGGAAAAGGCCTGCAAAGCAGCGACAACAACAGTCTCACAAAGAAAATTGTGACTTGTTCAAAGAAAGTTTCACTGCACAACTATCCGGACCCCCTCAACGTTTAATCCCCGTGGATCATTGACTACTTCCGAATGGTCATTCTCTCTATGGTTGTCTTCATGAGGAATGACCCCAGCTTTGGACAGTTCTGTGATTATTCGATAAGCTGAGAATGGCGAAGGGAAACTTACTTGTTCTTCCGCTTCTTCAGATGATAATGATTCCAATGAAATGCCATGAACTGACCAACCAATAGTGTGACGTCTTCCTCTCAGCTTCTACATGACATACAGAAGGATATGATTATTTTTAACAATGTTGCAGATATTTGTCTGATACTTTGCACTGCCTCTATCACTGAAAACAGCGGAACAATGGGATTCAGGCCATACTTATGCAAGTAGGAAGCAAAGCATCCATCCATTCAATGATTAGTGGGAGGCGCTTTGTCTAACTGATAGAATCACCTCTTAATTGACACTGGACCCCCTTTTGGAGTTTTAGCTCAGGTATTGAAGAGATTAGTTGACTCGGGCCATATGTAACTACCGCCCTCAGGTACCATATTCATAGAATCCCTACAGTGCAGAAGGAGGCCATTTGGCCCATCGAGCCCGCAACGACAACAATCCCAACCAGGCCTTATCCCCTTAACCCCACATCTTTACCCTGCTAATCCCACCAGCCTACGCATCCCAGGACACTAAGGGGCAATTTAGTAAGATCAATCAACCTAACCCACACATCTTTGGACTGTGGGAGGAAACCGAAGCACCCGGAGGAAACCCATGCAGACACGGGAAGAATGTACAAATTCCACACAGACAGTGACCCAAGTCGGGAATCGAACCCAGGTCCCTGGAGCTGTGAGGCAGCAGTGCCAACCACTTGTTCAGCTTTTAAATGACCTGGCTATTGATACCAGTGATCACCAGGACAGAAAAAGCACAATTTCAGGAGATTCAGATTGAAGTTAAATGGTTCATATTGATGATGGCTAGTTCAAACACTAACAAAAAAATTACTGATATTATTAAATATGCAAAGAACATATCCTCAAGTTTAATTTAATTTACGGCCACGTTGCTAAGATACTTGAGCCATTCAAGAACCTCCGAGGTAGCCAAGATGGGCTCTTCAAGCTGAAAGACCAGTTTAGCCCATCTTTAGCTTCCTGCTCCCCGGAGAGGTAACAGAATTTCCCTTCTCCTCTCCACTGCCTGTACTAGGGTCTCAGTAGCAGCACTAGACCATCCCAGGAGTCTCTCAGCACTTGTGTTGGACGTATCTCTCCCACCGCAGTGTTTCCTTGATACCTACACCAAGAATGCACCTATGAACATAGAAAATTGACAGAGCAGGAACGACCAAATGGTATATCATATGAACACAGGAAACCGGCAGGCATGAAAAGACCAGTGTTTCATTAAACTTGCATCACAACAGTAATGCCTAGGGTGGGGTTTGATGTAGACAGGCACAAATTCTGAATCAGCTGGACTATTTAAACTCAGTTTGAAGCACAGGAAAGACAGATCCAATGTTTACTCAGGAACGGCTTCAACGTGCAGTGTGAGTTCCATTACTTTGTGGGAGAGATGTAAATGCTTGTGAGGGGCAGCTCAGATACTGAGAACTGTCAAGAGATCTAAAAATCCCTACTCTTTAAATTTTGGAATAACACTGCCCGACTATGTCTTCAAGAATGAAAAACAATCTATTCTGGCAGTTCCAATAGATGCTTGCTGATACGAATCTAAGGGTGTTCATTATACATTATTACTGCTTGACTACTTCTACAATCTGCCATTATCACAGTGGCAAAGGAGAGAGATGCTGTAACTTCACAGCTTCATTGATAGCTCCCTGAGGTTATTAAAGGATTAGATGTCTTTGATGTGGGGTTATGAATATAATTTTGTATATAAGGAATTAAGCACTTGGGATTTAAATGTATTGACTTAGCCTTCATGAATTCTTTTTCCATACATTGAAGTCTGTAATAGATACTTTGAACTTTATTTTATTTTATCTCAGCATAGCTCCTAAGGTTTGCACATGATGCATAGTGATCATGGAAGATGTAAGGGCAAAGGGTATTGGGTGGAGAGGCATGAATTGGAACTAAATTGGCATGGGAATAAGGAGCTACGAGATAAGTTGGGTGTCATGAGTTGGTACTAAGTTGGCATAGAGGCTATAAAGGGCCATGAGGATGTGTGGAGAGCCATGGGTTGTAATGGCCAATCGGGGTGGATCATTGGAGGTTGGTGGAGGGCATGTGCAGGCAGGAGTTGGCATGAATGGGTAGAGGGATTAGTATTGAACAAAACAAATGTTATGAAGTTGCAGAGAACCAAGACAAGTCTTTTAACCCACATCTCATCTGCAACGAAGGCAGAGGGCCCAACCCAATATCACAATAATCACATCCTTTCCCTGAGGTGGATGTGTCAGGCGGAGAAATGTCCCAACTTAAGCTACTTGCCTCTGAAGAAAACATTCCAGCTCCATATCTCCTCAGAGAGTGCGAAAAACTCCGAAGTGCAGGATTGATATGAGAACACATACTTTCCTCTCTGACACTCTCCAGTCAATATCAGTCCAAGAGATTACATGTTACTTCTCAAGACAGTTACTTTCCAAATGGTGTGACCCCCGTCCACATTTGGAATTGGTTCAGCATCCTCTTGCAGGTATTGAGAGAGCGAGCATCTAGCCCTCCAGCCGGTAATGTGTTCATGAGGTTGGCCACTCTCTAGGAAAAGAACCACCAACTGATGTCTAGTCTATTCCTACTCTCACATAGTTTAAGTCTCCCCTCAAGTGGTGTTGGCTGACTTGAGGTGGCACCGTCGCTGCCCAAAATCACATCTCCTTCCAAGGGCCTGAGGCCAATGAAGAGCTCGGGTCGTGCAGGCTACACACCTCAATTGTGAAATTGGTGCTGCCCGAGTCCATTGCAAGAGGCATGCACTGTGTGTGCCTCACTCCCTGCTGCCCAGTTCTGGCTGGAATCAGATGTTCAGACTTCAGTCTTGTTGTCTTTGGCAACACTAACATTGCCTAATAACTTGAGGCAGCAGATTGAGACATCTTGAATCAAGCAAACTTCACCAAAAGGGGGAAAAACTCTGGATTCTCACCTAGGATATCAATAAACTCCATTTGACCGTGTACGTAGAAAACCACTATGCGCACCTATCCTGACCTTTCAACTTTGAATATGCATGAACAACAGACCTCTTCCTGTTAATTACTTTCTTCACTGTTGTCCTCATTAGCTGTGGCCCCAGATTAGGGCGGTTCACTAATTACCTGATGATCTAAAAAGGCCAAGGATGTAGTTTCTTCATCATAATCAAGGTCAGAATCTGATTTTGTAGCTGTTGTGGTTAAAGATAATTTTGTTGTTGAGTCCAGTATTTCCGATTGTTCCTAAATAGAAAGATATGATTATTATTAGCAATGCTGTGTATATTTTTCTATTACTCTGCACTGCCTCCTACACTGAACAAGGTAGACCATTGAGATTGAGAGTATATATGGCGAAATAGCAACCAAAGATTACTCTGAGCCATGTGGTTTCCATGTCTGCTAGTGTGAGGGATTCACCATTTACTGGACAAGGAATGCTCATTGTGGACAATCGAATGTTTGTTCATATATAAAATGCAGTTTGTAAATCCTTTCATTTGATTTACCGAGAATGGTGAGAGGAGCAAAAACAGAAAATGCTGGAAAATCTCAGCAGCTCTGACAGCGTCTGTCGGGAGAGAATAGAGCCAACATTTCCAGTCTGCCTGACCCTTCGTCAGAGGTGAGAGGAGGTTTGTCTAATTGGATAGTTGACAATTTTGGAGTTTTATCATGAGTGAATGGATTAAACTAACTTCATCAAAAGAGAGAAAAAGTCCAAAATCAGGCTCAGGGACAAATAAAGCTGCCTGGCACTCTGCATGTACAAAATCACCGTCCACAACCACTAACTTTTAATACACATCACTGACCTCTTTTTGCTGCTCACTCTCTTCACTTTTGTCCCCAGACATGGAAGGTTCTGAAGGAACCCGTTCACCCACGAGAGATTTGGAGGTTTCCAGAGCTTCAGGCTGTTCCTCACTCTTTGGGCTCAGATTTGTTTCACCATCAGTTTCCATTTTTGATTCCAGCATTGAACTGGTTGCTGCTAATTTCTGTATTCATAAACAGAAAGATTTCAGTAATGATCAGACAGTAGCAGCTTTTGGGAGGGCTCGATAGTGACCGGAACTGGGGCTCTCCTCGTTGACTCTTGAATGTTGACCTTTGAAGACAAGTAGCCAGAGAACATAGAACATAGAACATTACAGCGCAGTACAGGCCCTTCGGCCCTCGATGTTGCGCCGACCAGTGAAACCCATCTAAAGCCCCTCTAATCTACACTATACCAATATCATCCATATGTTTATCCAATAACCATTTGAATGCTCTTAATGTTGACGTGTCCACTACTGCTGCAGGCAGGGCATTGCATGCCCTTACTACTCTCTGAGTAAAGAACCTACCTCTAACATCTGTCCTATATCTCTCACCCCACATGTCCCCTCGTGTTAGCCATCACCATCCGAGGAAAAAGGCTCTCACTATCCACCCTATCTAATCCTCTGATCATCTTGAATGCCTCTATTAAGTCGCCTCTTAACCTTCTTCTCTCTAACAAAAACAACTTCAAGTCCCTCAGCCTTTCCTCATGCGATCTTCCCACCATACCAGGCAATATCCTGGTAAATCTCCTCTGCACCCTTTCCAACGCTTCCACATCTTTCTTATAATGTGGCGACCAGAACTGTATGCAATACTCCAAGTGCGGCCGCACCAGAGTTTTGTACAGTTGCAACATGACCTCCTGGTTCCGAAACTCAATCCCTCTACCAATAAAAGCTAACACATCGTATGCCTTCTTAACAACCCTATCAACCTGGGTGCCAACTTTCAGGGATCTATGCACATGGACACCCAGATCCCTCTGTTCATCCACACTACCAAGTATCTTACCATTAGCCAGGTACTCTGTATTCCTGTTACTCCTTCCAAAGTGAATCACCTCACACTTTTCCGCATTAAACTCCATTTGCCACCTCTCAGCCCAGCTCTGCAGCTTATCTATGTCCCTCTGTAACCTGCCACTTCCCTCCGCACTGTCTACAACTCCACCAACTTTAGTGTCATCCGCAAATTTACTAATCCATCCTTCTACGCCCTCATCCAGGTCATTAATAAAAATGACAAACAGCAGTGGCCCCAAAACAGATCCTTGCGGTACACTACTAGTAACTGGACTCCAGGATGAATATTTCCCATCAACCACCACCCTCTGTTTTCTTACAGCTAGCCAATTCCTGATCCAAACCACTAAATCACCCTCAATCCCATGTGTCCGTATTTTCTGCAAAAGCTTACCATGGGGAACCTTATCAAACGCTTTGCTGAAATCCATATACACCACATCAACCGCTTTACCCTCATCCACCTCTTTGGTCACCTTCTCAAAGAACTCAATAAGGTTTGTGAGGCCCGACCTACCCTTCACAAAACCGTGCTGACTATCCCTAATCAAATTATTCCTTTCCAGGTGATTATAAATCCTATCTCTTATAATCCTTTCCAATACTTTGCCCACAACAGAAGTAAGGCTCACCGGTCTATAATTACCAGGGTTGTCCCTACTCCCCTTCCTGAACAAGGGGACAACATTTGCTATCCTCCAGTCTTCTGGCACTGTTCCTGTAGACAATGACGACACAAAGATCAAAGCCAAAGGCTCTGCAATCTCCTCTCTAGCCTCCCAGAGAATCCTAGGATAAATCCCATCCGGCCCAGGGAACTTATCTATTTTTACCCTTTCCAGAATTGCTAACACCTCCTCCTTATGAACCACAATCCCGTCCAGTCCAACAGCCTGCATCTCAGTACTCCCCTCGACAACACTGAATACCGACGAAAAATATTCATTTAGTGCCTCTTCTATCTCTTCAGACTCCACGCACAACTTCCCACTACTGTCCTTGACTGGCCCTAATCTTACCCTAGTCATTCTTTTACTCCTGACATACCTATAGAAAGCTTTAGGGTTTTCCTTGATCCTACCTGCCAAAGACTTCTCATGTCCCCTCCTGGCTCTTAACTCTTTTTTTAGGTCCTTCCTGGCTAACTTGTAACTCTCAAGTGCCCTAACTGAGCCTTCACGTCTCATCTTTACATATGTCTCCTTCTTCCTCTTCACAAGAGATTCAACCTCCTTAGTAAACCACGATTCCCTCACACGACTGCTTCCTCCCTGCCTGACAGGTACATATTTATCAAGGACGCGTAGTGGCTGTTCCTTGAACAAGTTCCGCATTACAATTGTGCCCATCCCCTGCAGTTTCTTTCCCCAACCTATGCCACCTAAATCTCGCCTAATTGCATCATAATTTCCTTTCCCCCAGCTATAACTCTTGACCTTTGGTATATACCTATCCCTTTCCATTGCTGAATGGAACAACTAGATTTAAGTGCAAGTATTGGACCAAAGTAACTTGTGGAGGAAGGAGTTATAATGAGTGAGTGAAAGAAATTTCAAAATAGAATGCCATAAATACAGTCACATGGAAAAATTAGTTATATTGTGGGTTAGATGAAATTGATAGGGCTCGATTCCGCAGGGCTCGACGTTAGGACTCCTGCTGATTGTTTTATATATTAATAATTTGGACTTGAACATGGGCATGTTTGGAAAATTTGCAGACGACACAAAAATTGGCCATGTAGTGGATAGTGTAGATAGCTATAAGCTCCAAAATAATATAGACGGGTTGCTGGAGTGGGCAGGAAAGTGGCAGATAGAGTCCTGTGATAAGTGTGCGGTAATGCATTTAGGGAGGTCAAACAGTAAAAGGGAATGTACAATAAACGGGAATGTACTGAGAGGGGTAGATGAAGTGAGAGATCTTGGTGTGCAAGTGCACATGTCCCGAAAGGTAGCAGTACAGGTATTTAAAGTTGTCTAGAAGGCATATGGAATGCTCTCCTTCATTGGCAGAGATATAGAATACAAAAGTAGGAATATAAAATTGGAAGTGTGTAAGACACTGGTGAGGCCACAACTGGAGTAGCGATATGACTCTTACCAGCGAAGAGGTTTTCCCGTGATTCCCATTGGCTCCAGTTTTGCTAGGGCTTCTTGATGCCACATTCGGTCAAATGTTGCCTCAATATCAAGGGCAGTCACTCTCACCTCACCTCTGGCCTTTAACTCTTGGTCCATGTTTGTACCAAGGCTCTAATGAGGTCAGGAGCTGAGTGACCCTGGCAGAACCCAAATTGAGTGTCTGTGAGCAGGTTATTGCTGAGTAAGTGCTGCTTGATAGCACTGTTGATGACCCCTTCCATCACTTTACTGATGATCGAGAGTAGGCTGCTGGGGTAGCAATTGGTTCAGTTGGATTTGTCCTGCCTTGTGTACAGGACATACCTGGACCATTTTCCCCATTGCCGGATAGATGCCAATATTGTAGCTGTACTGGAACAGATTCGCTCGGGGCAAAGTAAGTTCTGGAGATCAAGTCTTCAGTACTATTGCCGGAATATCGTCAGGGACTGAAGACTGACATCTGTGATGCTAGGGACCTTCAGAGGAGACTGAGATGGATCATCTACTCGGCACTGCTAGCTGAAGATGTTGCGAATGCTTCAGCCAGAAGAATATGCCAGGCCATGAAGTTACAGATTGTGGTTGAGTACAGTTCTGCTGCTGCTTATGGCCCATAACACCTCATTGATGCCCAGTATTGAGTTGCTAGATCTGTTTGAAGTTCATCCCATTTAGCAAGGTGGTAGTGCCACACAGCACAATGGAGCGTATTCTCAATGTGAAGATGGGATTTCGTCTCCACAAGGACTGTGCGGTGCTCACACCTACTGATTCTGTCATGGACAGATGCAACTGCAGAGGCAGGTTGGTGAGGATGAGGTCAAGAATATTTTTCCCTCTATCGGTTCCTTCACCACCTGTCGCAGTCCCAGTCCAGCAGCTCTGTTCTTTAGGATGTGGCCAGTTTGGGTCTGTGGTGATAGTACCAAGCCACACTTGGAGATGGATATTGAAGTCACCCATCCAGAGTACATTGTGCACCCTTGCCAACCTCAGTGCTTCCTCCAAGTGGTGTTCAACATGGAAGAATACTGATTTATCAACTGAGGGAGGACGGTATCAGCAGGAGGTTTCCTTGCCCATCTTTGACCTGATGCTATGAGACTTCATGGAGTCCAAAATCGATATTGAGGACTCCCAGGGCAATTCCTTCCCTGTTGTGTAACACAGTGCCACCAACTCTGCTGGGTCTGCCCTGCCGGTGAGACAGGACATACCCAGAAATAGTGATGGTGGTGTCTGGGACATTATCTGTAAGGTATCATTCTGACAGAATGACTATGGTAGGCTGTTGCTTGACTAGTCTGAATAGAATTCCTACAGTGCAGAAGGACACCATTCGGCCCATCAAGCCTGCACCAACAACAATCCCTCCCCAGGTCCTATCAATGTAACCCCACGTATATAGCCTGCTAATCCCCCTGATACTAAGGAGCAATTTAAGATGGCTAACCCACCCAACCTGCACATCTTCGGACTGTGGGAGGAAACCGGAGCATCTGGAGGAAATCCACTCAGACACGGGGAAAACATGCAAACTCCACACAGTCACACAAGGTCGGAATTGAACCCGGGTCCCAGATGCTGAGAGGCAGCAGTGCTAACCACTGTCCCACTGTCTGTGAGACAGCTCTCCCAATTTTAGCACAAGCCCTCAGATGTTAGTAAGGAGGACATTGCAGCATCGACGAGGCTGTTTGTCATTGTACCTCGAGCGAGGCCAAATGGTCGAATGTTGAATCTGCCAACAGTAACAACAGTAACAGTACCACACTCCAAATTCAACTCCTGTGAACACTGTTCACATGTCAGGAAACTGCCTGCAAAGCAGCGACAACAACAGTCTCACAAAGAGAATTGCAACTTGTTCAAAGAAGGTTTCACTGCACAACTATCCAGACCCCTCACATTTAATCCCCGTGGATCACTGAGTACTTCCGATGGTCATTCTCTCTATGGTTGTCTTCATGAGGAATGATCCCAGCTTTGGACAATTCTGTGATTATTTGAAAAGTTGAGAATGGCGAAGGGAAACTTACTTGTTCTTCCTCTTCTTCTGATGGTAATGGTGTCAATGGAATGCCATGAGTTGACCAAGCAACAGTGTGACGTCTTCCCTTCGACTTCTACATGACATACAGAAGGATATGATTATTTTTTAGCAATGTTACAGATATTTGTCTGATACTTTGCACTGCCTCTATCACTGAAAACCGCGGAACAATGGGATTCAGGCCATACTTAAGTAGGAAGCAAAGCATCCATCCATTCAATGATTAGTGGGAGGCGCTTTTTCTAACTGATAGAATCATCTCATAATTGACACTGAACCCCCTTTTGGAGTTTTAACTCAGGTATTGAAGGAATTAATTGGCTCGGGCCAGCCTCAGGTACCTGTTACACGATTATAAGTGATTCGGATTATATCTCTCATAGAATCATAGAATCCCTGCAGTGCAGAGGGAGGCCACTTGGCCCATCAAGCCCACACCGACAACAATCCCAACCAAGCCGTATTCCCGTAACCCCACATATTTACCTCGCTAATCCCTCTTACCTACGCATCCCAGGACACTAAAGGGCAACTTAGGATGGCCAATCAACCTAACCTGCACATACCAAGTTACCACCAACATGTCTCCTGTTCCACCAGACCCCCAAATATCCTAGACCACTGCTGCACAAATATCAAACATGCCTACCGCTCTATCGCCTGCCAACACTTTGGCAAGTCAGACCACAAGGCTATGCTCTTGCTCCCGGCTTACAAGCAAAAACTGAAGTGGAAGAATCCATTAAAGAAAGTCGTGCAATGTTGGTCTGAGGAATTGGATGATCTCCTCAGGGACCACCCAGAGTCAGTGGACTGGTCGGTATTTAAAAACTCTGCGAACAGCCTGAACGAGTACGCCACTACAGTAACTGACTTCATTAGTAAGTATGTAAAAGACTGTGCACCATAGAAGCAAATCCTCATGTTTCCCAACCGGAAACCATGGGTGAACAAGGATACAGTAAGAGGTTTAACAACACCAGGTTAAAGTCCAACAGGTTTATTTGGTAGCAAAAGCCACACAAGCTTTCGAGGCTCTAAGCCCCTTCTTCAGGTGAGTGGGAATTCTGTTCACAAACAGAATTTATAAAGACACAGACTCAATTTACATGAATAATGGTTGGAATGCGAATACTTACAACTAATCCAGTCTTTAAGAAACAAAACAATGGGAGTGGAGAGAGCATCAAGACAGGCTAAAAAGATGTGTATTGTCTCCAGACAAGACAGCTAGTGAAACTCTGCAGGTCCACGCAACTGTGGGAGTTACAAATATTGTGACATGAACCCAATATCCCGGTTGAGGCCGTCCTTGTGTGTGCGGAACTTGGCTATCAGTTTCTGCTCAGCGACTCTGCGCTGTCGTGTGTCGCGAAGGCCGCCTTGGAGAACGCTTACCCGAATATCAGAGGCCGAATGCCCGTGACCGCTGAAGTGCTCCCCAACAGGAAGAGAACAGTCTTGCCTGGTGATTGTCGAGCGGTGTTCATTCATCCGTTGTCGCAGCGTCTGCATAGTTTCCCCAATGTACCATGCCTCGGGACATCCTTTCTTGCAGCGTATCAGGTAGACAACGTTGGCCGAGTTGCAAGAGTATGTACCGTGTACCTGGTGGATGGTGTTCTCACGTGAGATGATGGCATCTGTGTCGATGATCCGGCACGTCTTGCAGAGGTTGCTGTGGCAGGGTTGTGTGGTGTCTTGGTCACTGTTCTCCTGAAGGCTGGGTAGTTTGCTGCGGACAATGGTCTGTTTGAGGTTGTGCGGTTGTTTGAAGGCAAGAAGTGGGGGTGTGGGGATGGCCTTGGCGAGATGTTCGTCTTCATCAATGACATGTTGAAGGCTCCGGAGGAGATGCCGTAGCTTCTCCGCTCCGGGGAAGTACTGGACGACGAAGGGTACTCTGTCCACTGTGTCCCATGTTTGTCTTCTGAGGAGGTCGGTGCGGTTTTTCGCTGTGGCGCGTTGGAACTGTTGATCAATGAGTCTAGCGCCATATCCTGTTCTTATGAGGGCATCTTTCAGCGTCTGGAGGTGTCTGTTGCGATCCTCCTCATCCGAGCAGATCCTGTGTATACGGAGGGCTTGTCCGTAGGGAATGGCTTCTTTAACGTGTTTAGGGTGGAAGCTGGAGTAGTGGAGCATCGTGAGGTTATCCGTGGGCTTGCGGTACAGTGAGGTGCTGAGGTGACCATCCTTAATGGAGATGCGCGTGTCCAAGAATGCAACCGATTCTGGAGAGTAGTCTATGGTGAGCCTGATGGTGGGATGGAACTTGTTGATGTCATCATAGAGTTGTTTCAGTGATTGTTCACCATGAGTCAATCACCCAGTGAACAATCACTGAAACAACTCTATGATGACATCAACAAGTTCCATCCCACCATCAGGCTCACCATAGACTACTCTCCGGAATCGGTTGCATTCTTGGACACACGCATCTCCATTAAGGACGGTCACCTCAGCACCTCACTGTACCGCAAGCCCACGGATAACCTCACGATGGTCCACTTCTCCAGCTTCCACCCTAAACACGTTAAAGAAGCCATTCCCTACGGACAAGCCCTCCGTATACACAGGATCTGCTCGGATGAGGAGGATCGCAACAGACACCTCCAGACGCTGAAAGATGCCCTCATAAGAACAGGATATGGCGCTAGACTCATTGATCAACAGTTCCAACGCGCCACAGCGAAAAACCGCACCGACCTCCTCAGAAGACAAACATGGGACACAGTGGACAGAGTACCCTTCGTCGTCCAGTACTTCCCCGGAGCGGAGAAGCTACGGCATCTCCTCCGGAGCCTTCAACATGTCATTGATGAAGACGAACATCTCGCCAAGGCCATCCCCACACCCCCACTTCTTGCCTTCAAACAACCGCACAACCTCAAACAGACCATTGTCCGCAGCAAACTACCCAGCCTTCAGGAGAACAGTGACCAAGACACCACACAACCCTGCCACAGCAACCTCTGCAAGACGTGCCGGATCATCGACACAGATGCCATCATCTCACGTGAGAACACCATCCACCAGGTACACGGTACATACTCTTGCAACTCGGCCAACGTTGTCTACCTGATACGCTGCAAGAAAGGATGTCCCGAGGCATGGTACATTGGGGAAACTATGCAGACGCTGCGACAACGGATGAATGAACACCGCTCGACAATCACCAGGCAAGACTGTTCTCTTCCTGTTGGGGAGCACTTCAGCGGTCACGGGCATTCGGCCTCTGATATTCGGGTAAGCGTTCTCCAAGGCGGCCTTCGCGACACACGACAGCGCAGAGTCGCTGAGCAGAAACTGATAGCCAAATTCCGCACACACAAGGACGGCCTCAACCGGGATATTGGGTTCATGTCACAATATTTGTAACTCCCACAGTTGCGTGGACCTGCAGAGTTTCACTAGCTGTCTTGTCTGGAGACAATACACATCTTTTTAGCCTGTCTTGATGCTCTCTCCACTCCCATTGTTTTGTTTCTTAAAGACTGGATTAGTTGTAAGTATTCGCATTCCAACCATTATTCATGTAAATTGAGTCTGTGTCTTTATAAATTCTGTTTGTGAACAGAATTCCCACTCACCTGAAGAAGGGGCTTAGAGCCTCGAAAGCTTGTGTGGCTTTTGCTACCAAATAAACCTGTTGGACTTTAACCTGGTGTTGTTAAACTTCTTACTGTGTTTACCCCAGTCCAACGCCGGCATCTCCACATCATGAACAAGGATATCCACTGTTTGCTGAAGTCTAGGTCTGAGATGTTCAAGTCAGGCGAGCCTGACCTATACAAGAAAGCCAGATACGATCTAAGGAGATCCATCAAAGATGCCAAAGACAGTACCGGACCAAGCTAGCCACACCGACCCCCGCCGACTATGGCAAGTTCTGCAAGACATAACAAGCTACAAGATGAAGACATGTAAAATCGCCAGCTCTAATGTTCCCCTCCCTGATGAGTTCAATGCATTCTACGCTTGTTTTGAGCAGGGGGTTAGCGAGAGCACACACTCCACCCTGGAAGCCTCTGATCAGCTTGTATCTGGGGTCACCATTGCAGATGTCAGAGCAGCTTTCCCGAAGATCAACCCACTAAAAGCGACTGGCCCGGATGGGGGTACCCGGATGAGCACTCAGGTCCTGTGCGGATCAGCTGGCGGGAGCATTCACAGACATCTTCAACTTCTCTTTACAACAATCTGAGGTCCCTGTCTGCTTCAAGAAGACGACCATCATCCCAGTACCAAAGAAAAGCCAAGCAGCGTGCCTTAATGACTATCGTCCAGGGCTCTGATATCCATCATTATGGAGTGCTTTGAAAGACTAGTCATGGCACGAATCAATTCCAGCCCCCTGGACCACCTGGATCCACGACAGTTTGCCTACCGCCGCAACAGGTCCACAGCGGATGCCATCTCCCTGGCGCTGCACTCAACCCTGGAACACCTAGATAACAAAGACATCTATATGAGACTTCTATTTATTGACTACAAAGCAGCCTTCAAAAACCATTATTCCCACAAAACCCATCTCCAAACTCCGTGGCCTGGGCCTTGACTCCTCCCTCTGCAACTGGATCCTGAACTTCCGAACCCACAGACCACAATCAGTAAGGTTAGGCAACAACACCTCCTCCACAATCATCCTCAACACCGGTGCACCACAAGGCTGTGTTCTCAGCCCCCTACTATACTCCTTATACACCTATGACTCTGCGGCCAAATTCCCCTCCAACTCGATTTTCAAGTTTGCTGACGACACCATCGTAGTGGGTTCGATCTCAAACAATGACAAGACAGAGTACAGGAATGAGATAGAGAATCTGGTGAACTGGTGCGGTGACAATAATCTCTCCCTCAATGTCAACAAAACAAAGGAGATTGTCATCGACCTCAGAAAGCGTAGCGAAGAACGTGCTCCTGTCTACATCAATGGGGACAAAGTAGAAATGGTTGAGAGCTTCAGGTTTTTAGGTGTCCAGATCATCAACAACCTGTCCTGGTCCCCCCATGCCGACACTATAATTAAGAAAGCCCACCAACGCCTCTAATTTTTCAGATGACTAAGGAAATTTGGCATGTCAGTTATGACTCTCACCAACTTTTACAGGTGCACCATAGAATGCATTCTTTCTGGTTGTTTCACAGCTTGGTATGGCTCCTGCTCTGCCCAAGACCACAAGAAACTACAAAAGGTCGTGAATGTAGCCCAATCCATCACACAAACCAGTCCCCAGCCATTGACTCTGTCTACACTTGCAGCTGCCTTGGCAAAGCAGCCAGTATAATTAAGGACCCCACGCACCCCGGACATTCTCTCTTCCACCTTCTTCTATCGGGAGAAGGATACAAATGTCTGAGTTCACATACCAACCGACTCAAGAACAGCTTCTTCCCTGCTGCCATCAGACGTTTGAATGAACCTAACTTGCATTAAGCTGATCTTTCTCTACATCCTAACTATGACTGTAACACCACATTCTGCACTCTCTTGTTTCCTTCTCTATGAACGGTATGCTTTGTCTGTATAGCATGCAAAAAACAATACTTTTCACTGTATACTGATACATGTGATAATAACATATCAAATCAAAATCTTTGGACTGTGGGAGGAAACTGGAGCACCCACGCAGACATGGGGAAAACATGCAAACTCCACACAGTCACCCAAAGTCGGAATTGAACCCGGGTCCCTGATGCTGTGAGGCAGCAGTGCTAAACACTGTGCCACCGTGCCGCCCAGCTGTCTGTGAGGCAGCTCCCCATTTTTTGCACAAGCCCCCAGATGTTAGTAAGGAGGACTTTGCAGGCTCGACGAGGCTGTGTTTGTCATTGTGCCTCGAACGATGCCAGATGGTCTAATGTTGAAGCTGCCAACAGTAACTATCACACTCCAAGTTCAACTCCTGTGAACACTGTTCACGTGTCAGGAAACCGCCTGCAAAGCAGCGACAACAACAGTCTCACAAAGAGAATTGCAACTTGTTCAAAGAAAGTTTCATTGCACAACTATCCAGACCCCTTCAATGGATCATTGACTACTTCCGAGTGGTCATTCTCTCTATGGTTGTCTTCATGAGGAATGACCCCAGCTTTGGACAGTTCTGTGATTATTCGATAAGCTGAGAATGGCGAAGGGAAACTTACTTGTTCTTCCGCTTCTTCCGATGATAATGATTCCAATGAAATGCCATGAACTGACCAACCAATAGTGTGATGTCTTCCTCTCAGCTTCTACATGACATACAGAAGGATATGATTATTTTTAACAATGTTGCAGATTGGTCTGATACTTTGCACTGCCTCTATCACTGAAAACAGCGGAACAATGGGATTCAGGCCATACTTATGCAAGTAGGAAGCAAAGCATCCATCCATTCAATGATTAGTGGGAGGCGCTTTGTCTAACTGATAGAATCACCTCTTAATTGACAATGGACCCATATGTAACTACCACCCTCAGGTACCATATTCATGGAATCCCTACAGTGCAGAAGGAGGCCATTTGGCCCATCGAGCCCGCAACGACAACAATCCCAACCAGGCCCTATCCCCATAACTCCACATCTTTATCCTGCTAATCCCACCAGCCTACGCATCCCAGGACACTAAGGGGCAATTTAGTATGACCAATCAACCTAACCCACACATCTTTGGACTGTGGGAGGAAACCGGAGCACCCGGCGGAAACCCATGCAGACATGGGAAGAATGTATAAATTCCACACAGACAGTGACCCAAGTCGGGAATCGAACCCAGGTCCCTGGAGCTATGAGGCAGCTGTGCTACCCACTTGTTCAGCTTTTAAATGACCTGGCTATTGATACCAGTGATCACCAGGACAGAAAAAGCACAATTTCAGGAGATTCGGATTGAAGTTAAATGGAACATAGAACATAGAACATTACAGCGCAGTACAGGCCCTTCGGCCCTCGATGTTGCGCCGACCAGTGGTACCAATCTAAAGCCCCTCTAATCTACACTATTCCAATATCATCCATATGTTTATCCAATAACCACTTGAACGCTCTCAACGTTGACGAGTCCACCACTGCTGCAGGCAGGGCATTCCACGCCCTTACTACTCTCTGAGTAAAGAACCTACCTCTAACATCTGTCCTATATCTCTCACCCCTCAATTTAAAGCTATGTCCCCTCGTGCTAGCCAACACCATCCGAGGAAAAAGGCTCTCACTATCCACCCTATCTAATCCTCTGATCATCTTGTATGCCTCTATTAAGTCACCTCTTAACCTTCTTCTCTCTAACAAAAACAACTTCAAGTCCCTCAGCCTTTCCTCATACGATTTTCCCACCATACCAGGCAACATCCTGGTAAATCTCCTCTGCACCCTTTCCAACACTTCCACATCTTTCCTATAATACGGCGACCAGAACTGTACGCAATACTCCAAATGCGGCCGCACCAGAGTTTTGTACAGTTGCAGCATGACCTCCTGGCTCCGAAACTCAATCCCTCTACCAATAAAAGCTAACACACTGTACGCCTTCTTAACAACCCTATCAACCTGGGTGCCAACTTTCAGGGATCTATGCACATGGACACCCAGATCCCTCTGTTCATCCACACTACCAAGTATCTTACCATTAGCCCAGTACTCTGTATTCCTGTTACTCCTTCCAAAGTGAATCACCTCACACTTTTCCGCATTAAACTCCATTTGCCACCTCTCAGCCCAGCTCTGCAGCTTATCTATGTCCCTCTGTAACCTGCCACTTCCCTCTGCACTGTCTACAACTCCACCAACTTTAGTGCCATCCGCAAATTTACTAATCCATCCTTCCACGCCCTCATTCAAGTCATTAATAAAAATGACAAACAGCAGTGGCCCCAAAACAGATCCTTGCGGTACACCACTAGTAACTGAACTCCAGGATGAATATTTCCCATCAACCACCACCCTTTGTTTTCTTACAGCTAGCCAATTCCTGATCCAAACCACTAAATCACCCTCAATCCCATGTGTCCGTATTTTCTGCAAAGGCTTACCATGGGGAACCTTATCAAACGCTTTGCTGAAATCCATATACACCACATCAACCGCTTTACCCTCATCCACCTCTTTGGTCACCTTCTCAAAGAACTCAATAAGGTTTGTGAGGCATGACCTACCCTTCACAAAACCGTGCTGATTATTCCTAATCAAATTATTCCTTTCTAGGTGATTATAAATCCTATCTCTTATAATCCTTTCCAAAACTTTGCCCACAACAGAAGTAAGGCTCACCGGTCTATAATTACCAGGGTTGTCCCTACTCCCCTTCCCGAACAAGGGGACAACATTTGCTATCCTCCAGTCTTCTGGCACTGTTCCTGTAGACAATGACGACACAAAGATCAAAGCCAAAGGCTCTGCAATCTCCTCTCTAGCCTCCCAGAGAATCCTAGGATAAATCCCATCCAGCCCAGGGGACTTATCTATTTTTACCCTTTCCAGAATTCCAACACCTCCTCCTTATGAACATCAATCCCATCCAGTCCAACAGCCTGCATCTCAGTACTCCCCTCAACAACACTGTCCCTCTCCAGTGTGAATACTGACGAAAAATATTCATTTAGTGCCTCTCCTATCTCTTCAGACTACACGCACAACTTCCCACTCCTGTCCTTGACTGGCCCTAATCTTACCCTAGTCATTCTTTTACTCCTGACATACCTATAGAAAGCTTTAGGGTTTTCCTTGATCCTACCTGCCAAAGACTTCTCATGTCCCCTCCTGGCTCTTAACTCTTTCTTTAGGTCCTTCCTGGCTAACTTGTAACTCTCAAGCGCCCTAACTGAGCCTTCACGTCTCATCTTAATGTAAGTCTCCTTCTTCCTCTTCACAAGAGATTCAACCTCCTTAGTAAACCACGGTTCCCTCACACGTCTGCTTCCTCCCTGCCTGACAGGTACATATTTATCAAGGACACGTAGTAGCTGTTCCTTGAACAAGTTCCACATTACAATTGTGCCCATCCCCTGCAGTTTCCTTCCCCAACCTATGCCAGCTAAATCTCGCCTAATCGCATCATAATTTCCTTTCCCCCAGCTATAACTCTTGCCCTTTGGTATATACCTATCCTTTTCCATTGCTAAAGTAAACGTAATCGAATTGTGGTCACTGTCACCAAAGTGCTCACCTACCTCCAAATCTAACACCTGGCCTGGTTCATTACCCAGTACCAAATCCAATGTGGCCTCGCCTCTTGTTGGTCTATCTACATACTGCGTCAGGAAGCCTTCCTGCACACACTGGACAAAAACCGACCCCTCTAAAGTACTCGAACTATAGCTTTTCCAGTCAATATTTGTAAAGTTAAAGTCCCCCAGTACGACTACCCTGTTACTTTCGCTCCTATCCAGAATCATCTTTGCAATCTTTTCCTCTACCTCTCTGGAACTTTTCGGAGGTCTATAAAAAACTCCCAACAGGGTGACCTCTCCTTTCCTGTTTCTAACCTCAGCCCAAACTACCTCAGTAGACGAGTCCTCATCAAATGTCCTTTCTGCCACCGTAATACTGTCCTTGGTTCATATTGATGATGGCTAGTTCAAACACTAACAAAACAATTACTGATATTATTAAATATGCAAAGACCATATCCTCAAGTTTAATTTAATTTACGGTCAAGTTGCTAAGGGACCAATTTTCCCCAGATACTTGAGTCATTCAAGAACCTCCGAGGTAGCCAAGATGGACTCTTAGAGCCTGAAAGACCAGTTTAGCCCATCTTTAGCTTCCTGCTCCCCGGGGAAGTAACAGAATTTCCCTTCTCCTCTCCAATGCCTGTACTAGGGTCTCAGTAGTAGCACTAGACCATCCCAGGAGTCTCTCAGCACTTGTGTTGGACGTATCTCTCCCACCGCAGTGTTTCCTTGATACCTACACCAAGAATGCACCTATGAACATAGAAAATTGACAGAGCAGGAACGACCAAATGGTATATCATGTGAACACAGGAAACCGGCAGGCATGAAAAGACCAGTGTTTCATTAAACTTGCATCACAACAGTAATGCCTAGGGTGGGGTTTGATGTAGACAGGCACAAATTCTGAATCAGCTGGACTATTTAAACTCAGTCTGAAGCACAGGAAAGACAGATCCAATGTTTACTCAGGAACGGCTTCAACGTGCAGTGTGAGTTCCATTACTTTGTGACAGAGATGTAAATTTTTGTGAGGGGCAGCTCAGATACTGAGAACTGTCAAGAGATCTAAAAATCCCTACTCTTTAAATTTTGGAATAACACTGCCCGACTATGTCTTCGAGAATGAAAAACAATCTATTCTGGCAGTTCTAAGGGTTGTTAGGGCTCAGGTTCAGTTCAAGGGTCAAATGTATTTCCAAAGGGACTGAGTAAATCCAGGAGGAGGAATAGATCTTTGTTAACAAGCACTCCTGATATTGCCTCTGAAACATGAATAACCCATGCTGCCTGAGTCAATTACAACCGACATGTGCACCTCATCCCCTTGTGCTCTTTTCCAGGTGTGATCATCCACCTGGCCCCCACCTGCCAGTCACGTTCTCCATGGTTGACTTCACTGGATGTTCTTTGAATGTATTCAGGGTGTGTGGGCATTGTAGGCAAGGCCAGTGTTTCTTGCCCACCTCTGTGCGATTGAATGGTGTGCGAGGCCAACTCAGAGTCAACCACAAATAAGAGCAAATTATTGCAGATGCTGGAATCTGAATCCAAAACAGAAAAGGGTGGAAAATCTCAGCAGGTCTGACAGCACCTATGGAGAGAGCAGAGGTCAGAGCTCTGACGAAGGGTCACCCAGGCTCGAAACATTGGCTCTATTCTCTCTCCACAGATGCTGTCAGACGCTGAGATTTTTCAACATTTTCTGTTTTGGTGTAAGAGTTAACATATTGCTATTTATCTGAAGTCACGTGGATCCAGCCTGAGTGAGGATGGTAGATTCCATCTCCAATGGGCACTAGTGAATCAGACGGGTTTTTACAAATATCTGCTCGTTGCATGATCGCCATTCGTCGTGCGAGGTTTTTAATTCCAGATTTATTTAGTAACTAAATTTAATTTCTGGAACATCTATGGAGGAATTTGAACTTGTATTTTCAAGTCATTGGCCTAGGCCTCCCAATTACTAGTCAAGTAATGTAACCATGAGATTACCACACCCAGATACACCCTAGCTTTGGGTAATTCTGTATATACCTGAGAATCTGAAGCATCTACAGTTCTTCCTTTATCGTAGTCAGTTGATGAACTTAAAAGCGATGAAATTGAAGTGCTTGGTTTTGAAAACAGACCTTGACGCCTTCCTGCATGCATCTAGATTGTAAATAGAGGTGTCTTTTTTAGCAATCTGCAAATCATTTTCTATTCCTCTGCACTTCCTCCTGCCCTGAAGAAGGCTGCTCATGAAGATCTAGAGATATTTATGCGTGGAAACTTAGATCTCGAGATATTTTTGCATGGTAACTTAGGAAGCCAAGATAACTATTGACACATTTAATTTTCACGATTGCCAGATATAGAATCTGAGGAGAATCCAAAATAAACCATTGTCAAGAGATATCTGGGGCCAAAGAATATAGAAAATACTTGTACTTGTATTTTCAAAAAGCTTTCGGTTATGTAGCTCCCAAATTGAGGTGCACATATGATTCTGTGCAAGTAGCAGGATGGATACAAGTTGGCTGTGAAGCAACAACTAATGATAATGTGTTCAAACTAGCAAAAAGCGGGAGGTCATGTTCCATGGGGATGGTGGGTTTCCTCTCCGGTGCAGAGTCAATGGGCCAAATGGCCTTTTTCTGCACTGTAGGGTTTCTATGATTCTAAGATTGTTTCAAAATACAGGAATATGTGAATAAATTTGTAAAGTGGATGGCAACTGAACATTAATTTGAATTCAAACTAATCCATTAACTAATTAGCATATTATAGAATCATAGAATTATACAGTGAAGAGGCCCTTCGGCCCATCAAGTCTGCACCAACACAAATGAAACACCTGATCTCCCACCTAATTCCATTTACCAGCATTTAGAAACATAGAAAAACTACAGCACAAACAGGCCCTTCGGCCCCACAAGTTGTGCCGAACACATCCCTACCTTCTAGACCTACCTATAACCCTCCATCCTATTACGCTCCATGTACTCATCCAGGAGTCTCTTAAAAGAACCTATTGAGTTCGCCTCCACCACCACTGACGGCAGCCGATTCCACTCGCCCACCACCCTCTGTGTGAAAAACTTACCCCTAACATCTCCCCTGTACCTACCCTCCAGCACCCTAAACCTGTGTCCTCTCGTAGCAGACATTTCCACCCTGGGAAAAAGCCTCTGAGAGTCCACCCGATCTATGCCTCTCAACATCTTATACACCTCTATTAGGTCTCCTCTCATCCTTCGTCTCTCCAAGGAGAAAAGACCAAGCTCTCTCAGCCTATCCTCATATGGCATGCCACTCAATCCAAGCAACATCCTTGTAAATCTCCTCTGCACCCTTTCAATCTTTTCCACATCCTTCCTATAATGAGGCGACCAGAACTGAGCACAGTACTCCAAGTGGGGTCTGACGAGGGTCTTATATAGCTGCATCATTATCCCCGGACTCCTAAACTCAATCCCTCGATTGATAAAGGCCAGCACACCATACGCCTTCTTAACCACCTCCTCCACCTGCGGGGCCGATTTCAGAGTCCTATGGACCCGGACCCCAAGGTCCTTCTGATCCTCTACAGTACTAAGAGTCTTTCCCTTCATATTGTACTCCTTCATCCCATTTGACCTACCAAAATGGACCACGACGCATTTATCTGGGTTGAAGTCCATCTGCCACTTGTCTGCCCAGTCTTGCATCCTATCTATGTCCCTCTGTAACTTCTGACATCCTTCCAGACTATCCACAACCCCACCAACCTTCGTGTCGTCGGCAAACTTACCACCCATCCCTCCGCTTCCTCATCCAGGTCATTTATGAAAATGACAAACAGCAAGGGTCTCAGAACAGATCCCTGGGGCACACCACTGGTGACCGACCTCCATTTAGAAAAAGACCCATCTATACCCACTCTCTGCCTCCTTTGGGCAAGCCAGTTCTGGTCCACCGGGCAGCAGCCCCTTGGATCCCATGCCCTCTCACTTTTTCTAGAAGCCTTGCATGGGGGACCTTATCGAATGCCTTGCTAAAATCCATATAAACCACATTCCCTTCGTCAATGTGTTTAGTCACATTTTCGAAGAACTCCACTAGGCTCGTAAGGCACGATCTGCCCTTGACAAAGCCATGCTGAGTATTCTTGAGCATACTAAACCTCTCTAAATGCTCATATATCCTGTCCCTCAGGATCTTCTCCATCAGTTTACCAACCACTGAGGTTAGACTCACCGGTCGGTAATTACCTGGGCTATCCCTATTCCCCTTCTTGAAAATAGGAACCACATCCGCAATCCTCCAATCCTCCGGCACCTCTCCCGTCTCCATCGACGACGCAAAGATCATCGCCAGAGGCTCTGCAATCTCTTCCCTCGCCTCCCACAGTAACCTGGGGTACATCCCATCCGGACCCGGCGACTTATCTATCTTGAAATTTGGCCCATGTTATGTTATGACGTGCCAAGTGCCCATCCAGGATGTGAGGCAACCCGCCTCTACCACCCTCACAGGCAGCACATTCCAGACTGGGTAAAAATGTTTTTCCTCACATCCCTCCGGACCTTCTGCTCCTGGCCTTGAACCTATGTCCACTCATGATTGATCCTTCAACTAAGGGGAACAGCTGCTCCTTACCCATGCCCCTCATATACTTGTACACTTCAATCAGGTGGCCCTTGGTCTTCTCTGCGCCAACAAAAACAACCTAAACCTACCCAAACTTTGAACATAAGTGCATTGTCCCAGGCAGCGTCCTGGTAACACACACAGACGCACACTTTCCCTTTGGGGTAAAATGAGCAGGATAGGGAGACTAGCGAAAAGCAGAAATAAGTGTTCAGTTACCTGGGTTCCATAATTGAGGGTATACATAGTGTCCTCGAGGAATCCGGAAGATTTGTTGCCTATCTGGTGCAAAGCTAAAGGACAGCTGAGAACAACTGGAGCAGAAGTTGGAAGGGGAGTGGGAAGCTCTCATGGTCCATGTCGGGACCAATAACAGGAAAGAGAAGGGAGGATATCTTGCCAAGGGCATATCTGACATTAAGAACTAAATTAAAAATGGATCCTCATGCATAGTCACCTCGGGATGACTGCCCAAGCCACGTGCTAATTGGCATAGGTTTAGGAAGATCAGAAGGATGAATGTGTGACTGACAGGTTTGGGAAACAGCTATTCCATTTCATGAGACACTGGCACCAATACCAGGGCTGGAAGGAGATGCACCTCTGGATCCAAGCAGAAAGGATGATCAGAATTGTGGTTAAGACTTCAAAATAGGGGAAATAAAGAGACCTGCTGAAAATAACATAATCTAAACTTAAAATAAATGTGTGATTGCAGTAAATATCAGACAAAAGTAAAGAATTAGGGTGAAACAAATGATCAGATATGGTTGTAGAACATAAATATTAATTGACATCTGAAAGCCACATCAACCCTTTCCCATGCTCCCAGCTTCCACAGTCTTCCCCTGGGGGGTGGGGAAGACCAAATCTTGGAGTAAAAGAGCATCTCCCACCTCCTGTCCATGAAAAACTCCAAAACAAAACACCCAGGATCCAAATAAACTCCATTGCAGTGTATCTGTACAAAATATTAACACACTAATCCCCACTCATCAACATCACTGAGTCTTTCCTGTCAGCCATTCATTTCATTGTTGGTTTCAATAAGTATACCCTCGCCTTGGGCAGTTCAATAATGACCTGATAAGATTCCAATGACGTGGAAAGTTCTTTTTCTCTTGCTTGCTCTGGGTCACTCAATTGCCTTGAAGGTGCAACTTCAGTCTGTAGAAGATTCTTATTCTCCTCTTTTCCTTTGTCTTCCTGTAATAAAAATTAAATCGACCACTGTTATTGTTAATAATGCTGCAGAATTTTTTCCATTGCTCCAAACCGCCTCCTACACTGAACAAGGCACAACAATGCAAAATAAGAAACCGATTTGATTTTCTTTATTTTTAAAGAATTCATTCATGGGATGTGGGCATCGCTGGCCATGCCAGCATTTGATGCCCATCCCTGTCCTTAAACTGAGTGGCTTGCGAGGCCATTTCAAAGGACAGTTAAGGGTTAACCACATTGCTCTGGATTCATATGACCAGGTAAGGGTGGCAGATTTCTTCCCTAAAGAACATTAGCAAACCAGATGGATTTTTACGACAATCGACTATGATTTCACGATCATTGTTAGATTTTTAATTCCAGATTTTTATTGAATGCAAATTTCACCATCTGAGATGAGATTCGAACCCAGGTCCCCAGAGCATTACCCTGGGTCTCTGGATTACTAGTCCAGTGACAATATCACAATGTCATAATTTTGTCTGCTGAAAGTTGAAGGAACATGTTTTTCAACTGCACTATACAACTAACTTAAATTTCATCCATCCTGCAGAATGCAGCAGTCAACCAACTATAATTTGACCAGCTTTGAGATAAGAGGATCCTGTAAGAAAAATATGATTGTAGGAGAGCCAAAGATAAATAATTCCAGCACCTCACATAAATGATAGCTAGGACAAGATATGCAGGAATGTACTCAGATTAAATTAACTTTGAGACAAGTTCCTGTTAAGGAACATCTAAAAAGAACAGAGGGAATCTCAGCATGTCCAAACCTAAGGGTTTGCATTCATCTTTCTTCCTTCGACTACATTCCAGTCATGGCAACATTCTCCACTTTATCCAGTTGACCATCCTTCCTGCCTCCTCTGCAATGCGGCTGTGACTGCTTACACCTCCTCTACATCCAGCTTATTTTACTTGTTTCATTGTTACCGCCTTTTCCCTTGCACCATCATCCCTTTGTCACTCAATTACTCCTGTCTTCCACCCTATTTCAGACCTTTCCCTTGTTACTCCCTCCACCATTTCTGTGACTCTGGAGTTCTTTAAACATGGTTAAATCTCCAACATCTTTCAGTTTCAATGTTACCTTTGTTTTCCTCTCCACAAATGCGCTTAACCTGCTGACTGGCATTCTCTGTGCTTATTTATATCAAGAGATCAACTCTTGTGCCGGGTCTCAGTCTTGTCTGCTCCTTTCCCTATCTGAGTGATTCTACCAGGTGTTCCCCAGACTCCAAAATCTCTTCCCAATGTTGACAATATTGCTGACTGGTGGGATAAGAGGATTGCCCTGGTTTGGTTTCTACAGCAGCATTGGCAGACTCCAGTGCTCTCAATAATTGTGTCAGCTGTATCTCCCTTCACAGTGTTTTGTCAGGTGCCCAGCCTGGATGCCACTGCTTTACAGACTTTGGCTGCTGCCATTGATGCCCAAGGTCCAATCCCTTTGTTGGGTGCACCAGGTCATTAGTGCTTTAAATGCCGGTTCTATGATCCTCTCTCTTTGGGTGCAATGCCCAAAGAAGGCATTGGCAACCAAGGACTTCCATGTGTTGGTCGGTCCATGGTTATGCTTGGTAAGGCACTGCAATGATTTGTTGTTACCTTCTGCAGGTTCTGAAAGACCAGGAAACTCTCCTGCTCTGACCACCTGCCAAAGGCATTTTGGCTGAAATCAACCTGTTGCCCACTTAATGGACACACCATCCTTGACCATCAAGTGGGACTTGAACCTGGAGCTTCTGACTCAAAGGCAGGGACGCTACCCACTGCGCCACCAGACTTCTGTTGTCCGTGACTAGCCTGTCATAATGATCAGTGGGCACTACTATTAGTTCCTGAGTCAATTACAACTGGTGTTTGCAGTGTGCACGCTGCTCCCTCAATTCCCGTTTCTTGATGCAATCGCATGTCCAGAACTATCAGTCCCCCACTTCTAATTATCACTGTGACACCATTGTTGCTTTATGACACAAGGCAGTATACTGAATAAATCAAGCTTCACCAAAAGATGAAAAATCCTAAAATCACACTATCCTCTTATTACCTGATCAACTGAGATTGGCATTGAGATGTCTGCAGTTTCCACTTTCTCTGGTTTAATGTCTGAGGCTACTAGTGAGATTACTGAAGGTGTATCTGCTACAAAAAGAGCATTGTAAGGATTCCTTTCAATCACCTGTATTGAAAAACATATTATTTTTAGCAATGCTGGATAGAAACATAGAAAAGTTACAGCACAAAAAGAGGCTATTCAGCCAATCGGGCCTGCGCTGGCTGAAAAAACTAACCATTCCATTTTAATCCCACCTTCCAGCACCTGGTCCATAGCCTCACAGGTCACAGCACTTCAGGTAAGAGCTCTGAAGAAGAGTCATACAGACTTGAAACGTTCACTCTGTTTCTCTCTCCACAGATGCTGCAAATCTGTTGAATTTTTCCAGAATTTTCTATGTATATTTCCGATTTCCAGCATCCACAGTATTTTGTTTTTATAAATATTGAGCATCTGCCTAGCAATTTGCCTTCATTGCAAGAATGTTAACTGTTCACGTGGGAACATTTCACCAATCCTTTCATTAGATTTATTGAGGGGAGATTTGTCGAGTGGATAGAGTGACCTTCTTGTTGGGGTTATGTAACTTGGGTGTTGAAGACAGTTGATTGGTTCGGGACACTTCAACCTGCCGTGTTAACAAGGATTCCATTTGTCATACAAGAGTACCAGGGTCCCGTGACCAGAATTGATCAGCTTTGAGATCACCTGGCTGTTGTTGTCATTGACGAACAGATCAAGTATTGGGGGAGGAGAAAGTGAGAGAATTGAAGTGATGCATGTTGCTGAGACCAAATTGGGAAGACGCAGCATGGATTCATGAAGGGCAAATCATGTTTGACTAATTTGGTGGAATTCTTTGAGAACATTACGTGCGCAGTGGACAATGGGGAACCTGTGGATGTGGTGAATCTGGATTCCCAGAAGGCATACCGGTAATGTATTAGCATGGATAAAGGATTGGTTAACTAACAGAAAGCAAAGAGTGGAGGTTAATGGGTGTTTTTCTGGTTGGCGATCAGTGACTAGCGTATGCCTCAGGGATCAATATTGGGACCACAATTGTTTACGATTTACATAGATGATTTGGAGTTGGGGACCAAGTGTAGTGTGTCAAAATTCGCAGATGACACTAAGATGAGTGGCAGAGCAAAGAGTGCAGAGGACGCTGAAAGTCTGCAAAGGGATATAGATAGTGTAAGTGAGTGGGCAAGGATCTGGCAGATGGAGTACAATGTTGGTAAATGTGAGGTCATCCATTTTGGTAGGAATTACAGCAAAATGGACTATTATTTAAATGGTAAAAAATTGCAGCATGCTGCTGTGTAGACGGACCTGGGTGTCCTTGTGCAGGAATCATGAAAAGTTGAATTGCAGGTGCAGTAGGTAATTAAGAAGGCAAATAGAATTTTTCCTTCATTGCTAAAGGGATGGAGTTTAAAAACAGCGAGGTTATGTTGCAGCTGTATAAGGTGCTGGTGAGACCACACCTGGAGTACGTTGTACAGTTTTGGTCTCCTTACTTGAGAATTTTTCTGTACACTGGAGGGGGTACAGAGGAAATTCACTAGATTGATTCTGGAGTTGAGAGGGTTGGCTTATGAGGAGAGACTGAGTTGACTGGGGCTATATTCATTGGAATTCAGAAGAATGAGGAAGATCATATAGAAACATATAAGATTATGAAGGGAATAGATAAGATAGGAGGGAAGTTGTTTCCACTGGCAGGTGAAACGAGAACTAGGAGGCATGGCCTCAAACTAAAGGGGAGCAGATTTAGGACTGAGTTGAGGAGGAACATCTTCACACAAAGGGTTGTGAATCTGTGGAATTCCCTGCCCAGTGAAGCAGTTGAGGCTACCTCATTGAATGTTTTTAAGGCAAGGATAGATAAATTTTTGAACAGTAAAGGAATTAAGGGTTATGGTGAGCGGGCGGGTAAGTGGAGCTGAGTCCACGAAAAGATCAGCCATGATCTTATTGAATGGCGGAGCAGGCTCGAGAGTCAGATGGCCTACTCCTGCTCCTAGTTCTTATGTTCTTATTATTCAATATGCAGGACAAAGTACACATTCAAGCCAGTTTAATTCAAGTTCCAGGCAAGATGCTAACTGCTATTGTTTGAGGTTATCGAAAAAGAACAGAGGGAATCCCAGTGTGGCGACTGCTTTGCTTCCATCACACTGCCAGCTCACAGCAACTCTCCGCACTTTGCCATTCTTCCCTCTCTGCTATTTTACTGTAAGAATTTATATCTCCTCCGCATCCACTTTGTTTCATTTACTTATTTGACGCTCTCATTTTGCCTTGCACCATCATCCCTTCCAGCATTTATTCACTGTCTCCCTCCACCCTTTCTCTGAGCTTTCCCTTTGTTGCTTTTCTGACACTCACTTTCCTCACATTTATACTTGTTCATCTCCAACATCCTTCAGTTCTGATGAAGGATCATCGGCCTGAAATATTAACTCTGTTTCCACAGATACTCATGATGTGGAGATGTCGGCGTTGGACTGGGGCAAACACAGTGAGGAGTCTAACAACACCAGGTTAAAGTCCAACAGGTTTATTTGGTAGCACAAGCCACAAGCTTTCGGAGCGCTGCCCCTTCATCAGGTGAGTGAATGGCCACTCACTTGATGAAGGGGCAGTGCTCCGAAAGCTTGTGGCTTGTGCTACCAAATAAACCTGTTGGACTTTAACCTGATGTTGTGAGATTTCTTACTATGCTTACCAACGCCGGCATCTCCACATCATGGCTTCCACAGATACTGCCAGAGTTGTTGTCTAATCCTGGCTTTATCCCTTTTAATTGATGATGGGGAATCTGCTTTCTGGTTATGGGGAGAATGGGGATGAGAATCGTATCAGCCATGATTGAATGGCGGAGCAGACTCGATGGGCCGAATGGCCTAATTCTGCTCCGATATCTTATGGTCTTTCTATTGGCCCTCAATGCCTGTCTTATCCATTACTTTCCCTATCTCAATGATCCTATTAGATGGATTCTCGACACTGCAATCTCTTCCCACTGGTTGGGATGTTAATTCTTTGAGAGTTTGCAGCCCCCTCTGCATGTGTGAATCATTTCTCTCCCACTGTCCACAACTCCAATAGCAACATCAAAACATCCCGGTACCTTCCAGGAACTTGTGTGAGGTATGTCTATCCTTCCTAACTGTCCATGCAGCCAAAATGAACGTCCCATTTGAAGGCTGCGCAAAGTCAGTCCCCACCACAAGTGTGCAACCAGTGAGAAGCACGGGAAATGCTAGCTGCAAATCTTGCTATTAATGATGATTGGCCAGCATGAATATTAGAGGCTCCCTCACTGAAATCCTTGCCGGCCACTTTAATATACCCCTCCAAACTCAATCCAGCACTATGCCATTCCTCAGAGTTGGAGAATATTCTATCCACACTTGAGGGACTCTACTCTTGCTCTTTCCCCTGTCCTTTTCTCAGCCTACATTTGGCTAATTGAAGTCATTCCATTTCTCTGAAATTTGCAATCATCTACTCATTACTCAGGATTCAATCAGAAATACTGTTCTGTTATTACCGGACGAGGTGGGGATGATGTTGAGATTTCGTCGGAAGCTTCATCTGCTTCTGAATCACTCTCTGAATATATCACTGAGGCTATTGAATATCTGCCTCTTGGGCGACTCCCTTTGAACATATTTTCTACACTTCTCTGTGTTGAAAAAAAAGATATAGCTTTTTTCAATAATGTACACACATTTTTCTGTTACTCTGCACCAGCTCCAACAGTGAACCAGATGGATCATTCAGATCTGGAACATAATTTTGTTTTGCAAATTAGGAAGCAAAGGTAAATACTGAACCATTTGATTGTCAAAACTGTTAACCGCTCCTTGGTGCACTTTCATGGCAATGCCTATGCGGACAACTGTGAATATATGAACTATTTACAAATTGCCACTTGGTGATACAGAACTTGACTATTGCTGAAAAGATAGGCATGCTGTTGAAGCTTTTTGTTTTGCACTCATCAGGACAGATTCAGAAGAGTAGTCTTGGTAGTTAACTGTCTCCTGGTGCATTCTCCATGGCAAAGCTTCTCCGAATCAGAGTCCACTTGCCAACCAATTAACACCCTCTTCTCATAACAGTATAAATCACTGTGCCCATTGAGATTTATTTTTCTTGTCAATCTATCCTGATGAGTGTAAGACAAAAATATTCTGCAGGATGTCTCTTTTTTCAGCAATATTTATAAATCCTTCCATTAGATTTGTTGAGAATGGTGAGGGGAGGTTTGTCTAAAGGATAGAAATCGGTGTTGGCTGTCAGTTATTAACCCAAGTGAAAATTAAGTTTGCATTAACTTGAATTATTTCTACTTTTGTGAAAATAAGTGCAAACTTTCCCGTTTTCACACTTGTCCTGTACTTAGAATTTCTTTGTGTAAGATCGCCCTATTGGTGTCTTATTTCACAACAATGCATGTCATTTGGTATAATTGCAAAGATTTAACCAAAGCAAAGGCAATAAATGTGACAGCATTATTAGAATCTGTACATCATAGCATTATCATAACTCAACCCTCGTGTTTCTTTTTCGTCAGAACCTATAATAGCCTGACTTCCTTCACCAATACTCAAATAATTCTCTGAACTATCTTGAACCATTTCTCCCTTTCTTGTGGATTCTGAGGGAATATGTTTCATCCTGACCACTGATACAGTTTTACCACTCATTTATTTGTCTGGGACTATCTTTCCTGCAACTGCAATTGATCATCCATTTAGTTTCCAGAAATCTGCCCCGCAATGTCCCACCTTGTTACAATGGAAACATGTAAGCCTTTGAATTTCACTTCCACCCTCAGCATCTTCTTTTCCAATCTGAGGAGAAATTTCCTGACCAGTCCCAATTTTTCCTTTTCTTCCTTAATTCCCTGCTTTCCTTTCTCCTTTCTACTTTCTACCCTTCTTAAGTTTATTTGATTACAGAACAAAAGTTTGATCTGTGAAGCAAAAGTTTGATCAGTAGGGTGGCATGGTGACACTGCTACTTCACAGCGCCGGGGACCCGGGTTCGATTCCCGGCTTGGGTCACTCTCTGTGTGGAGTCTGCATGTTCTCCCCATGTCTGCTTGGGTTTCCTCCGGGTGCTCCAGTTTCCTCCCACAGTCTGAAAGACGTGCTGGTTAGGTGCATTGGCCATGCTAAATTCTCCCTCAGTGTACCCGAACAGGCGCCGGAGTGTGGCGACTAGGGGATTTTCACAGTAACATCATGACAGTGTGAATGTAAGCCTACTTGTGACTAATAAATAAACTTGAACTTGAACTCATAATCATCAGTCATCTCTAGCCATTTTAACCCTCTGCTCTTCAACATGAGAATCTTTAAATGCCAAGGGAATTACTTTCCCAAGAGCTTTGTATGTTTCCTCTATCTTTAATGCTGGTATCCAGTGGTCAAAATTACTTTGCTTTTCAATGTACTCTCATTAGAATGCAAGCATTGGAACCATACTGAAGTTATTAACCTTTTTAAATACAGAAGCACAAAATTAAGCTTGCTTAAAGCTATACCTTATTTTTAATATCCACAAATACAGATATAAATTACTTAAAACTACCTCTATTTCCTGTCTTTCCTCATTGACTCCTCCAGCCCTTTACCTATTCTTATACTTTTTAGACAGAAATAAAATAATTTTGAGTTCCCCTTATATTGCTGTTAAAGCACAGTTAGTGGTAAATACCAGGCTTCCCAGATCCCAAAGGGAAACTTAAACCAGCTGCCAAAACAATTTTTACAATTTGTATATTATGAGGAGGTTTTCTGAAATCAGAAAATGATGTCTCTGACCAATTGAGATGATTTTATATCAAACTTCCATCAAAAATTAAAAAAAACACTTAAGCAGAAGAATAGCTTCACATAGATAACAATACTTTAAAATAGTTTTAAAATCTTAGTTTAAACTACATTTAGAGCTACCCTTCCCTTTTCTGTTTGGCAACAGTCCTTATAGATTTTAAATCTATAGAATTCCAATCATTTCCAATGCAAGCAATTGCCTTTATCCTTGGGGTGCCTTTTTAAGGCTGTCAGCAACTAGTTCTCCAGGTCAAACATTGTCTTCTAGGAGATTTAAGGTGTATGAATCATAGAATCAAAGAATCATAGAATCCTACAGTGTGGAAGGAGGCTATTTGGCCCATCAAGTCCGCACTGACCACAATCCCACCCAGGCCCCATCTCCATAACCCTATGCATTTACCCTAGCTCGTCCCCCTGACACTAAGGGGCAATTTAGCATGGCCAATTTAGCATAACCCGCACATCATTGGACTGTGGGAGGAAACCGGAACACCCAGAGGAAACTCACACAGACACGGGGAGAATGTGCAGACTCCACACAAACAGTGACCCAAACCGGGAATCGAACCCGGGTGCCTGGCACTGTGAGGCAGCAGTGCTAATCACTTTGTCACCATGCACCCTATGGTGTGTTGAAGGTACAGAGATAGGAGTTGTGATCATCCAACTTGACCTGTCAGAAGCCTGAACCTGCATCCAAGACTGAAAAGACTGAATTTACCACGAGCTAGTTTACATGTGATCTCATCCACTCTGGGCAACTGTTAATGTTCTCTTTGTACTGCCCGGTTTAGATCTCTGGGATCAATAGATTCCCATCTGATTTTTCTACAATTACAATTGGATTAACCCACTTTGTCAGATTTTCAACTTTCTGAATGATATGACGTTTCTCTGCTCTGTCCAATTCTGCCTTTGGTCGATCTCTCAGCGTTACTGGCGCTTTCCTGGGTGGGTGTATTTGTGGTGTCACAGTTTCATCAATATTGATGGTGTGTTCTCCCTTGAGGCAACCAATCCCCTTGAACACATCTTCAACCTCACTCAGGATGTCATCAGTGGTTGCAGTCATTACTTTCTTGATTAACTTCATATTTTCACAAACTATGATTACAAGGATGGGTGTTGCAGCATTTTTCACCTCGATAAACGGGAAGTGCTTGAGGCTGTTTTTTGTAGATCACTTTAAGTGCACATTGGCCTTTTACAACAATTTCTTCACTCCGGAGACAGCGCAAAAGCCCTAAGCGTTTATAACACATTCACTTTGAAAGTGGTGAGAAATGAAATGACCTGAAAGAAATAATGGGAAAATCCGAAGCTTACTGCAGCCCTCCATCATGTATGAAAGATACAGGCTGGAATTTTCTGACTGTTCATGCTGATGGGATCTTCCAGTCCGGCCGACAGCGCATCCTCGCTGCGGGTTTCACTTTTGTTTTAGTTAGGTGTTTTCCTTTATCTTATAGAAAGCATCCTTTCCGGATTTATCACAGCTTGGATGGCTCCTGCTCTGACCAACACCGCAAGAAACTACAAAGGATTCTCAACATAGCCCAGTCCATCACACAAACCAACCTCCCATTCATTGACTCTGTCTACACTTCCCACAGGCTCAGAAAAGCAGCCAGCATAATCAAGGACCCCACGCACCCCGGATACACACTTCCACCTTCTTCCTTTGGGAAAAAGATACAAAGTTCTGAGATCTTGTACCAACTGACTCAAGAACAGCTTCTTCCCTGCTGCCATCATACTTTTGAATGGACCTACCTCGCATTAAGTTGATCTTTCTCTACACCCCAGCTATGACTGTAGCACTGCATTCTACACCCTCTCCTTTCCTTCTCCCCTATATACTCTATGTACGGTATGCTTTGGCTGTATAGCGCAAGAAATTATACTTTACACTGTATACTAATACATGTGACAATAATAAATCAAATCAAAGATACACGTTTATGGGAATGGCATTTGCTTGTGCACCTGTGTCAAGCTTGAAATTCATCAACATGTCGGAAATTTATCAATCAACCTTCCAGTCGTCTTCTTTTGAATTCGCACCAAAGAAAAGTTCAAATTCTGTGTCTGCATCATTGTCTGCAATCATATGCACTTTCTTTGATTTTACACATCTTAGCAAAGTGGTTTAGTTGATCAGAGTTCTTGCACTGCTTTCTGTAAGCTGGGCAACTGCTTGGTGAATGTCCTGTTGCGCACTGACTGCATTTAATTTTTTAGTAGCGATTCTATTATTTTTATCTGTCAATCTGTTGTTCCATAGTGCTGTTTCTGTTCAATTGCATCCAGCTACTTAACTGTCTGCTTAATCGGGCATTTTATTGTCCCTGCCGCTCTGCAGACATTTAGTGCTTTCTCCAGCGTGAGAGCCACTTCTCTCAAAAATTGTTCTCTTGGAGAAGCATTTGTGATCCCACAATTTTTTCTATCTCACATAAGCGATTCTTTAAGCTCTCTAAATTCAAACGATTTCGCTTATTTTCTCAACTGACAAATGTTGTCACTGCCTTGCATGTGTGAAAATTAAGTTACAACGACTATAGCAGACAGCTCTGTCAGCAAGAATGGAAAGTGCTTACGTGCAGACAATGCGCAAGTGAGGTCAGCGGTTGTTTATTCAGAGAAGTGACTTATCTCACCTTGTGTCAGTTTCTTAAACACTATGTTCCCTGCCGTGGCTATGGCCACAGGAACCAAAGATAAGTACAAGAACTCATGACAAAAACAAGATATGGCGACATATTATGCTAATAATGGGTTAGAAGGAGACAGTTCTCTATTGGATAGGAAAGGACAAAAAGCTATATGATGTTTGGTGGACTATGTATGTAAATTAAGGATTAGAAAGTTGCTTGTTTCACATTTGCTGTAATGAATTATAACTGCAATACATTTGTCTGAATCGACGGAACACTTAGCAGTGCATCCCACTCATGTGTGTCCTTCCCATGCACAAGTAATAAAGCTTGGAAGATTGAGTACTCTTAGTGCCATAGTGTTGGTTGTACCCAGGTTGACAACACGTGCATGTAAACAAATTGTGGGCGTAATTTTCCACTCAACCCGCCACGTGTTTCATGGCGGTGCAGGTGGCCCACCATTGACCAGTGATAGGATCTTCTGGTCCCGCCATTATCAACGGAGTTTCCCATTGAATGCACCCCTCGCCACTGTGAAACTCATGGTGAGGGTGCACCGCCAGCGGGACTTGAAGATCCCGTCAGCATGAACAGTCGGAAACTTCCAGCCTGTATCTTTCATACATGATGGGGGGCAGCAGTAAGCTTTGGATTTTCCCATGATGTCATTTCATTTCTCATCACTTTCAGACGTGAATGTGTTATAAACGTCTAGGGCTTTTTCCCCTATCACATGAAGAAAGATGCAAGACAACCTGTGGGTTTTTCTTATCACTGTTCATTGCCGGGAAGCACTGGCCAAAGCGCCTCCAGTTTTCCGTTACATTGTCCTCCAAACTGAGCTCTGTCACTGGTTTCAGAATCTCCATTGTTGCATTTAGTTCACTCCTGAGGGCAATCTTATGAAAAATATTGTAAGTCCAGGACGCGTGTGAAAACAGGAGAGTTTCTGATCCGTCTTTTGGGCAAGTCCAAATCTGCTATCTTATGCACTCAGTGCAAGAAAAAACAGCGAAGACCACTTTTTCACCTGAAGGGGGAGGGGGTGGAGCTTAAATCACCCGAATGCTGGCTGAGAGCAGCAGAGGGTGCAATTGTGCATGCCCAGATCCCTCTGCTGTTAGAGCAGAGAGACCCGTCACTCAGCCTCTGCTGCTCTCAGCCAGCCTTCATAGCCTAAAGCAGGTAGCGGCCCGCCCTCCCCCTCAGCTACTGTGGGGGCCTGTGGCCTATCTCAACCCACCCCTGGCCCAGACCGATCAACTCCCGTGACCATTCCCCCACCCGAACCAATCCACACCTCCCTCCCCCACCAATTGCATTGCAGAGTGTGCAGTGGGTTCCACCCCCACCACCTATCGCCCCGCCCTGGTCCACTTGGCACTGCCTGGTGGGCAGTGGCAGGGCATCCGGTGGGCAATGCCAGGATGCTGGACACCCCCCCAACCCCCTGCCCTCGACTTTCTAGGGGGACCTCAATGGCCTCCAGTTCGAATGTCAAGGCCATCACATCTGGTCCCCATTGCTGGGGACCAGCTGTGATTCCCACCAGAGAGAACCTCTCCCAGTGAGGTCACACAGACAAGTGAGCCCTCATGATAACATTCCAGGCTCGCTAATTTAATTTAAATTGTATTAAATGTAATTTAAATAATTTATTCAGCCTCACGCCAAAAATGGGCGTAAGACTAACCTTGCCGTATATCTAGTGGCAGTAAGGTCACGGGAGGCAAGAAATCAGGAACAAACCAGATTTCTTGGCTTTCACACGATCGTACCGGCTCGCCCATCCATTGGCCGGCAGGGCATAATGGTAAGATCACCCCCATCATGTCTTGTTTTTATGTTGCAGGATGACCGACAGAACGGTTGTAAACGATATTTCTTAAGAACAGAATATATACACAATTTCAGGCCTGCGGCCTACAGTTACATGTACTATCTGACCTCTGACTCCTAGGTCAGGTAACCCAATTAAGTACATGTATTATATATGTGCATGTATTCGGTACATGCATTGGAGCCCAATACAATCTCTCCAATATCGTGACAGGATCTCTTTCCCAGAGGGAGGCGGAAATCTCACCTTTAACAAATGAATGTCCTGCTCAGGGTAATTGGCTGTGGTGTAGCCGGTATTGACGGGAATGTATTCCCCATCAACTCTTTGGTGACAGGGTAAGAAACTTCCCTCTCCCATCCGAAAAATCCTGCCCTTGTCCCATTTCCATAACTTCTTTAAATTTAATTATCTTATGATGATCTTCTGGGGCGGCACGGTAGCACAGTGGTTAGCACTGCTGCTTCACAGCTCCAGGGACCTGGGTTCGATTCCCGGCTCAGGTCACTGTCTGTGTGGAGTTTGCACATTCTCCTAGTGTCTGCGTGGGTTTCCTCCGGGTGCTCCAGTTTCCTCCCACAGTCCAAAGATGTGCGGGTTAGGTTGATTGGCCATGCTAAAATTGCCTCTTAGTGTCCTGGGATGTGTAGATTAGAGGGATTAGTGGGTAAAATATGTAGGGATATGGGGGTAGGGCCTGGGTGGGATTGTGGTCGGTGCAGACTCGATGGGCCGAATGGCCTCTTTCTGCACTGTAGGGTTTCTATGATTCTATGATGATTATTCTGCAGATTCTCTCCCACTGAAATCCACTGTATAATTGTCCTACTTCATTCCTTAGAGCTACATCCAGCAATATGTATTTTTTAGGATTTCTTCATTCTCTTTTTGCCCTTTACATTTTCCCCAGTCTATATTGGAGAAATTGAAGTCCCCTGCTATTGCTACTCTATTCTTTTCACATTTCTCTGAAATTTGCCAAGAGATTTTCCCTTCAATCTCCTTCTCAATATCTGGGGTTTTTATAGCAATGTTCTATTATTACCTGATAACCTGAGAATAGTGTCATATCATCCTCTGAGTCACTCTCTGAACTATGCAATGTCATGGCTGAAGATATAGTAGTTGGATAAACTGGCGTCTGATCAATTCCCGCACGTTTCTGTATTGAAAAACACAACGATATGATTTCTTTTTGCAATGCTGTATATATTTTTCTATTACCTTGCTCTGCCAGCATAATCAACGACCCCATGCACCCCAGACATACTGGGTGGAATTTTATGACCTTTTTACGCCTGTTTTGCGGCGGGGGAATGCTGTACAATCGGGCGTAAAGCAGCTAGTGCGAATGGCGCCCATTTTCACGCCAATTGCCCCCTTACGGGAAAAAAAATCAACACGATCGGGGAGCGTGCCCGAAAGCGGGCAAGATGTCAATTGAAATGTTTTTGCATGCACCACAATATCATTCATAAGCTTCACTCCCAATCGACCCAGCTCGCCTATCTTTACGACTCTCGTTTGCCGCAGCTTAACTGGTCTGGAAAACACCTCCTCTATAAAAGTCGGATTCTGGCGCTTGATCAGTGAGGGTGAGCCAGGAGGTAAGTCTCAGCGTTAAAACCGCTCCATGCTGCTCAGAGGGAGTTGTTTCACGGTGACCATGTTGCATTTTGGGTCGGGGGGGCTGCGAGTGTGTAGGGGGGGTGGGGGCTGTTGTTCATCATGGAGTCCAATCTTGGATTCTCAGCATGGACCCGAGTCGGAGCGCTGATCTCAGGTCTTATGGATGCCTCTGGGTCCCAATGCAGGCAACAAGAAGCACTGTTGCAGGTGGGGGATGTGCTGGAAACTCTTTGAACTGGCAGTGCTGCAGCCTCGGGACCTGTCAAACAGCAATGTCTGTGATCACTACCATAGTCACTATTACTGGGTGTGTGTTAGTGTGGGGGGGGTGGGGGGGGGGGGGGGGGGGGGGGGCAGGAGAAGGAGGGAGTGGAGACTCCGGCAGTTTTGCACACGAGTGTCCTTCAAGCTCTAGCTCCGAAAGGAGACAGTGCAATGCCTGTGCCATTTGTTGCTGGTCCTGGCACCTCAGGGCACAGGGGGGCACCCACTCCTGGTGGCTGTGAAATTGATGGCTCCAGGTGCCATTTACGCCACCGGGTCCTCCCAGACTGCCAGTGGAGACCTTTGTGGCATTTCCTGACCATCCGTCCGCAAGCATGTCAAGGAGATCACAGATCACTGGCCAGTATGTCAAGTTTGTCCTGGACCAGGCCCAGCAGGAAGTGCGTGCTGCAGGATTCACAGCCATTGCAGCCATCTATAGACTGCACCCACGTCACCCTCAAGGCCCTGGTCAAGAATCCAGGAAGATTCATGAACAGAAAGGGCTTCCATTCAATAAATGTGCAATTGGTGTGTGACCATTGGCTCAATATCATGCACATCTGCATTGAGGAGTTTGGATGTCCCGGAGGTCTTTGAGGAGGAGCCCAGAGTGGAGGAATGGCTCGTGGGGACATGGGGTACCCACTTCGGACTTGGCTGATGATGCCTGTATGGAGGCCTGAGACTGAAGTGGAAACCCGATATAATGAGGCCCACGTTGCCACCAGTTCAATAATGGAGTGGTGCATCGGGCTCCTCAAGATATAGTCCAGGTGCCTGGACCACTTTGGTGGGGCCTCCCAGTATAGTCCCCTGATATCGTCCTGCATTGTGGTTGTGTGCTATGCCCTACACAACTTGGTGCAACAGCGAGGGGACCTTCTGAAGAGGATGGTGTGGAGACCAACTAGCCAGGCATCGCTGTGGAGGAGGCCTCTGAGCAAGATGAGGAGGAAAAGGAGGAAGGACAGCAACACCACCCAAGCACTGAAGGGCTGGCGGCAGCCAGGGTCAGGCATGCGAGATCGGTGAGGGAGGCCCTGATCAACACTCGCCTTGTGCAACAGGAGGCTGTGTTGCCCCCCCGTGGGTTTCCTTTCCCCCAAGTCCTACATTGTAACACCAGAGTGGTGGGCCTGGGTACACTGTGTTAGCGAATCTCTTTGGCAGGCAGGAGGATGATGACAGCTCGCTGAGCACCATCGTGATGATGACCTGGTGAAAAGTAGTCTGACTCCTACCTGTGCTCCATATGCACGCTGGTACCTGGGCCCACAACTGGGTAGTGGGTAAGGGATCACTAAACCCCAGGGCCCCGGGGTGGATGGGGTGGGGGAGGGAATCTTTTGTGGGTTCTGGGGATGCCATGGCAGATGCTGTAAGTCACTGCCAATGCATGCCACCCATTGTAGCCAGTGATTTATTTGAGTGCCTTCATTTTCTCAGTGACACAGCGTTGAGGGGCCTCCCCCACTGACATCAACATGAAGGGTCCCTCTAGCAACCATCAGGATAAGAACATTCCTGTTAGAGGCATATCTGAGACAAATTAGTCGCAGGTGGGTGGTGAAAAAACATTTATTGGTGACAATAAAAGTGTTATTGATAAGTGCTAACATAAAAACACGTGAACAGGAAACATTAAAATGCATATCTATCTACCTAGTGCTGCTCTTTACCCATGGTATATTAGTGCCACTACAACTTCCTAACTTCACATAGCCTACCACTACATCTCAGTGTGTCCCCAGAATGTACATCGGAGGTGGAGGTGGCCAGCTGCCTACCACACCCTGTGGCCTGTGATGCCCTTGGCGAGCATCTTCTGGAGGGCCTTGGCCGATTTCCAGGTGTCTGGGATGTTTCCATCCCGCTGCCCCTGAGATGCCCTGGTGTCAGGAAGGGGGGAGTCAGAAGGTGTAGCCACAGCCCCAGTCTCCTGGCTGGAAGGCTCCAGCATGGGCTCGAGCCCTTCCTCCTTTCTCAGGGTTCTTGTGGGCCCCTGGGTCACTCCATGGAACGGCGGTGCTTCTGCAGTGAGTTCCAGAAGCTCAGGCATCACCTGGCCCTGCCAGTCCTGGAGGACCACCTGCGTCCGACCCATGGTGGCTGAGCCCTCTGCGATGGCCACCTGACTCAGGGGCCACCTGTCAATGGCACCAGCAAATGCCCTCTGAGACTGACCACGCTCTGCAGCTCCTCAGCCATGGCCCTCTGTGACTGGGCCACATTCTTAAGGGCTGCTGCTATAGCCCGCTGTGTCTCAGCGCTGTCCCACTGGGTCTCCTGCAAGCTCGCGAGGCTCTCAGCCATGGGTTGCAGAATCTCTAGACGCCTGTTGAGGCCCTCAGCTGTGGGCCGCTGTGACTCAACCACAGCCCCCTGGGACTCCACTGTGACCCGCTGTGACTCAGCTGCAGCCTCTGGGGGACTCCGCTGTGGCCTTCTGGGACTCTGCTGCAATGTGGTCATCGCTTGGAATGTGCCACTCGTGATGAGGACCACCTGCCCCAGGCTTTCCACCGCAGACGCCACCCTTGCAGTGTTGGCCTGGGAACCAAGCAAGTCAGGCAATAGCTAGTACGCCTGAAAGCTTTGGACCTCTTCCCAACAGTCTCTCAGTTGAATCAGTGTTGCTGTCAGCCCCTCCTGCATTCCCTGGCTCTGTTGCTGCATCTCCAGGAGCTGAGGGAGAAGTGATCACAGAAGCCCAGCAAGTAGCTTGGGGCCAGCTGAATCCTCGCCTCCGGCCGGCCCCTGAATGCCAGAGGCCTCGGATGTTCCGTCCTCCACCCTGATGTACATCAGCAGATGTGTCGTGTGCACTAGAGAGTGACCCAGATGCCACTAACTTGACCAACCGATGTAAGAGTCTCTGGGATGGTGAATTGCGAGGTGGAAGCTGACATAAAACTGATGCCGGCCTTGGAAGTCCCTCCACCGCTTCCTCCGAGGAGTCCTCTGAGCTGTCAGGGGCAGGATGGGTGGTAGCAGCAGTGGGGGCTGTGATGCCAGATGGCCCGGGACTTCCTGGAGGCCATTTCTTCCTGCACTGCCTGCCTGTCTGTCCATCCTTGGGGCTTTTGTGGAGCTGTCCCTTGTGAGGGCAGTTCAGCTGCAGCCAGTTTGGGCGAGTCACGTGACCGTTAAAGCATTCCAGTGAGTTTAATGCAGTTTGTTACCATGAAGGGGAAGTCAAGGCAGCACTTACAGGTGTGCTGATGGGGTGGAATTTGCACCTCTGTGGTGATCAGGGCAGGGGAGCGAGAGGCTCATGTCCAGCAGCCATCGGGGCCAGCGCAAGTGGGTCGGAGGGGGTAAGGGGTGTGGTCCCTGATGTCTGTGGGGGGAGGAGGGGGAGGCTGTATCTGGCTCAGGAGGGTTCTGCCAGGAGAGCTGGTTTATCATAGAAATCCTACAGTGCAGAAGGAGGCCATTCGGCCCATCGAGTCTGCACCGACCACAATCCCACCCAGGCCCTACCCCCACATATTTACCCGCTAATCCCACTAACCTACGCATCTCAGGACTCTAAGGGGCAATTTTTAACCTGGCCAATCAACCTAACCCGCACATCTTTGGACTGTGGGAGGAAACCGGAGCACCCGGAGGAAACCCACGCAGACACGAGGAGAATGTGCAAACTCCACACAGACAGTGACCCGAGCCGGGAATCGAACCCAGGACCCTGGAGCTGTGAAGCAGCAGTGCTAACCACTGTGCTACCGTGCCGCCCACGTTTATGTTTCACTTTTTCTGAGCATGCGCAGTTTGTGGCTCCGATCTGAGCTGCTGCTGTCTGGCAAGTCAAGGCCATCCACTGCCCTCTTGTGGCCAGAAACAGACTAGTCCAAAATTTCAGAGACAGAGTGCATAAGATTGGGCCTGAAAACTCACCCGAAAAACTGATCTGGAACTCTCCCATTTTCAGAGTTGCTGCACAGGTAGGAAAAGTCTCGTAAAATTCCACCCACTCTCTTCCACCTTCCGTTGGGAAAATGATACAAAAGTCTGAGATCACGTACCAGCTTGTTCCCATCAGGCTTTTGAATGGACCTACCTTATATTAAGCTGATCTTTCTCTGCACCCTAGCTATGACTGTTACAATACATTCTGCACCCTCTCCTTTCCTTCTCTATGTGCAGTATCCTTTGGCTGTATAGTACGCCAGAAACAATACTTTTTACTGTATACCAATACATGTGACAAAAATAAATCAAATCAAAGAAAAAGGCATAAGAATCAGCTCTAAGGCATATTCATACATCATGACATATGGAGCCAAGATAACTGCTGTATCAATATTAGTACGGATGCTGTGGAGAGAAAGAGAGTTAATGTTTTAGGCTGGTGTTTATCTTTTAACATTTGTTGATGACCCAAGGCAGTAGATCTAGAACATTAATAAATCAACCTTCACCAGAAGAGGAAGGATTCCAAAATCACACCCAGGGTACAACTAAACCGCATTGTACTGTATATGTACAAAATCATTGCACATCCCATCCCAACCCTCCAACCTTTAATACGTATCACTGACCTCTTGCTGCCAGTCAATTGATTTTGTCAGGCATTACCCGAGTTTTGTGCACATCTGTAATTACCTGAGAAGTAAAGAATGATGTGGAGGGTTCTGCATCCAGCTCTTCCTCATTTTCTCGCGCTCTGAACTCTAAAGGTGTTGTTGATGATATTTCTTGACTGGTCCAACTGTCTGAAACTTTCTGCATTGAGAAATAGAAAGATGTGAGCATTTTTACCAAAGCTGCCGGCACTATTTCTGTTCACCTCCAGCCTCTCCCACAATGGCTGTGCATTCAACTCCCACTATAGTGAGTGAGGCACGTAATCTGGACTGATACACCAACAGTGCAGTGTAGAGAAAGTGCTGCAGAGTTGGAGGTGTTGCCTTTTGGATGAGTTGCTGAAGCATTGCTAATCTGCCCTCTCATGGGTAACATCGCATGAAGCAAATTATAGCCAAATCCCTGTTTTTGGGGTTACTCCAGATCAGAAGCACTCCCTCTAAAATCATTCTCATATGAGTTCAAAACCGCCACTTTGCACAGACCCTACTTTGGTCCTGCGAAAGTGAACTGCTTCTCCCTCAAGGGAGATGACTGTCAAGAGATATTATCTTCTTCCAGAGAGCCTGTTATATAATTATAGACCAAGTTATAATTTTCTGAATATTGTAAGGGTCATGGGGTCTCTCTTCCAAAAATTACAGCTTCCCACTTTCAGAAAATACCAGAGAGATGGGTTCTTCAAACTGCTTACAGAATGATTACAAGCGACATTATTCTTGATAACCTAATTACAAGTTTATTATATAACTTGGGCGGCACAATGGTTAGCGCTGCTGCCTCACAGCACCAGGAACCCAGGTTCGATTCCCGGCTTGGGTCACTGTCCATGTGGAGTTTGCACATTCTCCCCGTGTTTGCGTGGGTTTCCTCCGGGTGCTCCGGTTTCCTCCCACAGTCTGAAAGATGTACTGGTTAGGTGCATTGGCCATGCTAAATTCTCCCTCAGTGTACCCGAACAGGCACCAGAGTGTGATGACTAGGGGATTTTCGCAGTAACTTCATTGCAGTGTTAATATAAGCCTACTTGTGACGAATAAATAAACTTCACTGTTTATTAAATAATTGTTTAACATGTAATGAACTTTAAAGTGTATAAATACCTTGCAACATTAATGACTATGAAAGATAGAAAACATAGGCCAAAAATTTCTCATCCCACCTGAAGTGTAGCGGGCGAGACAGAAAATTCAGCGAATCATTTAAAGTCTGTTGAGCTTGGGTGGGAATTTCCGATCTTGGAATGCATGCACTGGAAAATCCCACCCATGGTCTTGGTTCTAATAGGAAATTCTTTAAAAATACATTGCTACAGTTAAAATCATTTGTTGATATCCATCAAATATTCAAAGCAGTGTTAACATGAACTCATGTCATTCGCCACCCCTTCTGCCATGAATTTGTTTACCCGCACAAATGTATTTGTACATGTAATGACGGTTCCTGGCCCCAAAACCCACTCAACCATAGCCTCAAGGGGAAGGTGTGCATGGACATGCAGAAAGTGCACGCTGCCAGTGTGCCGACTCTGGGAATGTAGAGGTTCGCCATTCGTGATTTCGCATGTCACGAAAATTTGCAGGAATGGAACTCCCCACAAACGGCGGGAGTTTAATGTACGCTAAATGTACAAAGGATGAGAGGTGACCTGATAGAGGTGTACAAGATGTTGAGAGGTATAGATCGGGTGGATTCTCAGAGGCTTTTTCCCAGGGCTGAAATGGCTGCTACGAGAGGACACAGGTTTAAGGTGCTGGGGAGTAGGTACAGAGGAGACGTCAGGGGTAAGTTTTTCACTGAGAGGGTGGTGGGTGAGTGGAATCGGCTGCCGTCAATAGTGGTGGAGGCAAGCACGATAGGGTCTTTTAAGAGACTTCTGGATGAGTACATGGGACTAAATAGGATTGAGGGTTATAGGTAAGCCTATATATAGGCCTAGGTAGGTAGGGACATGACCGGCGCAACTCGTGGGCCGAAGGGCCTGTTTGTGCTGTAGTTTTTCTATGTTCTAAATACGCGAGCATTTCAATTGTCCAAGAAACAAGACACAAAAAACTTTCTCCTTTAAGATATTCAAATACATTTGAAACCCTTCTACAATATCTCTGATTTCTTTGAGTGAAATCTGTACATTTATATTTTCTGAAGCAGTTTACATGATCTTTGGCAACAATGGAACTACCTCCTTGATTGGATCCTTTTCATCAGCAATTATAATTTACTTTATTATTTAATTTAATCTTCTTATATTGATGCTGTGATATAGAACATAGAAAGAACATAGAAAAACTACAGCACAAAACAAGCCCTTCGGCCCCACAAGTTGTGCCGAACATATCCCTACCTTTTAGGCCTACCTATAACCCTCCATCCTATTAAGTCTCATGTACTCATCCAGGAGTCTCTTAAAAGACCCTATTGAGTTTGCCTCCACCACCACTGACGGCAGCCGATTCCACTCGCCCACCACCCTCTGTGTGAAAAACTTCCCCCTAACATTTCCCCTGTACCTACCCGCCAGCACCCTAAACCTGTGTCCTCTCGTAGCAGCCATTTCCACCCTGGGAAAAAGCCTCTGAGAGTCCACCCGATCTATGCCTCTCAACATCTTATATACCTCTATTAGGTCTCCTCCCATCCTTCGTCTCTCCAAGGAGAAAAGACCGAGCTCCCTCAGCCTATCCTCATAAGGCATGCCACTCAATCCAGGCAACATCCTTGTAAATCTCCTCTGCACCCTTTCAATCTTTTCCACATCCTTCCTGTAATGAGGCCACCAGAACTGAGCACAGTACTCCAAGTGGGGTCTGACGAGGGTCCTATATAGCTGCATCAGTATCAATGTGTGCTTATACTATGCTATAATATCATTCATAATTTAATTTTCCTTGCTCCTATAGTTTCATAAAGTGCTTTCAACCACTGACTAAGGAAATTGTGATTTTTTTAAATCACTTTCCTCAGCTTCGAAATGCTGCATTCGGGTGCTAATCATGTTTAGTTCTGACATGCAGAGGACTTTAATGAGACATTGTGAGGCATGGAGGCAAAGTTGGGGGGACCTCCAAAAGTGCAAGGGTGGGATTTTCCTCCCACACCCCGGGGTGTTTGGCAGTGGCAGGAGGCGGATCGCTGGTGGCGGGATCTTATGGTCCCGCCATTGTCAACCCCTCGCTGCCATGATGGGGGTGCACCGTTGGCGGGACTGTGATTCCGCCTGCATGAACGATATAAAGAGGTCGGCATTAGTCCGACTTGAGGTGAATATCAACAAAAGAAGGAAGAAAGAAACAATTCAACTTTTGCACCTTTTTGAATGGCTTCGGTTGCTGGCTTTCTGAAAACTCTTCCCTTCGAATCTTGTCCTGTATTTCTGGTGGTTCAGTCCATGTATCTGACAAATCGGTGTCTATTATGTACAGTCTTTTCCGTGGTATCTCTGATGCTCTGTCTCTGTCCCAGCTTGTAATAGGTGTGGGTGCAGGTTTCTCTAAATCCAGCATTTTCTCAATTTTTTCAGAACGCTCCTGTATTGAAGAACACAGAGAAAGGGAGAGTTTAGCTGTGGTAATATTGTTCTGAAACTTCCATTCCCCAAGATGCAGATTGAACCCTACGTGGTGGTATACACTGAACTGAACAGATAATTGAGGTCCACAGCACGTTTTGCTTTCGGGATTATTTTAATACATTACCAAAGGGAAACCATTTGGCCCATCACACCCATGTTAACGCTCAGACAGAGCTATCCAATTTGTCTAAATTGCTTACTCCTCCTCCACAAGCCTGCATTTTCTTTTCCTTGTCGAGTACTTATACAATTCATTGGGAGCTTTCTGTGCACAAATTGACTACTGCATTTCCTACATTACAACAGTGACTACACTTAAAGATTCTGATGAAACCTGAAACTTCAGCTCTGTTTCTCTCGCCACAGATATGGCCAGAGCTGCTGAGTTTATCCAGAATTTTCCAGTTTTATATTTGTTTTGGGGATTGATTGGGAGGTAAGCATTGGCAGGGATGCCAGGGATAACTCCCTTGCTCTTCTTGGAACTAGTGCCTTGGGATCTATTGTACCTTGCCAAGGGAAAGTGAACAGTGCCTGAGTTTAACTTTTCATCCCTGATAGCGTGGCACACTCTCATTACTGCACTTGGAGTACCAAACTGGAGTTTTGTGTTAAGTCTAGGAGTGGGACTTGCCTTCTGACTCTGAGGCAAAAATGTATGAACTGAGGCACTATAAAGATTGCTGAAAAAAGAAAATAGCTTTGCACCTGTTCAAATTCTCTCTCTTTCGCATCATACGTCATCGAAGATTTCACTTGTAGCGGTTTGACCCAGGTCTCAGGTCTCTCTGCGTCGACCACATAAACAGGAATCATAAATGTTTTGTAACTCGTGTCCGTTGTTGTGGATATTTGGGAAAATGTTTCTAAATCCTGCCCGTCAGACTCTGCATTGTTTTTCTGTTTAAAAACAGAGAGAGACAACTGAGTTGTGCTCTGATTTTTTGAAATTTCCATCAGCCAAGGTGCAAATACTCCAGGGCCAATAAAAACTGCAAGAGATGAAGCTACATATCAATCAGTTCATTCCTCAGAAACACGGAGTCTAGGCAGAATGCCCCGGTCACACGCTATTCTACAGTGAGAATAGAATTAATATCTTAAGATATTTCAGGTTTGGAATGTGTACTGACTTTGGAATTCTTCACTCTAAAGTGCTGTTTGTGGTCAGTCAATGGTATCTTCAAGACTGAGAATGAAAGACTTGGGGCTGACAAACAAGGATTTGGGGATAGGGCAAAATAGTGGAGCTGATGTAGATTCACCCATGATTTTGTTAAATGGCCCCCTGATCCTATTTCTTATGCTCAGCTGTTCTAACATAGGGTCAAATCTTCTGGCCTGCTGATCAACAGACACCAGTTGCATGACTGAAGATGCATGCTGGGAAATTGTGGACATTCCGATGCGTGGAACAACCTGGGAATCTCACTGGAAATTTCAGCTTCTGAAGGGCTGTTTCACTGATGGGAATTCCATTCTGATCAGCGAGGTGTGTGGTTAGGTTGGGTTGGTGGGGGGGGGGGTAGTCAGGTCGTGCTGGTGGTTATTCGGGATGGGACATCGCCATGATGGATAGTCAGATCAGGGATACTGGGCGGGTTATGATGGGGTTGTAGTCAGGAGATCATGGGGTAGCCAGCTGATTTGCTGGGGGTAGTCAGGTGGATAAAGACCCTCAATTCATTTCAAATGCATCTGGATATGCACCTAAAGTGCCATTACCTGCAGTGCTTTAGACCAAATGCTGGAAGGTGGGATTAGGCTGCTTGGCCCGTTATAGGCTCAGACACAATGGGCTAAATACCTCATTCTGCATGTAAACTTTCATCAATTCTCTGATGTGAAATGCCAGAGTTTAACTCGATGGATAAACCAGTTGTCTAAATTTTGAATTAACTTTCTTGTGAATACAATCAGTGGTGGTTTGCTAGTGCAGACACTGTTTATCGAGTTACATTGAAAAGAGTTCTGGTTTTCTTGCCTTCACACCTAGATCTTGCTGATTACATTGGAAATAATGGGAGGAGTTTTCACCAGCCAGGGGAGATGGGTGTTGCTGCGTGGGGGGAGGATGAAACACCAAAAAATGCAAGTTTGCCTGGAAGCTGGCAGGAACCATTTGATATGTCCATTACATAAAACATGTTCACGAGTGTATGGAAACCACTAGCACCTTTCCCCCACCTCACCTCCCACTCCAACTCACCCCCATTCTCACCATGGAACATCAGCATGAGTTTGAAAGGCTGCATGTTTAATCATAGATACTGGCTTTAAAAGTCAGTAAATGGCTTTCCCCGGGCTTGGTGGATGGCATCAGGTTGGACAAGGTGAGATGATAGCATGCATTGATGTGGATGAGCAATTGATGAGCTGGCAAGCCAATTAATACAGAGACATGGCAGTTACTCCCTTGTCTATATCAAAGGCCTTTGCTTGTAGGTCATGTTCTGGCTACCAAGATAGAGCAGGGGCTGAGACTAACTGAGTAACTCCACAGGAGGCTGCATGGACTTGATGGCCCAAATGGCCTCTTTCTGTGCTGTAAAGGGCTCTATTTGTGCCAACACTGCTTTGAGGGTGATTTCGCTACCTTGAAAATTTTATTTTACTTTTTGACCGACAATTCCCAGGCCTCAGCCTTCTCCGAAACATGAAAACAGCTTATGTGTACTGAATATGTGTACTGAAGTCACGACTCACCAATTTAAATAACTCTTTTGGAGTTTTAAATATTAAACTAAATCATTTATAGACAAAAAAAATGAAAACTTAGACACACACCTACACAGTTAAAATTAGTCTTACACAACATTTCCCCCAAAAGATTTCCTACATGGTTAGACTCACAAATAGACATCCCTTTGGAAGCAATCCTTTATAGATATTTAATTTATTTTTAAAATTACCAGAAAGCAACCCTGGCCTTGCTGTAGGGAAGGGGTGTCACAGGCCATTTCTTCCAAGTCTGCTGTGGAAATTCCAAATAGCTTTAAAACAAGACTCTGCTTTCTGAAAAAGACAGACACTCTTCTGGGTTGGCTGAAGCAGCCTCGCTTTACTTCCTCACAGTTCACTTGTAGCACAGAGCACACTGCAGGAGGCCTTACCACGACTACTTCCAAACACATCTGTCACATCTCTCCTTACGTATATGTTTGCCTCTTTCACATTTGAGCCCATTGTCCTTACCCTTCTTCGAAATTTACTTTTCCCAGAAAATAAAAATATAGACCAGTAAGCCTGATGTCGGGAGTGGAGAAAATTTGAGAATCCATTGTCAAGGGTTTTATTGCAAAACAGTGGCAGGACTGGACCATGGATTTATAAAAGGGAAATCATGCTTGACAAATCTAGAATTGTTCAAGGAATGTAACTTGGAGTCGATGAGGGGGAGCCATGGGGTTCATTTGGACTTTCGGAAGGCTTTCAACAAGGTCCCGCATGAGAGATTAGCGTGTAAAATTAAAGTGCAAGTGATTGGGGGTAGTGTATTGAGATGGATAGAAAACTGGTTGGCAGACAGGAAACAAAGAGTAAGAATAAACGTGTCTTTTTTTCCAAATGGCAGGCAGTGACTAATGGGGCACCAGCTATTCACTATATATATTAATGATTTAGATGAGGGAAGTAAATGTAATATCTTCAAATTTGCACATGACACAATGCTCCATCACCACTTCCTATGCACCCCCCATATCTCCCTCCCCCCCCCCCCCCCCCCCCCGGGCCCCATGCAACAGGTGGCCTGCAGTCAATATAGTCCAGTGAAAATCCATTGGCTGTATGTTTAAACATGGATTCTGACTTTAAAAAGCTTTCCATGGGCTTGGTGGATGGTGCCAGGTGGAACAAGGTGAGATGACTGCATGGATTGACGGTGTTGGCCAATTAACCAGCTAAAAAGCTAATAAATACAGAAATATGGCAGTTACTCCCTTATCTACATGCATTTGCTCATAGGTCATGTTCCGGCTACACGGATAGAGCAGCAGCTGGGACTAACTGGGTAACTCCAAGGGGAACCACATGGGATCAGTGGACTGAATGGCCTCTTTCTGTGCTGTAAATGACTCTACTTGTGCCATCACTGCTTTGGAGAGGATTCTGCGACCTTCAAGTTTTAATTTTGATTTTGATCTACACTTCCCAGCTGTCAGCCATCTCAATGTTACAATCCCAGTAGGTGTAATTATTGGACAGGATAATTCAAGAATGGAATCCTGGCTCAAAAGATCGCAACATTAACTTTATCTCAAACAATCGCAGATACTCAGGCTCCAGTGGAATGCTATGGCTTCAAAAACACTGGAAATAAGGATCCAAAACCCTACAATTGCTTTGGATATGCAGCTTGTCTGTAACCAACCTCATCAGCTCTCTCTTCTATTCCCAGGTCTAACTTCGACTTTCATAAACAGTATCCTGCTCTCAAAGGCTGTTCCTCTTTGTTCCTTTAACTTCAGACTTCTTGGAAACTTCTTTTCATTTCTCTAGTTTCCTTAACTGGTCTTTAAGTTCTCTGCATTTGTTTTCTTAACCATTACTCCATGGTATGATATTCCTTCTAGCAAAGCTGAGAGAGATGTTGCCTCTCTAGCCTTCTAAAACCAACTGCTATGAAATCAGTCAAAACCAATCTGAAAAAGCAATCCTATCCCAAAGATGCCCTTGGTTACTAAGCAATGACTTCTACTTCTCCCCAACTTCTTTACTTTCATGCCCTCTCTAAGAACAATAGAAGCACAATTTTATCTGAAACCAAAACCCTCACATGTACAAATATCTTTGTCCAGCATGAATCTCGCTATTGATTTACCCTTCCTTACACAGCAACAAAAATTAAACTCACTTAAATCTGTAGCTTATTTCTAATATTCAACGATACAAATATAAATCCATGAAAACTACCTTTGTCTTCCTGAAATCAGCAGCATAGGAATTTATAACTGTAATAGCCTTTGACCTCTATTCTGCTGTAATGTAAAATGAGGTCCGTACCTCTTGGGGTTCTTCAGGTTTGTGGTGAGAGCTCACTCCCTGTCTCTGAACCTCCTCAAGTTCTCTTACATCGGCTGAGAGCTACCCTTAGGTAATTCTGTATCTGGCAGGATGGTGATGTGGTGCTTCTGATGTTACAAGCATTACATCACTGCCTGGACCAGGAATAGGTGCTTGGGGAATTCTATCACCCCACCCCTAAATCGATCATGAAATGTGTTCTTGCTTGAAATTTTGTTTTGAAGGCTGTGGAGGACACAGGGGATCGTTGCTAGAGCTCCTTGTGGGCTTCATGGAATATGAGCTTCCTTGTTGAGTGAGTTGAAGCTCGCTGAATGAGAAGCAGATAGGTTTATAAATCTGCAGTACAACCTGGACTGATGTTGTAGGTGCTGAGGGATAGACTGTCTAGCATTAAGCCACGGGTGCAGCCCGTTGGTACACATTAAAGAGTCTCTGGTGACAGGAATGTGGCGTTTGACTGAATTACTCCAAAGGGAGAGTGCTCAGTGGTAATAATGGAGGAATAATAATTGTTGGGATTTCTATTCTGTTAGATATCATTTCCCACACTGAGTGAAGCAGTCAAGTGTGATTAAGTACACTGTGTGTGTCAGGGATTAGAACTTGATTCTCTGTGTGATTTACCATTTATTGGGCAAGGAATATTAAAGGTAGTTAAAGATTGATTTTATTTGAAAGTCCACAAACGTGAGGGAGTTTGATGCGAGAATCCGGAACTCCCAGGTCCGAGTCCACAGCCTGACACAGTAGAGTTCACTCCGCTCTGCTTTAATAATGAACCTCAGACCACCCACATTTCCCACACCAGCCTTGCTGTGGTCTCTCTCAATGGGGTCACCAAGAATGCACAGTTAGTGTTGTATCCACTGGGTACTAGATAGAGTTGAACAATGGACATAAAACCTTTACAGTCCACACACGATGGAGACTTCCATCCCATCCCTCTGTGCTGACTATGAACTCAGCTCTCTGATGTGAAATGCCAGAGTCCATCTCAATGGACGAGCCAGTATCTAAATTCACCTTCTCCTGCTTCTCCTGCCTTCACATCTAACTCTTGTTGATCGCATTGGAGATAATGGGAAGAGTTTTCACCGGCCGGGGAGACGGGTGTTGCTGAGTGCAGGAGGCTAAAACATTTGAAAATACCAGGGTGTCTGGAACCTGGCAGGAACCACCTGACGTCTCGCGTGTTCATGACTGTGTGTGAAGCACCCACCCCTCCAAAGCCCACTCCTCATGCCCCCCCCCATGGAACACGTCGATCTGTTATCAATATATGCTGCAAGTCAATTGGCTGCATGTTTAACCATGGATTCTGGCTTTAAATGGCTTTCCCTGGGCTATGTGGATGGCACCAAGTTGGACAATTGGCAGCATGGATTGATGGAGGTGAGCAACTGACCAGCAGAAAAGCCAATAAACACAGAGATACGGCAGCTACTTCCCTCTCTGTGTCAAAGGCTTCTGCCCATGGTTGTATTCTGGCTGCGGGCACTGGGACTAACTGGATAACTCCAGGGGGAGCCACATGGACATGATGGGCCGAATGGCATCCTCCTGTGCTGTAAATGACTCTATTTGTGCCACCACTGCTTTGGAGGGGATTCTGCGACCTTCAAGTTTTATTCCTGATTTTGATCTACACTTCTCAACTGTCAGGCACTTCAGCGACATGGGAATGTTTATCTGTGAAAGTATTTGCCCCCTATCCTGCAGTAATATAAAATGAAGCCCTTACCTCTTGGGCTTCTTCAGGCTTCTGCTGAGAACTCGCTTCTTGCTGAACTTCCTCGAGTTCTCTTATGTGAGCTTGAGAGCTGTCCTTGGGTAATCTTGCATCTTGCTGGTAAGCTAACTGTGTTGTGGATGTTTCTGATGTTACGTTGTCCACTACATCACTGGATTGACCAGGAACAGTTGTTTCGGGAAATCCATTATCTGCCAAATCGCTTGTGAAATGAGATTCCAATCGACTTTCCTATAGTTAAAGAGAGAGTGAGAGGGTTTCCTGATGATAATTCAGGAAAATTGCTGGAATTTCTACTCTGATAGATACAGGAATTAAAATTTTCTATCTTCAACATAAGAACCTGAAAACAGCAAATGACAGCAAGAAAGATTTGTAGTTATGAATTTATTTATTTTTGTCACAAGTAGACTTACATTAACACTGCAATAAAGTTACTGCGAAAATCCCCTAGTCGCCACACTCCGGCGCCTGTTCGGGTACACTGAGGGCGTATTTAGCACAGCCAATGCACCTAATCAGCACGGGGATGGTGCCAGAGGACTGGAGAATGGCGAATGTTGTTCCTCTGTTTAAGAAAGGGAATAGAAATGACCCTGGTAATTATAGACCGGTTAGTCTTCGGTGGTTGGTAAATTGATGGAAAAGGTCCTTAGAGATGGGATTTACGACCATTTAGAAAGATGCGGATTAATCCGGGATAGTCAGCACGGATTCGTGAAGGGCAAGTCGTGCCTCACAAATTTGATAGAATTTTTTGAGGAGGTAACTAAGTGTGTTGATGAAGGTAGGGCAGTTGATGTCATATACATGGATTTTAGTAAGGCGTTTGATAAGGTCCCTCATGGTCGGCTTATGATGAACGTGAGGAGGTGTGGGATAGAGGGAAAGTTGGCCGATTGGATAGGTAACTGGCTGTCTGATCGAAGACAGAGGGTGGTGGTCGATGGAAAATTTTTGGATTGGAGGCAGGTTGCTAGCGGAGTGCCGCAGGGATCAGTGCTTGGTCCTCTGCTCTTTGTGATTTTTATTAATGACTTAGAGGAGGGGGCTGAAGGGTGGATCAGTAAATTTGCTGATGACACCAAGATTGGTGGAGTAGTGGATGAGGTGGAGGGCTGTTGTAGGCTGCAAAGAGACATAGATAGGATGCAAAGCTGGGCTGAAAAATGGCAAATGGAATTTAACCCTGATAAATGTGAGGTGATTCATTTTGGTAGGACTAATTTAAATGTGGATTACAGGGTCAAAGATAGGGTTCTGAAGACTGTGGAGGAACAGAGAGATCTTGGGGTTCGTATCCACAGATCTCTAAAGGTTGCCACTCAAGTGGATAGAGCTGTGAAGAAGGCCTATAATGTGTTAGCTTTTATTAACAGGGGGTTGGAGTTTAAGAGCCGTGGGGTTATGCTGCAACTGTACAGGACCTTGGTGAGACCACATTTGGAATATTGTGTGCAGTTCTGGTCACCTCACTATAAGAAGGATGTGGAAGCGCTGGAAAGAGTGCAGAGGAGATTTACCAGGATGCTGCCTGGTTTGGAGGGTAGGTCTTATGAGGAAAGGTTGAGGGAGCTAGGACTGTTCTCTCTGGAGTGGAGGAGGCTGAGGGGAGACTTAATAGAGGTTTATAAAATGATGAAGGGGATAGATAGAGTGAACGTTCAAAGACTATTTCCTCGGGTGGATGGAGCTATTACAAGGGGTCTGCGATCAGGGACTATTCGGGGCGAGCGATCGATGGTGTGATCGGGGGAGCTGCAAGCGGTGCCTCGATTGGGAGCGACGATGTGGGGAGTGGGGTTGTGACAATCTTCCAGAGCACTGTGTACTCTTGATGTAGTGCACTGGGAGATGAGGGCACACACACAGTAGCACCCTCTAGCAGTCCGCAGCCGGCTTCCCAGCGTGATTGGACTGGCGAGAATCACTTTTTTTCTAAATGTCATAAGATTTGTTTTTTTTCTCTTGTCAAAAAAACCGGGTCTGAAACTTTCCCATCTCCACTCTCATTCAGCACTTAGAATTTTTTTGGTAAGATAGCGAGATGGAGTCACCATTTTCAGTACAGGGAACATTAACTAGGTAATGCAAATAATTTCATAAATTACTTCCTTTGCTCAGACCTTGCCTCATTTATAAACCTGCCAACTTGCCTCTGTTGAATTGTGCATGATATTGGAGCTTGGTCAGTTTTCAGTGGTAAAGAACAACATTTTCTATTTTTTATCGAAACCAAATGGCTAATGTCTGGTCAGCAACAACTATGGAAAGAGTGGAAATAATCTGGGAGTGACGCATAATTAAATGTTGCTCGGTTTGGCTTTTAAAATGTGAATATTGTTGCAAGGAAGCACTAAGGCGAGGAACTTTGTGTAACTAGGTCAGTGTCGGATGGGAGTGAGGGTTCTGGTTTTAACAGGGTGAAACTGTAAGAGGAAAGCTTATTTACAATATAGAAGAAAATAAATCTGATAATTCAGGGGAAGGTGAATCTCAGTGTCAACAGTGGACAGACATGTGGGGTCCTATTTTACCATCAAGTTGCGCCTGAACTTGGTAAAGTCAGGCATGAGGCGAGTAGCGCGATCCGCGCCCGCCTCCGTGCTGGTTTCCCCTTTACCAAGGCCCGAAAATGACCGCGATCGGGACCATGCCTGAAACGACGGCCATTTAACTGCATTTGCATGCATTTAAATTGACTTAATGGGCTGCACAGCCAACTTTACCAGCACTTCCCCCTTTACCACCGTGTTCGCCCATCCAAAATCGGCGTGAAACAGACATGCTCCATATGAGTCCAATTCAGGCGCTCCATCAGTGAGGGTTAGTGAGAAAGTAAGTGCTTAGCGTCCGCTGCCACTCTGCCTGAGATCGGTGGGGGGGAAGGGGGAGGGTGGATCACTTTGTCTGAGATCTGTGGGGGGGAAGGGGGGTCCGCTGCCACTCTGCCTGAGATCGGTGGGGGGGGAAAGGGGGTCCGCTGCCATTCTGCCTGAGATCAGTGGGGGGAAGGGGGAGGGTGGATCACTTTGTCTGAGGTCTGTGGGGGGGGGGGAAGGGGGGTCCGCTGCCACTCTGCCTGAGATCGGTGGGGGAGAAGGGGGGTCCACTGCCACTCTGCCTGAGATCAGTGGGGGAGGGAAGGGGGGGAGGGGCCCGCAATCGGTCTGGGTGGTGGATGGGGTGGGGAAGGATAAGAGGGTCAGTAATGTTGTGGGGATGAGGCAATGTCTGTGGGATTCAAGGGGAGGCATTATCCTACCCAGGAGGGATGTGGCAGCGGAAACGGCATTCTATCATTTTTTTTCTGTGCATGTGCAGCTGGAGGCGCTGATCGGAGCTGCAGGCGTTAAGCCCCACCCACAGGCTTGTGCAGCGCGATTCAGAATCGCTGATATTTTTGCAGGCAGAGAGCGTATGGGAGTGCCTGAGAACAGGTCTAAAAATCAGATCTGAAACACTCCCAGTTTCAAGTCCACCCAACACTTAGAATCAAAATAGGTAAAATAGGGCCCGTGATGTTGCAATGAGAGAGAGGGCGGAATCTTACGAGAATTTGGCAAAATGTTAGTTCTGGAGAGAGAACTGGCATGGAATTCTCCAGCTCGACTAGCTTGTTTTCTCTCCACTTTTTGTCCCTATAACTGCAAAATAAAATGGACGCGGTTTGAGCCGTCATTCTGGTGAGGCAGGGACTCTTGGAGCCCGGAACCTTCTCCCCTGAGATCATCACAGAAACAAATCAATCTACTGCCCCTCCCCCCCCCCCCCCCCCCCCCCACCCTCTGCCACTCAAGTATCTGTGGTCTACCCCCACCCCAACCCCACCATCCTCTTCTTAATCAACCCCGGGCATTCCCATCCGCCACCCCCTCCCACCTGACCATCTCTGGCATCTCCATCCCCACCCCCTCCCTGACCATCCCCACTATCACCCCCCCCCCCCCACCTCCATGATCATAGCCTGCATCCCCATCACTCTCTGTGTCTGCTGCCCTCTGCCACCACAAACAGATGAGTTCCCCCCCCCCCCCCCCCCCACCCCCCGCATGTGTGGCTTCCCCTAGGGCCTGCCTCTGGCACTGCCCCAAGATGTGGAGAAGCCATCCCCTACGGACAAGCCCTCCGTATACACAGGATCTGCTCGGATGAGGAGGATCGCAACAGACACCCCCAGACGCTGAAAGATGCCCTCATAAGAACAGGATATGGCGCTCAACTCATTGATCAACAGTTCCAACGCGCCACAGCAAAAAACCGCACCGACCTCCTCAGAAGACAAACACGGGACACAGTGGACAGAGTACCCTTCGTTGTCCAATACTTCCCCGGAGCGGAGAAGCTACGGCATCTTCTCCGGAGCCTTCAACATGTCATTGATGAAGACGAACATCTCGCCAAGGCCATCCCCACACCCCCACTTCTTGCCTTCAAACAACCGCACAACCTCAAACAGACCATTGTCCGCAGCAAACTACCCAGCCTTCAGGAGAACAGTGACCATGACACCACACAACCCTGCCACAGCAACCTCTGCAAGACGTGCCGGATCATCGACACAGATGCCATCATCTCACGTGAGAACACCATCCACCAGGTACACGGTACATACTCTTGCAATTCGGCCAACGTTGTCTATCTGATACGCTGCAAGAAAGGATGTCCCGAGGCATGGTACATTGGGGAAACTATGCAGACGCTGCGACAACGGATGAATGAACACCGCTCGACAATCACCAGGCAAGACTGTTCTCTTCCTGTTGGGGAGCACTTCAGCGGTCACGGGCATTCGGCCTCTGATATTCGGGTAAGCGTTCTCCAAGGCGGCCTTCGCGACACACGACAGCGCAGAGTCGCTGAGCAGAAACTGATAGCCAAGTTCCGCACACACGAGGACGGCCTCAACCGGGATATTGGGTTCATGTCACACTATTTGTAACTCCCACAGTTGCGTGGACCTGCAGAGTTTCACTGGCTGTCTTGTCTGGAGACAATACACATCTTTTTAGCCTGTCTTGATGCTCTCTCCACTCACATTGTTTTGTTTCTTAAAGACTTGATTAGTTGTAAGTATTCGCATTCCAACCATTATTCATGTAAATTGAGTCTGTGTCTTTATAAGCTCTGTTTGTGAACAGAATTCCCACTCACCTGAAGAAGGGGCTTGGGGCTCCGAAAGCTTGTGTGGCTTTTGCTACCAAATAAACCTGTTGGACTTTAACCTGGTGTTGTTAAACTTCTTACTGCCCCAAGACACAGGTTGACATTGCCGGGATGGCACTGCCAGGTTGGCACCCACCCTAGCAGTGCTAACCTCTGCCAGGGGCATTGCCAGGGCACTGACTGGCCATGTCCTTCTCCCCTGGGGGCTATACTAATTTTTACCCCCCTGAAAGGGTGGGGATCTCCTCGACAGGTTAACGTCTGGGAGAACCTGTCATAAATCTTGCCGACGTAACGTCACAAAACTCTTGTGAGGGGGGACAATCTAGAGGGGGGTGGGGGAGTGGTGTTTAATTAGATTTAAAGTTATTAAAATGCATTGAAATCAGGTTCACGTCTAGGATCTCGCCGGCGAGAATCGCGAGCTCCGGGTTTCACCGGATCTCGAAGCCCGCGCTGGCGATCGCACGGACAGAGAGTGAGGGTTCAAGATCCTGCCCAGAGAGACTGGAGACTGAGGCAGAGAGACCAAACGCTGAGTTATTTTCCACATATTCAGGGATGTGCAGAAGCGATTCTTGTCTTTGATAGACCTTGGCCTAAAGCACCAAGTTGGAGGGTAAGAAATTGACAACAGTTTTTTAAAATTCTTTTATGGGATATGGAGATCACTGGAAAGGCCAACATTTGTTATTCAATCTTATATGCCTTTGGAGCAACCGGTTTTTTTTCATTCATTTGTGGGACATGGGCGTTGCTGGCTGGCCAGCATTTATTGCCCATCCCTAGTTGCCCGAGGGCAGTTGAGAGTCAACCACATGGCTCTGGGTCTGGAGTCACACATCATCCAGACCAGGTATGATTTTTCCCTAAAGAACATTAGTGAACCAGATGGGTTTTTCTGACAATCGACAATGGTTTCATGGTCTTCAGTAGATTCTTAATTCCAGATTTTTTTTTATTGAATTCAAATTCCACCATCTGCCATGGCGGGATTCGAACCCGGGACCCCAGAACATCGGCTGAGTTTCTGGATTAATAGTCTAGCGATAATACCACTAGGCCATCGCCTTCCCGGTTCAGAGGGGCAGTTAACAGTCAACCACATTGCTGTGGCTCTAGAGTCAGGTGTAAGCCAAACCAGGTTCAGACGGCAGACTTCCCTAAAGGACATTTGTACACCAGGTTGGTTTCCTTGTCTTCCTACTCCTCATAATGGCCAGCTTGTGCAACACGCAGCAAACTACCATATATTGAGAAACAATAAACCAAATACTTCAGATATCCTCCAGCGGGTTCCGAGCAATGGAAACATTGCTTAGGAAGCTCTCAAGCACTCTGTAATAGTCTTTGCAGCAGCATAGCTCTCATTGTTTGCCATACAGACACTCCAAAAGCAAGGAAATTATGATGAGCATTAATAAAACCAGTTCAACCTCAACTGGGGCACTGTGTCCGATTCTGGGCATCACCTGGTAGGAAGCATGTGGAGGCTTTAAGTGCAGGAAGGATTCATGGGAATAGTTTCCAAGGATGAGGAATTTCAGTGGAGAAGCCAGGATTGTTCTCTCTGGAGAAGAGAAGGTCGAGAGGATATTTGATAGAGATGTTCAAAATCATAAGGGATCTGGGACACATTAATTTAACGTAATTGGCAAAAGAATCGAAAACATGTTAAAAAAAACTTGTGCTAATACTTACAATCCGGAATGCACAGTCTGAGAATGTGGTGGGGAAAGGGTCAATCACAGCTTTAAAAAGGGGAATTGGATAAGGACCTAAAGGAAAAGAGTTGCAGCTCTATGGGGAAACGAGCGAGGGAGGGGGTTTGTTAAATTCCTCTGACAGAGAGACAGCACAGATTTGACAATTCTCCAGTGTGTAGCTCTAGACTTACTATGTCTATAAGGTCGGTTGTTAGAATACTCGCTGCAATTTCCAGGGAGTCTTTACTATCTTTAAACTCCCCCTGTTCTTCGCCTTTCTTCTTTGTGGTCTTAGAGCCAACTGCTAAAGAGTGAGAAGGCTGCAATATAAAGAATCAAATGATGAGTCTCAAATTCTAATAAAATGTCATTCACATATATACACATACCAGCATTTCTGGACGAACTATCGGGTGATAAATGTATACCTGCCTAACCCCCTTGCTCCAGGTCTTTCTGCCTTCCCTATAACCACTACAGTTAAATTTGTTGACACTCCTTTTTATAGTTATCATGAACCATTTGCTGTTACTTCACCTGATATGGACCAAAACCAACTGTTTGTTATCTATCTTAATGAAAATCACTCTAATTGTGGTCTTAGCAATGTTCTGTACATGTTTAACATCATTTCTCTGTTTACAACCACTGATGTTAAACTAACTGAGCTATAATTTCCTGGGATTGTTCCATATATCTCTGCGTACAAACCAGTACAGATTAAATTCATTCAGAACAAAAGTTTTATCCTCTCTATGGTTAGCTGATTCACCAGTTATTTCCAACCCTTTCTATCTTCTATTTTGGCCATTGCTAAAGTTCATCAGTTTCACAGTAGGCTTCAGACTTATCGGGGCGAATTTTCCCATTCCGCCCACCACGGGAATCGTAGCAAGCGAGAGGCGGACCACGGACCATTGACCTCGGGCGGGATTTTCCAGTTCGGGGGCAAGCACGGCCGGAAAATCCTGCCCACTGTATCTATGAGGCTGTTTTGTACGGAGCGTCTCCCTCAATGGTCCACATCTTCCAGCTTCATCCTCTCCTGCAACTTCCTGCATCCCAATCTCAGAAAACTCTAAACTTATTTCAGATGAACCAAGGTCAAATTAATGAGTCTGCTATAAATATAATGAATATAGGGCTGAATTGCATGGTGAGGTGAGAGTGACTGCCCTTGACATCAAGGCAGTATCTGACCAACTTAGCAAAACTGGTCAAATGGAATCAGGGGAAACCCCCTCTATTATTTGGAGTCATGCCTAGCACAAAGGAAGATGGTTGTATTGGTTGGAGGTCAATCATCTTAGTTCCAGGACATCACTGCAGGAGTTCCTCAGGATAGTGTCCTCAGCCCAACCATCTTCAGCTGTTTCATCAATGACCTTCCTTTCATCATGAGGTCAGATATGGAGATATTCGCTAATGAATGCATAATGATCAGCACCATTTGCAACTCATCATATACTGTCCAAATGCAACACGACCTGGACAATATCCAGGCTTGGGCCGACAAGTGGCAAGTAACATTCGTGCCACACAGTGACCATCTTCAACAAGAGAGAATCTAACCATCACCCCTTGACATTCGGTGGCATTACCATCACTGAATCCCCAATATCAACATCCTGAGGGTTACCATTGACCAGAAACTGAACTGGACTAGCCATTTAAATACTGTGATTACAACAGCAGGTCAGTGGCTAGGAATCCTGCAGCAAGTAACTCACCTCGTGACTTCCCAAAGCCTGTCCTGAATTTACAATGTGGAGATGTCGGCGTTGGACTGGGGTGAACACAGTAAGAGTTTTAACAACACCAGGTTAAAGTCCAACAGGTTTATTTGGTAGCAAATATAATTAGCTTTCGGAGCGCTGCTCCTTCGTCAGATGGAGTGGAAATGTGCTCTCAAACAGGGCATACAGAGACACAAAATCAAGTTACAGAATACTGGTTAGAATGCAAATCCCTACAACCAACCAGATCTTAAAGATACAGACAATGTGGGTGGAGGGAGCATTCAACACAGGTTAAAGAGATGTGTATTGTCTCCAGACAAGATAGCCCGCAAGTCCAGGAGGCAAGCTGTGGGGGTTACTGATAATGTGACATAAATCCAACATCCCGGTTTAGGCCATCCTCATGTGTGCGGAACTTGGCTATCAGTTTCTGCTCAGCGACTCTGTGCTGTCGTGTGTCGTGAAGGCCGCCTTGGAGAACGCTTACCTGAAGATCAGAGGCTGAATGCCCGTGACTGCTGAAGTGCTCCCCCACAGGAAGAGAACAGTCTTGCCTGGTGATTGTCGAGCGGTGTTCATTCATCCGTTGTCGTAGCGTCTGCATGGTTTCCCCAATGTACCAAGTTCCGCACACATGAGGACGGCCTAAACCGGGATGTTGGATTTATGTCACATTATCAGTAACCCCCACAGCTTGCCTCCTGGACTTGCGGGCTATCCTGTCTGGAGACAATACACATCTCTTTAACCTGTGCTGAATGCTCCCTCCACCCACATTGTCTGTATCTTTAAGATCTGGTTGGTTGTAGGGATTCGCATTCTAATCAGTATTCTGTAACTTGATTTTGTGGCTCTGTGCCCTGTTTGAGAGCACATTTCCACTCCATCTGACGAAGAAGCAGCGCTCCAAAAGCTAATGGTATTTGCTACCAAATAAACCTGTTGGACTTTAACCTGATCTTGTTAAAACTCTTACTGAATTTACAAAGCAGAAGTCAGGAGTGTGATGGAATGCTCTCCATTTGCCTGGATGAGTGCAGCTCCCACAACAGTTAAGAAGTTTGACACTATCCAGGATCAAGCAGACACTTGACTGGTCCTCCTTTGACAAAGGTTCACTCCCTCCACCAGCGATGAACACTGGCAGCAGTGTGTACCATCTATAAAATTCACTGCAGGAATTCACCAAGGCTGTTTAGACAGTACCTTTTAAACCATGAGCACAACCATCTAGGAGGACAATGGTAGCTGACACAGAGGAACACCACCACCCGGGAGTTCATTCTGAGCTATAGAGAGAGTGCAGTGAAGGTTCACCAGGCTGATTCCTGGAATGGCAGGTCTGTCATATGAGGAGAGACTAAATTGGTTAGGGTTATATTCACAGGAGTTTAGAAGAGTGAGAGGGGATCTCATAGAAATTTATAAAATTCTAACAGGGTTAGACAGGATAGATTCAGAAAGAATGTTCCCAATGGTGGGGGAATCCAGAACTAGGGGTCATAGTTTGAGGATAAGGGGTAAACCTTTTAGAACTGAAGTGAGGAGAAATTCCTTCACCCAGAGGGTGGTGAATGTGTGGAATTCACTACCACAGAAAGTAGTTGAGGCCAAAATGTTGTGCGATTTCAAGAAGAAATTAGATATAGCTCTTGGGGCTAAAGGGATCAAAGGATATGGGGGGGATCAGGATATTGAATTTGATGATCAGCCATGATCAAAATGAATGGCGGAGCAGGCTCGAAGGGCCGAATGGCCTCCTCCTGCTTCGTGTGTATATGACTTGGAAATATATCGCCATTCCTTCACTGACATTGGGTGAAAATCCTGGATATCCCTCCCACTGTAGCTATACCTATACCGCACAGACTGCAGTGGTTCAAGAAGATGGCTCACCATCACCTTCACAAGAACAATTAGGAATGGGTAATAAATGCTGATCTAACCAGTGGCATCCATATCACATAAATTAATTTTAAAAAACACAAGAGCATTACCTTATGCCCTGGGTGGAAATGCAATCTCCACTTTACCGTTCCCTGTTGGTGCCCCGGTCACGATAATTAATGTGACACACTGAAGGTCTGCAATCTCAGTACTCAGGGAATTTCCTCTTGTACTCTCCTTTCACAGCAAGGAGACCAATTTAACCCAATCATTTTACCATGTTACAACTTCAGTGGCCCCATTCGGATAGATGTAATGTAACTATTTGCTTGTCCCCCTTGATCAAACTATAATGATCTCTGGTTTCCCAACACAAGTGCTGCTATCAGCTCATGAATACTTCAACACCAGTACCTGTCAAAGAAAGCATAGTAAGGAGCCTAACAACACCAGGTTAAAGTCCAACAGGTTTATTTGGTAGCAAACGCCACTAGCTTTCGGAGCGCTGCTCCTTCATCAGATGGAGTGACGAAGGAGCTGCGCTCCGAAACCTAGTGGCGTTTGCTACCAAATAAACCTGTTGGACTTTAACCTGGTGTTGTTAGACTCCTTACTGTGTTTACCCCAGTCCAACACCGGCATTTCCTCATCAAGAAAGCATGGCACAGTGTCCTTGGCACCCTGGTGTCTTGTTTAGGATTCAAGGCACCATTGTTTTCTCTGCCCTCTATATGGGTGTGTGAAATTTTGGAAAGGTGTTGATCTTTTATTTCTGACGGAGAAGCAGGTTTATTTTCCTGCTCCTGTTACAGGCAGGATGGAGATTTCAGTTAAACAACCCATGGTTCTCCTTTCACCACCCATCCGTAAACAGAAAGGTGTCTTCTTTTATTGTTGATTTTCCCCTTTTTCTCCAACTCTTAAATTTGGAGAGTTCCAATCTTCTATGAATTACACGCAAAGCAAACTTGAGATAAGATAAAATGAAAGTGTCTGTTTATTTTACACACATACAGGGCGGAATTTTACCGGCACGTCCACCCGAGGTTCGTACGATCCCGCCCGAGGCCAACGGAGAATGCCATTCTCCGAGCCTCGCTCGCCCCCGGGCAGGTCTGCCGGTAAAATTCCGGCCACAATGGGGAAAGGGGTTTTGCAACATCCGCCCCTTTTACACGCACACGATAGAAGAGAGATAAAGGAAAGAAAGTGGGAACAGGGCAAGACCATAATGGAAATAAAAGTTCTGGTTTTATAAGTCCAGGGTTCAGAACCAAATGTCTAATGGCATATTCCAGACTTGTCCAACCTGCCACCAGGGGGCCAGATGCAGTTCCCCCAAAGCCATTCTGTGTGGCTCTCGGAGCCAGTTTTTAAAAATGCCAGCCAAACAGCAGGGCTGGAGTGGAAGATTCTACAAAGAGCTGCTCTTCCAATCACGGGCACATACAACTCTCCAGTGAGCCCATCAGCAACAAATATGGGAGAGAAACAGTCTCTGATCGGAGGAGCAGTGAACACCAGTGGCGGTGAGAGGGGTTTTCTTTCAGGAGATGAAACAGCGGGGAACATGAGAGCCGGAGTCCAGTGAGCAGGAAGCCAAGTTGCTGGAATGAGAAAGAATACCAGATGTGGAGATATCTCAGGATTCTAACACCTCCTTTCTGTATTAAATTATTTAACTATAAGTGCTTTTCTTTATAATTTAACAGTATAATACAGACTTACAGGAACTGGTTGACTCCTTGTTAGAAAGCTGGTAGTCAATTCCGGAATTTCACTGCTGTGGTGAAACCTGACGTCGTCCATCCTCGGGAACAAGGGTGCGTCTGGAATTGTTTCAGACGGGTCAAGTGTAGGATAAGAATACTGCGATACAAAGAATCAAATGATGAGTCTCAAATTCGGATAAATCTGTACACACACCCATCTCCCAATGTCTCCAGGGCTCCCCCATCAGTGTCATCCTACTGGCAGGACACCAACACAGGGGTAACTCTCTCTTGTTAAACCCGGGTTGCCAGGTCAACTACCAGATGGGAAATCTTTACCGGATGTTACCCTGATACCTTTCCTCCGAGTCTTTTAGTGATCCCAGGGTTCGTTTAGTGCATTCTAAGCTTCTACAATTATCTCGGATTGTTCACTGTTATCCCACCTGCTAGGGGCCAGAAACAGCTGACTGTACTGGAGACAATACTGACTGCCAGGAAGAACTGTCAAACTCTGCACTTTGCAAACCTTCCAGCTCACTGCACTCAATGGATTCTGCCAGTCAGTGTCCCTGGGAGGAATTTACACTTGGAGCTTTACCTTGGAGAGTTGAAACACACTCTGTACATTCCACCCTCCTTTACATGATCTGTGTTCATTACAAAACACCTTTAATCCCTTTTTTTTAATTCTGGAAGAGATAGTTTACACAGAACTGCTGAGGGGTAATAATGGAGAGTTCCTGGTTTAACTCAGAGTTAAGCTTTAGTGAACATTTGTTCTAAAGCCTATTAGCCTGTAACTATTTGCTCCATCGCTTTCTCTCTTTTTAAAGAATGGTACTACATTAACTATCCTCCAATCTTCTGGCACCACATTTGTAGTCAGAGGTTGGAAAATGATGGTCCGTGCCTCTACTATTGTTTCCCTCAAAAGCCTAGGATACATTTCACCTGGATCTGGAGACTTACCCACTTTCAAAGACGTTAAAATTCCTCTCACTGTGCTAGTTTAATCTAATATTTCACACTCCCCCTCTCTGACACAATGTCTATATCATTCTTCTCTTTTGTATTAATAAACAAAATATTTATTCAGAACCACATCAACGCCCTCTATCTCCGCACCCAGGTTACCCTCCTGCCCCCCTCATTCTTTCTTCGGTTAACCTTGTGGTCTTTATCTATCAAACATTTCCTTCATTTTATTTGCCAAAACTATTTCACATTCTCCCTTTGCTTTCCTAACTTCTTTGTTTTTAATTTCACCCCTACTCTTCTTATTCTCCTCTGGCTTTTCTACATTGAGCATTTTCTGCACTGGGACCTCAGTATCCATCATAAGCTTCACCCACTTTCTTTATTCTCTCCTTGAAATTCCCTGGCACCCAGGGGCTCTGGATTTGTCCATCCCATGCATTTTCTTTAAGGGAACATGTTGGTTCTGAACCCTCGCTATTTCTTCCTTGACTGCCGCCCACTGATCTGGCACTAGGTTTCCTCCCAAGTAGCTGATTTCAGTCCACTTCAGTTAAATCACATTTCAGTTTTGTAAAATTAGCTTTTCCCTCATTGAGAACATCTATTCCTGGTCTACCTTCCTGCTTCTCCATAACTACCCTACACCTAACTGTGATAATTTGCATCAAAGTGCTCCCTAACCAATACACCTTCCACCTGCCCAGCTTCACTCCCGTCTATTAAATTCAGAATCACCCACTCTCTTTTTGGGCTTGTCACATACTGACTGAATGAATTTGAAGAGTTTTGCTCCCTCTGTGCCTTTCACACTCATTCTATCCCAGTTAATTGAGGGAGTTGAAATTCTCCACTATTGGGTAGTTGGCCAAACCGTTGTGTTCAGGATACATTTTGGAAAATTAACCCTGTGCTTATCAGGATCACAGCAAGAGTTCAATTAAATGGATGGATCCTCTTGTTAATATCATGTGAAGCAGATGTATCTCTCTGTCACATTGTGAATTTTCCCGGTGAGGTGTTGTACGTGCGAATATTCACATTCACCATTTCTATAGAAATTCAACAATTTGAACCTAAACGTCTTCACTATCACGACAGTTGCTCAGTCTACAAGTTGGCTTCAGACTTACCATACTTGGCATGCTTTTGGAGATCATTTCTACATCCAATTCTTCCGCCTTTCCATGTTCTTCGTCTGCCAGCCTTGTCATCTCTGGAGAAGAAAGCTGCAATAGGAAGCGTCAAATGCGGATAAGAATCTTCCCTAGGAAGCTCACTTGGTGTCATCTTCTGAAATTTCACCTTCTTGTAGAAATCAAATAGAGGGAGTTCTCACTCGCAAAATCTAGCGAGCTGGCATATCCACCGTTACCATAACACCCTCTAAGTCTTTCTGTGGTGCCGGTAAACATACGGTTGATTTGGTGAGACCCCATCCTTATACAGACTGTTCATTGCCATCCCATTTACAGGGGCCAGAAACAGCTGCCATTGTGTTAGTTGGACAGACTCCACTGAATGGTGTCCCAATTCACTCTTAGGCTGGAATACAGTCCGGGTGGCAAATGCGCCAATGATGATCAGGAGCAACATTGCCTCAAGTCATTGGTGGGACATCCAGCCAAGTATTTGGCCCATTTGGCATTAAGCTAGTTGTCATCCAGTCCCTGTAAAAGACTAGAGCTGCCTCCAAGAGCTGCTGGCCAATCAGAAGGCCTCACAGCTTTCCAGCTCAGCAGCGCCACCAGGCATGGTGGCCACTGCTGGGACTGCACCCAGCTGAGTGATGGATGCTGCCCTTTCAATGAGAGGAGTGTGATCTGAGGTTGCCAGGGTCATCAGACAGACCACAGCCTGTGGGGAGTTTGGTGAGGGTAGGGGCCAAATGGACTGCAATTACCTCTGGGGCAGTGGTGGTGGGGGTAGAGGAGTGGTGTGGAAGGGGCCACCTTGATCTATAGAATGTCGGCTTAGAAGGTTCCTCACTCCACTGATACCCAGGGAAGCTGCCAGGATTCACCGGCTGGTCTCAAACCAGCGGAGGGCCCATGTGCAGCTGGTAAAATACCATGGGGGTGGGAAGGGCAACAGGAGCTCCGCCACTCCCCCTCATCTTCCCTCGCCATGTCCCCTCTGCTTCACCCTCACCTATTTGTAGGGGGCTGGTAAAATTCTTTGGAGAGCAGTTTGTCCTTGGAGAGTTTAAATATGTTCTGCATATTCCACTCTCACTATAACACTTGACACACTGTACTGGGGAATATTGGATAACAGAACTCTGTTCGTTGCAGGACTTTCAATCTCTTCTTAATTCTGAAAGAGAGAGTTTTACACTGAACTACAGAGCGGTAATAATGGAATTGGAGAATTCCTGGTTTAATTCAGTTAAAACTTTGTGAAGGGTTGTTCTAAAGTTTTTGTTTCTAGAATTCTCTTTCACTTTAGAGAATGAATAATTCAAGATATTCCACCAGAGTCCTCAGCAATCCAAGGCAAATATGAATCATTTTCACTTCGAACCACAGATTCCCTACTGAGCAGAAAGAGGCCATCGAGTCTGCACAGACTGTCCGGAGGAGCATTCACTCCGGCCCTTCCCTCCGCCCTTTCCCAGTAACCCTACACATCTCTCGGAACCTCCGAATATCCCAAAGTCTTTCCAGCTTGAGAAACGTTTGTGAAATGTAGCTACTGCCACAATGGAGGAAATGCTACAGGGAAGTTCCACAAAGGGCAATGTGATAAAGGACCGATGATTATAGATGAGGGACAAAGGGTGCCCAGGAAAAATTTATGTTTTAGTTGTAGTTCAGCAATAACTGTCCAACCAATAGGACTTGAATTCCAACCCCTAGACCATAATGTGTTCTCCATTTAAGAGTTGGCTCCACACTTACAGAGTTGACATTGTTCACGTTAGGGGGTGACACTCACTTCTGTCCGCAGTCTGAGATCTGGAGGATGGCTCTCTATATCAATATCCACTCTTGAGGTGTCTTGAAATGTCGGAGGTGTTTGAAGCTTGCCAATGTGAGAAAGATCAGAATAATAACAGGAAAAATTAAATGAAGAATTAGAAACACAGATAAACCTTTAAAAACACCCTGACACTCGAGCATTGTCTTGGAGTCTCGCTCTTGCAAATAATGGCATCTCTTCCTTTTATCTAACCATGGAGTCTCCTCAATCAGGCTGACAGGGCTCTTGATCATATCTGTTCCAATTCCTTTCATCGACTTTGTAGCTGTTTGATACAACTGAGTGGTTGACGAGGCCATTTCAGTGGGTATTTAAAGTCAACCACATTGTTGTGGCTCTGGAGTCACATATAGGCCAGCCCAGGTAAGGATGCAGATTTCTTCCCTAAATGACATTAGTGAACCAAATGGCTTTTTATGACAATTGACAAGTTGCATGGTCATCATTAGACTTGTAGTACCAGATTTTAATTGGATTCAAGTTCCACCACCTGCCATGGATTCGAACCTGTCATCGTAACACTACTGGATTACTAGCCCAGTGACAACACCATTACGCCACAAGTGTAATGGAACATTCTCCATTTGCCTCGATGAGTGCAGCTCCGACAACACTCAAGAAACTCAACACCATCCAGGACAAAAGCAGCCCACTTCATTGGCACCCCTTCTATAAACATTCAATCCCTCCAATACCAACACATATCAGCAGTAGCTTGTACCACTTACAAAATGCACTGCAGGAACTCATCAAAGTTCCTTAGACAGCACCTTCCAAACCCAATATTGCCACCATCTAAAGGACAAGAGTAGCTGACAAATGGGAATACCACCATCTGCAAATTCCCCTCCAAGTCACTCATCATCCTGACTTGGAAATATATCGTCCATTCCTTCACTGTCGCTGGGTCAAAACCCTGGAACTCCCTCCCGAACAGCACTGTGGGTGCACCTACACCACATGGACTACAGCGGTTCAAGAAGACAGCTCACCACCACCTTCTGAAGGGAAACTAGGGATGGGCAATAAATGCTGGACTAGTCAGCGATACCCACATCCTGTAAATGAATACAAAAATCAGGTTTTGTGGTTTAATTTATTCTTTCATGGCATTTTGGTCATCACTGAGAAAACCAGCATTTGTTTTACACCTTTAAGTAAACATTCAAATGTCTTTCCTACCACCGGTGTTCTGCTAACTGATCTGTAGCTTCCTGGGCACATTCTATATCCCTTTTTTTAAATTGAAGGATTCAGACACAAGGGTTTAGCCCTTGTTTGCCTACTTTATTATTTTGCACTTTTCTATGCTAAATTATTAAAGTGTTTTCCAGACCGGGTTCTGCAGGACTCACCCAGGGGTTCCGAGGTCTGTACAATAGCTTTAAACTTAAAGAAAAACTGTCCTCCTGCTGGTCCAATCAGAGGTGGTTTTCACACTGCATTGGCTTCTGATAGGCTGCTCGGAGCCATGGGGCAGGGATATGGGATAGGCCAGAGTCAAGACAGGAGCCGGAGGCGGGGGTCAGAAAGAGATGCCATGTGGGCCGGTGAGAAATACGTTTCCCGACTCTTGATGGGTTTTGTGCCCAGATTGCTGTTCTCACTGACAGCTAACGCAGGCTCAAAAAGTGCCCCGTGTTTTGAGTTTTGCAAGTGTAGGCTGGTTGGATAGAGTCTGCACTCTGCCCGTTGTGTACTGTGGAAAGGACATGCTCTTTAATACAATCTTGTCAGTCTTTGGGACATACAGTCTACATACATAGAATCACCCTGGCACTGAAATTCACATACCACATGTCTTATTGGTGTGGCAGCAGCATCCTGTTAATGGAGAACACGACGTGTAGCTACTGCATAGTAGCATCGTGAAACAGCTAGCCTCACCTGTTGCTCAAAGTTTTGAAATACCTCGTCCTCCCAGAGCAATCGGAGGTAGAGTCAGGGCCGAAAGTGATGGCCTTCAGTCAGTTCATGAGTTTTCTTGGTATACAGGGCGAAATGGGCTGATCAGGGTGGCCAATATCCCGCAGGATGTCTGTGATGTGCCCTGTTTCTGCATCAAGCGGGCATGGTGAGCAAATGGCTCGGGTCCTATTTATGAGGTTGCCATTCAGGCAATGGAATCCCAACATCGCATTGACCAATGAAGGTGTGCTTGTGGCATAGTGTGGTAGAGAACCCCTGGCAGATTTCTCAACTCGTACGTCAAGGAAAAGGAGTTCATTTGACTGCTTCATTTCAAAGGTGAAGTACAGACTTACAGGAACTGGGTGACTGTTAGGAAGCTGATGCTCAATTCCTGAAATGCGTTGCTTTGCAGAAACTTGTCATCTTCCTTCCTTGAGACCAAGGGGAAGTCTGAACTTCTTTGAGATGAGTCAAGGGCGGGATAAGAATGCTGCGATACGAAGAATCAAATGATGCGTCTCAAATTCGGATAAATCTGTACACAGACCCATCTCCCAATGTCTCCAGGGCTCCCCCATCAGTGTCATCCTACTGGCAGGACACCAACACAGGGGTAACTCTCTCTTGTTAAACTTGAATTGTCAGGGCAACAGATGGGAAATCTGTACCGGATATTACCCTGATACCTTTCCTCCGAGTCTTTTACTGATCCCAGGGTTCGTTTAGTGAGACTCTATCCTTCTACAATTATCTCGGATTGTTCACTGTTATCCCACCTGATTGGGGCCAGAAACAGCTGACTGTACTGGAGACAACACTGACTGTCAGGAAGAACTGTCAAACTTTGCACTTTGCAAACCTTCCAGCTCATTGGATTCTGCCAGTCAGAGTTCCTGGGAGGTGCCTCAATTTACACTGGGCCAGAATTTCATGCCCCCATTCGGGATGGGGCAGGAGGGAGTTGTGTAAAATTAAGTGAGATGACGGTGGGTGCAGTGGTATTGAGGTAATTCGTATTAGTTCATTAAGGACTACTTAACAACCACTTCTCGCTGCTGCTGGTCTTTACGGGCTCAGGCGGGAGTGCTGATGTCCCTCCTGATCAGGGCCCACCTAGAGTCCCACCGGTGGCAAGGACTGATCCCACTAGAAGAACCCACCACAATCTCTTGCCTGAGTCTATCTGTCAGCCCTGCCCTCCTCACCTCCCTTCTGGCCCTCCAGCAATGCCCCCGGGGGAGCAGGCTGTCTGGCTCTTGGGGATGGGACTCAGCGAGGCAGAAATAAGGACCTCTGGACAACTAATCGCCTGAGCCAGTTAAAATTGGGTTGTGGCTTCTGCGGCCTACTCCCAACATTCCAGACAGTGGGCGGGGCCATCCACATTAAATCCTGGCCTTGGAATATTGGTTTTCTTGAAGAGTTTAAACGCACTCTGCACATTCCACCCTCACTATAATCTTCCACTTGCTGTACTGGGGAGTTTTGGACAACAGATCTCTGTATAACTTCTAATCCCTTCCCAGTTCTAAAGGAGATCATTTTACACAGCATTACCATGGGGTAACAATAGTCAGGAGAGGTCCTGATTTTACACGTGATTAAGAGAAAGGGGGACTCTAAAATCTACGTTTCTGCAAATGTTAAACCAGGATCCTGTATCAGATTCATTATTTGTGGATAATGTTGGAAAAAGTGTTGTACAGTTCCACAAAATTAACCCTGTGGTTATTAGGAGCACAGAATAGCTTCAGAAGTCAGTGGATTGGGACAATCCTGATCTTGGTAGTACAAAGTGACACAGATGTATCTCTATGCGACATTGTGAATTTTCCCAGTGAGATGTTGGACGAGCGAATTGTCACATTCATCATCTCTTTGGAACCTCAGCAACTCAACCATCAGAACTTGAACCTAAATTCCTTCACCATTTTACAAATTGGCTTCAGACTTACCATGCTTGGCATGCTTTGGGAGAGATTTTGTCTATCCAATTCCCCTGGTGTCAACGTGTCCTGTTTTTCAGCTTCCTGTTTTGCCATCTCTGGAGAAGGAAGCTGCAATGGGAAACAACAAAGGATGAGGCTCAAATTCAGGAAAACATCCTCACACATACCTCCGGTACCTTCTCGGAAACACTCACTCGTTGCTGTCTTCTGAAATTATGCAGTTTGGTTCAAAATTAAACAGGCAGAACTGCCACTCGTTGGTTGCTGGGACACCAACTACCCACCGTTACCCTAATATGTTTTCTCTGAGTCTTTCTGCGATGATGTGAAGATACCGGCGTTGGACTGGGGTGGGCACAGTAAGAAGTCTCACAACATCAGGTTAAAGTCCAACAGGTTTATTTGGCAGCACTAGCTTTTGGAGCCTCAAGCTCCTTCTTCAGGTGAGTGAGCACTTTGTGTTCACAAACAGGGCATATAAAGACACAAACTCAATTTACAAGATAATGGTTGGAATGCGAGTCTTTTACAGGTAATCAAGTCTTAAAGGTACAGACAATGTGAGTGGCGAGAGGGTTAAGCACAGGTTAACGAGGTGCGTACTGTCTCCAGAGAGGACAGTCAGTGAGATTTTGCAAGCCCAGGCAAGTCGTGGGGGTTACAGATAGTGTGACATGAACCCGAGATCCCGGTTGAGGCCATCCTCATGTGTGCGGAACTTGGTTATCAGTTTCTGCTCAGCGATTCTGCATTGTCGTGTGTCGTGAAGGCCACCTTGGAGAACGCTTACCCGAAGATCAAAGGCTGAATGCCCGTGGCTGCTGAAGTGTTCCCCGACTGGAAGGGAACACTCCTGCCTGGTGATTGTTGAGCAGTGTTCAATCATCCGTTGCGCTAGTGCTGCCAAATAAACCTGTTGGGCTTTAACGTGGTATTGTGAGACCTCTTTCTGTGATGCCAGTGAGCACAGGGTTAGTTTGGTGCGACCCAATCTTTTTACAGTTATTTTAGGCTGTTCACTGCGATACTCCCTGCAGTGGGCCAACATCTATCAGTGTAATAGAATCCATAACGAGTGGCTCAAACTCAGCACTTTAAGAACTTTTTGAGCTCATTGTAAAGGCTGGATTCAGCTGGAAAGTGTTCTTGAGAGGTGTTCTGATTCCTGCTTTTCCCTGGGTTGTTCAAACATATTCTGTTCGTCCTACGGAGGAGATTGTGTGGTCTAGGGTGTGGTGTCCCTGCCTCTGAAACAGAACACTCCTGGATTTGATGTCTGTGGAAGGTGGATTCACAGAATTGCCATAGAGTTTTGAAAGTTCTTCCAATGGGACTATGGCAGGTGGTAAGAGTGGGAGAGACTTCTGGTCAGCCATGCTTGATGGGGAGTGGTGCCTCACAAGCCCCTGGCTTCAGGCAAACAACCAGCTCCAGGATAAACATGCTATGGGAAACAGATTTATCTGTGTGCTTCATCTGCCTCATGTGTCTCTTGACATGGAGAGCCCTCTGAATCTACTTACATTCCTCTCTTACTGTAACTCTGTTTCCTCCTCATCCCATCCTGATGAGCATTGCATGTTAGACCTATATTCATTGCAAGACTTATTTCCTTTTCCATTTCCAAAGGAGACAATATTTATACCTAAACATCGAGTAATTATGGGTTTAAGCAGACTTCAAGGTTTAAGGGCAGTTTGGATCTATGAAACTACCTTTGTGCTGGGAGAATCGGGAGTGTCCCATTGTTTCCTAAATAATCCACATAAGGACACCCATATTTTAGGATGACGTTATGGGATAAGGTGTCCTGATTAGATTTAACCACTGCAAACAGATGGTGAGGACTTGGTGACTTAAGAGTGGTACTGATGCATAGCCATGTGAGTTCGGGAATGTATCATTTGAAGGGGAATGTACATCTCCATCATTCTGATATAATAGTTCCACAATAACCAAACGATCATTTAGACTCAAATTGCTTCGCTCTCACTCTAGGTTTCCAGTTGGCTGTGGACTTACGTCACTTTCAGGGCTCAGTGCGGGAGGTGTGGTTCTCAGGTCATGTTCTTGGCTCATTGCAATCTTTCCTGATCCATCAGGCAAGGACTCCGTCTCGGAGATAAAATCGGCTGTTTGTGGTGTCTCAGTCACGCGCTCCTCAACTCCGAGCACTCTATTGGAAAAGCTTTGTATCGAATTCTGAAGAAAAGCAAGAATTGTGAAAAGAAGGTGGTGGTGTTGCAGGTTTACATATATAAAAGCTCCCGCTGATCACAGAATCCCAACAGTGCAGAAAGCAGCCATTCAGCCCATCGAACCTGCACCCACAACAATCCCGCCTGATGATCCTGTTCAACTGACAGCCTCTACTATTCATGAGTTTGTTCACTTGCTGTATTTTATGGAGAGGGATGAAAAAAAGAAAGTACTTGGAAGTGACTGCAAGATTCAGAGAGCTTCTGACAGGGAGACAGGAATGTCTCTGCTGCCGAATGGAGAGCTGCAATGGTTTAAACTCTTGCCAGGTGACCAGGGGCCATGGAGGTTAAAGTAGCCTGGCCACTTTGGAATTTACACAGCTGACAGGCAGGAATGCAGAAGTTACTCACAAGGCTGCCTGAAATCACCATGCCAGGGGAGATCTTCAGGACTGCCAGAGTTAGAAGGGCCAGTTCAGCCAAGACATCCTCATCCCAATGGCGAGGTCAACCCCTTGCCCCCAACCCGAGCCCAACCAACCCTCAGGACCCTTCAGGGATCCTTCCTCTACAGCCTGGTCCCAAGAAAGGGGCAGATGGCCAATGGACCTACCTACTTGTTTCCACAAGAGCCCAAGGCGTCAGGCCAGAGTGTCAGTGTATCGTTGGCACTGCCAAGATGCGTTGCCTGAAGGATCTGAGTAGGGATTCTGAGGAGGAAGGAGGCTAAGTGAGGTGTCTGAGGGAGATAGGGAGGGGTCTGAGTGAGATGTCTGAGGGGAATGGGGAGGGGGCTGCGTGAGGTGTCTGAGGGTGATGGGGAGTTCAGTGGGGTCACCCTCATGCCTGTGGGAGGGAGGGATGCTGTTATTTATGGGTGGGGGGAGGATGCCCCGTTTTGGTGAGGGGTTGGTGGTCTCCCCTGGTCAGTGAGGGTTTACCATATTTTTTGTGGGGGGGTGGGGGGGGGGGGGGGGGTGGGGCGGTCTCCAAGCGCAGACATCGAGTTGCCCTTTACAAATGGTAACACGGTCTTGGAACTGCAGGGCTGGCCGCGATGCATAAATTAGCATTTACCAGGTGGGAAAATCCGACCACACAGACTCAGGTTTCCCGCTGGCATGGACACTCAGTCCCAATTCAGGAGAATGAGCTGACCAGAGAGATCCAGCGTGGATCTAGTCACAGCTAGTCACATCCTGCCAATTTGAGCACATACCCATTATTCTTACTCTGTAACTTTTTATGGAATTCTCCATCCACACGGATAGGTTGTTTCCATTGAGAGCACTCTGTAAATTGTGATAAACTGGGAACAAAGAGACTAAAGGGTTGTACGTGCAGAAACCACTTACAGCTAGTGGACGATTACCAAAAGAATTAAAAAGGTGAATGAAGTGTTGCCGAAGGGGTGAGGAAGTTACATAACAGCAGTACAGAGATTCTGTTAGATCCCAACTGGAGGGTTGCATTCAGTTCCAGGCAGTGTGACTCACAAAGGTTATATTGGTCTTGAAGAGATTTCAGCATCGAGTCACCTGAATACTGAGTCAAACGGATGAGCCATGAGGTCAGGTTGCATAGACTAGGTTTGCATTCCCTTGAATATTGAAGATTAAGAGGTCATCTAATTGTGGTGTTCCCAATGATTAAAGGATTTGGGAGGGTAGAAAGACAGAAATGATCTCCTTTGGTGGGGGAGTCTGGAGCAAGGAGACAGAACCTTAAAATTAGGGCTAGGCCATTCAAGGGCTTTGTCAGGAGCAATTATTCACATAAAAGGTCGTGGAAATCTGGCACTCATTCCCCCCCAAAAAAGCTGTTGGAATTGGAGCCAATTGAACCGCTGGACTTGCCTACAAAGCCCACGTCCTATTAATCAATTTTAAAAAAACACTTGTAAACAGATTTTTTTGTTCTGTATTGGTAATGATGGATTATGGAACAAAGATGGGTTGATGGAGTTCAGGATCAGGTCAGTCGTGATCTAAAGCAGTGGTGGAATAGGCCGGAAGGGCTGAATGGTCTATTTCTGTTCCTCTATTCCCATCTCATTGGCTTTGTGTATCGAGTTCATCTTTCTCTCTCTCTCTCTGTCTCTTCATTCCTCTGCCATTGCCAACCCACCCACTTCTTTCCTTCACTCCAATTCAATATATCAGGACAGGAGTCTATTTCGCCCAAACAAAATTGGGAACTTGCTGACAGACCCTCTGTCGATTCCTCACTCTGACTTCTCTTATTCAGCATCCCCAAAACCCACCAGCATGGAAAAGAGTCTCTGAAAACCAGGCTGAGGAATCCACACAGCTGGACATCTTGATTAGGAAACGTGCAGAGGAAAGAGAATCCGGTGAACTGCTGCAACGACAATAATCTCTCCCTCAATGTCATTGGCTTCAGGAAGCGTAGTGTAGGATATGTCCCTGTCTACATCAACGGGGATGAAGTGGAAATGGTCGAGAGCTTCAAGTTTCCAGGTGTCCAGATCACCAACAATCTGTCCTGGTCCCTCCACACCAACGCTATAATTAAGAAAGCTCACCAACACCTCTACTTTCTCAGGAGGCTAAAGAAATTTGGCATGTCAGCTACGATTCTCATCAACTTTTACAGATGCTCCATTGAAAGCATCCTTTCTGGATCTATCACAGCTTGGTATGGCTCTTGCTCTGCCCAAGACCACAAGAAACAGAAACTACAAAGGGTCGTGAACGAAGCCCAGTCCATCACGCAAACCAGCCTCCCATCCATTGACTCTGTCTACACTTCCCGCTGCCTCAGAAAAGCAGCCAGCATAATCAAGGTCCCCATGCACTCCGGACATCCTCTTGTCCACCTTCTTCCGTTGGGACAAAATACAAAAGTCTGAGGTCACGTACCAACTAACTCAAGAACAGCTTCTCCCCTGCCGCCATCTGAATTTTGAATGGACCTACCATATATTAAGTTGATTCTTCTCTACACCCCAGCTATGACTGTAGCACTACATTCTGCACCCTCTCCTTTCTTTTTCTTTGCATGCTATACAAAGAGCGGTATGCTTTGTATAGCATGCAAGAAACAATACTTTTCATTGTATACTAATACATGTGACAATAATAAATCAAATCAAATCACTTACCCAGAACCTGAGAACCTGGGTCTAACTTGGCCACAGGCAGAAAATGGGCACTTGGTTTAGTTGAACATTATCTGTACAATCGTTTAACGACACATTTGTAATCTCTCAGCGTGGTTCTATTCCACTGCACACCAACAAAAGGCTACATACCAAGAATTTAAGAATGGGCTTGTATAAAGTGACAATGGAGGCAAGATTCAATGGGCTGAAGTGAGTGGCACCATGAGGTTCCTCTTGAACTGTTTCAGGCTTGTTAACGAAGGGTGAGATCTGGAAGAGGAAAAATCATCAGAGATAGAGATTAATATTCACACCTAAGCCATCGTCATGAGCACCTTCTTCTGCTGAGGGAGCGGAGTCCCAGACTTTACCATCATTGGAACCTCTAGAACATACTGTCCTCTGATCTAGAAAGTAATGTGGAGCAAATAACTGCACACTTCCCGCGCGCACATGTTATACTTAATAATGGCTCGTTAATAAACGTTTTCTGAAAAAATAAATGTATTTTAACCTGTTAATGGATAACAATGTACAATTGCTCAAAAGAAAAAATCTGAAAAGGGAGAATTTTCCCCCTGAGTGGCAGCTAAAGTTACTATTTGGGATTGAAATACAACCATGTTCTGATGGTCCTCCCTGGCTTACTGTAACCATGTAACCTCTGCCACAAGGCACAGTTTGGGGTGGGGGGGTGGAGGGAGGGGTGCAGCCATGTTACATTCAGTTTTACTAAAAGACTTTCTGCCGACCACAGGAATCATAGTGGGCAAGAAGCAGACGAGGTGGGATTTTCCCGTTCCAGGGTGAGCATAGTCGGGAAATCCCGCTCTTTGTGCTTGAAGTATTGTTAACTTTGAACTCATTACAGTTACCAACTGTAAGGAACAGGGAAGTGTGGGGTTTCTGCGTTTCAGAAGTTTGTGTTGCATCTTCTTCAGGTAGCATTCGCATTGTGCGAGGGTTACTAAACTACGGCTTATGCCATGATTTTACTACAGGGCAAGGTGAAGTTTACCTCAGCATGAACTGGGATTGAACTCTATACCATTGGTATTAATCTGAACCACATACTAGCCATCGAGCTAACTGAGCTAAGTTCCAATCCTAGACTTTTGTTACCTCAATCCCTCTGTTGTGCTGAGACTGCGAGAGTTGTTCTCCTGTTTCATAACAGGTTCATCGAGTACACTGAAATTAATAAGCATTTACTCATGTAGACCAAAACTCACCCACATTAAACTAATTCTGCAACAGTTCTCACAGGTCACACATAAGAAAGATTTAAGGGTTGGTGTTAAAACAGACATTAACAGGTTACAGTTTGTGGGAAAGGATGAGAAATCGAAAGGGCCTGGTGGTCTGGAGGTGGGATGGAGATACAAAGATAGAATACAATTCGCCTTGATACGTTATGGAAAGGGGGTAACAAAGTGAAAACCCCGCTTTCTCAAAGAGAACAATGGACAGAAGATGAATGATGTGTAAAGACATTGAAAGTAAAAGTGTAGGAACACCAATTGATGTGGTGACGTTGCAGGTTAACTTGGACATGTATGAAGTAAATGGTGGCAGAACATGTTGGCATAATGGCATAGCAATGGCATTAGCATGATGGCAACCACTCGCCGCCTTCTTACTTAGGCTGGTGTGAGCAGTCAGGACGACAGGTTTCAGACACCCAGTGCACACGTTCCATCTGTGTTATCAAGGTCATAGACACTGCAGGTTGGAACAATGATTTGGGAAGGAATATTGAACAGATATCTCAGAATTTCCTGGACTTCAAACTATAAAAATGGGTATTTGCATCTGCTTAGCGAGCCCGGCGCTTGATCGTCTGGGCTTGGCTCCCTATTCGTGGGGACCATGTCTATTCCTCGCCGGCACAAACCTTTCCCGGTGAGGTCATAACAGGGGGCCAAGCCCAGACGATCGAGCGCCGGGCTCGCTAAGCAGATGCAAATACCCATTTTTATAGATTTAAATATATTAACCTGCCTCTCGCTCATTTCCGGCGAAGGGCTGATGGTGCCGGATATCCGGCGCTCGTAAAATGGTGCCGCCCGCAAAAACCGGCGCTGATCACGCTCAGCGCTTTACGGCCCACTCTACCACTGCGCGTGCCCGAAAACGGGTGCAACACGGTGATAAAATCACCTCCAGAGTGCATATGTTTTGCATGAAAACTCGCTCAAAAAATAGATCTTGAACTCTCCCATTTTCAGGCTAGCTGAACATTTAGAAAAAATCTCATAAAATTCCACACATTGGGCTTTTCTTTCTAACTATGCGTAAACTAAAGCTTGACGCAATCCATCTCATGCCACAAATTGCTTGCTTCAAACTTGTCGTATCAAACTGTTCACCAGTTTACAGATAGGGAGGCCATTCAGCCCCACTTAATTTGTCTGCTTACTGAAGCATCCAAATCTTTCTTGAATGAGTCTAGAGATTTTTGCCTTGCTTGTTCCACCTGAGGACCTTCTCTGCACCATCTGCCCATAGAAGTTCCCGATTATCAGTGTTAATTTTGATATTAAACCCTGGACCCGAGTGCAGAAATGTTTAACACAGATCATCGCTGTGGCCATTGCCGTTTACATTGAGTCAATTTAAGATTGCTACAAGCCCATCTGTTCTACTTGGCTACACGTGGAGATAGGCTGCAAACTTACATGGGAGAATAGATTCAATGAGCTTTTACGAGAGGATGACCTGGATGATGTTGCTGACCTCAGATCCATGCTGCCTCTCATTGCTGGGGCCTCAATGAACTGGCCAACTAAATCCTGGAAGAGCAAGAGACAAGACACCAGTGAGAAATACAGGGGGATCACTCTGCGTGCATTGCAATTACCCTCAGGTTTCTGTCAGAGAGGAGCTTCACACAATATTAGTTGTGTGTGTGTGTGTGTGTGAAAACCCTCAGCACAGACAGGCAGCTCTTTACTGAACACTTTCTCCTGAGTGTTTCTCACAACAGGCATTTTAGAGTCACCTCACTTTGCATGCAGTCAGAGATTGCACATACGAGTGATGAGCACCACAGGTGGTCTTCAATTGTAAGGTATTTGATTGTGTGCGCCTGATATCAATTCTCTGTGTTGATCTTACGGGCTCATCACGCCGGTCGATCGGTGTGGTGAGATTGCGAGAGGCGCAAAAAAACAGGTTTGTGCCTGGTTTCCCACATCTCGTGATGTTACCAGCCCTGGACTGCCGGCACAATCAGCTTTGTGCCCGGGAACAGCGCAAGGTTGATTTAAATTTTAAACCTATTTTGAAATGTGATTAACGGCCCAGGACACAATCGTTTGGGCTCACTTGCCTTCGCAGCTTTGCCTTTGAAGGTTCTCACTGGCGAGGATCATGTATGGTCCCCACTAATAGGGACCTGTCGTGATGGCCACACCACTGGGACGAGATATCATTGAGGCCCCTGGGTGGTTGGGGATGAGGGGCAGTGCCAGTCTGGCAGGACCAGCCTGGAACCCTGGCAGTGCTAGTCTGGCACTGCCTACCAGGCACCCTGCTGCTGCCCACTGGGCAAGGAGCAGTGCCAAGGGACAACGCCAAAGGGAGGGGTGGGGCTGCTCACTGTGGAATTGGAGATTGACTGGGTCAGCGATTGGCCAGAGAGGGGTATCAGGGCGGCGATCAGCCAGGGTAGGAGGGCGATTGGACAGGAAGGCCAGCAATGGACTGGGAGACCAGCGATCAGCCAGGGAGGTCAGCGATTGGGGGCAAAATCCAGAGGGGGAGTGCGGGGGTGATATCCAGTGGGGGTGGGAGGAGTGACAGAACTTCAGTATTCTATGTACACCTTACATAGAACATAGAGATCAGCACATGCACAATGGTGCCCTCTTGCTGTGAGCAGCTGGCTTTCCGATCAAACTAGTTTCCATCCACTCCCCCTACTGGCATGAATCACACTTTGACTTTTTTGGCATAAGATTGTGCCTGAAAGCTTGCCAAAAAATGAGCACCATTCTCTCCCCTTTTTATGCTCGTTTGGCACTTTGACTTTATTTGGTAAGATTGCCCCGTGTGATTAATTAAACCTGGGTATGGTTCAATCGGAAGAGAAAACTGAACTGTAGCTAAGCCACATGAAGGCAGACATTTTCAAATATTGAATAAAACTCCTGCAGATTATTTAACCTGGAGTGCATCATCTCTGCGTATCTCAGAGGCATGAAACATGACAACATACCATAGATTTCTGATTATATCGTGGCTTCCACTCATAAACCAGGATAGGATTTCAAATTAGTGACAGTGGGTTGCAGAGATAAAATAAGTTATTCACTGTTCAAGAGAAGCTGAATTTAGAAATTCAGAAATATGAAATTACTGTAAGGGCGCGATCTTATGACCTCATCCCGCCTTTCGTTCAGCGAGTTGAGGTGGCAAGATTGGGTGAGATGCGAAAAATCAGCTTCATGCCCGGTTTCTCTCCTCCCCCGATCTTACCAGCCCTGTTCTTCCATCAAAATTGGCTTCACAAACCCCCCTCCCCCGCCTCCCACTACTGGCGAGAATCGGATGATCTTGGCTTTTTTTTTGCACTAAGTGCCATAAGATTGTGACTATCAGCTCCCCGAAAAAACCAGCGCGATTCTCTCCTGTTTTCTTGCTCATTCAGCACTTAGAATTTTTGTCATAAGATCGCATCCTAAGTTTTCAAAATTAATCAATATTTCCCCAACATGTATAATTGTGGGGACTTAGCCTTATGATTAGGGAATGTTCTCCCAAGTGTGGAGCAGTGAGATTAGGGAATGTTCTCCCAAGTGTGGAAGAGTGAGATTAGGGAATGTTCTCCCAAGTGTGGAGCAGTGAGATTATGGGAGGATCTGGACATTGGGATCTTTTCAATTCACACGAGGGTCTGGTGCGAGGAAATGTTTTATTGAAGCCAAACAGGAAATCCCAATCATTGGTTATCTCTGGGGTGGCTTTGTGCACATATTAAGACCATAAGACCATAAGACATAGGAGCGGAAGTAAGGCCATTCGGCCCATCGAGTCCACTCCACCATTCAATCATGGTTGATTTCAACTCCATTTACCCGCTCTCTCCCCATAGCCCTTAATTCCTCGAGAAATCAAGAATTTATCAATTTCTGTCTTGAAGACGCTCAACGTCTCGGCCTCCACAGCCCTCTGTGGCAATGAATTCCACAGACCCACCACTCTCTGGCTGAAGAAATTTCTCCTCATCTCTGTTCTAAAGTGACTCCCTTTTATTCTAAGGCTGTGCCCCCGCGTCCTAGTCTCCCCTGTTAATGGAAACAACTTCCCTACGTCCATCCTATCTAAGCCGTTCATTATCTTGTAAGTTTCTATCAGATCTCCCCTCAATCTCCTAAACTCCAATGAATATAATCCCACGATCCTCAGACGTTCATCGTATGTCAGGCCTACCATTCCTGGGATCGTCCGTGTGAATCTCCGCTGGACCCGCTCCAGTGCCAGTATGTCCTTCCTGAGGTGTGGGGCCCAAAATTGCTCACAGTACTCCAAATGGGGCCTAACCAGTGCTTTATAAAGCCTCAGAAGTACATCCCTGCTTTTGTATTCCAAGCCTCTTGAGATAAATGACAACATTACATTTGCTTTCCTAATTACGGACTCAACCTGCAAGTTTACCTTTAGAGAATCCTGGACTAGGACTCCCAAGTCCCTTTGCACTTTAGCATTATGAATTTTGTCACCGTTTAGAAAATAGTCCATGCCTCTATTCTTTTTTCCAAAGTGTACGACCTCGCACTTGCCCACGTTGAATTTCATCAGCCACTTCTTGGACCACTCTCCTAAACTGTCTAAATCTTTCTGCAGCCTCCCCACCTCCTCAATACTACCTGCCCCTCCACCTATCTTTGTATCATCGGCAAACTTGGCCAGAATGCTCCCAGTCCCGTCATCTAGATCGTTAATATATAAAGAGAACAGCTGTGGCCCCAACACTGAACCCTGCGGGACACCACTTGTCACCGGTTGCCATTCTGAGAAAGAACCTTTTATCCCAACTCTCTGCCTTCTGTCTGACAGCCAATCGTCAATCCATGTTAGTACCTTGCCTCGAATACCATGGGCCCTTATTTTACTCAGCAGTCTCCCGTGAGGCACCTTGTCAAAGGCCTTTTGGAAGTCAAGATAGATAACATCCATTGGCTCTCCTTGGTCTAACCTATTTGAAAGAAAGAGTTACATTTATGTAGCACCTTTCACGACCTCAGAATGTCTCAAATTGCCTTGTGGTCAATGAAGTCATTTTGGAGTGTCGTCACTACGACAACCAAAATCCCACAAACATCAATGTAAAAATAACGAGGTCATCGGTTTTAATGATGTTGGTTGAATGATTGGCCCAGATACAGGGGAGATCTTCCTGCCCTTCTTCAATACAGTGCTCTAGGATCTGTTCTGTCCACCTGAGAAGATGGATGGTTTCTTGTTTGAACATCCTTTCTGGGACCTCTGAGAATGCAGCGCTCCCTCAGTGCTGCACAGGACTGTCAGCCTAGATTTTGCACTCTGGATTGGATCTTTAACCAACTCAACAACAAGTGTTACCCCTGAGCCATAGCTGACAGATGTTTTATACACAAACACGCACCCACACATTAGCTAATGGGAGCCTTGGCTGATTGGCTATCATCCCTAGCTCCAGAAAGAAGAGAATTCCAGTATTCCCACCCTCTCCTTTCCCTACATTGTCAAAGTCAGCATAGTGCAGGCACTAGGACCTTCCAGCTGACAACAGCACGGGATTACACCAAGCAGAGTCCTTGGGTATAAAGATCACAGCTTCCATTCCTTGCCTGTACTGTGTCAGCCAATTCAGGTCAGAACGAGTAGATAGAGAGGCAGTGCTTGTAATCTGCGGTCTATAATCCTAAACACAGAACGAGTGATCCATTGCTGCAAATATTTTTTTACTCATTTTTTTTTCTCTTTACTCATTTGTGGAACATGGGCGTCACTGGCTGGGTCAGCATTTATTGCCCATCCCTAGTTGCCCTTGAATGCAGTGGCTTGCTAGGGCATTTCAGAGGGCAGTTGAGCGTCAACCACATTGCTGTGGCCCTGGAGTCACATGTGGGCCAGACCGGGTAAGGACAACAGACCTTATTTCCTAAAGGGCATTAAGTGAACTAGATGGGTTTTTCCGACAATCAACAATAGTTTCACGGTCCTCGGTAGATTCTTAATTCCAAATATTTTTTATTGAATTCAAATTCCACCATCTGCCGTGGAGGGATTCGAACCCGGGTCCCCAGAACATTAGCTGAGTTTCTGGATTAATAGCGATAATCCCACTAGGCTGTCGCCTCCCCAAGCACTGCTGATTTGCACTGGGGTTATGATGGACTCCATGGTTGAACAGCCCGCTGACAACACTCAATGCCTAGGTTCACAATAGCTCCCCGAGCGTGATATTAGGAGAGTATTGACTGTCAAATTCTATCTCCAAAGGGGCAGTAACAATTCAGAGAGAGGCTGAGTCTAAAGGAGTGATATTTTTAAATGATTTATTTGTCACAGTGCGTAATTATTCAGGTTCCTCCGAGTAAAGCAGGTCAGACTAATGAATACAAGTTACAAGTAGGGCAGCATGGTGGCATTAACCTCTAAACTTTAGTGTGCTCGATTCATTAGTGTCACATGTAGGCTAACATTAACATTGCAATGAAGTTACTGTGAAAATCCCCTAGTCGCCACACTCCGGCGCTTGTTCAGGTACACGGAGAGAGAATTTAGCATGGCCAATGCACCTAACCAGCACGTCTTTCAGACAGTGGGAGGAAACCAGAGCACCCGGAGGAAATCCATGCAGACACAGGGAGAATGTGTAGACTCCGCATAGACACACAAGCTGGGAATCGAACCCGGGTCACTGGCACTGCTGCCCCAATTTTGATCGCCTTTATCTCAAGTACCTCAGTGTGACTTATGATCAATACCTGTGCTTCTGAAGGTGCTGCGGAGTCAATGGCAGGTTCTGTGGGAAAGAACAGAGCGATAATGGGTAAAGGGAAGAACAATGTTCATTTATCCTCACATTTCTGCTGAGAATTACCACGACAAGAGTCTACAATCACCCGCTCAGCAGGAGTTTCTGACTGAAAGATGATATGAGAAATCAGTCTCTCAATCCCTCGCTATGTCTTTCCCCTCCTCCCCCTCTTTCAATGGGTTCTCTGCCACCAATCCATCCTTACTGTTGTTTCAGGACAACACCCACCCCCTCAGACTTGTTCCCTCATTCAACCAGAGCATTGTTCATCTGGAACATCGGAATTAGGAGCAGGAGTCGGCAATTCAGCCTTTTGAGCCTGTCCCGCCATTCATCAGCCATGATCTGATTCTCTCCCTGGTCTCAAATCCTCCTCCCCACCTGTTCCCCATTTCCCTTTGACCCGTTTTATCAGAAATATATCCATCTTGTTCCAGAAACCATTTACTGATTCAGACTCCACCTCGGTTGGGGCCACCAAGTTCCATTCGCTGTAAGACTTTGACCTAACAGCAATCTATCAATCCTTGTTTAGATATTTTCACTTGACCGCCCCCCCCCCCCCACCAGCCCCCTCTGCCCTCCCATCCCCCGCCCCCCCATACCCCCCTGCCCCCCAACCCCCCCACCTCGCCCACCCACCAGAACTCCCACCCCCCAACCCACCCACTCCCCTGCCCTCCGCCCCCTCTACCCCCACATCCACCCACCCCCCACCCCCCCACCCACTGCCCCATCCCCCCAATCCCCCTGCCCCTCACCACCCACCCACCCCCCTGCACCCCCACCCCCCCACCCCCTGCCACCCCCCACCCCCTTCCCCCGTCTCGCCCATACCCCCCGTCTCCCCCGCCCTCCCTGTCTTCCCCTGTCCCCCGCCCTGTTACCCCGCGTCCCCTCCTCCGTCCCCCCACGTCCCCCCCCGTCCCCCCCCCGTCCCCCCCGTCCCCCCCGTCCCCCCCGTCCCCCTTCCATCCCCCCATTCTGCCCCATCCCCTTGCCCCCCGTGCCTCCCCCACCCCCAGGTACCCCCCAGCCCCTCCTGTCCCCCCAGTCTCCCACCTGCCCCGTCCCCCCCCCCATCTCCCCCGTCTCCTGTCCCCCCCTGCATTCCCCCCCCCCCAGTTCCCCCCCATTCCCCCCCTGCTTTTTGGGGGAGTGTGGTGAACCATAGATGGTTATCACTATGGGTACTTGTACATAGGTTACTCTTGTTACTGTTGGGGTTAGGGTTGGGGTGTTCCACCTTTTAACATTGTTCGGTGGTACACTCCGTTTGGCTCCGCCTTCTTATAGGAGTATAAAGGTCACTGCTACTTCCTAGTGGCCCTTAGTCTGGGATAGTATTGTTAAGCAGTATGCTCTATTCTTGTTGTGAATAAAAGCCTTTATTCCCGGGTACGACCTAGCCTCCCGAGAGAATTAATCGCGCATCAATTTTATTCACAACAAAATACCGAAATTTTGTCCGGGAAAAAAAATGGAGCAGATGCTGAAACCCGATCGGCTAACCTTGGATCCGCGTGCCGCGGGAGCGTCGAACACTTTCGACCATTGGTTGAAGTGTTTCCAGGATTACATCGACGTCTCGACAGCAGTCCAGACTGACGCCGACAGATTGCGGGTCCTCCACGCAAGGGTGAGCGACACTGTGTATGCAACAATCCGTGATTCCCAAGATTACAAAGAGGCCATCGAATTACTCAAGAAGCTGTACCATAAACCGCCGAACGAAATTCATACTCGTCACCTATTAGCCACTCGACGACGGCAGCCCGGCGAAACGACGGGACAGTACATGCGCGAACTTCAACAGCTAGCCCGAGCCTGCAATTGCAAGGAGGTGTCGGCTACTCAGTACACCAACGATCTAATCCGAGATGCGTTCGTGGCAGGAATCGGCTCATCCTATATTCGCCTGCGGCTGCTAGAGCAAGGTAACTTGGACCTGGCTAAGACGGTAGAATTGGCGGATGCGATGGAAACGGCCTCCAGAAGTCTTGAAACCTACCCCACCGACCACGTGGGAACATCGTGGCAAGTACAGCCACCGCCTCAACTGTACCCGGCGGCTCCTCGGAACTGCGCGATAATGCTCTCAACTTCAGACCTGACGGCTGCGGCAGCTCCAGGAGGCCCACGGTGCTATTTCTGCGGATTGGCGAAGCACCCTCGTCAGAGATGTCCGGCCAGGACGGTGTTTTGCTCCGCCTGTGGGAAGAAAGGGCACTATGGAAAAGTGTGCCGAGCAAAGCCCCCTTCCAAGCCCAGCAGTGCTGCGTGTGACTCCCCAGGATCCATCTCCTCGTCTCCGGCCTCGTCGATGTCTTCAACCACGTGCGATTCACGGGCGCTGCCATTTCTGATGACGACGACGCAAGTTACGTGCGACCTGCGGGTGCCGCCGCTTTCAACACCATCGACCACGTGCGATTCGTGGGCGCAGCCATTTTGGTCGACACAGGCCGCAGAAGACCAGCAGGGGTCCTCGTCGTCGACTATCTCAGCTGCCTGCAGTTACACTCGGGATCCAACAGTGGCGTCAATCATCCTGGACCAGGCCAAGCCTCACAGACTCGACAAGTCCATGATGGACATAGAGGTAAACGGGTGCCTAACACATTGCTTGTTTGACAGCTGGAGCACGGAGAGTTTCATCCATCCGGATATAGTGAAACGGTGCGCTCTCCGCGTGCAAACGTTCAGGCAGACAATCTCTATGGCGTCGATGTCCCGATCTGTTATTGTTCTTGGGAGCTGTGTGGTAACCTTAACGGTGCGGGGCACAGTTTACGAGAACTTCAGGCTCCTCGTGTTACCGCACCTTTGCGCTCCGGTACTCCTGGGGCTAGACTTTATGGTCCACCTGAAGAGTGTGACCCTGCAGTACGATGGGCCACTCCCTCCACTTTCAGTGGGAGAACAGCAGCCTCTAAATTGTCCAGCGCGCTCCACATGCGGTCTCTCGACACTCAAAATTACCCCGCCTTCATTATTTGAAAATCTCGTGCCAGGCTGCAAGCCCATCGCGACTAAGAGCAGGCGTTACAGCGCTGAGGATCGGATTTTTATTCGATCTGAGGTTCAGCGGCTCCTCAGGGAAGGGGTCATTCAACCTAGCACTAGCCCATGGAGAGCACAAGTCGTGGTGGTCAAGACTGGAGACAAGCCCCGAATGGTCATAGACTATAGTCAGACCATTAATAGGTACACGCAGCTGGACGCGTACCCTCTCCCGCGCATATCTGACATGGTCAACCAGATTGCGCAGTACCAGGTGTTCTCCACCATCGACTTGAAGTCAGCCTACCACCAGCTCCCCATTCGCCCAGAGGACCGAAAATACACGGCCTTTGAGGCGGATGGCCGTCTCTACCACTTCTTAAGAGTCCCTTTCGGCGTCACTAATGGGGTCTCGGTCTTCCAGCGTGAGATGGACTGAATGGTGGACCAAAGCGGACTACGGGCTACCTTCCCGTACCTGGACAACGTCACTATCTGCGGCCATGACCAGCAGGACCACGGTGCCAACCTCCAGAAGTTTTTACGCACTGCGTCTCTCCTGAACCTGACCTATAACAGGGAGAAGTGCGTATTCAGCAAGCACCGCCTAGCAATCCTCGGATACGTGGTGGAAAACGGGGTCATCGGCCCTGATCCAGACCGTATGCGTCCCCTCCTTGAACTTCCCCTACCCACTAGCATCAAAGCACTGAGAAGATGCATGGGCTTCTTCTCGTACTATGCACAGTGGGTTCCCAATTACGCGGACAAAGCCCGTCCGCTCATAAAGTCTACCTCTTTTCCCCTGACAGCAGAGGCTCGCCTAGCCTTTGAAGGGATAAAAGCTGACATCGCGAAAGCCACGATGCACGCTGTCGATGAGTCCATCCCCTTTCAGGTGGAGAGTGATGCATCTGATTTCGCCCTGGCCGCCACACTTAACCAGGCGGGCAGGCCCGTCGCCTTTTTCTCTCGCACCCTCCAAGGCCCTGAAATTCGGCACTCCTCTGTGGAAAAAGAGGCTCAGGCCACTGTGGAGGCTGTAAGGCATTGGTGCCATTATTTGGCTGGCAAACGATTTACCCTGCTCACGGACCAGCGGTCCGTGGTGTTCATGTTCAACAACACGTTAAGGGGAAAAATTAAGAATGATACAATCTTGAGGTGGAGAATCGAACTCTCCACCTACAACTATGATATCATGTACCGTCCGGGGAAGCTCAATGAGCCCTCAGATGCCCTGTCGCGTGGAACATGTGCCAGTGTGCAGGAGGACCGGCTACAGGCCCTCCACAATGATCTCTGCCATCCGGGGATCACTCGGCTCTTCCATTTTGTAAAGGCCCGGAATCTGCCCTACTCCATAGAAGATGTCAGGTCGATAACTCGAAGCTGCCAGGTATGTGCAGAGTGCAAGCCGCACTTCTACCGGCCTGACAGGGCACACCTCATTAAGGCCACTCGCCCTTTTGAACAACTGAGTGCCGATTTCAAGGGCCCCCTTCCTTCGACAGATCGGAATGTGTATTTCCTCAACGTGGTTGACGAGTACTCCCGATTCCCTTTTGCCATCCCTTGTTCTGACATGTCCTCTGCCACGGTCATCAAAGCCCTGCGGAGTCTTTTTACCCTGTTCGGCTACCCCAGTTATATCCACAGTGATAGGGGTTCGTCATTTATGAGCGATGACTTGAGGCAATACCTGCTCTCTAAAGGAATTGCCTCAAGTAGGACTACGAGTTACAACCCCAGGGGTAACGGGCAGGTTGAGAGAGAAAACGCTACAGTCTGGAAGGCTGTCTTACTGGCGTTAAGGTCTAGGGGTCTTCCAGTCTCCCGTTGGCAAGAGGTACTTTCTGATGCGCTCCATTCAATCCGGTCCCTCCTGTGTACGGCAACCAATGCTACCCCACATGAGCGGATGTTTACCTTCCCCAGGAAGTCTTCCTCTGGGACCTCACTGCCGTCTTGGTTGACGTACTCAGGACCTGTCCTCTTGCGGCGGCATGTTAGGGCCCGCAAGTCCGGCCCTTTGGTTGAACAGGTCCATCTCCTCCACGCCAACCCTCAATATGCCTATGTGGCATATCCTGACGGGCGAGAGGACACGGTCTCTATCAGAGATCTGGCGCCTGCAGGGGACCTGGAAACCCCCGTCACTCCCGCACCCCTGGTTAGGATTCCTTTGCCCATTCTCTCCCCTCCTGACACGGCACGGGCAGCATCGGGACCTCCACTTAATCCTCTTACTCCCGTGTACAGCTTGCCTGAGTCCAGGAGATTGTCGCCACCTCGAGGTCCACAGGTGCGTGAGGAACTGGAGGAGTCACTGGACACCACCTCGGAGAGAGGGACACCACAGTCACCAGAACCGGCACTGGAGCCAGTGCTGCGGAGGTCGCAGAGACGGTGCGGACCTCCGATACGACTGAACTTGTGAACATATGGACAGTTCGTATTGTTTTTTTTACCCCACCGGCCTTTGTTTTTAAAGGAGGAGTGAATGTGGTGAATCATAGATGGTTACCACTATGGGTACTTGTACATATGTTACTCTTGTTACTGTTGGGGTTAGGGTTGGGGTGTTCCACCTGTTAACATTGTTCTGTGGTACACTCCGTTTGGCTCCGCCTTCTTATAGGAGTATAAAGGTCACTGCTACTTCCTAGTGGCCCTTAGTCTGGGATAGCATTGTTATGATGTGGAGATGCCGGCGTTGGACTGGGGTAAGCACAGTAAGCACATGGTATTTGCTTCCAAATAAACCTGTTGGACTTTAACCTGGTGTTGTGAGACTTCTTACTATAGTATTGTTAAGCAGTATGCTGTATTCTTGTTGCGAATAAAAGCCTTTATTCCCGCGTACGACCTAGCCTCCTGAGTGAATTAATCACGCATCAGGGAGAGAGTGCCAGATTTCCACGATAGCCTGCATGTGAAGAATTGCATCTTAACATTCCTGCTGAATGGCCCAACTCTACTTTAAAAGTCCTCCTCCGTTAAATTTGAAAATGTTAGTAGTTGGTGATGTGAATTGGAAGATTAAAGGTTTTGGTTGAATTTTGCAATTCAGTGCACTTAGGGGGAAGTGAATTGGGGGTGTGGGTGAGAAGGTGAGGAGAGAGTGAGTTAACAAATTGGCCACTCATTTCTGAGCCCCAGTTTGAGATTCAGTCAGAGTTGAGAAAATGATTGTCTGAAGAGATCCCCAGTTAAATAAACTTGGGCTGTCTCAAACCAGTCTCAATCCAGTCTCAACTCGTCTCAATCCAGTCTCAACTCGTCTCAATCCAGTCTCAATCCAGTCTCAACTCGTCTCAATCCAGTCTCAAACTCGTCTCAATCCAGTGTCTCAATCCAGTGTCAATCTGTTCCAAATGGTAACAGGCCTCAGCAGAGAAAAATAATTTAACCTTTTAAAAATATGCTTGTAATTGAATGTGTGTCTGAGTGATTGTGTAGAGAAGGAGACCGAGAGAGGGAGGGTGGCGAAGGAGGAGAGAGAGAATGGAAGAGGAGAGGAGCAAGAGGACGAGAGAGAGAGGAAGATGGGAGGGATGAATGTAGAGAGGGATATAAGGAAGAGAGGAGGAGAAGAAGCGTGCACAAAGGAAGAGGGGCAAGGAGGGAAAGAGAGAAAGGGGATGAAGGGAGCAGGTGAGGGGAGAGAATGGAGATGGAAGAGGAGCCAACAATTTTCTACTAAAGTCTTTATCAGCAGGTGGGAGGTGCTGATTGAAATGCTAATTGCCCACTGCACCCTATATTTACCTTTCAGTTTACACTGCTGAGTATCTGCCAAATTCTTCCAATTTTATCATAGAAACCATAGAAACCCTACAGTGCAGAAGGAGGCCATTCGGCCCATCGAGTCTGCACTGACCACAATCCCACACAGGCCCTAACCCCACATATTTACCCGCTAATCCCTCTAACCTACGCATCTTAGGATTCTAAGGGGCAATTTTTAACCTGGCCAATCAACCTAACCCGCACATCTTTGGACTGTGGGAGGAAACCGGAGCACCCGGAGGAAACCCACGCAGACACGAGGAGAATGTGCAAACTCCACACAGACAATGACCCGAGCCGGGAATCGAACCCGGGACCCTGGAGCTGTGAAGCAGCAGTGCTAACCACTGCGCTACCGTGCCGCCCCAAATCTGTATTAGAATGGTCATGCGTCTAGAGTCATAGAGATATACAGCACAGAAACAGGTCCTTCGGCCCAACTCGTCCATGCTGACCAGGTTTCCTCAACTGAACTAGTCCCATTTGCCTGCGTTTGGCCCATATCCCTCTAAACCTTTCCTATCCAGATACCTGTCCAAATGTCTTTTAAATGTTGTAATTGTACCCGCCTCTACCACCTCCTCTGGCAGCTCATTCCATACACGCATCATCCCGTGTGTGAAAGAGTTGGCCCTCAGGTCCCTTTTAAATCTTTCCCCTCTCACCTTAAACCTACACCCTCTAGTTTTGGACTCCCCTACCCTGGGGGAAAAGACCTTGGCTATTCACCTTATCTATGCCCCTCATGATTTTATAAACCTCTATAAGGTCACCCCTCATCCTCCTACGCTCCAGGGAAAAAAAGTCCCAGCCTATCCATACAATTCAAACCTTCCAGTCCCGATAACATCCTTGTAAGTCGTTCTTTGCACCCTTTCCAGTTTAATAACATCCCTCCTATAGCAGGGAGACCAGAATTGTGGCCTTACCAATGTTTTATACAGTTGTAACATTAGGTCCCAACTCCTGTACTCAATGCTCTGACCGATGAAGGCAAGTGTGTCAACCGCCTTCTTCACCACCCTGTCTACCTGTGACGCCACTTTCAAGAAATTATGTGCATGCACTCGTAGGCCTCTCTCTGTTCGACAATACTCCCCAGAGCCCTACCATTAACCGTGTAAGTCCTGCCTCGACTGTCTTACCAAAATGCAACATCTCGCATTTATCTGAATTAAACTCCACCTGCCATTCCTCGGCCCACTGGCCCAGTTGATCAAGATCCCGTTATAGTCTTAGATAACCTTCTTCACTGTCCACTACACCACCACTTTTGGTGTCATTTGCAAACTTACTAACCATGCTATATCCTCATCCAAGTTGTTTATATAAATGAGGCTGCTCATACTGTACCGTGCACTTCTATTTCAGGATGACCCATTCCAATGTCGCTTACAGGTCCTTGCTGAGTCATGGGGGATGTGCTTAATTCTTCTGGACTAGTCCAGGCAGCTGCCTGTGAAATTAAGGACAGTTGTTAAGAGTCACACAAACACTGGACCTACACGGTTCTACTGAAGAAAACTGGAACCTGCTGCTTTATCTCACTTGTGTGGTTTTGTCCCGTTATATTCTGGGCTTCTGCCTGACCAATCTTCCAGCTTGCCCGAGGAGGATTCAGTTCTCTCTCCATTCTCAGCCTCAGTGGACCGGCTGTGAATCTGCCAACAATGTCTCAACCCCCCCTCCACCCCCCCACCTCGTCCAGACAGAATGCAGTGAGTTCAGATCGTAAAGCTGATACACAAATTCCCTTTCCCCATCTGTAGGGCTCGCTGTTGCACGGCTAAGAGTCCTTACCCGCCATGTCTTTATGGTTAAAATGGGAAGCCGACACTCCACATTTATGCCCAATACCTTCCAATCAGGGTGGAGAACCATTTCACCATCAGAACCAATCGGTCTCTTGGCACTGAGGACCAATGAGGCACCAGCTGTATTTGAGGCCAGTGAGCAGCGGTAGGGAGTTGTGGCCAATAGGCAGCCCCTATACTGCCCTGCCTGTTATCATCTCTGATTGGTCCCATCCCACTGGAATACACTGGGTGGGGGAGGGGAGGTGGGGGGGGCATCCATCAATGTCCGGTGTCAGAGAGCACCTCCCCACAGCCAATCCGACATTAAGCAGACTCCTGAAACACCAGAGAGTGATGAATCTGTGGATTCACTACCAACAAAAATGTTTAAAGACATATCATTAAACACCTTGATGATTGTTCTTCTGGTTGCTGGCAGCAGTATCCTGTAAGGAGTCTAACAACACCAGGTTAAAGTCCAACAGGTTTATTTGGTAGCAAACGCCACTAGCTTTCAGAGCGCTGCTCCTTCGTCAGGTGAGTGGGAATTCTGAACTCCCACTCACCTGACGAAGGAGCAGCGCTCCGAAAGCTAGTGGCGTTTGCCACCAAATAAACCGGTTGGACTTTAACCTGGTGTTGTTAGACTCCTTACTGTGTTTACCCCAGTCCAACGCCGGCATCTCCACATCAGCAGTATCCTGGACATTAATCCTGAATTCCTGGAGACTCCAGGACAATCCTATTTTATTGGCAACACCAGTGGGATTTCAGGCCATCCCGCACCCACTGCTAGCCTGAAATGGTTAAAATCGGGCTTTATGCATAACTAGCAGACAAGAATCGCCTTCACTCAGAGTCGCTGGACTCTGGAGTGGTTCCCGCAGATTGGAAAACAGCAAATGTGACGCCACTGTTTAAAAAAGGCGGTAGACAAAAGGCAGGTAACGATAGGCCAGTTAGCTTAACTTCTATAGTAGGGAAAATGTTTGAATCTATCATCAAGGAAGAAATAGCGAGACATCTGGATATAAATTGTCCCATTGGTAAGAGGTAGCATGGGTTCATGAGGGCAGGTCATGTTTAACTAATTTGGTGGAATTCTTTGAGAACATTACATGTGCAGTGGGATTTCCAGAAGGCATTTGACAAGGTAAGATAAAGGTGCACAGTGTTACGGGTAATGTATTAGCATGGATAGAGGATTGGTTAACTAACAGAAAGTAAAGAGTGGGGGGTAAATGGGTGTTTTTCTGGTTGGCGATCAGTGACTGGTGGTGTGCCTCAGGGATCAATGTTGGGACCGCAATTGTTTACGATTTACATAGATGATTTGAAGTTGGGGACCAAATGTAGTGTGTCAAAATTCGCAGATGACACCAAGATGGGTGGAAGAGCAAAGTATGCAGAGGATGCTGAAAGTCTGCAAAGGGATATAGATAATCTAAGTGAGTGGGCGAGGGTCTGGCAGATGGAGTACAATGTTGGTAAATGTGAGGTCATCCATTTTGGTAGGAGTAACAGCAAAATGGACTATTATTTAAATAGTAAAAAATTGCAGAATGCTGCTGTGCAGAGGGACCTGGGTGTCCTTGTGCAGGAATCTCAAGGAGTTGGTTTTCAGGTGCATCAGGTAATTAAAAAGGCAAATGGAATTTTGTCCTTCATTGCTAGAGGGATGGAGTTTAAAAACAGTGAGGTTATGTTGCAGCTGTATAAGGTGCTGGTGAGGCCACACCTAGAGTACTGTGTACAGTTTTGGTCTCCTTACTTGAGAAAGGATATACTGGCACTGGAGGGGATGCAGAGGAGATTCACTAGGTTGATTCTGGAGTTGAGAGGTTTGGCTTATGAAGAGAGACTGAGTAGACTGGGGCTGTATTCATTGGAATTCAGAAAAATGAAGGGAAATCTTATGGAAACATATAAGATTATGAAGGGAATAGATAAGATAGAAGCAGGGAAGTTGTTTCCACTGGCGGGTGAAACTAGAACTAGGGGGCATAGCCTCAAAATAAGGGGAAGCAGATTTAGGACTGAGTTGAGGAGGAACTCCTTCACACAAAGGGTTGTGAATCTGTGGAATTCCCTGCCCAGTGAAGCAGTTGAGGCTACCTCATTGAATGTTTTTAAGGCAACGATAGATAAATTTTTGAACAGTAAAGGAATTAAGGGTTATGGTGAGCAGGTGGGTAAGTGGAGCTGAGTCCACAAAAAGATCAGCCATGATCTTATTGAATGGTTTGAGGGGCCAGGTGGCCTACTCCTGCTCCTAGTCCTTATGTTCACTCCAATGTGACTGAAGGGGGATTTGATCTGTCTTGTGTGCAGCCTTTGAGCTAACATTCAGTTTCGTCCAATCGCTGAGAATGTGAATCTCACCTTCAGCCTCCTCTCTGACCTCAGCATTTTTCGAGATCTCCCCACTTTCTTTAGAATTAGGTGTTCCAAGAAGTCGATCCGTTGTTCTTGTGTTTTCTTCTCATTGTACTCTTGCCGTAGTTGATCCAGTCTGAAAATGGAAGATTGGACAGGCTCACACTCTCACACTGACAGGGTCGATTCAGAAAGAATGTTCCCGATGGTGGGGGAGTCCAGAACTAGGGGTCATAGTTTGAGGATAAGGAATAAACCTTTCAGAACTGAGGTGAGAAGAAATTTATTCACCCAGAGTGTGGTGAATCTATGGAATTCACTACCTCAGAAAGTAGTTGACGCCAAAATGTTGTGTGATTGAAAGAAGAAATTAGATGTAGCTCTTGGTGCTAAAGGGATCAAGGGATTTGTGGGGGGAAGGCAGGATCAGGAATTTTTAAAAATTTGTTCATGGGATGTGGGCATCGCTGGCTGGGCCAGCTTTTATTGCCCATTCCTGAGGGTATTTTAAGAGTCAACCACATTGCTGTGGGTCTGGAGTCAGACCAGGGAAGGACAGATTTCCTTCCTTAACGGACATTAGTGAATCAGATGGGTTAATCAACAATGGTTTCATGGTCCTCATTAGACTTTTAATTCCAGATTTTTATTGAATTCTAATTCCACCATTTGCCGAGGTGGGATTTGAACCCGGGTCCCCAAAGCATTACCCTGGTTCTCTGGGTTACAAGTCCAGAGACAATACCACGACACTACTGATTTCGATGATCACCCATGATCAAAATTAATAGTGGAACAGGCTCGAAGGGCCAAATGGCCTACTGTTTCTAGTTTCTATCTTTCTATCCTTTCAGGACTGGAGACTCGAATTGATAAGACACAGAAAGCAAGATGCCTTGTGCTTGTATCTGTGTGTCAGTGTAAGTTTTAGCCTGCTCCTTCTCCTGATGGGACAACCTATGGCCAAGGTTTTGTAAATGGACAGTAATGAGACTGTGCCAATAGAGGATGTTTTTCCATTGTAGCCAAGAATCTGAGCGCAGTCAGCGATCAGGCTGCAAATTGGGTTTGTTTTGAGAAATGTTTCTTTTTTCCCTTCATGTTCCGTCCAAACTTATTTAAATATGATTAAACGCAGAATATGTTATGGGCCAATGCAAACTGGCACTGTTACAGATTGTGATTTAGAAAAAAAAACCTTTGATTACATTTGAGTGGAAACCTGATGCCGTTTTATTAATACACTTATCCAGCATGTTTAGCACACCCCTGTGAGTAAACCAATTTAAAATATCTAAAATCAACTTTGGAAAACTGTACCAAATCATTTAATAGTTACATTGGTGGACAGTTGTCTGTTTGTTGATAAATCAAAAATAAATAAGAGTTTTGAAAAGGTGCTAATGATGTCCTGATGTCTAAATACAGAACTGATTCTCAGAATGTCTTCTGAAAACAAACTCAATGAACAGAAACTCACAATGGTGATTAAGTTATCCCCAAAGCATTTAATTCTCCACTTTCTTTATCTCTCACACATTCCTCCTTGCGAAATTCCTTTCTACTTGTATATTTACCTCATGTATCTTTTCTACTTGCTCCCTCCTTTAGTTAGTGTTCACTTTCCTATTTATCCACTTTGCCAGTTCATTTGCTCCATTCCAAATTCAATGCAGCCCATCCTTGCGGAAGAGTCTCACCCTTCCCGTAAACTTCCTACAAATTTCCCATTGAAAGGAACTCTCCGGACATGACCCCTTTCGTCACAGAATGAGTTCCTGTCCCTTACTATTCACTCAATCTATTAGTTGAATTCACAATATCATACGGCCTTTTGTAGTGGAGCAGAGAGCATTAGAGACACTCTGTGTGATCCCAGCTGCTTTCTACACATAAGAACAAAGGAAGCAATGGTGGAGTCACTGGATTAGCAATCCAGAACCCCAGGCTAATGGTCTGGGGACATGGGTTCAACCCCCACCACGGCAGCTGCTGGAATTTAAATTCAGTTAATAAATCTGGAATTAAAAGCTGGGCTCAGCAATGATGACCATGTGTCCTAATAAAGAGAGAAAAACATTGAATTAAATCTAGCAATATTGAACTTTTAATAAGACTGGTGAGCTTTTGAAAATGGACATACAAGCCAAAGATAATTGAGGATGTAAAGTCGGTCATTAGCTGGTGGGTGATACCCTGAGAGACACAATGGAATCACACCCTGTTTCCAGACAGAAGTCCAACTGAAACATAGAGAAACTAACTGTCATCTCTGGTGGAGACAATGGGAGATCATGCGAGATGAGTATAATCTCATCGTGTGTGCGTGCGTACGTGTGTGTCTGTAGGACACTGGAATTTTGAAACCAACTATTTGCTTGCTGACGTCAGTGCTGGTGGAATCTCGAATCATGACATCCACAATGTACAATCATCTATACCTCACGAGTCAAGGACTGTTTAGCATGTCTTGTTTTACTTACTTACTTTGAACTCAATTCTCGTTCTAATCTATATGTGTGCATGTGTTTTACCATTTACTTGCCTTTAATAGTTAATAAACTCACTCTGTATGTAACTCAAGAGAGCCGAGTTAAATACACTCTTTTCAAAACATAAATGCTGGGACGAGGGAAGGGTATCTGCGGAAAGGGATTCTCTTTAGATTAATCTTGTTGCGACCAACAAAAGTGAGGCGGGGGGGTGGTGTTGAATAAAAAAGGGAGACAGTTCATCCCTCCTCACCAGGGGCAAAACAATTTGGGAGTGTCCCAGCTGGATGGTAACACATTGAGGGAATCTTGTCGCGTTAACAGATTAGGGGAGCCTCACCTGGGGACCAGTCATAACACATGGAACTATCATAGATTGTTGTAAAAACTGATCTGGTTCACTAATGTCCTTTAGGGAAGGAAATCTGCCTTCCTTATCCGGTCTGGCCTCCATAAGACCATAAGACATAGGAGCAGAATTAGGCCACTCGACTCATCAAGTTTGCTCTGCCATTCGATCATGGCTGATAATTTTCTCATCCCCATTCTTCTACCTTTTCCCCATAACCCCTGATCCCCTTATCAATCAAGAACCTATCTATCTCTGTCTTAAAGACACTCAATGACCTGGCCTCCACAGCCTTCAGCGGCAAAGAATTCCACAGATTCACCACTCTTTCGTTAAAGAAATTCCTCAACTCTGTTTTAAAGGATCGTCCCTTCCGCCTGAGGTTGTGCTCTCTGGTTCTAGTTTTTCCTACTTGTTGAAACATCCTCTCCACGTCCACTCCATCCAGGCCTAGCAGTGTCCTGTAAGTTTCAATAATATCCCCCTCATCCTTCTAAACTCCAACGAGCAAAAGTACATGTGACTCCAGACCCACTGCAATGTGGTCAACGCTCTGCCCGCAGTTCAAGGGCAATTAAAGATGGGTAACAAATGCTGGCCTTGCCAGCGATGCCCACGTCGCATGAAAGAATGAAGGAAAAGATAAATAAAAGAGGACTTGCCTTTTTCTTGATTTCATGAGCTGCAAGACTTTTCTGGGCACTCTTTTCAGTTCCTCTGTTGACTCGGGTAACACAGGCTCCCTCTCCCTACCGACAGTCACTTGGAGTTCCTCAGGCAGGAAGGCTGGGTACGGCATGGGCTGGTAGGTAATCACGTTGCTGCAAAAAAAAAAGACAAAGAAAGATTACCATAGCCCCCAGTTGGTCAACTAAACCCTCTCCTTTTGATAGTCGATAATCCACATCAGTCTGAAGGAGTCTGATGCCTCCAGCTCTCTGTCGCTTTGAAACTCCAGAGAATTTAGGCCCCATTTGCTCAGCGTCACATCACCGTTCTACCCTCTCATCCCTTTCTGTCACTCAATCGCCATCATTCAGCTCAGTTTCCTCAATCCCTGAGGCTGTAAATCATCTCTCAGGAAGATGATAGAAATCAGAGGCAGCAGGGCATTGAATTCCTCGGCGAAGAAGGAACTAATGTGAGAGAGGGAAGGTGTGCAACTCAGGAATTGTATGTGTTCACCGACTGGATCCTGCACAGGACCTTTGTTCATTAAAATGACATTCTTGGGTTATGGGCGTCGCTGGCAAGGCTGCCACTTGTGTCCCATCATCAGCTGTCCCTTGAGAAACAGCTGGGGGAGAGGGCGGTGTGGGTAGACCTTCTTATTGACTCACTGCGGTCAATGTGGTGATGGTGCTGCCACTGTGCTGTTGGGGAAGGGAACACCAGGATATTGACCTTGCAGCCACGATGGAACGGGGATATATGTCCAAGCTGGGATCATGCACCAAGTGGCTGATGTTTCCATGCAGCTGCTGTCCTTTGTCTTTCTAGGCAGTGGAACTCTCCATTCTCTGAAGTGATGTCGAGGTAACAATGGGGTTGGGGGAGAAGGGGGGGTGAAGGTGGAGGGAGCCTCATGCTGTGCCTGTCAGTGTTCCACACGAATGGCCAGTGCCTGATTGGCAATGGACGCATGGCGGCACAGTGGTCAGCACTGCTGCCTCACAGCGCAAGAAACCCGGGCTTGATTCCCGGCTTGGGTGACTGTGTGGAGTCTGCACGTTCTCCCCGTGTCTGCGTGGGTTTCCTCTGGGTGCTCCGGTTTCCTCCCACAGTCCGAAAGACGTGCTGGTTAGGTGCATTGGCCGGGCTAAATTCTCCCTCAGTGAATCCGAACAGGTGGCGGAGTGTGGCGACTAGGGGAATTTCACAGTAACTTCATTGCAGTGTTAATGTAAGCCTACTTGTGACACTAATAAATAAACTTAAAAATGGCCATCTCCACGAGACACAAAAATAAACCATGTTCCTGTTTCCACTGCACTGCACAACATTCACAACCCCATCGAGCAATCGAAGAGTGGGATCTTTCCATGCAATGGAACTGAGTGAAGATTCTACTTACTGCACCTGGTCCTTCCTGTTCTCCAGGGGAGGAATTCGGAGGAAGAGCGATTTCTCCAGGATTTTCTGCTTCTCATTTTCCAATGGCTTCAGCTGGCGAGGGAGTTTACAAAATTCCACAGAACAGAAGATGAAAATGTTGAGAACAAGGACGGGGAATAAAAAACAAATTCTAGAGTTGAAAAGGAACCGTGCTCAGATTAAATATAAAGAGAAATAAGTGAACAATGCCAAGGAATTAGCAATGGGGAATACTTAAACAGAAGACAGAAAATGCACAAAGTGAGATTAGCCACACACAGTTCAATATAGAGCAGTGTATGATCTAGGCAGCCTCAATGTAAAGTGACCTTACCTGATTCGAGAACCCATATCCAAAATAGCCATAGGCAAAGTCTATCGACATATCAAGACTGCAAACATGCTGAAAAATTTAACCACACAGGATTATTCAACTCAACTTCACAGAAACTCATCTTAAAGGAAGAAATACCCGGATGTGTATCTATATAGCGCCTTTCACACCACCCCAGACATTGTAAGCTGCTTCACACCCCTAAAGTATCTCTAAGGGGTGGTCACTGTTGCATGTAGGGAAACATGGCAGTTCATTTGTGCACAGCAAGATCCCACACAAACAGGAATGAGATGAATGGCGATATAATCTCTTTCTGGTGATATTGGTTGAGAGGTTAAGCATTAATCAAGAGAGCTCCTCTGTTCTGCTTTAACATACTGCCACAGAATCCATTACACCCTCCAGTGCAGGCAGGTGTGGCCTTAATGTCTCCTCTGAAGAAAGCACCTCCAACAGTGCAGCACTCTCTCAGCAATGTCAACCCAGATTGCATCCACCGGTCTCCCCAGTGGGGCCTGAACCAATGACCACCTGACTCAGAGGCAAGGGATCAACAGCTGTCATCCAATCAAAGTAGCCTCAGTGTGAAAGAAGAATGAGGTCACCACACACTGACAATGCCGTGTGTGAATGAAGAGGGGTTTCGACAGAGTATCGAGGAGGGGTCCTGAAAACCAGGCTTCCAATTGTTTTATCAACATAACCTGATATCAGAGAATCTCCTTTAATTTCACCGTGTATGAGAACTAGAGGTTTGGCTCTAACTAATTGGGTAAGCAAGTCTCAATTGCCCCATTATCAGATAATTGTAGCATGGCCTAACTAGTTATATCACTCTGGACTGAACCGTTCAAAAGCTTTGAGAGACCCAACAGCAAACTGTCTCGACACATAATTATGGGCAGCACGGTGGCACAGTGGTTAGTACTACTGCCTCACAGCTCCAGGGATCCGGGTTCAATTCCGGCTGCGGGTCACTGACTGTGTGGTGTTTGCACGTTCTCCCCATGTATGTGTGGGTTTCCTCCGGGTGCTCCGGATTCCTCCCACAGTCCAAAGATGTGCAGGTTGGGTTGATTGGCCATGCTAAATTGATCTTAGTGTCAGGGATTGGCAAGGTAAATATGTGGGGTTAAGGGAATAGGGCCTAGGTGGGATTGTGGTCAGTGCAGACTGGATGGGCTGAATGGCCTCCTACTGCACTGTAGGGATTCTATGACACCCCTGGGACCTTCAATCCTCCCTTAGAAGATTGGGATGATTTTCTCTTTCTCTCCCTCTTTTTCTTTCTATCTCTATCCCCCCCTCCCTCTGTCTTGCCCCATCTCTCTCTCTTCCTCTCTCTCAGCTTGCCCTGTCACTCTCTCTCTGCTGATATTTATGAATATGTAACCTGAGCCCTCATTCCTTTTCTGGGCCGATCGAGCAGCCTAGGGTTGTCAACTCTGATAGAACACATTCCTGGAGGCTCCATCACATGACCTTCCTTCTCTGACCATCCTGCCCCCCCTCCCCCCCCCCACCCCTTGCACAGCCATTGGTCCAGCCTCGTCCTGACATACTGTCCTCCCACACCCATTGGGATATGACTCTTTATTACTGGATTGGATGATCTTTGACTCTCTGTCAAACAAATCTCCTTTCCTTCTCCCATCTCCAAGATTTGTATAATTAAGAAGCAAAAGAAAATGGAGGAAAACACAACTTGATTTGAGTGTTCCTCGGAGTTTACTCCTGGGTTGCCCACAGCACTATTCAAAGGTTAATGTCCAACTCCTAGAGGTTCCAGGGGAGTCCTGGAGGGTTGGGCAGCCCCAGAGCATGGGCAGCCAATGTGAAAGTCACTCTGTGTGGTAGTTGTACATAGTCTTTCTCAGGAACACACGGGGTGTTTCCTCTGTTAGCTGAAGGAAAATCAACCTGAGTTTTAAGCAGGATTCCCTCGTTTAAACACAACCAACATTAGATTAGTCTGTGAGTGATGTTATGTACACATTCCTCAGCCTCGATCTTCAGCCTCTCTTACCCCAGTCACCTTATCTTAACACTTACCAGATTCTTGATCCCCAGTTCATATGTGTCTGTGATTGAAACTTGCTGAAAGGCAAACAGACCTGTCAATGACTGCTCCACGCCACAACAACACGGACTAACATAGCACATTCAACAGAGAAAAACACATTCCCAAAGCACAGTGGTTAGCATTGCTGCCTCACAGCACCAGGGACCCAGGTTCGATTCCCAGCTTGGGTCACTGTCTGTGTGTAGTCTGCACATTCTCCCTGTGTCCGCGTGGGTTTCCTCTGGGTGCTCCGGTTTCCTCCCACACTCCAAAGATGTGCAGGTTAGGTGAATTGGCCATGCTAAATTGCCCCTTAGTGTCCAAAGATGTGCAGGTTAGGTGGATTGACCATACTAAATTGCCCCTTAGTGTCCAAAGATGTATGGGTTAGGTGGATTGACCATACTAAATTGCCCCTTAGTGTCCAAAGATGTATGGGTTAGGTGGATTGACCATACTAAATTGCCATTTAGTGTCCAAAGATGTGCAGGTTAGGGGGGATTGGAGAGGTAAATGCATGTGGCTACCAGGATAGGGCCTGGGTACGATGATCTGTTGGAGCGTCGGTGCTAACTCGATAGGCCAAATGGCCTCCTTCTGCACTGTAGGGATTCTATAATTTTGCAGAGAATGACTCAGGCAAAAACCAATTAATTGATGTTCAGCCAAAAGAGGAGATACCAGGAAAGTTGAACACATTCTTGATCAGAGAAGTAGGGTTTAAGGAGGGTCTCTCATGTGGAGGCAGAGATGGAGAAGCAGAGAGGTTTAGCTCAGAACCAAGAATCTAGTCCACTTTGTCAACCCCCCTCTCGCCACCAAGCCCAGATGTTTTGACCCCACCTCCACGGCCTCAAGCTCACTTGGCTAATGCAATGTTACTCAGAAGTCAGAACAGACTGTTTGAGTTTGCACAGCTCGTGTGAGCAACCTGCTGAGAGATCACGAAGGCCCGTGTAACAACAACTTGCATTTATATAGCGCCTTTAACACCTCAAGGTGTTTTGCAAGATCCTTATCAGATCACATTTGTCACTGTAGCACCAAAGGGAAGAACCTATGGAAGGAGTCCCAGAAGGAGGGAGCAAGGACAAAATGTGGGGAGAAGATTCCAACTACATCAAAAATCAAGAAAGAAGTTAAAAGGAAGGGGAACTCAGGAGATGTTATTAATGGAAGTGTTAGAATTCAAAAAGAAGGTACAAAAACTAACATAAGAGGAATTTATCTGAATGCTCATAGCAATCGAAACAAGGTAAGTGAGTTGACGGTACAAATCATTGCAAACGAGTATGATTTGGCACCATTACAGAGACATGGTTGCAGGATGGTCATGACTGGGAGTTAAATATCCACGGGTATCAGACTGTTCGGAGGGCCCAACAGGAAGGTAAGGGAGGTGGTGTAGCTCTGATATTTAAGGATGACATCAGGGCGGTAGTGAGAGATGATATCGGTTCTATGGAAAAAAAGGTTGAATCCATTTGGGTGGAAATTAGAAATAGTAAGGAGAAAAAGTCACTGATAGACGTAGTCTATAGGCCACCAAATAATAACATCATGGTGGGGCAAGAAATAAACAAAGAAATAACTGATGCATGTAAAACTGGTACAGCAATTATCATGGGGGATTTTAATCTACGTATCAATTGGTCAAACCAGGTCGGTCAAGGCAGCCTTGAGGAGGATTTCATAGAATGTATCCGCGATAGCTTCCTTGAACAGTATGTAATGGAACCTATGAGGAAGCAAGATATCCTAGATCTGGTCCTGTGTAATGAGACAGGAATAATTAATGATCTTGCAGTTAGGGATCCTCTCAGAAGAAGCGATCACAGTATGGTTGAATTTAAAATACAGATGGAGCGTGAGAAGGTAAAATCCAATACCAGTGTCTTGTGCTTAAACAAAGGGATGTGGGAGGCGTTGGCTAAGGTAGACTGGGAGCAAAAACTTTATGGTGGGACAATTGAGGAACAGTGGAGGACTTTCAAAGCGATCTTCCATGGCGCTCAGCAAAAGTATATACCAGTGATAAGGAAGGGCTGTAGAAAAAGAGATAATCCGCCATGGATATCTAAGGGAATAAAGGAGGGTATCAAATTGAAAGAAAATGCATACAAAGTGGCAAAGATTAGTGGGAAACTAGAGGATTGGGAAATCTTTAAAGGTCAACAGAAAGCCACGAAAAAAGCTATAAAGTAAAGTAAGATGGATTATGAGAGTAAGCTAGCTCAGAATATAAAAACATATCACAAAAGTTTGGACAAATATATAAGACAAAAAATGTGGCTAAAGTAAACATTGGTCCTTTAGAGGATGAGAAGGGGGATGTAATAATTGGAAATGAGAAAATGGCTGAGGCATTGAACAGGTATTTTGTGTCGGTCTTCACAGTGGAAGACACAAATAACATGCCAAAAATTGATGACAGGAAGGCTATGGCAGGTGAGGACCTGGAAACTATCATTATCACGAAAGAGGTAGTGTTGGGCAAGCTAATGGGGCTAAAGGTAGAAAAACCTCCTGGCCCTGATGGAATGCATCCCAGGGTACTAAAGGAGATGGCGGGGGAAATAGCAAATGCACTAGTGGTAATTTATCAAAATTCGCTGGATTCTGGGGTGGTTCCCGCTGATTGAAAAACAGCAAATGTGACGACACTGTTTAAAAAAGGAGGTGGACAAAAGGCGGGTAACTATAGGCCGGTTAGCTTAACTTCTGTGGTAGGGAAAATGCTTGAATCTATCATCAAGGAAGAAATAGCGAGCCATCTGGCTGTCAATGATTGGGGGAGGGGGGTGGGGGAGACGAGGGGAGGATATCAGAGACCATCAAGAGACCAAAATTGGCCGTATGCAGACATCTTGGAGGATTTTGGGAGGAGTTTATAGAGTGAGCGAGGGGCCACGCCTTGGGAAGATTTGAGAATGAGGATGCTAATTTTAGATTTGAGGGGTTGCTGGGCTGGGAGTCAGTGGGGTGATGTCTATTCAAGAATCAGTGTGGGTTGGACTACACTACGCAAACCAACCATAGCATTAGGGTTAGACGGATTGGCCATGCTAAATTTCCCCTTAGTGTCAGGGGGACTTTGTTAAATAAAAAGGATCCACAGTACTATGCAGGGAAGAGTGGCACAGTGGTTAGCACTGCTGCCTCACAGAGTCAGGGACTTGGGTTCAATTCCAGTCTCGGGTGACTGTCTATGTGGAGTCTACACATTCTCTCTGTGTCTGCATGGGTTTCATCCAGGTGTTCCGGTTTCCTCCCACTGTCCCAAAGATGTGCGGGTTAGGTGGATTGGCCGTGCTAAATTGTCCCTTAGTGTTCAAAAATGTGCAAGTTAGATGGATTGGCCATGCTAAATTGCCCCTTGGTGTCAGGCGGACTAGCTAGGGGTTATGGGGATAGGGCCTGGGTGGGATTGTGGTCAGTGCAGACTCAATGGGCTGAATGGGCTCTTCTGCACTGTAGGATTCTATGATTCTATAGCATGTAGACAGGGGGTTAGTTGTACAGACCAAATTCTAGAAGCTTCCTCACCAGATTCCTTCCCACCTCAGATAGTGCAATTGATGCTAATTCTGTGAACAGACTTACCCGAACAACGTCAAATAAATGTAGATAGGTTTGCCCCAGGAGTCTCTGAGATTCAATCAGTTTCTCAATCGCCAATAGTTCTATAGAGATCTTGTTCCTCTCATCATTCTTCCCTCTGGGAACCTAGCAGAGAGTGAGAGTTGTAGAGGCCAAACAAAAACATTGAATTTTGGAGGTGATCTTACCAAAAAATTCTAAGTAGCAATTTAGCGTTAAAACGGGAGAGAATTGTCCTGCTTCTTTGGGAAAGCTCTCAATCGCAATCGTACAGCACTTAGAAGAAAAAATAACCTAGATGTGATTCTCGCCAGTAGGGGGAAGGAGCACAGTCTATTCTCATTGGGAAGCCGGTTGCTGAGCTCTAGGAGCACCATTGCACAGGTGCCCCGATTTCCCCCAATCTCCCCCAAACCACCACCCCCCCTGACATCGTCCCCCACCTCCCTGATCGCTGCCCTGGAAATCGCCAATCCCCAACCTCGATCGTCTTCCCAGACATTGCTGATCTCCACCCCTCCTGTTCACCGTCCTGGACATTGATGATCCCCAACCTCCGATCACCGCCCCAGACATCACCGATCCCCAGCTGTTACCCTCCCCACCCGATGCAGAGTACTCCCCTTCTCTCCCTCCCACCACAGAGCTCACCCCACCTCCTCCCCTCATGGCTTCATCCCCCCCAACATGGGTCCATCCCCTTCAGCCTCCCTCTGGCCCCACCCCTTTGGCACTGTCCGTACCCAGTGGGCAGTGCAAGGGTGCCAAACTGGCAATGTCAGGGTGCCAGGCTGACAATACTATGCTGGCATTGTCCAAGGGCCACTGCATGGCCCTGCCCCTGACCAGCCAGGGAGGACTTTAACGGCCTCTGGTCCCAATAGTGAGGCCATCACACCTGGTCTCTGTTGGTGGGGATGATACGTGATCCTCGCTGGTAAGGACCTCAACTGACAAGCAGGTAAGAGCAAGTGAGCCTGGGCGATAGCGTCCCGGGCTCATTAATTATACTTAAATTAACAAATGAAGGGCGCAAAGCCGATTTCGTCGGCAATTCTGTGATGGTAACATTGTGAGAGGTGAAAAATCGAGTGCGAACCCTATTTTTGCCTCTTGTCCGATCTTACCCATTCGCCGCGCCAATCGACTGGTGGTACAAGCGGTAAGATCGCCCCCTTTTGTTTCCCTTCCACTCAATCAGTTCTATACTGTACCTCAACACAAAAGTATTTCACTTCTTCGAAGGGAATAAGGATTTTTGACTTTTTCATCTTCAAGAGCTCTTTGATGTGGTGTGGCATGGTGCACTTGATGATTTTGCCCACGCTGATCCGGACAATCAGCTGCATTCTCTTTTTCAGAACCACTGCAATTTGAACCACTTAAAGAAAACTACTGAAAATCGAGCTTGTGAAACAGGGCGGGAGTCACTCAGCCAGCCACCCAAACCAATCTCCATTCATGGGACAAGTTGTGTATTCCTACCACCTGCGGTTGGCGCTGTTGGTTCCGCTCTGACTGATCACACCTGCAGTTGGCGTCACTTGGCTCAATTGTTCATGGCCTTGACTGCCTCGCGCTCCACTGACATTTTTAGCAGCCCAAGATCCCATGTGTTTTGATAACCGCTCCCTCAATATGTCCTGCCACCTTCAAAGATCCACGTACATGAACCCCCAGGTGCTCCTGTTCCTGAACACACTTTGGAATGGACCTACCTTATATTCCCTTATTGTGAATGTAGCCCAATGCATCACGCAAACCAGCCTCCCATCCATTGACTCCGTCTACACTTCCAGCTGCCTCGGAAAAGCAGCCAGCATAATCAGGGACCTCACGCACCCCAGACATTCTCTCTTCCACCTTCTTCCATCAGGAAAAAGATACAAAAATCTGAGGTCACGTAGCAACCCACTCAAGAACAGCTTCTTTCCTGCTGCTGTCAGACTTTTGAATAGACTTATATTAAGTTGATCTTTCTCTACTAGCTATGACTGTAACACTGTATCCTTCTTTATGAACAGTATGCTTTGTCTAAATGGCGCGCAAGAAACAACACTTCTCACTGTATCCCAGTACGTGACAATAATAAATCAAATCAAGCACTGCAAGATCAGGAGATCAATTTACGAGGAGACGGCTCATTTCACCAAACTCTCCCCCCCAGAATGCTAACTCGACCATTCCCATTGCTCCATCTAGCTGGACCTTGGATTAATCCCCTTTCTGAACCTCAACCACTCTTGCTGGCGACATATTGGAACTACTGGGATTTTCGCCTGCATGCCACGGATTAAAACCGAGTTTAACAAGATCCACCTCACTCGACCATCAGAGAGAAAGGAGCTTCAAAACCACGGCCGGAATTCTCCGGATGTTCACGCCTCACTGCTGCTGCCAGCGAGAACGGAGAATGTGGTGCTCAGCAAAATCTCCATTCACTGCAGCGGGACTGGAGAATCCCAGCCATGGGCGGGACTGGAGAATCCGGCCCCGGTCTTTCAACTACCTGGAGAACAGAATGAGCATTGTCCGGCCTATAGCTGGGAAAAAGGATACAGGTATTGGAAAAATCCTTACAGTGTTTAATATGAAATGCCACACAACCAACCTGCAATGGAAAATGGAAAGTTATTAAGGTGACGTTGAGTAAAGAAAGGAACAAAGAAAATTACAGCACAGGAACAGGCCCTTCGGCCCTCCAAGCCCACACTGACCATGCTGCCCATTTCAACTAAAACACCCCAACCCTTCCCTACCTACCGTATCCCTCTATTCCCATCCTATTCATGTATTTGTCAAGACGCCCCTTAAAAGTCACTATCATATCTGCTTCCACTATCCCCCCCGGCAGCGAGTTCCAGGCACCCACCACCCGCTATGTAAAAAAACTTGCCTCGTACATCTCCTTTAAACCTTGCCCCTCGCACCTTAAACCTGTGTCCCCGAGTAATTGACTCTTCCACCCTGGGAAAAAGCTTCTGACGATCCACTCTGTCCATGCCCCTCATAATCTTGTAGACTTCTATCAGGTCGCCCCTCAACCTCCGTCGTTCCAGTGAGAACAAACCAAGTTTTTTGTAAGGTTGTAACTCACATCCATTTGGAGATTAACTATTGACCAGATGTATCAAAAATCATAAAACGATTCCCTTTAGTCAAAGTCTTAGCTTGGAAACTAACACTTCTGGCTCAAAGGGCCGATTGGCCTACTCCTGTGTCTATTTTCTATGGTTTCTAACCCTTGAAAACTGGGAAGTGGCTGTAACACTGACAAGAATCAGGTGTAAACATTTCTCCTCTCTTATCCCTGGCAAATCCACAGAGCTACCAGATAAAAGACACAGGGCTGAATTTTATAGCCATGGTGGTGATTGTATCCACCTGTCAAAACGCCAGTGGTAAATCCACTGTGAATATTCCCAGGGGTAGGGGCTGGGTGGTCCTGATGGTATTACCTGCTGATCAGGCAGTATAACTGCCGTCCTGGTTCCCGTGCCTTCCAAGTGGAAGATCTGCCCTCCGAGGGCTGCCAACCAATTGCAGGTCTGGCGGCTCTTTAGTGCCAGCAGCGTCTCCGTGATCGATGGCCATTGCTGGGACTGGCAGGAGGGCCGGGAACAGCAGACCGTGATAGAGGCCCCAGAAGAAGGTGAGCGGAGTGGGTTTTTGTTGTACCAGTCAGGTAGGCCCCAGCAACGAGATTGCTGTTGAGAACGGGGATGGGTCCTCTGCAAAGAAACATCCAGCTTTTTCTGAGCAGTTCTTTCCACAGGGAATAAGGGCGGCACGGTGGAACAATGGTTAGTACTATTGCCTCACAGCGCCAGGGACCCGGGTTCAATTCTGGCCTCGGGTAGCTGTCTGTGTGGAGTTTGCACATTCTCCCCGTGTCTGCGTGGGTTTCCTCCAGGTGCTCCAGTTTCCTCCTACAGTCCAAAAGATGTGGGGGTTAGGTAGATTGGCCATGGTAAAATTGCCTCTCAGTGTCAGGGGGACGAGCGGGGTAATTACGTGGGGTTACGCAATGAGGCATGGGTGGGATTGTGGTTGGTGCAGACTCGATGGGCCAAATGGCCTCCTTCTGCACTGTAGGGATTCTATGATTCTATAATTCTATAAATAGAGCCAATCCCACCACTGGTGGTTCTCGATTTGCTTGGAGGAAGGGAATCCAACCTCAACTTTCCCTGTCCCTGACTTAATTGAGATAGATGGATTTGGGGGGTGATTCAGGAAGGTGACGGACTCTCGATCCAATGCCTTCCCACCTGATTGTACATATCACCTCTCCTCCCAGCCCATTCTTGGTGAAGGAGGGATCATTAACTCTGTGCCACTAGATGGGTTTTGAATGGGTTGAAATTGAGCCAGCCCACTACAATGCACTTTGGACTTTGCCTAGGTCAGCTCCAGCACTGTTCTGTGCTCTTTCTATAACAAAGAAAACTTCCTTTTAATTTTCAAACCCATATCATCTGTTAAAACGAAGGAAGGACTTGCACTCAAGAAAGGGGAAAGTTGTTATATATCTTTAAGGGAGTTCAGCATCATAGCACTAGAAAGGAAATGCGTCAAGTGATCCAGTCTTTGTTTCACTTTTGCTTTGAGCAGAGCACACGCACACGGCTCTGCTCTGAAAAATCTATTACCTTGTTTTTCGATGCACTTCAGCCCCACAATCTTGATCTGTGGGCAGAGTGGGGTGGGGAGGGAGGAGAACCTCCTTCTGGAGCTGCTCCTGTACCTAGCCAAGCTGGCCATTAATAGGTCCAAGCAGTGGATGGATCGAGAGGGTCATCAGGCCCGATTGTCTGCCCCTTCTCCACTGCCAAGTGTCCCAGGAAAGGGAGCACACTGTGTCTGCCAGTGCCATCGAGGTCTTCCATGCCTGGTGGGCACCAGAGGGGTGCATTATCGATCCCTTTAATAACATCTGTTTTCACGTTTTAAGTTTCCTTTACGATTCTGTGTATTTCGATGCAGTATCCCTTTAAGGAACTGCATTTTTAATTAATCCCATAGTTGGCTGATCAGTTTATTTGGTTAACAACTCTGATGTCTTCAAGTTTAATAGCTAGGTATAACTGTTCATATGTGCCTGGTCTTAATGAAGAACCCACAATGTGTTTACCCGATCCTATATGAGCAATTGGCGCCTTGTACAGTTAATAAGCTCAAGATATTGTAACATTACAATGGGCGGCATGGTGGCACAGTGGTTAACATTGCTGGATCACAGCGCCAGGGAGCAGGGTTCAACTCCAGCCTCAGTGACCATCTTTTTGGAGTTTGCATGTTCTTCCCGTGTCTGCGTGGGTTTCCACCGGTGCTCCAGTTTCCTCCCACACTCCAAAAGTGTGGGGGTTAGGTGGATTGGCCATGATAAATTTTTTGCCTGTTACCATCCCAAGATGCATAGGTTAGGGAGATTAGCATGTTAAGTACATGGGGTTATGAGGATAGGACCTGGGTGGGATGCTTTGTCAGAGTGTTGGTGCAGGCTCAGTGGGTCAAATGGCCTCCTTCTGCACTGTAGGGATTCTATGATTACAATAACATGACAATTAGTTCCCTCATGGACCAAAACATCTGACTGTTTCTGCACCCTCTCAGTGAATCCTTTCACTTTGGCCTCAGGGAGACAACTCACCGTGTGGGTCTCACCTGCAGGTTTCTCAATCACATCGATTCCCTGATGCACGTCTACATTTTCCTGTGTGTTGCCCCCTTATCCCCCCCCCAAATGCAGTCATCTGCCCCACAGTGTGGTGAACGTACCCTGGAATCCCCCCCAACGCACTGATACTCAGCTCTGTAGCCGATTTGAGAGTGCCGTACCTCTGGAAGATTCCCATGTTTTTACTCTGTCGGCCGGCCACCAAACTCTCCCCATCCCATCCCCAAACTCCAACTGGATCTCTCTGCCTGTCATGGGAAAAGGTCACTAAGAATGTAGCAAATAACTCACTGGCTCATCCACAGCTGTGAGGTGGGCTTGGGGAGCAGACGTTGAACTTTCTCCATCTTCTGCAGATTCTTTAGGAACTCCCATGAAACGCTGCAAGAAGATAATGTCAGTGTGAACAGTGTGAAGTCCTTGTGCCATGCGCTACTGCAAACACTTAACCAGTAACTACAACTCATTGAAGAGAAAGGCTCAGCCATTCCCAGGAAGGTGGAAGCTGCCAGTGAGAGTAAAGATGGGCAGTGAGGGAACTGGGAACAATTTCAATTCCTTCCCTCTCCCAGGTCGTGGACAGATTTGCTGATTATTATTGTACAATTAAGAACAGAAATTCTGGAAAAGCTCTGGGGAGATAGAGAAACAAGAGTTAATGTTTCAGTTCGATGACCTTTCACTGGAACAGGAAGGAGTTAGGGCCAACTCTCTTCCAGTAACTTCGTTAGTGTTTAATCCCCTGACAATATTAGGGCAGGTGACCACAATCCTGGTCAGAGAGGGAGGTTTCAAGAGGTGCCTGAAAGGAGGGGGAAGAGAGGTGGAGAGTCAGGGACGTGGAGGGTGGCAAGTCCAGAGTTTTGGGTCCAGGTAGCTGATTGCTTGGGGCCAGAGGTGGGACACGAGTGGGCAAGGGGTGCAATTAAAACTGGGGGCGAGTGCAAGGCCTGATTTGGAGGAGTGCAGATATCTGGGCTGGAGGAGGTTACACTGATAGGGAGGAGGTGAGGCCAGAGAGGGAGCAGAACACAAGGCCGAGAATTCCAAAATAGAGGTGTCACTGGACCGGGAGTGTGAAGTCAACATGATGGGTGTACGAGGTTGATTGATGTTGCAAAACTGGAGGAGATGTGGCAAACTGTCCTGGTGGAGTTGATGCCCTCTGTACAAGAGAACCCTTTTAATAAGAACATGCAGGGCCTCAACTTAAAGTTAAATGTGATACTTTTCCTCAGCCTTCACCGAGACCATTCCGCACAACTGCTATCGAGTTGACAAGTTACCTTAAGGAGTCCAGGGTTCTTCCCGCTCTGTGAGGAGCTTTTGGATGACTGCCCCTTAGAGGCATATCTGCCGCCACTGATTGTGGCCCGCTTTCCACGCGCGCTAGGTAGGATTAAACTGTGCAGCGACCTTTCCGGCGATAATATCGGGGACATATTGCCTTCAAGGATTTCAGAAGATGCTGTGCTTGAGGCCTTTGTAAATGATGAAGATAATGATAAAATGGTGCTCCGAGTACGGTTCCTTGCAAGTGGCAAGTGCAGCTTATCCATGATTGAACGATCAGGAGAGGTGGCTCTGAGAGCTTGGGATTCTCAAAATGGCTCACATCTCGTTGGAAGATATTGACACTGATCCTCCGCACACATTGACCAAACCAACTGGCCCCATCTTTCTGACCTCAGATCTTCTCCAACCGGTGGGAGTTGGTTTTCTTTTGAAACAGGTAACCATGGCGCCACAGAATGTTGTGTCCTTGCATCATAATATTCATTCCAAATCTGCTCTTTGATCCAAGCAACTGCCGTGTTCATCTGTTCAACTATTAACGCTTACGTTTATCAGCAGACAGAACTGGCTGACCAGTTTTTTAAATATCTCAGCTCACTCTCTCCTAATGCAGTCTCCATGTTTCTAGTAGCTCGGAAGGGGCGATACCACTGTCATTAACTTAACATCAAATTTACAACATATATAGGCATTTCTGTCCTCATGCTCCACACAAGCCTCATCCCACTCCTCTCAGAAAGGGGGGGCATTCACTTCTGATTTGATTTGATTTATTATTGTCACGCGTATTGGTTTGCAATGGTATACAAGACAGGTATTGTTTCTTGCGCGCTAAGTTGGTTTGGTCAGATAACGCATACTGTTCATGGAGTACGTAGGGGAGAAGGAAAGGGGAGGGTGCAGGATATAGTGTTGCAGTTACAGATAAGGTATAGCGAAAGATCAACTTAATATATAATAGGTTCATTCAAAAGTCTGATGGCAACAGGGCAGAAACTGGTCTTGAGTCGGTTGGTACGTGACCTCAGACTTTTGTATCTTTTTCCCAACTGAAGAAGCTGGAAGTATGTCCAGGGTGCGTGGGGTCCTTGATTATGTTGGCTGCTTTTCCGACTGATGCTCAGCCTCTCTGCGAGTGAGTCCCTGAGGGCCCCAACCTGACTCCTGCAGGAGATGTGCACCTGGAGACAGGTCAAAGTGCCTCATCCCTATGTCGCCTCCATCTTCAATAGTCCATCAGGGTGTGTGGCCATGGAGTATGGGGCTGGACACAAATTTGGCAAGACCAGCTAGACGAAGGTCTCTGTGGTGGTTACCAACCTTTCCCCTGGTGGCCTTGAGGTGTTAGCATGTCAGAGGCACGACATCAGACAGAACATAGATGGACTCCTCCATCGTTTGCTCTGGTCTGCTGAGACACTCGCGAAGCTCTGCTTGATGTTCCTCTGCCTCCCTTTTCATCTTCAGCATTGAGTTGGTGGCCTCTTCCAGATACCCATCATGTGGCTGGTCTCGAGCAGCCCTCCGAGTGCCAGATACCCGGCTGTCCCTGCCTCCCACTACTCTGGGGACGTGTCTGTGCGGCGTTCACCAGGAAGTGACCCCTGAGTCCAATCTAGATTTTTCTAAAACACTGAATGAATTGTCCCTTTCTACACAGTCAAATGCTTTTTCAGCATCTGGGAAAATTACAACAGAATAGAATATAGAATCCCTACAGTGCAGAAGGAGGCCATTCAACCCATCGAGTCTGCCCCGACCACAATCCCATCCAGGCCCTATCCCCATAACTCCACAAACCCCATTTACCCTTGTATTCCCCGACACGAAAGGTAATTTATCATGGCCAATCCACCTAACCCGCACATCTTTGGACTGTGGGAGGAAACCGGAGCACTCGGAGGAAACCCACACAGACAAACTCTACACAGACAGTGACCCAAGCCGGGAATTGAACCCGGGTCCCTGGCGCTGTGAGGCCGCAGTGCTAACCACTGTGCCGCTCCTTGAAGAAGAGGAGTCTTGGAATAAATAATATTAAATAGCCAAATGGTGGAATCTGAGTCGCATCACCAGGCAGTCACAGAAAGTCAGAGCCTTCAGACTCCAAGGAAGTTTATTCCAGAAGGTTGTAGATGTCAGGCTATTGCAAGTGCTGCAGAAGATCACAATCGAGGATAAGATAGGTGATGCGCGTTATCACACTCGAGGCTTGAGATGCTCAGGAAATAAAAGCTTTTATTTGCTGTTACAACAAAGCTACTAATTATATACACGATCCCAGACTGAGGGGTCCCAGACAGAGCAGTGACCTTTATACCTCTCCCAGGAGGCGGAGCCCGACTGGGATGTACCACAATAACTATAATACAAGGTGTAACAGCCCAACCCTAACCCCAACAGCAACAAGTAGAACAACCCATCCCTAACCCCAACAGGAACATATATACATACTTGTAGTACTGGGCAGACCCTGGCTCAGTACTATCTAGTGGGAACCAACGATGGTTCACCACAATAGGTTAGTCAAAATGCGAGCTATTTCATAGAATCTACAGTGCAGAAGGAGGCCATTTGGCCGATCGAGACTGCATCACCAACAACCCCACAAACCCCATTTACCCTCCTAATCCCCCTGACACTAAGGGGCAATTTACCATGACCAATCCACCTAACCCGCACATCTTTGGACTGTGGGAGGAAACCGGAGCACCCAGAGGAAACCCACGCAGACATGGGGAGAACGTGCAAACTCCATACAGTCACCCAAGGTTGGAATTGAACCTGGGTCCCTGGCGCTGTGAGGCAGCAGTGCAAACCACTGTGCTGCCAGAAAAGGCCAAGGCTAGTACTGGACCATTCTTGCAGAAAGGCTACACAACCGGGGACAATGCAATTAAATCGTATCTCCATGACAAAGGATAATCGTGGAGTTGTTAGTTTAATGGCCACCCATTAAAAAGAAATGGATACGGAAGCTGTGGTCTCCACTATCAGGGAGCAGATATAACCGTTTCTGGGCTCGTATTCAGCTCCTGAACTTAGAAAGTACAAAGTCCAGGCTGGCCACCTACACAGGGGACTCACAGCCTCTCCCCACGGCAACCCCCAAACCCCTATCAGGCTTCCCATGGGCTGTTCCAACCTTGCACTGCCCTCTGGCACCCTGGCACTGACACCCTAATAGTAACACAGTGGCACATTGGACCCCGAAGAGGGTCCAGGAGGTGAATCCAGTGCCCATGTGCCCCTCTGTCACTGCCAGACTGCAGAAGGAGGGTCCCCCCAAGGATCCTGGGGATTGGGTGGGCTTGGACTGGGGGCAAAGGGTTGGCCTCAGCACTCTCCCCAAAATGAGGGTCTCGTTCTGAGGGGACTGCCCCTTCTAACCCTAGGAAGCTTGAACAACTCTTGGCATGGTGATTTCAGGCACCTCTCTGATCAAAAGTCTTTGTTCTGGTCACTTTGAGATGGCCTGGTCACTTTAACCTACATGCCCCCTGGAAACCTGGTAGGCTTCCAAATCCCAGCAGTACTCCATTCAGCAGAAGGGATTCCCCTTTCTCTCTTTCAGAAGCTGCAGGTGTAAGAAGATCCCTTTCAAGTCCTCTGACAGAAGTCAGTCACTTTCACTAAGTGGGGGAATATAGCTGCAGGCAACTTAAAAGCAGCTAGGTGTTCTCAGCTCCTCTTCTGTGTAAACATTGTGCTTAGGGACAATGAGGGGGGTGCGGGGTACTGTGAAGGGATAGGTAAACAAACAAAGCTGACTGCATACGGTCTTAAAAACCATTAAGCTGTCAATCAAAGAAGAATTCAAAGGACTGGACTGATATCGAATGGAAACAAAACTTTTCAAAGGGATTTCAAAGGCTTTGAGCTTTCTATGAAGGCTTAGAGACTTGAAATAAAAGCTATGTTAAAAGAATGGGGCCGAGTGAGCATCTGGAATCCCAGCGGGGTGGGCCGGGAGCATCGAGATGGGTTTGCCGCTTGGCTTCAATCCCTTTTTAGCCAGTGCCATCGGGATTCATGCCAGTGGCGTATGGGGTTGGAAACTCCAAAGGGTTGTGAATGTAGCCCAGTCCATCACACAAATCAGCCTCCCATCAATTGACTCTGAATATACTTTCCGGAGGTGGGGGGGGTGCCTCCTCCCAGGACACTCCGAGGATGTGCAGCTGCTCAGAATCCTCTCTGCCTGTGCACACCCCCCACTCCAGCAGTGCAGGCCCCCAAGGGTGTTCTGCCCCTGAGCAGGAGACCTTGAACAGGCCAGGCCCCCTCCAGAGCTCGGACCACCAGAAGACATCCGCCAAGGTCAATCACAGATATCAGAACGGAGCAGTCAGCAGGCTGCCTCCACCTCTGCTACAGATGTCAGGGTTGCACCAAGACATAGCGGTAGAGTTAGGAAAGCAAAACAAATGTTGATGTCACTTCTGGTTCATGTGTTCGCTCTCATTAAATAAATTGCACTTTATTGAAACCCATTGGGATGGGTATGTGAATGATCCAGTCAACTAAAGACATTGGTTGATCAAAATCAAAATAAATTAAGTTTATTTATTAGTGTCACAAGTAAGGTTTACATTAGCACTGCAGTGAAGTTACTGTGAAAATCCCCTAGTCCCCACACTGCGGCGCCTGTTCGGGTACACTGAGGGAGAATTTAGCACGGCCCAATGCACCTAACCTGCATGTCTTGCGGACTGTGGGAGGAAACCGGAGCACCCGGAGGAAACCCACGCAGACATGGGGAGAATGTGCAGACTCTACACAGACAGTGACCCAAGCCGGGAATCGAACCCGGGACCCTGGCGCTGTGAGGCAGCAGTGCTAACCACTGTGCCACCGTGCCGCTCGCGTGCAACAGGAGTTCACTCACAGGACAGCAGCATCAATCCAAATGACTGGAACACGAACACAGCCACAAGTTCAGTGTGGGGAGAGAAGCAAGGGGTGTTTAATGGAATGCAAAGAAAAAAAGCCTTACATTTGTAAACATCAACGTGAATCGAACCTGGGTCCCAGTGCTAACCACTGTCCCATCCCATTTGAGACTTATTGAACATCTCTATCACGTTTCTCATTTATATCACTTCACAGAACACACCAACACCATAGAAAATGAAGTTTATAGTGCACACTCTGTCAAATTTAAAAATAAAACATTGAAAGGAATGAGTTCAATGTGCCACATTTGTAAAAGCTGTTTGGAACAGAACCGACTAAATCGGCAAGCAATTAAAATTTAAAATGAGAATACATGAATTAAACATGATCTAACTGGGTAATAGTCAAGTCGGTCTGTATAGATTCAATAGGTAAGCTGGACAACCTGAGAGGTGCAGCATGCGGTAAAGAAGGCAGATAGTATGTTGGCCTTCATAGAATCATAGAGGTTTACAGCATGGAAACAGGCCCTTCGGCCCAACTTGTCCATGCCGCCCCTTTTTTTAACCCCTAAGCTTGTTCCAATTGCCGCGTTTGGCCCATATCCCTCCCATCGTACCCATGTAACTCTAAACACTTTTTAAAAGACAAAATTGTACCCGCCTCTACTACTACCTCTGGCAGCTTGTTCCAGACACTCACCACCCTCTGCGTGAAAGAATTGCCCCTCTGGACTCTTTTGTATCTCTCCCCTCTCACCTTAAACCTGTGCCCTCTAGTTTTAGACTTCCCTACTTTTGGGAAAAGATATTGACTATCTAGCTGAACCATGCCCCTCATTATTTTATAGACCTCGATAAGATCACCCCTCAGCCTCCTACGCTCCAGAGAAAAAAGTCCCAGTCTATCCAACCTCTCGTTATAACTCAAACCATCAAGTTCAGCAGTCTTTTCTGCACTCTTTCTAGTTTAATAATATTCTTTCTATAATTGGGTGAACAGAACTGTACACAGTATTCCAAGTGTGGCCTTACCAATGTCTTGTATAACTTCAACAAGACATCCCAACTCCTGTATTCAATGTTCTGACCAATGAAACCAAGCATGCCGAATGCCTTCTTCACCACTCTGTCCACCTGTGACTCCACTTTCAAGGAGCTATAAATATGTACCCCTAAATCTCTTTGTTCTGTAACGCTCGCAATGCCCGACCATTAACTGAGTAAGTCCTGCCCTGGTTCGATCGACCAAAATGCATCACCTCACATTTATCTAAATTAACCTCCATCTGCCATTTGTCAGCCCATTGGCCCAATTGATCAAGATCCCGTTGCAATCCTTGATAACCTTCTTCACTGTCCACTATGCCACCAATCTTGGTGTCATCTGCAAACTTACTAACTATGCCTCCTAAATTCTCACCCAAATCATTAATATAAATGACAAATAACAGTGGACCCAGCACAGATCCCTGAGGCACACCGCTGGTCACAGGCCTCCAGTTTGAAAAAGAACCCTCTACAACCACCCTCGGGCTTCTGTCGTCAACACAGTAAGAAGTTTAACAACACCAGGTTAAAATCCAACAGGTTTATTTGGTAGCAAAAGCCACACAAGCTTTCGGAGCTCCGAAAATCGGGAGATCGAGGCAGGCTGGGGTGGGGGCAAGGCTGGCCCGGATACGTCCGGGAGGCCGGCAATTGGGGGTGGGGGGATCAGAGGGTCAGCGATGCAGGGTCACGGGGCTGGCCAGCGATCAGGAGGCCGGCAGTGTGGGGCTACTGCGCATGCGCCAATCCCCACTCTAACAGGTCGGCCCACGTGCAATGGCCCACTCAGCGCTACGCTGCCGGCCTCTCCAGCGGGAGATTTTCAGCATGATTCATTGTGGGTGTGGATGATTCCAGCGGGAGTTACTCCAGTTTTTACGTGAATTCGGCACTTAGAATGTTTTTGGGAGAATCCCGGCCACTGTTGCTCGGTATCTGCCGGACTCACTCAGGTTTGCTTGCCAGTAAGCAGAAAGCAGTCCACTTCACTTCCAGTACAGCTTCACTGGACGTCACTCCCACAGCCTGCAGAAAACTGCAAAGAAATAAAAGTGTGTAATGAGTGGAATGCCCAGTGCCATTAACCCACTGCACCGAAATACGGCAAAACATGTCAGAGACAGGAGCAGGCTGGATAACACATCCTCATTAAAATATAAATGGAACACTGCTCGAGGGGAGGGGGAGATTCACCGGGAATTGCACAGGCAGTGGCACAGTGACTGGACCAGTAATCCAGTGACTCAGAGTAATGCTCTGAGGACCCGGGTTCGAATCCCACCACGGCAGATGGTGAAATTTGAATTCAATAAAAAATCCGGAAGTAAAAAAGTCGAATGACGACCATGAAACCATTGTCGATTGTTGTAAAAAAAAACATCTGGTTCACTAATGTGGGAAGGAAATCTGCTGTCCTTACCTGGTCTGGCCTCCAGACCCACAGCAATGTGGACATGCCCTCTGAAATGGAGGGCAGTTAGGGATGGGCAATATAAATGCCCAGCCAGCGACGCTCACACCCTGTAACTGAATTTTTTTTAAATTCCAGGATTTGTAGGTCGATTCACATTGCTTCAGTTAACAGAGGAAACCCCTATGTGTGCCCCTCAAGGAGGCTGTGTACAATCATAGAATCCCTACTGTGCAGGAGGCGGCCCATCGAGTCTGCACCGAACATAATCCCACCCAGGCCCTATTCCCGTAACCCCACATATTTAACCTGCTAATCCCCCCTGACACTACAGTTTAGCACACCCAATCAACCTAACCCACACATCTTTGGAGTGTGGGAGGAAACCGGAGCACCCGGAGGAAACCCACGCAGACACGGGGAGAATGTGCAGACTCCACACAGACAGTGACCCGAGGCTGGAATTGAACCCGGGTCCCTGGTGCTGTGAGGCAGCAGTGCTAACCACTGCGCCACCTTGCCGCCCCCAACTACCACATGGAGTGAGTTCCCCACTGAGCCAATAATCCAGGTTGGCACTGAGGGGGTGCTGCAGTGTCAGAGGTGCCAGCTTTTCAAATGTGACATTAACCGAGGCCCTGGCCTCCCCTTCCAAGCAGACTTAAGAGACACTTTTCGAAGAGAAGCATGGGAATTCTCCCCAGTGCCACCGATGATCCCTCACCCAACATCACCACAACAGATTAACTGGTCATCGTCCCACCAGCATCCTGCAGTTCGGCCCTCATGTTTCTCGCATTGCCACGATGACTACACCTCAACGCTGTACCACGCTGTCTGAAAATGGTGTGGGATGTCCTGGGGTCGTGACCGACGCTACAGAAACGCTCAAATCTTCCCTTCTCTGTTCCTGCTATTTTAACACTTGCCTCCTGTGCCTGGGACTGCTGATGAGGAGAGAGCCTCCGAGACCCCCTCATCCACACAAACTCACCCTCCCCAAATTTAAATCGAGCCTTTCCTTTATTTGATAAGCTCTCATTTTAGTCAATAATTATTTACTGCCCTGGCAACCACATCCTGAGATGCGAGGTTGGATTTTCCTCTGACTTCCGCCTTTGTTTGGGACGGTGAGTGGTAAAACATATGGATCATTACGTCCACCTTATTAACTATGAACTGAAAATGACTGACAAAAGACCAGTGTCACCCACACTTGTCCACACTTGTGACCCATGCCCACCCTAGGCTCGTTCAGTGTTCATGTTCAGCTTGTCCAAAGATACACGGGTTTGGTGGATTGGCCATGCTAAATTGTGCCTTGGTGTCAGGGGGACTGGCAGGGTAAATGCATGGGGCTAGGGGATAGGGTGGGATTGTTGTCAGTGCAGGCCCGATGTGCCAGGGACCCAGGTTCAATTCCCGGCTTGAGTCACTGTCTGTACGTTCTCCCTGTGTCTGCGTGGGTTTCCTCCGGGTGCTCCGGTTCCACCCACAGTCCGAAAGACGTGCTGGTTTTAGGGTTTTATTGGCCATGCTAAATTCTCCCTCAGTGTACCCAAACAGTGTGGCAACTAGGGGATTTTCACAGTAACTTCATTGCAGTGTTAATGTAAACCTACTTGTGACACTAATAAATAAACTTTAAACTTTCCTACACTGTAGGAATACTATGATTCTAAAGCCTTTAGCGATGGTGAGTTCATCAAGTCAATTCCTATTATCGTTACCACTCTGGGAATGGAGGGATACAAAAGAGTGGTCTAGTTTGGACCAGGGAGCGGCGCGGGCTAATTGTTCCTTGTTTCTCGTTTCAAGGCTTCATTCTATGATCATCTTGCTGGTGCCAGTACAGAGCGAGACTGCGGATAGTTGGGAACCTGTCTCGGGGGCAGGGAATTCATATGGTGTTCGTGGAAGTGGAAATGACTAGGGTTGGGAAGCATTTTCCGATCAGGGCCAGTGTGATCTCCTGGACTCGTTTCGATTGCCTCAGGGGGTCGGAGAGGAATTTCCCAGATTTTTTTTCCCCCATATTGGCCCTGGGGTTTTCACTCTGGGTTTTCGCCTCTCCCTGGAGATCACATGGTCTGAAATTGGGGGGGTGGGGGTGAGTTAATAGGTTGTGATGAACAAAGCATCGTAGCTGTGAGGGACAGCTCGGTGGATAGGATATTAGTATGTAGATAGGCTGGAAAATTGGGCGGGGATCCTGGATTCAGGATTCAATCCTGGACCGGGGAGCGGCGCGGGCTTGGAGGGCCGAAGGGCCTGTTCCTGTGCTGTATTGTTCTTTGTTCTTACTTTTGCTCCATTCTCTCAATGGAGGCTTTCGCGCATTCCGGATCCTTCTCCTGAAAGGTCTGGTAGTAAGATAAGGATTCAAAGAAGCCTTTGACCCATGAGACTGACGCTTGTTGCTTGAATCGAATGTTATCAACTCTGGCGGGTGAAAGAAAAAGAAATCTGTTTTGAATTCGAAAGCACAAAAGGCTGGAAACACTCTGCAGGTCAGGCAGCATCCGTGGAGACGGGCCGAGACTCAGGCTGGGATTTTCCACCCCAGCCCACTCACGGTGTGTTTTCCTGCAGCAGAGGTGGGTCGCCATTGGCCGCTGGTGGGATCTTCCCGTCCCGCTGAAGTCTACAGCATTTTGCATGTCTCACTCGCCACAAGGGCAGCCCCGCTGTAGTGGGGTCACCTTTGACAGGACTGGAAGATTCCACCAGCTGGCAGGACTGGAAAATCTCGCCCTTAATGATCCAGCTCAATGACCTATTGTCAGAACTGGAGGGAATCGGAGTTTGTTATCTCTCAGAGTAAAAGCCTACTCCTTTCTTTTCCTGTCTTATCAATCTGAGCTGCCGTCTCTAATGTCTCCTGAAACTATCTGCTAAATACCTCTATTCCTTCAAAGCTGAACTGGGCCAGCCGCACACAGACTGTAGCTACACGGGTAGATCAGGGTCGGGGAATCCTGCAGAGAGGAACACATCCTCTCCCTCCCCACAGCCCGTACAAGGCACATGTCAGGCGTGTTGACATTGATACCGGGACATTAAGATGCCAAGGATCCATTACGTGACAGGCAAGCTCGAGTGCTCAAGGACAGCACGGTGGCACCGTGGTTAGCACTGCTGCCTCACAGCGCCAGGGACCCAGGTTCAATTCCCAGATTGGGTCACTGTCTGTGCAGAGTCTGCGCGTTCTCCCCATGCCTACGTGGGTATCCTCCGGGTGCTCCGGATTCCTCCCACAGTCTGAAAGACGTGCTGGTTAGGTGCATTGGCCGTGCTAAATTCTCCTTCAGTGTACCCGAACAGGCGCCGGAGTGTGGTGACTAGGGGATTTTCACAGTAATTTCATTGCAGTGTTAATGTAAGCCTACTTGTGTGACACTCATAAATAAACTTTAAAGAATTTCTCTTTCAGAATCTCCTCCATGGGCTCTGTAACCTGAGTTCTCACTATATATAAATGTGTGTGCATTCGAAATGTCTGGCCCACGTTTATTTTTTCAATCTCTTTGTCTTCCTGGACCTTCTTAGGGCTTCCTCCTCCGTCTCTTCCTGTTCTCCAAGTACCTCTTCTCAAAATCACAGAATATTGCAGTGCATTCGGCCCATTGAGTCTGCACCAACGCATGAAATGCCCTGACCTGCCCACCTAATCCCACTTGCCAGCACTTGGCCCATAGCCTTGAATGTTATGGCGTGACAAATACTTATCCAGGTACTTTTTAAATGATGTGAGGCAACCCACCTCCACCACCCTCCCAGGCAGCGCATTCCAGACCCTCACCACCCTCTGGGTAAAAATGCTTTTCGTCTAAAACCCCTAAACCTCCCGCCCCTCACTTGTGTCCCCTCATAACTGACCCTTCAACAGTTGCTCCTTATCCACTCTGTCCGTGCCCCTCATAACCTTGTACACCTCGATCAGGTCGCCCCTCAGTCTTCTCTGCTCCAATGAAAACAACCCAAGCCTATCCAAACTCTCTTTACAACATAAATGTTCCATCCCAGGCAACATCCTGGTGAATCTCCTCTGCACTTCTTCAAGTGCGATCACGTCCTTCCTATAATGTGGCGACCAGAACTGCACACAGTACTCCAGCTGTGGCCTCACCAAAGTTCTATACAACTCCATCATAACTTCTTTGCTTTTGTAATCTACACCCCGATTGATAAAGGCATATGCCATATGCCTTTTTCACCATCCTACTAACATGACCTTCCACTTTCAGAGATCTGTGGACAAAAACGCCAAGATCCCTTTGTTTTCCGGAACTTCCCAGTGTCAGAACTTTCATAGTATACTTCCTCCTCACCCCACCTGTCTTGAATGTCATTTTTCCCAACCTTTATCCCTCCTCCAAACCATCATCCTCCTGCCGCACTTACTTGTTCCAACTCACCTTGGCCAACCCTCTGCTTGTCTCTCCTGACATCCCCCAGATTTCAGCTTGCCGGGATTTTAATTAAGACTCTACCTTTAAACCGTGCTCTGGTTTCCTCCCAGACTCCAAATTAAATAATTATATTTCCACCTTTGACTATACTGCACACCCTACTTACTTTGCAGCTTCTTATCATGCTAAATTGCCCCTTAGTGTCCAAAGATGCGCAGGTTAGATAGATTGGCCATGCTAAATTGCCCCTTAGTGTCCAAAGATGTGCAGGTTAGATAGATTGGCCATGCTAAATTGCCCCTTCGTGTCCAAAGATGTGTAGGTCAGGTGGATTGGCCATGCTAAATTGTCCCTGAGTGTCAGGGGCTTAGCAGAGTAAATACATGGGGTTACAGGCATGGGGCCTGACTGGGACTGTTGTCAGTGCAGGCTTGATGGGCCGAATGGCCTCCTTCTGCACTGTAGGGATTCTTGTGATTTTATGAACCCCAGTTCTTCAACTGCAATGTGCTCAGAAAGAAGCAATGGAGATAGGCAGAAGACTCTCTGATGTGGGCAGCTCATCCTGTATTATTCTGATCCGACCCTGGCCCAGTGAGTCACAATATAATTATATTGGAACTCCATCTAGAGTTGTGGGATCTACTGGGAAGAGGTGAAAAAATAGCTGAAAATCTAGTGCCTGACAAGTGCCTGAAAAATTCCCCTCCAATCCCTTTAATCAATCAGAGACCAGTTTGGGCGATTTGATTGGTATTGTCTAATACCTGTCTATTCTATGAGGTTATCCCCATGAACAAAACCAGCTGGAAACTATGTCCCATCTCTGGGCCATCCAAAGATGAGAGGAGGTGATGGCCAAGTGGTATTATCTCTAGGCTTTTAATCCAGAAACTCAGCTAATGTTTTGGGGACCCGGGTTCAAATCCTGCCACGGCAGATGGTGGAATTTGAATTCAATAAAAAAACTTGAATTAAGAATTTTCTGATGACCGTGAAACCATTGTGGATTGTCGGAAAAACCCATCTGGGTCACTAATGTCCTTTATAGAGTCATAGAGGTTTACAGCATGGAAACAGGCCCTTGGGCCCAACTTGTCCATCCTGCCCTTTTTTTTAAACCACTAAGCTCGTCCCAATTGCCTGCCTTTGGCCCATATCCAAACGGGTGTCTTGCCCGTGCGACCCATATTGGGTGGCACAGCGGGTTAGCACTGCTGCCTCACAGCGTCGGGGACCCGGGTTCGACTCCCGGCTCGGGTCACTGTCTGTGTGGAGTCTGCACGTTCTCCCCGTGTCTGCGTGGGTTTCCTCCGGGTGCTCCGGTTTCCTCCCACAGTCCAAAATATGTGCAGGTTAGGTGGATTGGCCGTGCTAAATTGTCCCTTAGTGTCCAAAGATGTGCAGGTTAGGTGGATTGGCCATGCTAAATTGCCCCTTAGTGTCCAAAGATGTGTAGGTTAGGTGGATTGGTCATGCTAAATTGTCCCTTAATGTCCAAAGATGTGCAGTTAGGTGGATTGGCCATGCCAAATTGTCCCTTAGTCTTTGAGGGAAGGAAATCTGCCGTCCTTACCCGGTCTGGCCTACATGTGACTCCAGAGCCACAGCAATGTGGTTGACTCTCAACTGTCTCTAAGGGCAACTGGGGTGGGCAATAAATGCTGGCCAGCCAGCGATGCCCATGTCCCAGGAATGAATTAAAATAAAGACAAGTGCCCTATCATGAAAGTAGATTTTTTTTTCTTCAAAAAATATACTTTAGTCATAAAATTTGTAAAAGTGCATTACAAAATATCTGGATTTGCAAGTGCGATAAAATTCAACTTCTCACCATAGAGCATGTTCCACACTGGGAGGTGCCACAATATAACTGTGGAACTCTTATTAGGGAGACGAGATAAAACCTGCCTCAGGAGAAGGTGCTAAATGAAGCAATGTCCTCAGGCTAGCATGGACAAGATGGGCCAAATGGCTTCCTTCTATACTGTAACTCTTCTATGGTATGTGGACAGACACACCTTTAGAGATAACCTCAGTGTACTGACTGGGAACGTGAACCCTTAACTAATGAATGTTACAGACTGATAATCCCAACAGATCGCGAGGTTTAATATAGATAAAGACAGACTGTTTCCTCTGGCGAGGGGAGCCCAGAATGAGGGCCTGAACATTAACATTGAAGCTCAGTGAGGGCTAATAATCAGCAAGCACCTCTTCACCAGTTATTGAACCTTAGCTCAAGGATTGTTGGCTGTATTATCCGCTCTCACCTTTCTTTGTCAGGGAATGTGATAGCGTCAAATATCTCCTTATATTTATTCCGGACCATCTGACATCTTTCACTCATGTAGGGTGCGAGGGTTTTGAACATCTGGAAGCAAAAAATACAACAGCAAACTGGTCAACATAAGATCGTCAAATTAAAGACATGACTATCAGTTACAAGGAATGTGTCCCCACCTCCCCTATTCCTCCTCATGGCAAAAGTGTGACTGAAGAACTGTGGTGACCTCAATCCCGACCTCAGCCAATCCCTACAACCCCTGACACCCACCCTACCCAAACTCTCCCCCCCCCCCTCCCGGCGTACCCCGACCCCCCAGCTTACCCTAAGCCCCCAGCCTACCCCGACCTCCCCCCCGCCATCATCCGACCCTGGGCAACCCACTGCATTCAGTCTGGGGAATTGGGGAATCCCTACAACTACACGGGATCCTGTTCCTGTTTCAGTTGAAATAACTGAAGGTTCCCAATTGGTCCCAATTACTGACTCACCTCTTGGACAATCTGAGTCAGCTGCTCCGAGCAGTCATTGTAATGTAATTCAAAGGGAACTTGGCAACAATACAGAGCCACACAGCCTCTGGGCTTTAGAACCCGCTCAACCTCCTTCATAAACTTCTCCATGTCAAACCAATGAGTCGCTGCTCCTGCTGTTACCAGGTCAACGGAACCGTCCTCGAATTCCAGCTCCTCAGCGAGGCCTTGTCTGTCGAGTCAATCCACAAACACGGCAATACATTAGCTGCAAGATGGCTGCAGATTTGATGTCCCAGAGACACACACACACACACACACACACACTCACACACACACTCACACTCACACCCACACACACACACACACAGAGAGAAACCTTCACCGATTAAAAATACATCGAGTTGCTGACTGGAATAACAAATTTGAAACACAGCAGGTCAAGGGTCAAGGTTCAGCTCCTGGTTGGGGTAGGCTGGGACACAGCCAGGGAGGCCAGACTTTAGTACAGAGGCTTTAGGCCGGACAGTCCGGCTTTTGAGCACTCTGTCCTCCATCCGGCGCCACCTGGAGCCGGACATTCATTTATCCTCCTTTTTTGATGCCCGACTGACCAATCTTTCAAGCCTGATCCTACCCTTCCCTGACGTAGACCACACCTGACCACTTCCACCCAGTGTAGAATCTCAGTGTGCAGAAAAGACCATGGGGCTCATTTTAAGCTTTTTAAGTTATGTCATTAATATGTTGCCTTAAGTATCATGTGTTTTCAGTTGTAGTTATTATTCTAATTAAGAAACCAGCCCTGCTTTTGTTCTAAGCTTTTTTTAAATTTTAAATTCAGGTAGATTCTAATTTGGGTGATTGGCAGTACCTGTACTTTGACCTGGTTATCACTATGACTGTGGGCCATCCTCATGGGTGGAACGGGGCCTGCAAAGGAATTGGTGGCACAACTACCTGTGGGGAGTCTGATCAACATTTCGATCCTGGGCAGCCTGCTGCTGCAGACTTTATTGGTTATACTGATTCAGGTCCTCACCTACACTGTCACTACCACCCAAAGCTGGTAAGTGTGCCGCCGCTATCACCAGATTTACAGCTACCCTCTCGGTAAAAGGAAAGAAGTTGCTTGTGAAATGCTCTAAATACTGAGCCACTGACCCATAAAGAAAGCTCTATTCGTCTTGTTTGATGTTGACTTCAGTGATTAATCTTGGGATGACTGGTAGAGGTACCTGAGGTTAGTAAGGGGATAATCATGCAAGACTTTCTACTCAAGTGGATAGAGCTGTGAAGAAGGCCTACAGTGTGTTAGCTTTTATTAACAGGGGGTTGGAGTTTATGCTGCAACTGTACAGGACCTTGGTGAGACCACATTTGGAATATTGTGTGCAGTTCTGGTCACCTCACTATAAGAAGGATGTGGAAGCGCTGGAAAGAGTGCAGAGGAGATTTACCAGGATGCTGCCTGGTTTGGAGGGTACGTCTTATGAGGAAAGGTTGAGGGAGCTAGGGCTGTTCTCTCTGGAGCGGAGGAGGCTGAGGGGAGACTTAATAGAGGTTTATAAAATGATGAAGGGGATAGATAGAGTGAACGTTCAAAGACTATTTCCTGGGGTGGATGGAGCTATTACAAGGGGGCATAACTATAGGGTTCGTGGTGGGAGATACAGGAAGGATATCAGAGGTAGGTTCTTTACGCAGAGAGTGGTTGGAGTGTGGAATGGACTGCCTGCAGTGATAGTGGAGTCAGACACTTTAGGAACATCGAAGCGGTTATTGGATAGGCACATGGAGCACACCAGGATGATAGGGAGTGGGATAGCTTGATCTTGGTTTCAGATAAAGCTCGGCACAACATCGTGGGCCGAAGGGCCTGTTCTGTGCTGTACTGTTCTATGTTCTATGTTCTATGTTTCGCTCTTGATCAGTATCTAATGCCTCCTGTTGGAAATAGATGCGAGAGTTGAGTGAGGGCACGGACTGATTGTCCTGAGTCTTTCCCAGGTTTGCTAGCATTCCCGATTCAGACTCCTACACAGGCAGCCAGTGTCAGATTATCCCAGCAGGGTCAGCAAAATTGGGGGGGAGAAAATTAGTAAACAAAAGGTGGGAGTGGGGGTGGAACTTCACATTGGCTCGATTTAATGAATCTCCCTGTTGTGGATGCAGTCATTCAAAAAGCTCAAAATGTCTGTTGTAAATTGTAGATGCCACTGGTTTGTCAGGTACTGAAGGAGGCTTGGCAAGTTGTTGCAGTGCATCTAGCAGATAGTCCACATTTCTGCTAGTGTGTATCAGTGTTGGAGGGAGTGACTATTTAATTTTGATGGATGGGTTGCTAATCAAGTTGTGTGTCTGGTAGATGTAAATTGTCCAGTCTGTCTGTGGTGAAAGAAGTATGAATTTGTCAAAGTGTTCTGGTCACCTCAAAACAAAAAAAAGAGAATTGAAAAGTAAAACATGAATTGTTTTCTCCATTTGGAGACCAGATGAGGTCACATAACTAAAACTTGGCCACTGGCGTTCCTGCATGTTCTGTTGTTTGGTTGACACCTCTCGTCTTAGCCGAGTGGTCAGCGTGGAACAGGGTCGGGGAGGGGGGGGGGGGGGGGGGGGTCAATATTCCTAATTCCAGCAGTTGGGCTGAATTAAAGTGGTTTTCACACATAACCAAAGATTCACCGTTTGTGGCTGTTAGCACAGTGCTCTTGTGTTGTAAATTGGTCTCACATTGTAGCTGATTGCATTGCCCTGTCCCTAACAACAGTTTTATAGATGTTTTGTGTGTTTATCTGAAGGTTTGTTCCTGTAAATACCAATTCATCCAACAACAGACTCCCAAACTACGAAAACACTGCTGTATTTTGTGTGTCTGGGTTCCAGTTCCTTATCCTGGCAACAGTACTTTCCCAGGGTCAACCCTTCCGCAAGCCGCTCTACTCTGATGGTATTTGCTTTTTGACTCTTGGAGCTACATATGGTTTATATCTGATTGTAAAGGTTGTGATTAAAGCTTTGTGTATTTACTATTATCTCCCTATGTATGTAAGACCAGGCAATTGATCTGTTGTTCCCTTGGCCGATGGTATCTTCTGCTATAAAATGTGTAATAACAGTTTGAAACTGCTAGTTTCTGCATCTTGGAGATGCCTGGCCATTGCCTGACATTGTGAAATTCAGGAATAGGTAAGAGGCACAAACATGAGCTGTTTCAGTCCATCTGCAACACTGGCATCTACTGAATGTGGGGAAATGACCTGGTGACCAAAAAGAACAAATATCCAAGTCCTCTACTTCAGCTGTTGCATGACAATTACTATATTCACGTAACTGCACTAGCCATATGAATATGGACTAGAAGAACAGGTCTGTGGCAAGTAACTCACCTCCTGACTCCCTGACAAGTCAGGAATCTGATGGAATATTCTCCACTTGCCTGGATGAATTCTGCTCCGACAACACTCAAAAGCGCAACGCCGTCTGACACACAACTTGATTAGCAACCCATCCATCAAAATTAAATAGTCACTCCCTCCAACACTGATACACACTAGCAGAAATGTGGACTATCTGCTAGATGCACTGCAACAACTTGCCAAGCCTCCTTCAGTACCTGACAAACCAGTGGCATCTACCATCTCGAAGGACAAGGGCAGCATGGGAGCACCACAACCTGCACGTTTCCCTCCAAGCCAGACCATCCTGGCCACTGCTGGGTCAAAACCCTGGAACTTTTCCTGACAGTACAGTGGCTCTACCTACCCAGAACTGCAGCAGTTCAAGCTCACCACCACATTCTTGGGGATGGGCAACAAATGCTGGCCGAACCAATAACACACACACCCTGTGAAAGAATAACAACTCTGCTTCAGTGTTAGGGAGGCCTAACAGTGTTACAGTGCGTTTCAAATTTTTTTGAAACACACTTGAAGAAGGGAAAGGTTTAATGTTTTTTGTACTCAATGTATTTTGTACCTAAAAGGTTGAACTTTGTACTTAGAATGTATCACAAGCATAACCCTTCATTATGGCTAATCCCCTTGTTTATACTGCTTCTGACATTAATACAAGTTAACTTTTATTCTTACAACAATAGATAGTCAAATGTAAATGTGAGTGTGTTTGAGAGAATACCTTTTCTACCAGCTTGTGTGTGGTTTGCGGAAGGAAAGCAATTCCATGATGTTTGACAGAAGGACTCCCACTGGGGCCGCTGACCGCACACAGTCACTTCAAAGGGAAGCTGCGGAAGAGCAGGAAACCAGAGACTACATCGTGACTACAGCCACCAGAGACTGGTGCTTCGTGACCTGAGAATCAGATACACACTGATTTATGGTCAGACGCATCGTGCTCAAGGACGATCAATTGGACTTTAATTCATGGCCAGACCAGTGTTTGTGTGGTGACTGGTACTGGGAGCCATGCTGTATAAATGTCTCCACTTTCTTGTGTTCAGTGAGAGGTTTTGGTGAATCGCTGTTAAGGTTGCCAGACCTCTCCCGCAAGCTTGTGAGAATAAAGCCTACTCTATTTTGACTCATACCAGTCTCAGGTAATTTTTACCTACTACAGTACTGTATATATATGGTAACCTATGACCACGTATGCAATGTCCTCCTTTCTGGAAATTTGAAAATGGCCACCCTGGACACAGCTCAAGGAGGCAGTTGACATTTGATCCCGCCTGCTCATCCCAGCCAGTTCCCTTCCCCGTTGCACACTTGCAAGAATACAATTTTGGTTCTTCAGTAAAAACAAAATACTGCGGGGACTGGAATCTGAAACAAAAACATAAAATGCTGGAAAAATCTCAGCAGGCCTGAAAGCATCTGTGGAGAGAGACGAAGGGTCAGCTAGACTCAAAACGTTGCTGTATTCTCTCTCCACAGATGGGGAGGGGAGAGGGTGCGGGAAGAGCGCTGAATGGGGTGAGTGCAGAATGCCAGAACAGAAGGAGGGAGATGAAGGTAATCTCTTGTACTGTAGTCTTACTCCTGGGGGTGTCACTCTGTGTGAGGGTTGGGGGTGTCATTCTGTGTGGGGATTGGGGGGGGTGGGGGGGTCACTGTGTGTGAGGGTTGGGGGGGGTCAGTGTGTGTGAGGGTTGGGGGGGGTCAGTGTGTGTGGGTTGGGGGGGTCAGTGTGTGTGAGGGTTTGGGGGGGGTCAGTGTGTGTGAGGGTTAGGGGGATCTCACTGAGGGTTGGGAGGTCGCGCTCTGGGGGTTGGGGGGTCTCACTCTGTGTGGGGGGTCTCACTCTGTATGGGGGTTGGGGGGTCTCACTCTGTGTGAGGGTTGGGGGGTCTCACTCTGAGGTATGGGGGTCTCAGTCTGAGAGAGTTTGGGGTGGGTGTTGCAATGTGATGTCTGGGGCCTCACATGCAGTCCACCCAGTGGTTGCGAAGTGGATTTTTACTCAGGCCCCCATCACTTGAACATTGTTCTCCAACAACCTTTAACCACCCTGTGCCATGGCTCTATGAGGTGAACTGAAAGAGTTTAAACTCTGTGACCCTCAGGTTAAGGGTTTGACTCGATTCCGAATGGAAGTCTCTCTTTGACACTTTGATTTTTTTTCAACAGTGCGGACTATCTGCCAGCGTTCAGCTGAGAGCAGCAACTCTGTTTGAAGGACCCCCCACATTGCAAATGGATTTGTAATCACAACCCCCCCCCCTCCAAACTAAATCATAATTACAATATGATACTCATCCTGTGAAAGTGGGACGTGTAAAGAGTGTTTTAATAATGTTTTTTTAAGAAGATAGCTGTGGCACAGTGGTTAGCACTGCTGCCTCACAGCGCCAGGGACCCGGGTTCAATTCCAGCCTCGGGCCACTGTCTGTGTGGAGTTTACACATTCTCCCCGTGTCTGCGTGGGTTTCCTCCGGGTGCTCCGGTTTCCTCCCACAGTCCACAAATGTGCAGGTTAAGTAGATTGGCCATGCTAAATTGTTCCTTAGTGTCCCAGGATGTGTAGGTTAGGTGGATTGGCCATAGTAAGGACAATTTAGCATGGCCAATCCATCTAACCTGGAACCAATGGCTCAGGGTGCAACATGATGGAAAAAGGGCAGCACAAACACGTGTGGGTGGCGAGAACACGTATGTATCCATGAGTTACCTGTAAGAGACATTCTCTGGTCCATCCACCTTCCTGGCCTCCTCGATTTGAGCTCCGCTCACATCAATCCCAACCACTCTTTCAAAGTAAGAAGCCAGGCCCCTGGTGCTCTGACCTGAACCACACCCAATGTCCACCGCAAGACGGAATGGCTTCCCCTTCTGAAAGGAAGACCATATTTTTGAGCCAGACACACATCTCTACAACCTGCCGCCTCCCCACCCACCCCGGCCAGGGGTACAGTAAAGTCCCACCTTTCACAACTTAACTGTTCACATTTACACGTCCCCGGCCATTGTACTTCGTACACCGCAGGAACAACGTTCGCTTAACCGCGATTTCGTTCTCTGAGAAGTCTCCGGAAGCTCCTTCCATTAGTCTGGGCCGTGAATATTTAATCCTTTACTTTATGCATCTTTCCAACAGGAGTGAGAAGCAGAGGCTGGAGTGGTCACAGCTAAAGTGTAGCCAAGCTGAGAAACTAATCTGGAACCTTCCGGATCTCACAGTCCAGAGCTGCATTGAGGCTCTGTTCAATATCGAGACACGAAGATTTTTGGCTGACACTTTCCAGTTGACTCATTTTTCCCACAACTGTCTCGTATTGCTGAGCCTCCCCCTGTCTCTCAAATACAGGTTCCACAATGTGCTGGGCACTAACTGCACAAATCAACATTGAGCCTTTTGCATTGCTGGAACCAATCTCATTGACTCCCGTTGAAAAGCGTGTGCATCGTTTGCAAGATTTTGCGGGAAAGTAACTCTGTGAACAACGGGTGAACAAATAGGATTCTTAGGGGGTTCGACAGGGTAAATGTCAGGAGCAAAGACAGAAAAATGCTGGAAGATCTCAGCAGGTCTGACAGCATCTGTGGAGAGGGAGTAGAGCCAACGTTTCAAGTCTAGATGACCCATCGTCAGAGCTGAGGAAAGGTCATCTAGGCTCAAAACATTGACTCTATTCTCTCTCCTCAGATGCTGCCAGACCTGCTGAGATTTTCCAGCATTTTTCTGTTTTGGTTTCAGATTCCAGCATCCGCAGTATTTTGCGTTTATCTAAATGTCAGGAGGATGTTTCCACTCGTGGGAGAGGATATGGTCGCAGAATAGAGAGATGTTTCTTTAAGACAGATTTGAGGAAGAATTCCTTCTTTCAAAGATCAGGGAATCTTTGGAATTTTCTACCCCAGGAAGCTGTGGAGACCGGGTCCTTGCACATTTGACGGCTGAGATGGATAGGTGTTTAACCAATCGGGGAATTACTCTGCTTTCCTCTTCAAACTTACAGATTTAGCCTTTACCTGGTGTCTGGAAAATGAGGAATTATAATATTTTACATTTGGTAATATCAGTTTAAAGTTTATTTATCAGTGTCACAAGTAGGCTTACATTAACACTGCAATGAAGTCACTGAAAATCCCCCAGTCGTCACACTCCGGCGCCTGTTCGGGTACACTGAGGGAGAATTTAGCACGGCCAATGCACCTAACCAGCACGTCTTTCGGGCTGTGGGAGGAAACCAGAGCACCCGGAGGAATCCCACGCCGACACGGGGAGAACATGCAGACTCCACACAGACACTGACCCAAGTTGAGAATTGAACCCGGGGCCCCGGTGCTGTGAGGCAGCAGTGCTAACCACTGTGCCACCGTGCCGCTCGTATCACTGTCATATTGGTCATGTACTGGAAAACAGGCTTGTGCGAGTGTGATTGTTGTAACTGGATTAAGAGACAGAGAGACTGCAGGGGTCCAAAACAACAGTAAGAAGTGGTTTTGAAAATGGACCAAGAGGAACATCAATAACAATTTACATAGGGCAATAAAAGTGGTTTTGAAGTGGGATATTTTCATTCAAAGGATGACATATACAAGTTGTGAAAAATTGTAATAAGTGAGGCAAAGATAGGGTAAGTTTACTTTTAAAAATATAGGAACTAAAGTAAAGAAAGTAAAGTTCTAGGAAAAAGGCACTTCTGGGAGACTGGATGAAACATTAGAAGATAGAGAGACCAAAGGGAATGAGCGCATTTCAGCAAACAATGAAGTCTGTGTCAGGGGATAGCTGCTTAGATCTCCCCGAAGACAGTGTGGACAAGGCCAGACCTGGGGAACAAGTTGCTATCAGCCTCAGGAGCACATCCCAAAAGCAAAAGGGCATCGCATGGTAAAATTAGTATTCTATAGATTTAAAAATCTATAAAAACTGATGCCAAGCAGAAAAAGGAAGGGTAGCTCGGAGTGTAGTATAAGTTAAGATGTGCGGGTTCGGTTGATTGGCCATGGTAAATTGACCCTAGTGTCAGGGGGATTAGCAAGGTTAATATAGAGGGGTTACAGGGATAGGGCCTGGGTGGGATTGTTGTCGATGGGCCGAATGGCCTCCTTCTGCACTGTAGGGTTTCTATGGTTTTGGAATTGTTTTAAAGCACTGTTAATTGTGTATAGTCATTTTTGCATTTAAGTGTAATTTTTTAAATTTTCTTTATTTTTTTAACAAACGTTTGTTTTAATATAAAATCATCACAATTGGTCGGAGACGTCATTTCCTAATTTCAGAAAACCTCCACATGATATACAAATCACAGAACTGTTTTGGCAGCTGTTTCAAGTTTCCTTTTGGGATTTGGCAGTGCTTTAACACTGAACTCTCCATCCCATTACAACCAAGGCCCTGGTATTTGGTGCCAAGGACTCATCGTGTTGACCTGTTGCTCCTTTATGCTCATTATGGGGGCTGAGGGGTAACCAGTCAGTGGGATGTAACTGAAAGCCAGAAGTTAAAACGGCAATGGTCCCAAACTGATGATGCGGGCGGGACTGATTCTCAATCCTCGAGCCACCGAACCATAGAATGGTTACAGTACAGAAGCAGGCCCTTCGGGCCATTGCACTGCTGCTAGTCACACTCCCCCGACTCACAATTAAATCCCTTCCAAGAACTGACACACCCCCATCCAATTCTGCCTCGTCAAAATGTTGATGGTTGAATCATAACATTTGTCAATTGTTTGCAAGAAAATCGCTCATAGTCTAAGTTAAAATTTATTTATTAGTGTCACAGGCAGGCTTACATTAACACCTCAATGAAGCTACTGTGAAAATCCTCTAGGCGCAACACCCTGGCACCTGTTCGGTTACACAGAGGGACAATTTAGCCCGGCCAATGCACCTAACCAGCACGTCTTTCGGACTGTGGGAGGAAACCCACACAGACACGGGGAGAACGTGCAGACTCCGCACAGACTCAAGCAATGAATCAAACCCGGGTCTCTGGCGCTGTGAGGCAGCAGTGCTAACCACTGCGCTGCCCTGGCTGCTCATAAGGGAATTCATACTTTCCCAGCTTAGTTTAAAGACAATGTTTAGTTTTCTTTCTCTTTCAGGTCTAGCTGCAGAGTTTACTGAATCATTTACAGCTAGTTAACCCGAAAGCCTGCTCTCTCATGGACAACAAGGTGTTAGCGACAGGTCCAAGAGCAGCTGATGGATCAACGTGAGTTCAGGGGTTAAAATGTTGGACGTTCACCCATCAGCTATTTCCAACACAAACATGTGGAAACTAATCTCGCGCAGATAACCTCATGGACTCGCTGACGATTATGGCATCGCCAGTCAATAAACCCACCGAAGCTTCAATCACTAAACAAACCCAAGGCTGTCGACTGTTGCTGTTCCGGTCACCAGCTGACCGTGTCCCGCCCCGCCACCAGCTCTCTCCAAACTCTCACCTTTCTCTGCAGGTAATCGAGGACCAGGTTGAGGATTTGTGAGTGTGAGGGGAGGCGGTATTTCTGGTACAGGGCAGCGTGTTCCTGCTCCTCAAACAACCGCGATGCCATCTCCGTGCAGTCTCCGGCCAGTAACCGTCCCCCAAAGATAGCTAACCGAGTCTGTTAATAAACACCCCGTGAGATTAAAAGTCGTGATGAAACTCAGTCTCTCCTTCCAGCCAGTTCTGCCTTCAGCACATTCCAATTCTGTGACTGGACAATGCAGTGAGAGATTAATCAATGCAGAAAACAGCACAAAACCTGAGCAAACTTTGCCTCGGCAAATTATCAGATATCCACCGAGTTTGATAAAAGGCTTTTTCCATTGATAGAAGCCTTGTATGTCGATGTCTTAGAATCATAGATCCCCTACAGTGCAGAACAGGGCCATTCAGCCCATCGAGTCTGCACCAACACTCTGACAGAGTGGCCAGAATCTTCCTGTTCCGCCCGCCACGGCAATTGGAGCGGACCATGGAAAAATCCATCGACCCCAGGTGGGCATTTCCTGTTTTGGGACGAACAAGGCTGGAAAATCCCACCCAGTATCTTACTCATAGAATCATAGAATCCCCACAGTGCAGAAGGAGGCCATTCGGCCCATCGAGTCTGCACCGACCACAATCCCACCCAGACCCTACCCCCACATATTTTACCCGCTAATCCCTCTAACCTACACATCTCAGGACTCTACGGGGCAATTTTTAACCTGGCCAATCAACCTAACCCGCACATCTTTGGACTGTGGGAGGAAACCGGAGCACCCGGAGGAAACCCACGCAGACACGAGGAGAATGTGCAAACTCCACACAGACAGTTGACCCGAGCTGGGAATCGAACCCGGGACCCTGGAGCTGTGAGGCAGCAGTGCTAACCATTGTGTCGCCCTGTACCTTTTCATGTACAATCATTTTTAAACCATGTAACTATTGCTTTTTTATTTTCTGTGCATGTATGTAAACCTGTTGTGTGGGAAATGCAATCTAAAATTGAACCTGGACAGGATGTTTAATTGAAGGGAAAGATAACTCCAGCACAAAATAAAGAAAAGATCATTTCAAGAACTGATGTGGCACTGGGAGTGAAAAGTCTAAAGTCATTTCAGAAGCAGGTGGCCACTGCGATGGGGAATATTTTCTCCGGAGAGCGGAAGGAGGCGAATTAATTAAAAACTCTCCCCTCCTCAAACCAGTTTCTGTCTTGTGATTAAAGCGATACAACACCACCCTCTGCTGGTAGATGGACATTATTGCACAAGCAGCGGGAAAGTCACTAAGAGGGTGGCAGCATCAAACCAAAATGATAGGAACATGAACACAGGGGATGTTATAATTTTATTGACAAAATCCTGGGTATTTGCCCACACTCTCAATCTCACCCACACACAAGCACACAAACACTCTCAGTCAGACTCCCTCATACAACTTTCTCACTCACTCACATAACCCTCTCAGAATCTCTCTTACAGTCACACTTATAACTACCCTCTCCGGCTCTCATTCACACACACTCACACTCTGGCACACATACGTACAAGCTCTCACACATACAAACCGCAAACACACAACCTCTCAGAATCAGTCTCACATCACTTACTTAGACACACACACAAACACACAAGTGCGCACACACATTCTCACAATCTCTCACTCACACGCATGCATGTTCTAATGCTCACAGGCAAGCACAATCACCCACACACAATCTCACTTTCATACTCTCTCAAATACACTCTCACATGTGTGTGTGTTCCTATCTACCTCTCTTTGTCCATCTGTGTGTCTCACTCCATCCATCTCCTAGCATGTACCGCTCCTTAACGGCACGGTGGCACAATGGTTAGCACTACTGCTTCACAGCGCCAGGGACCCAGGTTCAATTCCGGCCTCGGGTCTGCGTGGAATCTGCACATTCTCCCCATGTCTGCGTGGGTTCCTCCGGGTGCTCCGGTTTCCTCCCACAATCCAAAGTCCAAAGATGTGCGGGTTAGGTTGATAGGCAATGCTAAATTGACCCTAGTGTCAAGGGGATTTGCAGAGTGAATGTGTGGGGTTAAGGGAATAGGGCCTGGGTGGGATTGTGGTCAGTGCTGACCCGATGGGCCAAATGGTCTCCTCCTGTACTGTAGGGATATGATTCTCTGATCAACTGGGAATCGGTTAGCTCAGTTGGACGACTGTTCGTGATGTAGAGCAACCCCAACAGCATGGGTTGAATTCCCGTACCGACTGAGGTTGTTCATGAAGGTCCTGCTGTCTCAATCCTACCTCTCACCCGAGGTGTGCTGATCCTCAGGTAAACTCACCACCAATTACGCCTCTGGGACTATGGCAATGCCCCCCCCCCCCTCTCCTTTATGAGCACAGACACAAAGTAGTCATTAGGATACAAAGTAAACAGTAGCCATTCGCTGATGGTACAAGGATCAGCAGGTAAGGATGTCAGGTTTTGGTCAAGAGGTGAGGGTGGGATGTGAGCAAGAACATTTAACATACTGCGTGGTAATGAGCTAGAACTCACTGCCCGTGATGGGAGTGGAAACAGAGACAATGAATAATTTAAAAAGGAAATTGGACGGAATCTTGAGGGAAATAAATTAGCAGGGATACGGGGGCGGGGGCAGGGGCAAAGTTACTGAATATTTTTTCCTCAAAGAGCCAGCATTGATCCAATGGGCCAAATGGCCTCCTCCTCTGCCCTACAATCTAAGCAGCTTCCCCAATCTCTCCGGGCCAGCTGGAGCCCTCTCATCCCTGGAGCCACTCTCATAAATCTCCTCTGCCGCTCAGATCTTTCCTGAAGTGTGAGGTCCACCAGGCCCCTTTCTACAGAGTGGATTTGAAAAGCAGGGAGGTTATATGTTCAGAACCATGGTTACACCATACAAGGAGTACTGCTGATATCTGTAATCTTTGTTTAGAAATAGAGGCACTGGAGAAGACCACAAGAATAAGACCAGAACTGAGAGCATTTAATCTCTCAGGAAAGACTGGGGCATTTCTCTCTCTCGAGAGAGAGAGAAGACTGAAGGGTGTCCCTGATGAAAATCTTTGAGATTATGAAGGCAGCACGGTGGCACAGTGGTTAGCACTGCTGCTTCACAGTGCCAGGGACCCGGGTTCAATTCCTGGCTCAGGTCACTGTGTGGAGTCTGCACGTTCTCCCCGTGTCTGTGTGGGTTTCCTGCAGGTGCTCCGGTTTCCTCCCACAGTCGAAACGTGCAGGTGAGGTTGATTGGCCATGTTAAATTGCCCCTTAGTGTCGGGGGGACTGGCTGGGGTTATGAGGATACGGCCTGGGTGGGATTGTGGTCGGTGCAGACTCGATGGGCTGAATGTCCTCCTTCTGCACTATAGGATTCTATGATTCTATGAAGCGGTTCATTAATCCAATAGGGATTTGATGAGCATCCTACCTACTGAACAACTTGGAGAGTGAGGAACCTTCTGCGACAGGTGAATATTGTTGTGATCCTGGAGCAAGCTCCCAGATTCTGGTACACTTCTGTTAGGGACCAGTAACATTTTATTCCAAGTAGATGAAGTTAGGCAAAGGCACGCACTAAGAGAATAAAGCCAGAAGATTCCAAACAAACCAAAATAAACTTTACTAAGTGAGAAAAGTCAAACAATTCACAATATCTATCTTATACTCTAACATTCAGGATTTGATTTATTGTCACATGTATTAGCATACAGTGAAAAGTATTGTTTCTTGCGTGCTATACAGACAAAGCATACCATTCATAGAGAAGGAAAGGAGAGAGTGCAGAATGTAGTGTTACAGTCACAGCTAGGGTGTAGAGAAAGAGCAACTTAATGCGAGGTCGGTCCATTCAAAAGTCTGATGGCAGCAGGGAAGAAGCTGTTCTTGAGTCGGTTTGTACGTGACCAGGTACACATGGATTAACAAACGAACTATAGACGAACACACCACACTGGCCAATAAATGACAGATGCGACCAAGACAGATCCCACAGATTTCTCAGCAACCCACCCAGATGTCAGTGTCCATTGTGAATGACACAATTGTGTTAAACGTCCGTCTCTCTCACCAGGGATTTCCAATCTTCACTTTCGAAGATCCAGCCTCTGAACTGTCTCCAAAAGTCTCCCCGACTCAGGCAGCCTCAGCGACTGCTCACCTCCTGAAGGTTCAATCTCTTCTCCTGAGACTGCGTTCCACCATTTCCACCAACTCACTGGCTCAACTCCATTGCTCCAAAGGATTACTTTTGCCCCAAAGGCTGTCAGCACCTACTGCCTTTTCAGCTCTCCAGGGTTCCTCCCGAGCCTTCTTCACCTGGAGCCTGCCAACAGCAGCAGTGTTGCAGCTAGAAGCCCCTTTCTTTGCTGCTCTCCCTGGTGGTCTCCTCCCAGTGGCTCCTTCCCCATTTGTTCTGTGGCAGCACTCCCTGGGCTCCCCCACTCAGGGTTCTTGGTCCTAGGATGCCCCCATGTTATAGCCCCAAATCATGGGCCTCGTGCTACTTGTAGGGGCGCTACCAATGTCCCAGATGGCCGAGTTCTTTAATTAAGAAAGCAAAACTAGAACAGCGCACACCGAGTCAATGGAACAGAGATAAATGCTTTTATCTTAGATCCACCTGTAGTGACGGAAAAACACCATCTACTATCGAGGATAAAATAAGTGTACTACGTCAGTCTCAGCAGAAGTGTGCTCTCCCAGGTTCAAAGCCACTGGAAGCAAAGTCGTGAGACCAACAAGCCCTGCAAAGAGAAACCCCCTGACCCTCCCATTTCACCAACAGTCAGACTGAGCATGATTTAATTCCGGGTGTGAATAGCAGCAGCAATAATCACTTGTGAACTCGCTGGTGTCTCAGCAAGATTGATAACTGGGTAAATCCCTTCCCACAAGCAGAACAGATGAATGGCCTCTCCCCCGTGTGAACACGTTCATGCGTCATCAGGTTGTATAGCTGAGTGAATCCCTTCCCACACTCGGGGCAGATGAATGGCCTCTCTCCAGTGTGAACTCGTTCGTGTCTCCGCAGGTGGGACGACACACTGAATCCCTTGCCACACGCAGGGCAGATGAATGGTCTCTCCCCGGTGTGAACTCGCTGGTGTGTCATAAGGTTGGATGATTGAGTGAATCCTTTCCCACACACAGGGCACGTGAAGGGTCTCTCCCCAGTGTGAACTCGCTGGTGTGTCAGCAGGGTGGATGAATCGCTGAATCCCTTCCCACACTCCGGGCAGGTGAGCGGTCTTTCCCCAGTGTGAACTCGCTGATGTGCCAGCAGGTTGGATGACCGAGTGAATCCCTTCCCACACTCCGGGCAGGTAAATGGCCTCTCCCCCGTGTGAACTCGCTGGTGTAACAGCAGGTGGGAGGAATCAATAAATCCTTTCCCACAATCAGCGCAAGCGAAAGGCCTCTCCCCCGTGTGAACTCGCTGGTGGGTCAGCAGATTGGAGGACTGAGAGAATCCCTTCCCACACTCGGGGCATGTGAACGGTCTCTCCCCAGTGTGTACTCGCCGGTGGGTCAACAGATGGGAGGAAACACTGAACCCCTTCCCACAGTCAGAGCAGGTGAACGGGCTCTCCACAGCATGAACTTGCTGGTGTGTCTGCAAGGTAGATGATGTGGTGAATCCCTTCCCACACACGAAGCAGGTGAACGGCCTTTCCCCAGTGTGAACGCGTCGATGGGTTTCCAGCTCAGATGGGAACCGGAATCCCTTCCCACAGTCCCCACAATTCCATGGCTTCTCCATGGTGCCGGTGTCCCGGTGTCTCTTCAGGTTCAACAATCAGTCGGAGCTCGTTCACACACAGAGAGCACAAATGATCCCTCCCGGATGTGAATGGTGCAATGATATTTCAGGCTGTGTAGCAGGTTAAAGCTCTTTCCACAGTCAGTGTACTGGGACACTCTCACTCAGGTGTGCACATGTCTCGGTGCTTTCCCAGTCACACCAATGTTTCGAATCACTTGAACCAAGAAAGAACCATGTCGCCTTCTAAGTTCAATGGCCGATAATACTGAACTCACGTGAATTAAGCAACTCTCTCAAATCTTGACGTGGTATGTTTCGAGATTTCTGTCTGCAAATCCTCCCCTTCTAATATCCTGTAAAACAAGTATACAAAGTCAACCTATTAGTACAGGATACAAAGTCAGAACAGACATTTCTAGATTCTGTGGAACATTCTTTCCTCCCTTATCCTGCAAATGTTGTCATTCACTCCTCCGACTTCATTCTGCTATATCTGACACACATCATCCCAATTCTCCTGAAGGTGCCAGTTCATGTTGATTGACAGGTCCAAGTTCATCACTTCCTCTCCAGACAGAGAACAATCTTCATGCAGGCGGCCAGCCATCTATATGTGACTGGGGATAAATATATGGCACTGATTAGAGATACAAGGGGAGTGTGAGGTTGCATTTAGGCAACAAGAAGAGGCAGATGTTTTATAGATGTACCATAGAAAACATCCTTTCCTGGAGCCCATACCCAGCTTGGTACGGTTTCTGCTCTGACCAAGAAACTACAAAGGGTTGTAAAAGAAGCCCAATCCATCACGCAAACCAGCCTCCGATCCACTGACTCAGTCTACACTTCCTACTACCTCGGAAAAGTAGCCAGCATAATTAAGGACCCCCATGCACTCCGGACATACTTCCTTCCACCTTCTTCCATTGAGAAAAAGCTACAAAGGTCTGAGATCACATACCAACCGACAGCTTCTTCCCTGCTGCTGTCCGGCTTTGAATGGACTTCCCTTATATTAATTTGATCTTTCTCTACACCCCAGCTATGACTGTAACACTACATTCTGCACCTTCTCCTTTCCCTCTCCCCTATGTATTCTATGAACGGTATGCTTTGACTGTATAGCTCGCAAGAAACAATACTTTTCATTGTATACCAACACATGCAACAATGATAAATTAAATCAAATGATTTCAAAAGGATCTGCAGCCTCCCTGGATTCACTTCCTTTCCCTTCAGTCGCTGCAAGTCAATAGTTTAACCCCAGAATTAGAAAGTAAATGAGAAGAGTTTCACTCACTGATGTTCAGCAGGGGTGAAGTTTTATTGTGTGAAGCTGAATCTTCATTCAGACAGGGAGGAGCAGCTGAACAAACTCACTACCCAACCCCCACCCTCAGACAATGCGGAACCCCAAGGGGCAAACTCCGCCATCTGATTGGTTGGAGGACCAGAGCCCTTCCGGTCTTCCAGTCTTTCCCATTGGTCAATCTCCCATTTGCTGCGTCTGCGCACAACACGTTCATCAATGCGCATGCACCGCTCCTGTTATTGTTTGCACATGCGCGTCACGGAATATCCCACGCACATGCGCAACTTTCCACCACGCCGCGAATGTGCAGTCCGGCTCTCACTGCAGCACATGCGCGGTCCCGCTCTCACTGCGCACATGCGCAGTCTCAGCCGCCTGACCACGCGGCGGATAAGGCTGTTTCTCGCCCGCGAGGGATTTTGGGAGCTCTAGCCGCCATTACGTGGCCGCAGCGCGGTCTCGAAACTCCCTGGGAATGGAGGGAAAATTCCCTCACACAAAGCACACGTGGGTAGTCACTGAATTTGATTCTTCTGCCCTCTTAGCAAAACAATTTGTTAAATAAAATGAAATAAGCGTTTTGATATCTCGGTTACAGCTTGGAGAGGGCAATAGGTGACTGTGAAACTGAACGTGAAAGTCAGCATGTTCATGAGAGGAGAATTGGAGACAAAATTGGATAATGGGATGCATTGGGGTTACAATCAATAAAGAGAAGGGATTATGTGAGGAACAGAGATGTATAAATTGAGAGGGAGAAAGACCATAGAATCAAAGAATCCTACAGTTCGGGAGGAAGCTATTTGGCCCATCAAGTCTGCACCAACTCTGTGACAGAGTATCTTACCCAGGCCCTATCGGCATAACCCCACGTATTTACCCCACTAACCCCCCTAACATACACATCCTGGGACACGAAAGGGGAAAATTAGCATGGTCAATCCACCTAACCTGCACATCTTTGGACTGTGGGAGGAAACCAGAGCACCCGGAGGAAACTGGCACAGAGACAGGGAAAATGTGCAAACTCCACACAGTCATCCAAGACTGGAATCAAACCTGGGTTCCTGGTGCTGTGAAGTATCAGTGTTAACCACTGTGCCACCATGTCACCCATTCTGAAGTTCCAGTGATGTTATTTGTAAACTCCGTTTACAGGCAATTAGAAAGAGCATATTGGTAATGTCACTGGACTAGTATTCCAGAGACCCAGGCTAATGTTCTGAGTATAGGGGTTCAAATCTCACCATTGCAGTTGGTGAAATGTGTGTTTCTGTGGTGTCTGAGTTTCTCTGTGTCTCTCACTGTGTGTAATTATGTGTGTCTCCCTGTTGTAGTATAAGGTCTGGCACGTTATGGTTACAGAGTACAATACCACCCACACAGATCTAGGGGGTAATGTGGGACAGAGCCATGTGTAGAAGCAAGCATGGAGACAGCTTGTAGCTTGGACCTTTATTATACTTACGTATGCAGTTAATAAATACTTACAATTGAACTATCTAAGGTTACAAATACCTTAATAAGACCTACCAAAACTATGTGCAACACCTTACAATGTGGCATCAGTGAATGGAACAACTCAAAACATTGCAGAGACTTCAGAAGAAAATTTCAACCTGGAAAACTGAAGGAAAAATCAAAGATGCATTCTCACTTGGAGAAGAGCTCAAGAAACAAAGTTGCGTAAGAAAATTGCCAGAGAAAAGTTGCAAAGAAAGGCTTGCAAATTGAAGCCAGAAATTAAATTCCTCACTGCAGCAGAAAGGTCCATTGAATCCTGTGGAAGTCCACCTTCAATACCCAGAGTCAGCAGTATAAAAATTCCTGGACAACACAAGCCCTGAGAGTGGGTAAATATTGCAGTGGTCAGAAATTGCCGTTTAAATTGCAGTCTGAGAAATGATTCCAGAGTTGGCAACTGAACACCACTCAAAACAAAGAAAAAATTAACAATTCATTAAAAATTAATTACAGCAGCTTTTAAAACCCAGCAAAAGCCAGAATTTGACTCTTCCTAGACCCAAGAGCTTTGCACTAAAGCAGGGAAGACTCTAACCAGTCAATCCAAGAAGGAATTGCTGAAAAATGTTAAATGCTGAGATTGCAAAAGCAATGACTGCGGAAGCTCACTAAAACCACCAAGCATGTGAAGAAGCATACAGCAGCACAATCTTCAATTTTCAGAAACCTCTGGAAACTCAACCTGCAGTTTAAAAATATTAACCATGGATTAGAAATCCATTCTTCCAGATTTATTTGGACTTCTCCAAGGCCTAGATCAATCATAAAATTGGGGACCTTAGAGAATTTGATTCCTTAGATATATAGATGAAGGCAAAATAAATCTGGAATTAAGAATTTACTGATGACCATGAAACCATTGTCGATTGTCGGAAAAACCCATCTGGTTCACGAGTGAACTTTAGGGAAGGAAATCTGCCGTCCTTACCCGATCTGGCCTACATGTGACTCCAGAGCCACAGTAATGCGGTTGACTCTCAACAGCCCTCTAAGGGCAACTAGGGATGGGCAATAAATGGTGGCCCAGCCAGCGACGCCCACGTCCCATGAATTAATAGACAAAAAATGCCAGAATCTGAAACAAAAACAGAATGCTCTCCACAGATGCTCTGATGTGGAAATGCCAGCATTGGACTGGGGTGGGCACAGTAAGAAGTCTCATAACACCTGGTTAAAGTCCAACAGGGTTACTTGGAATCATGAGCTTTCGGAGCGCTGCTCCTTCATCAGGTGAGTGGAGGTAGGTTCACAAACACAGCATATATAGGCAAAGACACATCTTGTAATTGTGTCTTTGTCTATATATGCCGCGTTTGTGAAACCTACCTCCACTCACCTGATGAAGGAGCAGCGCTCCGAAAGCTCATGATTCCAAGTAAACCTGTTGGACTTTAACCTGGTGTTGCGAGATTTCTTATGTGTCCACAGATGCTGTCAGGCCTGCTGAGATTTTCCAGCATTTTCTGGTTTTGTTTCTGTTTTTTGTTTCCTTAGATACATGTTTACTTCAGGTCCAGATAAAAGGGCAGAAGCTGAACTAGTTAACTCACTGCTTTATTCGGTAGGCCCAATAGATGACAATATAATAGACAGGGAATCAACTAATCATCTACAAAAGTTGATGAAGTTTCAAATTTATTTGATGCTTATTTTAAACTCAGAAGTAACAAAATCCTTGAAAGGGCTAAATTTCTCCTGGCTGTGTGTCCACCAGCCAAAAGCACCTGTCAACTCCTTCATTACTGAGCTGTACAGAACAGCTGAAGGCTGCAATTACAGTGACCTGAAATCTGAACTGATCAGGGATAGAATAGTTGGAGGGGCAGACAACAGACTCTCAGACATGCTTCAAGAGAAGGAAGGTCCACCTCTTGAGAAAGTCAGGCAATCTGAAATCTGTTTTCAGCACAAGATCCATGTTAAGAAGCAAAAGCAAACTGTTGTACAAAGTAAACCCGACTGTCCGATTAGTGAATCAGCACAGAAACTGGCACACTCCAGGCCAAGGAAAGTAATACCCCAAGCAACCAGTACTGTGACCAGGCCAGCACTGTGATGCAAAGTGTTCCCACAAGCATGATCGACGTCTGGTAATTTCAGCCCTATCAGTGTAACAAACTGGAGACTGTCTCTGTGACTGTTCCCGAAACTGACTGCCCCCCCAAGAAGAGCTGTTTACTGACCCTTGAACTGATCTGTTGACCTATCAAAACACTCCCAGAGGGTCCTACTCGTTACAAGGCAGGAACCAATGTAACAAACATTGGAACATCCTGTACCTTAAATGTCACAATCTCCACAGACTGCAAATTTAGAACACAGGGAGCCACAGAACAATGGATTTCATGACATGTTGGACAGAGACATGTGTAGAAGCAAGCTTGGAGACAGCTCTTTGGGTCTTTACTGTACCTGTGTATATAGCCTCTGGTAGTTAATAGCGACTGTTGAGCTACCTAAGATTATGAATAGCCTAATAAGACCTACCAAACTACACCCAACACTTTGCAACATCTGTGCACCTCCCTTTGTGTGTGTGTGTGTGTGTGTGTGTGTGTGTGTGTGTGTGTCTGTGCATGTTTGGTGTGTGTGTGTGTCTGCGCGTGTTTGGTGTGTGTCCATAAGGCCATAAGACATAGGAGCAGAAGCAGGCCATTCAGCCCATCAAGTCTGCTCCACCATTCAGTGAGATCATGACTGACCTGATGTGCTAATCCTCCACTCCACTTTCCTGCCTTTTCCCCATAACCCTCAATTCCCTTACCGATTAAAAATCTGTCCATCTCAGCCTTGAACATACTTAATGACCCAACCTCTACAGCCCCCTGCTGGAAAGAATTCCACAGTTTCACGACCCTCAGAGAGAAGAAATTTCTCCTCATCTCAGTTTTAAATCTGCTACCCGTTATCCTAAAACTATGCCCCACAAGAGGAAACATCAGGCGGAATTTTATGACCTCATTGTGCCCATTTTGCGGCAGGAAAATTGTAAAATTGGGTGTGATGTGACGAGCAGGAATGGGGCCCATTTTCACACCCATTCCCATTTTACCAAGAAAAAGAAACCAGCGCGATTGGGAGCCCGCCCTAAACAGGCAAAACATCAATTTACATTTTTTTGCATTCATTACAATGTAATTAGTGAGCTTCACTCCCAATCGTCCCAGCTCACCTGCCTTAACCACCTCGTTCACTGCAGCCGGATCGGTCAGGAAAACACCTCCTCTATAAAAGTTGGATTCAGAGCTTGATTGGTGAGGGTGAGTGAGGAGGTCTCTGCGTTCAAACTGCTCCATGTTGCTCAGAAGGAGTTGTTTCGTGGTGGCCATGTTGCATTTCAGCTCGGGGGGGCTGCGAGGGGGGGTTGATGGGAGGCTGTTGTTGCTCACAGAGTCCAACCTCGGACTCTCAGCACAGAGCCTGCTCAGAGCGCTGACCTTGGGTCTTAGCGCTGACTCTGGGTCCTAGTGCTGGCAGCAGCAAGCACTGTTACTGGTGGAGGATGGGCTGGAAACTCTCTGAAGTGGCAGTGCTGCAGCCTCAGGACTTGTCAAGCAGCTCTGTCTGTGGCCACTACTGCATGGGTTCTGGATGTGTGTTTATGAGTGGGGTGGGAATGGGGGGCGGTGTTGTGTTGCCATTCTGGGGGGCTATGGAGGGGACATGGGGAGTGTGTGTTGCTGGGGGTCTGTGGGGGGGTATGGGGAGTGTATGTTGCTGGGGGTCTGTGGGGGGGTATGGGGAGTGTATGTTGCTGGGGGTCTGTGGGGGGGGGGTATGGGGAGTGTATGTTGCTGGGGGTCTGTGGGGGGGTATGGGGAGTGTATGTTGCTGGGGGTCTGTGGGGGGGTATGGGGAGTGTATGTTGCTGGGGGTCTGTGGGGGGGTATGGGGAGTGTATGTTGCTGGGGGTCTGTGGGGGGGGGGTATGGGGAGTGTATGTTGCTGGGGGTCTGTGGGGGGGTATGGGGAGTGTATGTTGCTGGGGGTCTGTGGGGGGGGGTATGGGGAGTGTATGTTGCTGGGGGTCTGTGGGGGGGTATGGGGAGTGTATGTTGCTGGGGGTCTGTGGGGGGGGTATGGGGAGTGTATGTTGCTGGGGGTCTGTGGGGGGGTATGGGGAGTGTATGTTGCTGGGGGTCTGTGGGGGGGGGTATGGGGAGTGTATGTTGCTGGGGGTCTGTGGGGGGGGTATGGGGAGTGTATGTTGCTGGGGGTCTGTGGGGGGGGGTATGGGGAGTGTATGTTGCTGGGGGTCTGTGGGGGGGGGTATGGGGAGTGTATGTTGCTGGGGGTCTGTGGGGGGGTATGGGGAGTGTATGTTGCTGGGGGTCTGTGGGGGGGTATGGGGAGTGTATGTTGCTGGGGGGCTGTGGGGGGATGGGGAAATGTGGGGAGTGTGTGTTGCTGGGCTGGAGGGGAGCAGAGTTCTTTAACCTCTTCATCTGTCTCTTCCCTTCCCCAAAATCCCCCCACTCGGCTTCAGATTGACGAGATGGCTTTTGAAATGCAACCCATTGATCTTGCTGTTCTTTTGGTTGCTGCTGGAACTGAGGAGGAGCAGGAGGATGAATCGCGGAGAGAGGGAGCCCGGGACTTACCACTCGCAGGAAGAAAGGGAGACGGCTGCCAGGGGCAGGATGTGGCCGCCATTCGCTCCCAGGGGAGGAGGGGGGGGGGGAGGCAGGAGAAGGAGGGAGCGGAGACCCTAGAAGTTCTCTGGGGTTGAATGAATTGAGAAAAGAGTCAATTGCCGGTATTTTACCGCCTCGCCACCCGAGGCTCATAAGATCCTGTCCGAGGCCAATGGAGAATCGGGGCGGGTGAGGCAGTCACATTCCGGCCAAAGTTCCTCCTCCTCAAACCTGTTTCTCTGTCTTGTGATTAAAACAATACAACACCACCCTCTGCTGGCAGACAGATACCACTGCATGAGCCGAGGGGAATCCAGCAGGAAATCGAAGGTAATCCAAAATTACAAATGAACACAGGTTCAGTGTGAGGAGAGAGGGCGAGAGTGTTTAATGGAACTCGAAAAACACACTTAACACAAGCATTCACACACATTCACACACACATTCTCACCTACACACACTCACACTCACAGGATGAGATTCTCCAGCCTCTCAGCCATGTGTTTCCTGTCGGCGGGAGGTGGCACGTTGCTTGCGAGTGGCGGGATTCTCCAGTCCCGCTGCTGTCAATGGGAATTCCCCACGCTGGCGGGAATCCTGCGGGCGGTGGTGCGCTGCCGCCGGGACCGGAGAATCCCACCGGCATGAACGGCCAGAGAATTCCGGCCACTCTCTCATTCTGTGCGTCATTGACACTCATTCACTATCACACACACTCCCCTCTCTCTCACCCTGGCACAGTGGTTAACACTGCTGCCTCACAGCGGCAGGGACCCGGCTTCCATTCCCGATTTGGGAATGTGCGGAATCTGCACGTTCTCCCCGTGTCTGCGTGGGTTTCCTCCGGGTGCTCCGGTTTCCTCCTGCACTCCAAAGATGTGCGGGTTAGATTGATTGGATATGCTAAATTGCCCCTTAGTATCCCAGGATGTGTAGGTGAGGAGAATTAGCAGGGTAAATGTGTGGGGCTGTGGGGATAGGGCCTGGGCGGGATTGTTGTCGGTGCAGGCTCGATGGGCCGAATGGCCTCCTTCTGCACTTTTGGGGTTCTATGATTCTATAATTCTCTAACACCCTCACACTCACTCACACAAACACACACTTCCAAAACGTCACACTCTCACAAGCATACTAATGCACACACTCTCATACTCACATTGACACATTTATTAAAGCATATATATTAGTGTGCATGGTGACAGGTGTTAGCACTGCTGCCTCACAGTGACCCGGGGTTCGATTGCAATAAAGTATTGGTAAAAATCCCCGAGTCGTCATGGTTCCTCCGGCGCCTGTTCGGATAAACTGAGGGAGAGTTTAGCACGGCCAATGCACCCTAACCAGCACGTCTTCCAGAGTGGGACAGAAACAG